>NC_079289.1:49900277-50543333 GCF_023638135.1 Falco biarmicus | reverse complement strand
TCAGCTGACTACTGGACAGCTAAAAACACAGATTCCGGCCATATTTGTACCTTTTCCCCTAATTATTTAATAACCATTAAATACATTAAGTACTTACTTAAGAAAGACTTTCATTAAGTTATACAGAGTTTGCTAACATAGCACTAATCATTCAGCAGTTTTGGAGCAGAAGGAAAGGTATTTAAGGAAGTACACTTTTTAATTGTTAGCGACTTTCACAGATTCCTGATATTCTTTCAGTCTGAGCTCAGATAGCACAGTAATGGCAGGGGTAAGTATTGACTTAATAGTTATATCACTAAATAAAAAAGTCTCAGGAGCTAGCTAGCAATCTCATTTCTTAGGTTTTTCTTTCTCTACAGTTGACTGATGGAGTCCATACTACAGAGCAAATATCTCTGCACCTCCACTAGATCCCGTGTGGTGCCCTTGTGGCCCCAGACAGTAATTACAACTTTCTGTGCAATTTTCTGTTTTCTGGTGTAAAGTACTTGAAGGAATGTTGCATAGCCACTCTATAGAACAGTGCCATAGAGCATGAGGGAAAAAAAAAAGCAAAAGACCATAGGACTGAAAAGTAATGTAGCAGTTTTTAGCAGATCAGTGATGAAATGACTGATGAACAAGCAGTGTTTCATTGGCGGACTGGAATGGTGTGGAAATACATGTGAAAAGGACCTAACACTGTAAAAAGCACCCTCATGAGGGACACACTAAAGTTAAAGTTTCTTCAGGGAAGTAAATCAGAACATATGTATAAGAATAATATTGAGTCAGGGGAAGGACAAAAGGAGTGTGAAGAGCAAGCTCAGTTTCTGATGCAAAGCATGATAAAGACATCAGAAATAGCCTATTTCTTTTATTACCTGGGGCTGGGACCTTGAAGCAAAAAGTGTAAGTGACTACAAAAGGCAAAAATATTGCAGAAACATCCAGTAACTAGAGTTTAGGCTATAGAACCACTTCTACTGGCAATAATCCTGATGATTCAATTGATTCCTAAAAACAGCCTGTGTTTTTACAAATTCATTTATTTATAATATAAACATAACAAATAAAATTGAAAGTGGCCTGTGACATGACCACTCCCAACTATTAAATGGTAGGGCCTTTTTTTCTATGGAAGTTCATATGAAATTATTGAAATTATTGTCCAAGTGTTGCTGTGAGAGTTTGATTTGGTTTGATTGTGTTTTTTTCCTAATAACAGGATTACAGGTTTATTTTTAATATATATGAATATATACACAATTATGTACATGTAATATGGAGAAATTCCAAGTCAGGCAAAAAATAAGCTGAAATGGAAATACAGGATCCATTCACTGTCTGCATTTGTGGGGTTTATAACACTACGTCACAGTGTGCTAAAACTAGTTTCTGTCCAGTTTATCATGTTGTCTAGTCTGTACTGTCCCAAGCTTCTTGGGAAACCAGGTTTCTCCATAATGTGATCTTGTAAATAACTGAAGAGAATTAAACATGGCTTCATTAAATCTACCTGCAAAGCTTACCACTTATAGAAAAAAATTGTCCATGTCACATATTAATCCCACTGAATATCCTTTCCTTACCTTATGAAGCAGTGAGAAGAAGGAAAGTAATAGCCTTTGATAAATGGCAGAGTACCAGTGTAGCACTACTTCAGCATTAATAAAATTATAGAAAATTGCAATTCAAGAGGGCTTCGTTACATATCACAGAAGGATACACTAGACAGATATTACCTCAACAATTCTTTGAATCTGTAATCATCTTTGTGGCCTTTGCTAGACTTGTTTTAGTATCACAGAATTGTAGAACAGCCCAGGTTGGAAGCAACATCTAAAGATCATCGGTCCCACCTTTGTGGAAAAGGGACCCTAGGGATTATCTAGCACCCTGTCCAGTCACATCTTGAAAACCTCCAGTGATGGGGTCTCCACCACATCCCTGGGAAGGTTGTTCCAGTGACTGATTTCTGTCACTGTTAAAAATCTCTGTTACATCAGAACGAAACCTCTCACAGTGCAACCCATCACCCCTTGCCTTCACCATGTGGCTCCTTGTGAAGACAGAATCTGTCCCCTTTGTAGCCACCCTTTAAGTACTGGATGACGGTGAAAAAGTGCCCCCTGAGCCTTCTGTTCTTGAGGGTGAAAAAGCATATCTCCTTCAGTCTTTCTTTATAGAGCACGTTTCCAGCACTTTGATCATCTTCATGGACCTCTTTTGGACTGTCTCCACTCTGTCCATGTCTTTTTTGAATTGTGGGGATCAGAACAGGGCACAGTACTGAGGTGCGGCCTGACAAGTGCTGTAAAGAGTGGGATGATCATGTCTCTCTATCTTTGCTAGTAATGCCCCTATGGATGCAGCCCAGGATCTCATTCACCTTCATTGCTGCAGCTGCAAACTGCTGACTTGTTCAGCTTGCTGTTCACCATGACCCCCATGAAATGAAACATCACATTAACATATATTTCACATGTGTTTTATAAGCTTCAGCTGGCTTATGGTGCCTGACCCACATGATTGTGCAATAGATTTCCCAGTGCCTGCATTTCAAAATTTGTCAAAGATGGAAACAGGTTATGCCCATTTGCGTATCCATTGTAGATATATTCATACAATTCAATATGCACTTCAAGAACATGTGGCATTTCAGAAAACTTTTTGAAACTATTTCTGCATGAAGATGTTACAAAATTATCACAATGAACTAAATATTGTAATATCCTTTTGCTTCCCAACTGCTGTATTATTTTGAAAATATTACTTCTTGCAAATTATTTTTCCTTGCTGTTGAAAACAGGAACACAAATGAATTATGTGAGCAAAGCAGGTTCCTGCAATTCTATTTTATTTGTCCAGTCAGAGCAGGAGACTTTAGAATTTAATGGAAGTACCATCAGGGTTTAAATCACACTGTGATTTCTATGCGTAGGATCACGAATCATGTTCTATACTCTGATTTATACACCAAACATTGTCCCTCCTGGCTGTGCCTGCTTGGACTACAGATGTTAAAATATTTATCTAGGAATACTAGAAATATCAGGACATAATATAAAAAATGAAAACCTGCAAACACAATTATTTCACTGGCATGAAATGCTTTAACAGGCTAAATCATGTCATGACAGAATGCAAAATTTTGATTGGTCTGAGTACATCAGAAACGCCTGTCCTGGTCAGGAAAAAGATCCATTTAGTCCAGTACTCTAAAAGAGATAATGGTGTTTGGGGCTTGTATGCAAGGCTGACTGCTTTGTACATCCAATTCCCTCCACTTTCCGTGGTGTCCACAGTGGGTGGCAATGGTCAGCCAAGGTCCACTTTCCTTGAGTCAGCAGAGGATGTATACAGGGGATCCTGTAGGAGTAACACAGTTATCTGCTCACTGTGTTTTCACAACATTTAAGATTTTATTTGGACACTATTTCTACGAATCCTGACCTGGACAGTTATCTAAACCTAGGTGCTTGCAAAATAAACTGTTCAAAAAGTTTTAAAGTAATTCATGCAAATGTAACACATTGATAACTAAACTCTTGAGATTTAGAAGAACTTGCATTTGTTTGGATAGGAGACTTAAAACCCCCATATTTCTAAAGTTCAGAAAGATATGTGTCATGTTTGTATTAATAAATAATGGACTTATTTAAAAAATATGTTTCTAATGTATCCAATGATGATATGACACTGTGTAATATGATTGTGTAACAGCCTTGTGCCAAAACATCAAGATACAATCTTAATCAATTAACAAAAATGTAAATAAGAAATTGTACAAAACTTCCTTACATAGTAGAGAACAATAACTGGTTTACTGTGAAGTAAACAAGTTCAGAAGGTAATTAACAATTTGGTTTTAGGTCTGGTCTGAATTCCTAAAAAGGAATTGTGGGATTTGCAGCTATAATTCCCACTGGAAAAATTTCTGAATGCAATTGGTACCATTTGTGCATCTATTGTATAACACATTTCCTGTGACCACAGGTTGCAGTTGTGGGTTCCAGACAGTTAGAAATGTACTATATTTATGACATAATATTTGAAATGTCCAAGAATTATGTAAACTTTTCTGCAGTAAGTTTATTATAAAATCTGGCAGATGCTAACCAGTATTGGTGAGGTTAAGAAGGTTCAGAGTTATACATTCTGTGCTGATTCCTAGTGCAAGAAATGACCACACGGTGTTTAACTGCCCAAGGAATCTTTGAGCCCATCTCCCCACTTGTTTTTTTCTCATCCAATTGGGAAAAAAATATCTTTTGCCATACAAAGTGACATTTTTCCCACTTCCTGGGCACCTTCTGTGTTGGATAAGAATTGTGTATTTGCCTTTCTTTCATATTTCATTTTTCTTCTGCTGCTGTCACAAATCTCTATTAGAGTCTTCCTGCCCATAATTTACTTACAAATTTTTCAGTACTTCAGCACAGCCTTTTATCTTGGAGATCAAACTTGTCAACATTTTTATTCTCTGCTTTCCTAATAAGCTCGTTCTAACTATTATAAGTATCGAGTTCTCTTATATCCAGTTGCCTGTCCTCACGTCCATCACATTATATGTTAATTTTTGGGTACCTAATTGCTAGAATTTGTTCAGGGCAGACAGGGATCTGAAGAATTTTCCTGAAGTATCCATTAGAAATGCAGCTACAAAATGACAAATCTTTTTAACTTTTATGGTTTGAGATTTATCAGGGAGCAGGTAATTTTTGTTAAATTTAATTTCTTATGTATTTGGCTAAATCCTGCTGTCCTTCAACTTCTCATCTTCCTCCTTGCTGTTTTTGGTTGGTTGGTGTTTTTTTTTTTTTGGGGGGGGGGGGCGGATTTTTTTTTTTTCCATCCGGTTTTAAGCTATATATATGTCCTGAAACAGAACTTCAGACTTGGCATTCATTATTTCTAGTATTCAAGAACAGAATTCTTTTATTCAGTGTCTTTGCTTCCCACAGATGAATATGGTTTTACTACAGGAAACTGTGCCACATTTGTGGTCATTCTGTTACTGCTGCAACAACAAAATCCATACATTGATAATATGTATCCAGACTTACTATCCCAGTTTTCTCAGAACTCCTAATTTTCTTTTTCTTACCATTACTTATATTATTCCTTCCTACTAGAGGCACAGACTACTCTTCTGCAGCTTCAGATAATACTTCTGGTTGAAGTCAGTTCAGAATTCACTCAAGAACAAGAAATCTGTAAATACTCCATTCTATTTGGTGTCAAAATCCCTCACAACACAATATAGTTCTTACATCGACCGATGTCTCAGTAATATGAAATAATACAGAGAACTTAAATTCTACTAAATAATATAACACATTTCCCAGGACAACAATTTCCCTTATTGTATCATGAAGGCATATTGACCCACAAAACCACCGATGTTTGTTTGTATGCATTTAAGTAATTGGTGCACCATATTCTTAAAGAATGGAAATGCACAACTAGACTAGAAACTGTTGTGGTCAAATTCATCTCACATAATGTAGAAGATTAAGATAAAAATAAAAAAAAAGAGAGGAACAAGTTCATGCAGCACTACAATACTTACTAGTGTCTGTAAATAAGCTATTGAAAATGGTAAGAAAAATGTTCTGAGTGATAATGTGCTGTATTTTTTGAAATTAACAAGGTCAGTTTGTGTTACAGAAAAAAAAAAATTACAACAAGTTTCCATAGCTATTAAAAGAATAAAATGGTGTCCAAAGTAATACAGCAAGAGATTCTGAAAAAGACTCATGAAACTCACCTAAATAGTCTACAGTGGAAAAAAATAGATGAAGCACATTATTTGGTGTTCATCTATGAGCATTTTAAAATAAGAAATGGTGATTACTGCATTTACTCAAAAATTATAGAAGGAACTACACATGTTACTCATGATACTTCTAATTCTCTGTTTTGAAAGCAATTGGTTATTGATTAACTTCTACATGGGAGACATTATAAAACAGATTTATTATCATATACCCTCTTCTAAAATTTACCAGGCAAACATGTTGGTAATACATTGAGCAGATAAGAGTCTTTGCACTAGAGAGAAATACATTTAGGAAGACCCATCATAATACCCACCTGTGCAATCTTTAACCTTACCATTTTTGGAAATCATTGTCATTTCATCTATGTGTGCTAGCATTCTTTACTACCCCCAGCTCTATGGGCTAGCTGAAATAAATTTATTAATGTATTTCAAAATGCTCATACTAATCAAAGTAACTATAGGCTACTGTGTCTTTTTAGTAAACTAACAAAACATTACTTGAGAATTGATGGGCTTCATTTTCATATACAATAATGAAGCTCAAAAAGTAAAATATTAAAGGATCATTGTTAAACCTTAAAGCTGCAAATCATGACATAATAAAAAAATGCTCTTTCGACAGATGAAGATTCTTTAATCAGAATAAAATAAAATAAAACAAAAATAAAATATTTTACTATTTCAGTAAACTATTTCATGTTGAATTCCAATAAAACCTGTTAAGAGTAAGTCTATCTGCAATGGTAATTTAGGCATACTAGGTGTCTAAATGTAGGTATTTAAACTATTTTAATGCCTAAAGTTAGATAAGAAAATTCCATAATAACCTAATCTGCCATGTAAATGCTAGCTATGATGCTAAAAAAGCTAAGAACATTTGCATTAACAGGCACATTAAATGACATGCTTTGCAGAAAAAGAAATAGCTCAATTGGAGTCCACATAAAAGTAATGAAAAATGACCCTATTCTGTTAGTATTCATACCTCTGTGAATATTACAAGAAGAAATTACAGTATTTTCCTTTAAGGTTGCTTCACTGAATTTGAAGGATAACTATATTTAGCTTTGGAAAAATGCATTCAGAAACTGAAAAAAACCCCACATTTTAACAGTTTCTTTTCATAGTTTTGTTTGTGCTTATTTTTTCTCATGTTTAAAAAATGTCTAATGTTGAGAGGTTCTCCTATACTATGACATCTGCTCTTCCACCATGACAGAACATCAGGACAGTGTAGAAGAGCAGAAATGTCTAAGTCTCAGAAATCTCATTCCTTTATGTGATAGAGCATCTGGAGTACATGGAGCTCTGCCTTGGGATGGGTGAGCCAACAGAGAGTTTATGGGTTAGGATTAAAGTGAGGGCAGGCAAAGGTGACGTACTGGGTGTCTGTTGTAGGCTGCCTGTCAGGAAGAAAAAGTGGATGAGGCCCTCTACAGAGAGAAGCAGCCTCAAGCTCCACTCACTCTGATCCTCATGAGGGACTTCAACCACCAAGGTATCTGCTGGAAGGATAACAGAGCAAGGCATGAGAAATCCAGGAGGTTCCTGCAGTGCATTGGTATTAACTTCTTCCTCCAAGTGACTGGAGTCAAGGAGAAGAGGTGTGCTGCTGGAACTCATACTCACCAACAAAGAGGTGCTTGTTGGGGAAGTGGAGGTCAAAGGCAGTCTTTGCTGTAGTGCCCATGAGTTGGTGGAATTAAGGATTCTGAAGGTGAGGAGGAAGGTAAAAAACACCCTGGATTTAGGAGAGCAGACTTTGGAGACTTTGGCTTTTTCAAAGATCTGCTTGGAAAGATCCCACAGAATGAGACCCTGGAGGGAAGGGTGGGCCAAGAAAACTGGTTAATATTCAAGGGCCACAGCCTCCAAGCTCAAGAGGGATGCATTCCATCAAATATGTTGTCAAGCAAAAACATCAGGAGGCCTGTGTGGGTGAACAAATAGCTCCCAGCCAAACTCAAACACAAAAAGGAGGCATACAGAGGGTAGAAGCAGGGGCAGGTAACCTGGAGGTCATACAGAAACATTATTGGAGCACCCAGGGATTAAGTTAGGAAAGTCAAAGCCCAAATGGAATTAAATCTTGCCAAGGATGTCAAAGACCATAAGAAGGATGTCAGCAAGTATATAGGTGGCAAAAGGAAGGCGAGAGAAAATGTGGGCCCGTTGCTCAACCAGACAGGAGGATACAATTGGGACTGTTTAGCATAGAGAAGGCTCAGGGGAGGATCATTTTAATGTATATAAAAACCTGAAGGGAAAGTGGAAACAGAATGGAGCCCTGCTGTCTTTAGCAGTGCCGAGTGACATGACCAGAGGCAATGAGCACAAACTGAAACACAGAAGGTTCCCTCTGAACATAAGGAAACACGTTTTTTTGACTGTGAGGCTGAGCAAGCACTAGCACAGGTTGTCTAGAGAGACTGTAGTCTCCCTCCCTAGAGATAATTCAAAAGCTGTCTGGACACAGTCCTGAGGGACTGGCTTAAAGTTGCCCTGCTTGAGCAGGGTGATTGGACCAGATGACCTCCAGAGGTCCCTTCCAACCTCAACCATTCAGTTTAGTTCTGTGTATCCAGCACAAGGCACCTTTTCTGTTGTGCAGCAGTGCTACTACATAACGAAGTCTTATCTTCTGCTTTTCCCTCCACTCTCAGAAAAGGTTCCTTTCTTGGACACCATGCTACTGAACTGTTCAATTTCCTGATAAATTTCAGGGCTTAACGATCAACTAGGGGTCTTTTCCTTTCCAATTTCAGAAAACTGAGAAAAAGATGAGATAGATAAAAAGAGGCAAACAGTGGAAAAGTTTGGGAATATTTTATTCTTGATACTTTCAAGCATGCAATATTTTTAAAGCCTGAACTTAAAAATTACTGTATTTCCTTTCATATATATTTAGAATGCCATCAAAAGTTAATTTTGTTTCAGACAAGTAAGTTTGCTTGTTTCACTTGTAAACACACTGTAGAGCAGAATAAAAATAAAATCCACAGTAGTATTATTTTAAAAGTTGAACATAAATTTGAGCTCCTTTTGAATCCTTTTTTGTCTGTTCAAAGACATCTCTGATTTGGCCCTGTCCAAAAGGTCAACCATGATAAAAAGCATGAAAAAAATTGCATTAATTCCAACTATCAGATGAATGAACAATACTCATAATGGCAAAATCAAGAATAATCATTAATGAGATATTCTCATATATGACTGTTACATACTTTGTATACTTGTGCATATCATTATTTCTCTTGTTCTCTGTGCCAATGTTGCAACTTATGTGTAAGGTTTTATAATTCTATATTGCCTTTGACTGTCTTATGAGTGTTACAAGTATGTACTAAAAGTGCGTTAGCAAACATTAACAAGACAATCACAATATATTTGGTTTTTAGTAACCAAAAATGCATTCAGATATGAAAGAAAGAAAGAAAAAATGTTTATACTAAATTTCCTCAAATTGTAAAAAGCATTCTTTCACATCTGGGGACACTAAAAAAAAGACTCTGAAACTGTGAACAGGGAAGTATGTACAAATGCTCTGGACAAACATGCAGACATTTGACTGGCTGCTCACTTTAAATGAATAGTCTGAGCTATACTTTCTTATCCTGTTCTGTAGCACTTTTAGTCACCCAGTTCTTTGTGATGTTTTCACGAGCTTCCCTGCTGCTACATTTTGATCTTTGCTTCCTGTCTCTCTCCCCTGCTGTTCTTTTCAACAGTGTTCTGTTTTTTCTTTGATGAGCAGTGAAAATTGCAATATTCCTGACCTCTAAAGAACAGACAGAACTTCAGAAATCAGGAATCTTGTAAATTGTACTTGGCTGCTGGTACAGGGAATACTATTAAACATCAAGGACAACTAATCTTAACACACACACACAAAAGGTGTATATAAAATGTCTTACAATTTGTTATTGTGCATGGAATAACTTCAGACTCTGGCATTCATTAGTACATGCATTCCTGACACAGCTTGTTTGTTTCTAATTTTGCAGAACAAAAGCAATGTCAAGTTAAAGGCTGAAGTGATTTTTTTTTCCTAATTACAAAACTTCTGGAAGTAAGGATTCAACATTTACAGTATCCAAATTATTATTGCTTTCCTTTTTCCTTTCCCTTTTGGACAATAAAAGTGAAACATTATGCACAACAGATGGCGGTGATTTCATGATTAACTTGTATAAACCCTGTGCCTTGAATAATGTAAAGGTTTTATTTTTCTTCTAAAAGCCTGTCTAGAATGTCAGAACATGCAACATCTAGTCTTTGTTATATAGGAATTCTGGTATATTTGGTATTTTATGGTATGCAGTACTCAGACATGTTAATTAGTTTAACATGTTTGTGTGAGAAAACAATTCATGGAATGGCTAATAGCTAAAAGGTAGTATGCACATATCTACACAAATGCAATGAATTCTTTTGAGACCATCTTTACCTAATGCACGGCCACTTAGTATACCTCTTTCTTGGGATGTCAGTAAAAACTAAGCAAAATTTGCACTGGTAAATATGAAACAAAAATATTTCATGTCAACATTTTCCTTATTTTCAGGTATAGGAACATTATTAATAAACTCAGAAATAAAGTATCTTGTAGCAGTTCTAGCCTCCATCATACTTTACAATTATTCTCATGCAGTAGTGAATCAGTAGCAAGTTGAATGAGTGTGGCTTTCATTTCTAGAATAATTTTATCTGCATATATACTTTTCTATTTAAACAGTATACTTTTCAGGGCTGTGAGTGTACCAATAGGCATTAGCTGCCTCAATGAGCATTGCTAGCAGCCTCAGCACCCTGTTTAAACTCAGGTGTGGTCACCCAGACCTTGCTTTAGCCATGCTGTAGATATGTCTGCACTCAACTGTCCTGTTTTTTAATTAGAAGTTAAAATTAGGATGTTTGTGTGTTTCAAACTGCTTGGAAGGGAAAAGAAAGAAGTTCAATGTTTAGCATATAATTCTGGTACCGTTTGGGCAAAACTTCAGATGGGAGATATGAAGCTGTCCAGAAATGGGAAAGTCTGAGGCCGCCTAAGCCATCATAAAATGGCAAGATACCTATGTCAACTGAGCAACCAACTCTTCCGCAACAGCCTTAAAGCTGTAGCAATCTCTATTCTATGCCCATAGATAACACATTCTTTTAGCAAGAAGATTCTTCCAAGAACATCCTACTAATAGCTACCTCTCTCCAGCAGAGTGACTAGACCAAACATTTAGGAAATATGATCTCTCTCACTACTCTGTTTCCTTACAAAACCACAAAAATCTAAAAAATCTTAAATTGTTACAAGAAATCTCATCCCATTCTCTCACCCAACTCATTAGTTAAGTAGGGACAATTTATGATCCAGATGAGAGTAGGATTGGTGGAGGCAGCAGGTTCTGGAAAAGGAGTTATCCGCAGACATCCTAGCATGAAGACGGAGGTGTAGAGAGAGTTACTGTGAGGTGTTACATTCTACATACTAAAAATGAAAAGGAGAAAAGGAGTAAACAAGTAAGTAAAAAATATTTTTTTTCTGACTGACAAAAATGGGTAGAACAAGATGGGTTTTTTTCTTTCCCTTAGGAAGAAAAACGGGTAGAACAAAATGGTTTTTTTTCTTTCTCTTAGGAAATGAGATACTGATTCAGCTCACTTTCTCCTGTCTTGGAGTAATCCTCCAAGTCAAGCAGCAGAAAATATTTCATGGGTTTAAAAATGTATGAATTTATGCTAATTAATATCTTAGAATCATAGACCATAGAATGGTTTGGGTTGGAAGGGACCTTTAATGGTCATCTAGTCCAATACTCCTGCAATGAGCAGGGACATCTTCAACTAGCTCACACTGCTCAGAGCCCTGTCCAGCCTGATGTTTCCAGGGATGGGGCATCTACCACCTCCCCTACCCTTCTGGGCAAACTGTTCCGGTTTTTCACCACCCTCATCATAAAAATTTCTTCCTCATATCTATTCTGAATCTACCCTCTTTTAGTTTAAAACCATTAACCCTTGCCCTGTCACTATAGGCTCTACTAAAAAGTCTTTCTCCCTCTTTCTTATACCTGCACTTTAATTACTGAGAGGCTGCAATAAGGTCTCCCTTGAGCCTTCTTTTCTCCAGGCTGAACCCCAGCTCTCAGTTTTTCCTTATAGGAGAGGTGTTCCAGCCTTCTGATCATTTTTGTGCCCCTCCTTTGGACCTTCTCCAGCAGGTCCGTGTCTTCCCTGTCCTGAAGACTCCAAAGCTGGATGCAGCACTCCAGGTGGGGTCTCACTTGAGCAGAGTAGAGGTGCAGAATCACCTCCCTCAACCTGCTGGACACGCATCGTTTGATGCAGTCCAGGATACAGTTGGCCTTCTGGGCTGCAAGTGCACATTGCCAACTCATGTCCAGCTTTTACCCCAAGTCCTTCTCTGCAACATTGTTCTCAATCCCTTCATTCCCTAGACTCTATTGATAGTGGGGGTTGCATTGACCTGGGTGTAGGACCTTGCACTTGTCCTTGTTGAACCTCATGAGGTTCACATGGGCCCACTTCTCAAGCTTGTCCAGGTCCCTCTGGATGACATCCCATCCCTCAGGTGTGTCAATCCCATCACCCAGCTTGGTGTTGTCTGTAGACTTGCTGAGAGTACATTCAATCCCACCATGTATGTCACTGATTAATATATTAAACAATACTAGTCCCATGAAGGACCCTTGAGGGACACTACTCATCACTGATCTCCATCTGGGCATTGAGACATTGACCACTACTTTTTTGGATGCAACTCTCCAGCCAATTTCTTATTCACCAAATAGCCTATCCATCAAATCCATATGTCTCCATTTTAGGGAGAAGGATGTTGTGGGGGACTGTGTCAAAGGCCATACAGACATCCAGATAGATGTCATCCATAGCTCTTCCCTTGTCCACTGTTGTAGTTACTCCATCACAGAAGGCCAATAGATTGGTCAAGCCAAGATGATGCCACTTGCCAAAATTATCTATTCGTCTTACATGATACTAATATATAAGTACTAAATATTTAGTTGCATGTATTCTTGTATATTTGAGAGAGAAGTAAATGCTATGAGGACCACCACAGGTTCCTGGATCACCACAGCTTCAACTAGAATATTATTTTCAGGTTGTTGGTCCACTATCTGTATTTCAAGGCATTATGTCATTACTTCATATTGCAAACATTATTTATGTAATGATTTCACATGTATTTCCAAATAAACTTGTAGATCAGGTAAGTTTTCTCACTTTTACATGTCAAAGCATTTATTTTCAGGATGTAGAAATCCATCATTACAGAACTTTAAGCTAGATCAAATCCACATAAGTTTGCATACTTTTAAAGGCTTACTTGAAAAAAAATTAAAAGGAAAAATAGCTTGCATATAAAGTACAGAAAATAATAGTACATATCTATATTTAATGAATAAAAGTAAAGATACCATAGGACAAAATATATAGTAAAATGCCAACAGTGTGTCAGCTAATGTGTTCTGATATTCTATCTAGAGTCCAGACAAATTAGCTTTTTATTAGGCATGTCTGCATCATTTGATTTCTTTGGCTGAAAGAGCCACAAATCTGTTAACATATAGGAAGTTTGTGACCTTTTCCAGCCTCTTAATGTGCATTTGAGTTTTTCTGTCATTCTCAGAAATAATAAATAGTGCTGTTACATGTGACATCAAGCCTTTCAAAATGGAGAATGCTCTTCCAGCTGAGGTCAGAACAAGTATCCAATGTCAATGGTCACATCATTCATTGCTCATGGCCTTGCAGCAAAAGAAAATTGCATAGTTGTTCACAAAGTAAAATTTGCATTAGCTTTGTTAGCAATTTATTTCCACTCTGTGATCTCTTAACTATAACCAACTCTTTTATCTCACTGGGCTTTTAATGTGACCAATTCAACTAAATGAGATTCAGATGGGAATAAATCTCATTGCTGTCTCCTTCTGTTTGAAAATACAAATACTATTCCTTATGCAAGACACTTTTCTGAAGGTTTTAAATACCTAGTTCTAGTTAGCACATTTGGCATACTATATAATGTTTCTTCAATCTTCTGTTCATAGTCTGGGGCATAAAATGTTTACTGATACTAAATGAAGTCCTGACAGTGATGTAGCTATGCTGCTAAGTTTTTGTTTTCAGTAACATATTTAGAGAAGTGCTTTAGCCTCACCGGGGGTGAAATATTCCATCTGTAGAAGTAGGAATGGTATACATTTTATTGATAGGCACAGTTAGTTTATGGCAGGGTTTCTTGTAAAGTATTCTTCTGGGAGCCCAGGCACTGAGGCTAACAATTAGAATGGAAGTTTTGAAACAAGCATTAGCTAATTCTCTCTCTAAGAGATTATTCCAGTCTGATATTAATGCAGTTGATTACCCATTGACTCCTTTTTCACATCCAAATAAAAGCAGATTCTAGATTCCCAGATAGCTAATGTGGCTGAAGGCATAAAAAGCTATGTCTACACTGCCTCTACTCCTGCTGTGCTTGATTCCTTAATGCTTTTGATCTTGCACAGGACTTTAGAACAGTGAAAAGGAGGTAGAAAATTATCCCACTCTGATTGCTAGCATAGTACAACTAATTTAACATGGCTATTTGAGGTAAAGGGCATGAAGAAGGGGTGTCCCCTTGTACCAATTCGGTGGATACAGAGAAATTTCTTGAATTGCATCCCTTCTGTAATTGCTAAAACATTCTAGAAGCATTCAGAAAACCCTGCCCCTCTCAGGTGTTGGAATTATTAATAGGTAAGGTATTTTGTAAACTGCTTATATGAAACCTGAGCTCTGTCTGACTACAAATCCTACCCACTCTTGCAGCAAGCAACAATAGAACATTTCTAGGAAATATCAAAGGTTTTCAACTTGAGGCAACCTTGGAGGTTGCTATAGGCACAGGACATATCATCCCAGGAATCTGGAACACAAGTGTCCCTACAGCCACCTTCAAGCATGCCAACATCTAAGTCATGTGGGAGTGTTATCGTTCTGGCCTGGAGGCTACCTTAGGCATCACTCTACACATCTTGTACTGTGTCCTCTCAGAAGCAGTGAATTCTTGCTGTGCATTGTTAAATGTTGGATCTGACTTAAAAGTATTGGTAGCAAAAGTCATTCTGACTAAAGGATGTGTGTTGAATAGTTTTCCTTATGTGCTTAGTTACAGTTTTGAAATTGACAAGGACTACATTATTTTTGTATTTTAAAATTCTTCTCGGATCTCCTTTTCAGCAAACGTTCTTTCTAACTCACTTAGGATTTTAATGGATTCACCTAGTAAGAGCAAGAACAGAAGGTGAGGGGAGACGAGAGCACCAATATACTGAATATGCATCCAGTGAATTATATTCTTTCAAAGCACTTACCTGCAGCTGTATGTAATTTACATAATGGAGACCATACTTTCAGAAGGATAAGATCAGTGTGGGTATTGGAAGGAATAATAATAATGTTATTCATGAATCACATAGCATATGCATTAATTGTGTATTTAGTGAAATGTTGAATTTGGCTTGCTAATGGTTTTAATTTCTTGCTCTTGTTTAATTTTCACACAGACAAACTTTGTGTGTAGACTGTTTGAGATTCTTACATGGAAAATTTGTTTACATATTTATTTTAATTGCACATAATGTGGCATGATGACCATTGCACTTCCCTTTCTGAAGCTGCGTGAGACAAAAAGCTCATCTGAATACTTAATCACAGTTCCTGTGAGGAACTGGAAAAGTCTACATTTCCAGGTCACTCAACAAGCTAGCTGTATAAGCAATCCATCTCCCTGATACAGCAGCTTGTGATTCATAGGGATCCATCATCTTGTCTGTGAATTATTTCCCTCTGTTCCTTGTAATATTTTGGAAGTGTGTCCTTGTCTATATAAAGGTATGCTGTAACATGAATTTAGTACAATAGTAAACTGATATTTTCTTTGAATGTTTCTTACTGACATCTGAAACACCTGGTTTGATTCATCCCCTTTCTGTAGATGCTAAAGAGTAAAACAGATTCTGAGAAGTTTCATGAGATTATGATGGAGGAAGGAGACGTAATGAGCCAGGAACAGAACACTGAGCAGAAATCAAGCCCGACGGTGAACCTGAAGCTGAGCAGAAAACAGGCCCCATCTGGAGGTAAAGTGGCACACAGGGAAGAAAATGTTAGTTAATGCTGATAGCAGCCGAGTCAGGGGTGGGGTGGGGTGTGTGGAGTGTGTGTAAAAGTGTACAAAAGACTTCGGAAAGGACATTCTGGAGGAATGGCCTCAGCTCTCAAGCAGGAGGTTAAGGCACTGCAATCAAAAACAACCAATCCCCTGCCCAGTCTGACTAATCTGAAACAGAGAAGCAGTGGCAGAGCAGGATGTTGTACCTTGGTTATACCCGTAGCTTTAAGAATCTGATTCAAGCACTCAGAAAGAGCTGGTGCATTATCATGGCAACAATGAAGAGGGGTCTCCAAAGGGCCACCACATTCAATGAAACAACCACATAATTAACCCACCTTTTTGAATATAAACTATTGAGGGCAACACAGTTACAGATTAAGAAAAATGAAAGTACTACACTGCATCAAGATGCCAAACTAAGAATAGTTGTATTTTATCTTGAAATAACACTGCTTAAACCTCTGCAGCTTTCCCACAGAAGCCACCCATGTGCTATAAGTGCAATATGACTTGCTTTTCAACAGTCCCTTAGTGGTAATGAGCTTGAGGGAGACCTCCCTCATTCAAAGAGATCCACTCTACTGAAATTCTGATATCTGCAGTATAGACACTTGCATCTGATCTGTTTACCTGGGATCATTTGATATTTGATGGAGAACAGTAGACATTTTTGTATCTTGGTTCCCCCAGCTTACTTTGGACTACATGAAGGAAATTCTAGCGTAATAAAAATCCTAGCATTCTTGAAATATTTGTCTATCGCTGATTGATAGAATGAGCTAAGTATGACTAACATCTGTAGACATTGATATTGGATGGATAAGTTCCATTTTCTGTTTTGTTACACAAGCACGGTGTTATGACTGGACCTGAAGTTAGCCATGCTTTGAACACAGGATTACATCACATGACCTCCAGAGGTTCCTTCTAGCCTAAATTATTGTATTACTTTACAGTCCTATAACTTCTAGATCCAAATTTTAGACCTTTTCATTACAGTAACTTTAAGAAGCTACATAACTTCTCTGTCATTCAGACCAAATATTTTAATAAAAAATAACTAATGACATTTCTGCCTTTGCCTAAAGGACATTTGAGGACTTATTAAGAAATATGATTTTGAAATCACAATAGCAGAAGGAGAAGCACAAAGAAGTTATTCCTGTGAATTGGCTAGAGTCAGGTAATTATTTTAATTTTAAGAGCTATTATATATAATAATTTTCACTATTTTAAGCATTTTGAAGAAGCACATATAATGTAAAAGTAAACTAAAGTAAACTATGTTCTAACTTAAAGGCAGATAAATAAACTGAAAGAAGTCTTTCTATTGTACCCGGCACTTCTATTTTGAGCAAAGCACTTTGTTGTGATACTGGGATTTTGCTCACTTATATGCATCATCCAATCCCATTTAAAAGTCATACATTGCTAAGCTTAATGATCATACCAGATTTACACAGCAGCAGAACAGATGACTTTTAATCATCACTGCTGTGCTTTAGAGAGAAACCTGACTCTGTCCTATACAGTCCTTTATTTCTAGTACTCTGAACATGGATACTCATTAAACAACTAGTTTAAGACATTTTATTATGCATTAGCTAACGCTACTAGAATTTACTCTGAGATGTGCCTTAAGTCAGTTTGGGAACATTAAAGTGTAAGCCTGTGAAGAATAGATGCTGCTTCATTTGAAACTGGTATTTGGAAAAAAAAAAGAAAGTGCAGCACCTAAATTGCAGTGGCTGGTGGAAGGAACTGAAAGCAAAATTCAACATATCCAAAGACAAAGTTTTTCAGTAATTGCTTATGATCCGTGGTAGCCAAAATCTTAACCATTTGTTTTTCTTTTTAAAACAAGATGTTAAAATTCCTAAACTACACTCAAAAATATATATACATTTTGACCAGTTCAGTTTTCCAGCAAATTGTGTTTACTCTAATGGAGAAAAATAACAGGGATATACTTTGTCCAGTTTTAAAAACTATTTTATTTTGTTCAATTCCATAAATAGAACATGAGTAACAAAGGGCAGGGTGTTAATAGTTTCATGATGTTACCTCCCTAATTATTACTTTATATATTTTATTTATTTAATATCAGTTGGTCAGTGGTTCTAACATAACTGTTATAACCAAAAGGTTTATTTTCCTCTTATTGAAAGCAGTGAGATAAGTATCACCACACTGAGAGACAGGCCAGGCTGCATAGCCAGAGGAGGAGATAGTGCCAGTTCTTGCTGAAAAGCAGGGAGCATTGATCATTCTTACCATCTCTTTTTGACATCTAGAAGTTGCTATTGTGTGCTTGCTGATGAATGCTTTTTCAGGCTGATCACTTGAAGCTGCTGAAAGTAAAGACATCTGCCATTTTTATGCTTATGTGGTTTTAGACAAAACTCCCTCTGTTGTTCACTTTACAGAGGAGAATACAGCTCATCTTACTGTAGAAAGTCTGGGATCAGACTTTCAACATCAGGTCTTTTTACCAGACAATACGTTTTCCATGATCAAAGCATACAAGGGATGTGATAGTCACTTTCAAGTTCATGTTCATTCTCCTTTGCAGACAATGGAAAGGAAAACGAAGAACGCATTTAGCCCAAAGAAAAAACTAATTTTTTTCTATAAAACTGAATTTTACTGAAGAATATAATTTCTGATCAAAGTAGCAGCATTTATTTAAACTCCTCTGCTGTCAGCCAGTCCACTAACAAATGTTTTTCCTTTGATTTTTTGTTTAATATTTTATTCCCAATGTGATTTTCAATAGATCATTTTCTTACTTTCTTTTTTTTCCCCCCTAAAGCCCTTTGTTAAACTAAATAAATATATCATGCCTGGAAATGCAGTCACTGAAATGCAGTCACATTCATAAACATGTGATTACTGATGATTAAGGAATATTTTAAACTCCTTGTGTTTCCCCCTAATGACAGATACAGTGTGCATTACATTGCTTCATCAAGTGTATTAAAAACAACTGCCCAATTTGTAAATTCTTTTTTGTTTTGAGAACCACATATTAGCAGCTACTGAAAACTGGTCTGTGAAAACTGACCATTCTGTGTATACCAGCTAAAAATGTACAGCTTAACAACATCTTCAACAGTGTATTTTGATTGTGTCTGTAATTGCATCTTTTCATTTTCACATAAAATCATATTATTAAATTGGTTACATTAGCTTTTTATTGACTATTAGAAATTTCTTTTCTAAATCTATAACTTGCCTGTGTGCTGAGTTAAACTACTGGAATTCATTTATGAATGGATATATTATTTCATAGCTCTCAGCACCCTTGAAGCAAGGTAATGACAAATCGTGATCATATAAAAAATTCAGACACTAATAATCAAATCCTTTGTGGTTTTATTTGTACTTTTTAAATAATGTATGCTTGCATTACTGTTAGGATTATGAAAGACATTTTAATACTTTTAAGCAAGTCTTATCTATGGCTACTACTCTTCAGAATGTATCTGAGCAACCCACAGTTTTTGTAACATGGGAACTTCTTGTTTGTTGCTTTTATTGTCATCAATATTCAAATTAAAAAAATGGTGTTTTTTTAAATTATTATTTTATAAAATGAAAATAGTCAGAGAAGACTAGATTCTGACTTTAAAAATTCCATAAAAAAGTTATGCGGACTCTAATGCTCATGTTCCAGAGACTGTGACCTCCTTATTAATTTCCATCAAATTCCTATAGTATTTAAAAATCTGTTGGGATCTCTGGTGTTGGTCTCTCTGTACGCCACCTATGTAGCTGCTGTTATTTGGAAAAGTGTCAAGAACCAGTGCAGGGGCATCTATAGTCTTTTGGAGCTTTCAGAAGGGTCCAGTCAGCTAAGCAAGCTCAAATCACTCAGGTAACATCAGGTTTAGTTTATAGCACAGAAAAAGCAAATAGGTCCACTTTTGCGTAAGTGTTTTTGTTTGCATAACCAGCATGGTAGTTATCATGGTAGTTAATTCAAAAAGTCAGAAACCTAGACTGAAGTATACCTCAGCCTGAGTAGGTCTAGCCTAACAGTTCCCCTTACAAAGTCCTTGCTCCGAGCACCTGGCTAAGACAAGGCAAGTGTCCCTCCGTTGCACTTGCAGATGCCTTGGCTAGGCAGGCAGCTAGGTAAAAAAAGATGAAACTCAAAAGCCAGATGCAGAAAATTCCTTAGCAGAGATTTCAAATTTAGTTGAAATTAGAACACTGCTTTTTTTTAAAAAAAAAGTTGGTAATATAATCAGTGAAAACCCAGTCTTCTCCAAACATCTTTTTTTAAAAAAAAAAGCTAATGTAACCAAATTAAAAGAAATAAATTAAGAATATTGCATGGATTTGACTAGGAATGTAAATGCTCTTTGTTGATATTTGAAGTTGAAATCACAGGTAATAATTTCTAAACTATATTTTATTCTCTGACTACTATAACATGCAAATATATTTTTGGAGCATTTCTGAATCTCTGAAGTTCTTGGCTAATGTCCATCAGCTTCCATATGAAGAATGCAAATTCTTAAACTATGATTTTAAAATAGTGCTAAATATAATGATATATGCAATTCTTCTGAAACACAGTCTTAAAGGTATCCTATAAAATGCCTCCCTTAAATGCATGTGTTCTCAAATTAGTCATTTCTGCACCTCACAAAAATACTGTGTCATTCTGTAATTATTCTGGACATTCCAAGGAAGCCTGTGTGTATCATGGGCATACATTTCATGACAAATGAGAAATGAATAAAGAAATAATTTTGGTAGTACATATTCACTGTTCTGCCTCACAAAAGAGAATATTATACCAAGGATATTTAGTCATAACAATTTGTTTACTGTGTATTTTACCTTAAAACCTCCAGTTTCCTTCAGAATCTCAATATAGACTTACATTCACCCTTTTCTTGTTCACCTTCATGCTGACATACTGTCTGTAATCAATCTATGAAATGTTTTTGGGAGTATAAGGTAAGTTATATTGTTAATACTAATATTAAGCAATGTATATTAATAAGATATGCTTTATTGCAGTCTAGTTTATCTCCAGTTATCCACTGTATTGGGGAGTTCTTTTAACAGGAAACTATTTTAAGACAAAATTATTTGCTAAGAGTATATCCTACAAAACACATTAATAACTAATAAAATGTCTACGAAAGAAAAAGCTAGCACAGATTTGTATTCTACTTTGCATATCCAATTCCATTAGAAGTAGAACTATTTTTTATTTCATGTGGCTTAAAATCATATAAATACACAATACTGTACACATATACATACATATATAATACACTTACATGTGTATTTATTTACAATAAACCAGAATTCTAACAAGCTATTCTCATAGTCTTCCCAATCATTTAAAATGAGCTTAAGAAATAATTTACATTATGATCTTATTACTCCCTCAGCAGTAAGCTATGTAAATCATTAAACTGTGAACTAAACCAAGTTTTTAACACTTAGCTTTGAAACTCAGATTTTTTCAGTTTCTTGCTTTCTCTCCCCATTATTCCAAAACATTCTTAAACCTGATCTGAAACTACATTAACTTCTGCTGTAGGTATTTGCAGTTGCGCACTGGATGGGCTTCTGCCCATGGAGTTTTACACAGATGGATGGTATGGGCCTCACCTGCTGGGGATGGGATAGCACCACCAGGATAGGGTTGCTTTGCATTTTTAATAGCAGAATAATACTTTCATAATAACAAATGTGTAGACCTAGAAGAAAAACATACAATTTACTGGAATTGAGAAAGCAGCTGGGACCTTTGGCAAATGTTGCTATTCTTGCCTGCCATTGAGTGTTTGTTCTAAAAGCATCTGTAGCGCTGCAGGCAACATTTTTTTCTGAGTGAAGAACCCTGTGTGTTAAGTGTTGAGTACCTCACATTTCCTTCAAAAACAGCATGAAAACTTTCCTGATTTTGAAACTTTTTCCTTTATTGTCTTGTAAATGAGATAGAGATAAAATCTAACAAATATAAGACTACAAATACTCTATATGTTTTTCCACTTAGAAATGTATACTGATTATTACATCAACAACAGTTTGGGATTCCCATACTGATATTCAACCATATAAATTAGTCTACAGCTAAAGTTTTTCTTTCTATCTCAATAAAACTTCTGTCCACTTTGTGCTTTCTTTCAATTTCATGTTTATTGTGAATAGTTAAATGAAAATATGAAACACTCTAAAACTACAGAGCAAAATATTTTCTCAGTTTGGCCATGTATTGTCAATAAATTTCCTAATTTTTTCTTCCTGGATTCTTGTTAATCACTGATGCATAAGCACCGTGATAAAGAGAGAGGGAGGGAAATTTTGGGAGGCATCTTAGGTAAAAAATAATGCAATATTTACTTGACAAAGATGCTTCCTTACAGAGAGCTATAGAGAGCAGAATAAGGAAAAAATAAGAGATTAAGATAAATTAGAGGCAAACTGATAATATTTCTCTCAGCTTGTTGGTGTTTCTATGGAACATTTCTGACTGGGCTTGTGGACTGTCTTGTATATCTTTCACCTTATGTTCTTGAGTATTAAACAAAACTAAACTATGCTGAAATTTTACACCTGTTTCTGTTCCTAAATACTTAAATAAATACTTAAACAAAAGCACCGAAAAGCAAAGGGGGAACAATCTGCCTTCAAAAGTGTTAATCCCCATGAAACAAAGAGCATCTGAAAATAAACTGGTCATCTATTTTGAATACTGTGTTATTTCTGTTTTTAACTGGATATTCAACTCAAGGTAATTTATAGTTTCATGAGGCTATACATTCTCCATAATTTGTAAAACTGATGCTCTTACTAAGGTTTCTGTCAGGAGTGGGGGGAGGGAATTCTGAAGAAAACTACTGGTTCTTGCTAAATAAACATGAAGATCCAACTTCATCCTTCCATGATTCCAAAATATTTCAAATAATTCAAAGTTCTACCTCATCCCCTTTTTTTCTGGCACTCATCTGACCCATTTTTTTAGATGATCTGAATGAGTAACCTGGTAGGAAACTATTTCTTTTCTTTCCTTTTTTAGCTTTTTTTTTTTCTTTTCTATTTTTCTTTTTTGTTTTGTATTGGGTTTTGGTTTGGTGGGGTTTTGGGGGGGTTAGGTTTTTTTGGTTCGGTTGTAGGTTTTTTTTCCCTGCTGGACTAGATTATTGCTGCCATAGGGAACTTAACTGTCCATCTCAAGTCGGTAACATTAGTAAGACGTCACTTCACTTGACATGGGATACAATTGCACAGTTCATGTCCATAAAACAAGCTAGACTAGAAATCCAAGGTGGTGTGTCACGGTGATTTGTTGTAAGCATGAGAAAATTGCTCTTTTTTATGTATGTTATTAGCCAACATTTGGAGTCTAGCAGATTGTTATCAATTATGAGAATAAACTTCCTCTAAGAAACTGTTTAATTTGATGCAGTTTTGTTTAATTATAAAAAAATTTTGTTTTAATTCTGATCACTGCACCAATGAGATAAAAAGGGATTTGAAACTATGACCATAGAAACCCTAATATAAAATTTGTAGAGACAGTCATGCCTCTGGTATTTGCAAGGTAATAGCCTGTGGTTTTCAGCCTTTCTCTGTACTCACTTTTAAGGAAGGAATTTCTATTTCTTCCTCAAATGCCATATCCACTAAATAATAGCTGTGATATATTTCTACACATATAACTCACATTCTATTCTTGTTTTTAGTCTTGGGTAGTGCTCCTTTTGTTTTGGCACTGCAGACTTTATATATATATATAAAAAAAAGCATTTCAGACCTTTCATAATTTCAATATTAATAGAATGCCTACCCCCAGACCATTTTGAAATTTTTGAACCATTCAGATTCTCTTTCATATCCATGGGAGTTTGTGTCTTCCAAAGCAAAATGTTTGGGGGCTGTTAAGGAGACAGAAATAATTTTCTTTTTAAAGCTTTTTTTAACGTCTGATGCATATATATAGTTGCAAGGAGAGAACTGACATTTATTCTGTTGTGATAATAACAACGTCTTTAGAAGCCAGTCAGTTGTATCCTTCATATGACTTGAAAAATGTGAATTTCATTGCAAAAAGTTGTGATTAAAGTAATAATCATATAGGGGAAAAAAAGTGCATGGTTTCTGAAGCAATGAAGGAGTGATAGAACAGAATAAAAAAAGGAGGATGAGAAAGGTATTTTGACAAAATCTAAGATACATATGTAGCAAGGAGGAAGCAAGAGGACTGGATCCACTTATGTGCTAATCTACCAGTAGTTAAAAGATTGATCAGTTCAAAAAATCTAGTAATATTATAATGTATCAGGCTATAGAGATTTAAATGTAAGGAAAAATAATATCTACTTCAGAAGAAAATTATATGTTATTTGTCTTTATTAGTTACAAGGTAAAGTTGTAATTAAGTTAAATATGTTTACCTGCCCTTTACAGTGTTTTCTAACACTACTAAAAATGTACTCATCCTCAGAATGTTCTTTTTATGGTCAATGGATGAATTATCTTAAATACTCCAAATTACATTTCTTTATTTTACTGTTGATTCAGCACTTTACAATGTAAAACAGACATCACTGGAAACCTTGTTTTAAATGTGTTTTCAAAAACTGTCAGAAAGATAAGCAAAGCTGAGACCATATTAGGTTCTTCTTACTATAAAAGTACAGTTATTTACACTTCGTGTGACTATTGTTAGGTTTAATAAAGCCTTTTAATGGTGCTTGAAATACAAATGGGCAAAAATTACATTAAACAACAACAAAACCTCCCCTTACATCAGCTTCCACACTGATGTTATCTAAATATGGACAACTAAAACTTGGGACCTAAGTTAGCTTCATAGACTTCCTCAACAGTTAGTGGAGAGAAAATTCTAGCAAGGAATTTCTAAAAAATCCTAGCAAGCACTTGCTGTTTGCATCTTTTTCTCTATATTTAGAAATGTGGAATGATGTAGATCTAATCTGTAGTTAGATGGATTTAGGCAAATTTTGTTAGCACAGGAGTTGTGTGTATTTATGTAGAATTGTTATATTTCAAACAATTCATTTTTATCAATATAATTATGATGATATATGTCTGCCATCAGGATAACAGATGGACAATGAGGATGATGAACTTGGAACATAAGTAAAATAACACAGATGTAAGGCCTTGAAAAATATCTGGCTTTTTTCCCTATTTGTTCATGTTTTACTGGAGACAAGACTGAAGTTAAAACTCTCCTGCATATAAAATTATTTTCACATGAAGAACTGATTTATCTATTTTTAAATTTTAAAATTAAAAGCAAACCCAGTTTCAACATGGGCTTCTTCATTTTACACAGCACTCCATTCAAGAATCTTGGAGGAGTATGAGACAATTTTGTTTTCTTTATTTCCAACTTATTAAGTGAAAGAATTGACGGGCTACTACTACAAAAGCTGTACATTTCCTCCAGTTGGGAAGAGTTGCATCATTTTTGTGATAATGCTAGTTTGTGATAACAGTTTGAGAAATGTTGTGGAGGTTAAGAAAATAGAAAGAATACAGCAGTTCCTGAAGGATATGGAGCTCTTGCTGTAAAAATAAACACTAGCAAGCTGTAGAAGTCCTCTCTCCTTATGGCTGATGCCTTCTCAGAAACAATACTATAGCCATCGGCTCATATTTTTTCTTCAAATAAAAGGATATGAAATAATATCATTTAGAGTTTTATTTCCCTCAAGCATTTGCAGTCGAAAAGATAGTTACATGTCCAGAGAGTGCGTCAGGCCTGATCAACTACTTTCTGGATAGATTTTTACTCTTTCATCCATGTAAGTTAAGCAGTATCTACCTGAAAAAAAAACCCCAAATTTTATTTCTTGCAATGATGCATTAATAGGGAGAACACAGAAGATGGTTTCTTCTCAGTAACAAAGTAATAACAGAATAGGTAGTTATATTTTGCTTCTTTTTCTCCCACCAAATCTAAACCTCAATTTTATCAGCTTACTTGTTACAGCTGCCAGTAAAATACTGATACTTGTCCAAAGTCACCAGACAGCCATACCTGAAAAAAATAGCTGTTAGTTACCACACAGATACACATAACTTATGAGGTAGCAATACGTATTTGCCCACAGTTTGTTTCAGTCTTTGGTAAGGACTACGACATTTGTAACATTAATGAAGAATTTGAACCCAACATATAGAAATCAGCGTCCAAAGGCAATATAAAATAACATATATTTTACACTGATGAACTTAAATAGAGAAAACTGTATATTAGGTATTTTCTCTGTAGTTTATTACAAAACCAGACTTTGCCTGCTGCTACAGCATGCTCATCTATTCTAGAAAATGTTCTGGAATTATCCACTGAATTTTCATTGATCAGGATTAAAGAAGCTTAGATCTAAGCAGTAATATGTGCAAAATTATTAAGATCAAGTCTACTAGAGTTTGTTTCATGTAAGAAAAACAAGAATTGGAAAAAATAAGAAAGGCTTGTGGTTTGGCTAAATAAAGGCATAAACAGCGATAATTTTACCTGAACGGATGGGCATAAACTGGCCAGTAATAAACTCAAGCTGTAGAGCTACATAATATCTCTCTTTCAGAGAGCTGAGGTTCTGAAACAATTTTCAAATGGATTTCTTGACCTATGATTGTTAAAATAATAACACTGAATATAGTAATATACACATGCACGTACCTGCAACAATACTTCCAGACATCACAGATCCCTTCGATTCTTTTGTTAAAGGAATATGCTCAAGTCAAATCGCATCTATACCTGCTATTTAATAAAGACTTCTCAGCCAGGGTAATATTTCCTTCCTTTAACAGTCAGTACTCAAATTGTCAGTGTGCATCTGCTCGAAGGACACAAATAGTTTTCATATTAAAGAGTATGTACTCTCTATGTTCCTACTCCCAAATAACTGTTATTAAAAAAAAAAAAAACAACAAAACCACACAAATATTTGCAACCAACACTTTTCTTAGAGATCGTGAGTTAAATTTTCAGAAAGGAAAAGACTGAAGAAAACGTATGACTGAAACTATTATCCATTAAATTTCTCAAAAAACTTTGTTTTGTTCCAATATAATTTTGAAAGCACTTTAAGCTACTTTTTCCATGAATATAAATAACAGAAAACATACTATTCTCTGCACATCACTTAAACTCCAAGCTTATGAAATTTGGTATTACATTCTTTGTGCTTTCCTAGTGATTGTGTTTCTATTTTCCTTATGCATAATTCACAGAACCACATAACTTCTCTAGTTGTCATCTATGCTCCAGATACTACTTTCATGCTCATCTTTAGCTCAGGAAAACTCAGAGCTTTTTCTTCAGTATGTTTAAGGAACATTACATTGTCCCTTGATGGTCTTTAATTTGCAGTTACTTCACATGAAATACTGTACAGACTCACAGTTCTTTTAAATTTAATCATGAAGTTTTAAACATGAAGCCATCTCCTGACCTTTGAAGAAGCTCTATTTGTCAAAATCACACTTCAAACAACAGGATGAAAAAGAATAAAAGTAAAAAAAAAAATTACACTCACAATTTCCTTAAATATTATTTTATCTTAATTTTTGGAGAGAAGAAGTCTGACAGACTCTTATCTGAAATTTTACTGTCATACTACAACTGGATTTTTAAAGCTTAAAAGACTGAGTCTTTTTGAAAAGCGAAGTATAGTGAAAAGCTAGTCTTCTTTAGCCAATTTAGGATCTTGTAATTTCCTTTTTAAATACGTTGCAGCCCTGAGCTGTGCTTTTATTTCACTAAACTGACGCAGGGATGACTTTTAGGTTTCCCATTTTATCTGAGGTTGACTTTCTAAAATCACCATCTAGGCATGGCTTTTGCTTCTCTGACAGGATTATAGAATTTTGGGTTTGTGTGATGTTGAAGTTTATTCTTGTGATTATCACAAGTTTTGTCTCTATGGCCTCAGGGATGAAGGTATTAGAAGCAGATGCTTCTTTCAACTGACCTGAATAAAAAGCAATAAAGAATGGCATCTTCAATGCTGCCTTTCCACAAAGTGAGTGAAGTTTGGGTTGAACTGCTCAATATGGAAATGGGAAGTAAAGGTAAAGCCTGCCATTTCCAGATCCCTGAAGATAGCCGTTTGTACATGACTAAGATCTGACAAAGAAACTATTCCTGGGACCATTCTACACCTAAGCTGCAAACCGCAAGCACTGGCTTTCCATCTCTACCATTCTTCACTTCAAGATCTTCTAGTCCCTGCCCAAGTCTAGAGAAGACTGCGAGAATGTGAAAGCCACTCTGTAGTGGGAAGCACCAGCTGATGCTCTGAAACAGAGGCTTAGCACAATACTTTTCCAGATTAACCACACACAAGATGTGGTTTCTTGTGATCATGCTTTGGCATCAAACCTGAAGGATGGGTCTGGCACATAAACTCTTCATAAGCTTTTTTTTAGAGGCTTTAAAGGATTTGAAAGTGGCTGTGTGTATCTAGTAATCAGACATTTGAAGGAGGAAAAGACGTCATTTACCAACAGCTGTTCTTCTTCAAAGTATCTATATACATTTTTGACATTCCTTTCTATCTTTGTCTTACAACAATTCTAAAATGTGAGACTTTCTAGCTGCCAGGAGCTACAAGGGGAGGCCATGTGGACCACACACAGAGGAAATGGAGCCTCAAATGCAGACCTAAGAATAATTCTATAGCAAAAAAAAAATATATCTGACTAAGTTTTTATTTATAAATAACCACAATAACTTAAATTCTACTCACAGCATTTCAATTTATGTTCTCTGATGACACTGCCAGTAAGACTGGCAACTAGCACAAAATGTAAGGGTTGTTTAGGGGTTGTGCCCTTGGGAAGTGTTCTGTGGCAATTAAATTCATTCTTGCAGGCCCTCAATTAACAATAAATTTCAGTCACTACTGACCTGGGATTAATTAAAAACAACAGTCTAACAACTCAGGTTAATCAAAGAAATACAGGAGATCAAAATTATCTTTGCTGCTTTAGTACAATTTAAAACATTCCTGCTTGTTCTTGCATAGAAAGAAGAAAGACTGTAATACCAAGTTGCATCAACAGTGAAAATAGTACTGCTGAAATCTGAAAGTTAAATGTTTTTCTCAAAAATTATTTTTTTTTTTGGGGGGGGGGTGGGCAGGTGGAGGGTTGGGTTGGGTGTGCCGATGGGTAGACAGAATGCAAATGAGAAGCATTTTTTTTTCCTGTATATGTAATTTCACAGCTATGAAGTGCTGTGGGCAAATTTCATAGGAAACCATATAATCTAATCTCATGAGTCAATTGCTCTTCCCATGTCATATTGCTCGCATATTTTTTCTTTGTTAATAGAAGGTTCAAATATACAGTTCTTCCTTACTCACTTGAGATATGCTTATCCTAAGAAAGATATTAATTTCAGCAGTATTAATTTTCTTATTAAAATTAAAATCCCTAAAAATCTAATAAATCAAATCAGTATTTTACATACATTAGTCTCCATGTTCCTATTAATTTTATCCTTTTGTTATTTATATTAAGGTAAAATTTCTAAAACTAAAATATTCTTTGCTTTTTATTAGCTAACTGGAGATGTCTCAAAAAAGCCTCTCAACCTTCAGAAACCTGTGAGGAAGATAAACTATTTGAAAAGCCTAAGGTTAGATAACTAAAGTCTGTAGAATTCAAATATATTAAACATCTTATGTTGTTACTTCAACTATTTAGATATTTTGAAGTTGAATCTCACTTTACCATCTTTCACAGTGTGTTACCATGAAGTATACTGTATAGTCTGTTATCAAACCAAAACAAAACCCTTATTGTTAACAAATTCCCAAGAGAAAGTGGAGCTATTCTACAATGTTATTTTCTTTATTCAGATAAAATGTCATATCTGCAAGAAACTAAGTGTAACAAAAAAATTCCATGTTTTTCAGTATGCTTACCTGCCTTGAAGGAGTGAAGATAAAATATAGTTGACGTTTCCCTCATTATTTTCAAAGAGTTTCATTTGCAATTGACCTTTTGCTGATTCATAATGAGGCATTTAGAAATGTTTTAAGTCTTGCAAAAAGGAAATTCACCAGTGTGCAGACTAGTGATAATGTTCATGAGAAACATCAGCTATTGCTTGAAAACAGGCGGTGATTTAGAGGGAATAATATACAGAAGACCTGGTGAACCCATGTAACTTTAATATTACTGTATCTAAACTGATTTTACTACAACTGCTACTGATAGGCATTTGTAAATGAGAAGTGTCATACATCCCCTCCATATTCCTCTCAGATAAACCTGAATTTTACATCTGTAATGTTTTGTGGGTTTAAATGGATGATGACAGGCATGATTTAAAAGAATGTGTATGATAATTTCATACAGAAATATATAACAATTATTTTCTATTATTAAACAGATGATTCATTTCAGACCTTAGTTATCCAGTACAAGTTCTTTAACCAGACAAATTAAAAGTAGGAGGATTTCTTTTTCCTGGTAAAATGTAAATATTTTGCACCTTTGTTACCAGGGAAGAGAGACAGTGCAAGGTATGTTATGCTCAGGAGAAATGTGTTACTGTCTTCAACATGAGTGAAAATGGCTGAATTACAAATTATTATTATTATTATTATGCTGTCTAAACTGTAAGTTGAGAAAATATGGTCCGAAATCAAACAGATATTGACTGTTCATATTTGTAGATACTAAAATATTGTGGCTTTCTGGAAAATTATTCACCTATAGTTGAAATTTTCTCTGTACAAAAGGGATTGGCTTTTAATAAGCTTTATTTTGACTCAAATTACCTGTGTTTAAACACGCTAATTCTTACCCTGAATTAACTGTTTAGGTAATGTAGATTTTATAAGCCTACTTCATAGGGAATTAAGTTAACAGCAAATTAAATTAGAGCAGACTAATATTTGTAAGGGAAAATCACTACTTCACATTTGTCTTAGCAGTCCTCTAGTTACCATCTATCCTGATTGCATTTTCCATAGATTAACTGTTATGTTTACCTGCCTTCCCATCTGCTTGAGCTGACTGTTTGCAAGTTACCTGCTTAAATGCTGGCAGGGAGCATAAATTAAGCCATTTATCATTGTATGCTTGTAAAATGAAAAACATTTTGACATTAAAATAGGTATATATATAGAAAACAGCTGCAAATGAATGGTCACAGAGTTTACATCCTTATATTTAGCAAGATCAAATGAGGAAAAGGTTGGAAAAACTCGAGATCAAAAATTCAAAATCCCACCATGTTTAAACCATCCATCCAGATTTTGAGAATAGCGAAACTGGAAAGCATCCAGTTTATCCTTTTTCTTATTTGTCTCCTGCCAGGGTAATCACAGCAGCAAATTACTTCCTGTCTCTGTGTACAGAAAGCAGTACATTTTCCTTAACCCTTCTTTTCCATCACAATAAAATCACAAAGAAAGCCCTCTAACATATTGTAATTGCTAAGTAAATCAGTGTCAAAACTAGACACAATCCAAATGAGTTTCCCTCACAGTCTGATCAGTATGCATCTAGAAATTACAATTTTCAAAGCATTTTATAAGAGATATTCTGTGGCACCAACATAAAGCTGCATGATATATATTTCAGAGCATCTACTTTTGCAATTTATGAGTTATATGTGATGAAATTTTACCTATCCTTTTTATTAGATAAATTTTAGTAAAAAAATAATTGGGGAGAACACTTCATAACAGAAAATTCATATACATATGGAAATTTGTGATGGAAAAGCACTAGAGAATTGAGGGGTTGAAGACATTACACCTTAAGATACATTGTTGTTGTTACAAGTGGTTCTCTGTAATCTTCACAAATATTTTCAAGAAGATATAAGGTAGGATTTAGAATTCTTTAAGTCACCAGTGGTGGTTTTAGTACAATGAGAAACGACATGATAAATATTTATCCACAGATTAATCTTTCACTTTCAGTTCTATAACATGAAAAATATTCCATCTCGCTGAATCAGACATTTTCCTTAGCCTTCCTAAATAATTATCTTCTCGCCTTCTTTCTCACATAGCTAAGTAATTGGTTATCTAGTACCAAGGCATGCAATTACTAGCTTGGACCTAGCAATTCCCCTGGCTTTCCCAGCACAGACATTCCCCCAAAATCCTGCTTATTAATCCACTGGTGTGACACAGAAACAACTGTATGCTGTTGTTCTCGTTAACCAAAATTTAACTCAAAACTACACATTTAGCATCTGAAGACTTCAGGGGTGAAAAAATAGGCAGATTGTAGCAGAATTCTTCACACCTCTAAAATGAACATGACTTGCAATCTTGTTCAACTCCTTACTGGAAAGAAGGATTCACAAAAATTGTGGAAAGGAAAGGGAAAAATGAAAAGATAAGTGTAAGAACAAAGATTTTTCCTGATATGGAATGACATAAAAAGAATGATATTTACTTTTTTGGGCAGTTTAACTGGCATTCTCCTTAAGATCACACCTATCAGCCTCCCAGTTCAGAAATCTGACATAAATAAAAAACCCCACAACCCAGACTTAGAAATCGCAGAGAATTATCAGGCATACAAAACCAGAGACATGATGTATGTGAAGAACTTGTCTGAGCCTGGCAGCAAAAAGAATAGTGAAGGCTGGACTAAATCTCTGGAGATCATTTAGTCCTACAACCAAAAAAACCCCAAACAAACAAAAAAAATGCTTATCAGTGCTTCAGAGTGGCCTGAAGTTGAATGAAACATGATTTCAGTATAAAAAAAAAGAAAAGTGGTGGAAATGCACAAAAATAAGGAACAACGTGGCTTGTCTAACATTACTGTCAGTGATGACAGTGGGAGTATAGGATATGTAGAAATACACTCCCTTTGAAGTAACTAACAGATTATATCTTGCCAAGTAGGATCTACAAATGGTTTTAAATTAACAATTACCACAAGGAACATGAAAGAATCACAAAGTTTCATACCCCAAACCATTCTGTTTCTATATTTATGCTAATATATATTTGTAATAATTGGGCTGCTGCTGCCTGAAGAAAAGGAAAAGGCAGCTGGTGGGAGGAAGATGTGTGTGGAGAAACATATACTGAGAGGGGGCTCTTTGCTGAGGGGGCTATACCCAGCACAAACACCCTGCTGCTTCTGCTTGGGACTGTAAGATGCTGACCTTCACTGCTACACCCACCGCCTCAGGCTGAGAGAGGGAACCCCAGAGACATGAGTGGGAACACAAAACACCAGAGGAGAGTGGTTGGTGTTAGTCACACCTCTTGTGTAACATTTCCAAAGGTACCATTAATGGTTTCCTGTATTAGCTTGGAATATAATTATTACTATTTTTTGAAAATAAGTAATGATAATTGTTGTGTTTTAATTTGGATGTTATATATTTGTTTCCATATAAAAGGGGTTTTGAGTTTTTTGTCCATAACAGAATGTAGCATTTAACATGTGACAGTATTCCTATAGTGAAATTCCCTACATTGAATAAAAAACCATAACCAAACGTCAAGTACTTTATGTAGAATATGAGAATCTTTTGTCTTTATTGTATTCCAGAAGTTCTGTAGAAGGACAGGATGAAAAAAGAGAAAAAGAAAGACTAATTGAACAGCTGCTTTTTTATTTGGGTAGAAAGGAAGGTAGAAGAAAAGAAGCATGCAAAAAGTATTAAGGATTTTGGGTAAGACAGCCTGGCAAGCTTGCATTTCTGCTTATTAACTTGCCCTCCCCTGAACCAAGATTCACAACCTTCTTAGCCTTTGCAGGTTGCAGAAACTTTTTAACAGTACTGGTTATTGACAGCAGATCCTGATAGACACTTTGCCTTATTAATTAAAATGGAATTGAGAAATGACCAAAGTGTTCAGATGGAGACTGAATTACAATGTAGAGGAAAACAATATAGTTTTATAGAATTTCAAATGCCTGAAACTGCATGTAACTTTTGTGTTGATCAAACCAAAAAATAAATGACTTGGGGAAAAAAAAGTCTTTTGTGATGTTCCAAACATCTTTTTTTTTTTCTTTTTTTTTTCTTTCTATCTTGGCTTTAGCATGAAAGTGTAGATGGTCTGAGCAAAAGTCTATATCCTCTATTTACCTTTACCATGTACAGGTGTCGTATTGAAGCCAGAAAGTGCAATGTGGAGAAACTTTTGAAGTACGGATGTAATGATTTTGGCCACAAGAAACATAAACACTTGCCACTCACATCCTCAGCAGTAGTGACATCATTCCTTCAAAGCTTGTAATGAATATAAGAGAAGGACAAAAGAGATTTATGCATTTTAAACCTACTCCTTAACTTGGAAATATATTGACTCATTTGGATAGGACACATTGAATAGCTTTATAGCATCAGTTGTTTGGAAGACTTTTAACATGAATAATACTGTTTCAATGAAGGCATTTCCATCAAAATACAAATAATTTCTGTGCATCCCATTCTACAGTGTCAGTGTTGTTTTCAGAACTAGTGATGATTGCAGTGCTACCTAGTAAAGAACTCAAAGTTACTTATTTTCTTCCATGATTTCCATTACTTCCTTCCTCAGACAGAAGAACTTAATAAAACAGTGGATATACGACATGGATATCTGCTCCGATGTGTTCCTCTCCATGATCTGCAGAGAAATACCTATTTCACTGCCATGTCTTCCACAGGATGCAGGAAAATGTTCCCATGGGCTGCAGGGGCGTGCCTGCTTCTGTACCTGGAGCACATCCCTCCTTATTTTAATTTGGTATTCACACTGTTGCTTCTCACATATTTTCCCTCACTTCTTACTGTTCTGTGGCATTTTTCCATGTCTTAAACATGTTCTCAAAGCAGCATTCTTTCTATGAATTCGATAAAGCTATGCTAACATATACCTGCTAAAGCTGTGGGCCAGTACAACCAGTATTGTTGGTTGTCTCCACAGATATTATGCTCACAAATAGTTAAACAAATTTCTTTCATGAGCTTTCAAAAGATTTTTTTTTTTTTTTTTTTAACATTTTCATTTCCACATCTAAAAATAGTGCAAATCTCCTGAGGAAAACCAGAATAGACAGAATGAAGTAAAAATGTTTTGAACATGTTTTTCAAAATACTGTGACATATGGATAATTAGCTGGCAAATGAGTAATAGGAAAGCTAGTAAGATGATATTAGCTAGCATCACTCATACAAAATGTACTTCTGAATAATTGTTCTTCTTTTCAATTGCTTCCCTATGTCAACTAAGCAACATACAGAAAATCAATCAGGATGGACATCTGATTAAGGAGACAACAAAACCAACAACAGGAAAATCATAATACATTCTACAGAATCAAATGAAAAACAATATTTTAAAAACCAAGCATACTATATTTTAATCATTGTCCATCCAGCATTTCACTTAACTATGCTGACAACTCCACATACTTGAAAACTGTGTCCCTGAATTTGATTAATTTATGTTGTCATATTTATATTTTGGTATAATATAAAGACTACTTTTCAGAAGAAATTATATATCTGGTCAAACTAAGCAGTTTTCAGTATTACACTTTGGCACCATATAATGAAAGATAAAAATGCTATTTTTAGATTAGCTTTTCATAAATTCTCATTTCTCCCATGACTGCACATTTGTAAAATTTCAAACTAACAAAACCAAATAGCCATAAAGAATAGTTTTTCTCACACCCATCTTCAAAAAGCCCTTTAAAGTCATGACTAAATTTTGTCTTATTTGGGAAAACAAAAAAAAAAAAAGTTAGTTGGATTCAAGTAAATGTTTGATTTCTTGGGTAAATCAGAGCCTTTAATTGGTATTTAGATTTAATTTCTAAGGCCCTAACTGAAGAAAATCCAAGGTCACCTGTATATAATTAACATACTTTTGTGGATTCTCAGCTCAGCGTTACAATTGAATGGAGAGACTTGGAAACCTTTTGGGATCTTAGAAGAGGATTTTGTAGAGTCCTATGAAAGGATCATTTTATTCTGTCAAACAGGGACAAAAAATGACTGTCTTCTGTGGGTAAAACCATGCAAAAAAACTCTTATTCAGAAACCTTGAATGCATTTGATCAAGCTATATCACAGGACACATGCTCATCACAAAGAGGTCCCTGTTCTGATGGTTTCTAGTGACTTCTGAAACCTAATTATTTTCAAACTGTGCTTTTGTCTGAGCAAATTAACCTTTAAAAGCACTAGTTATCTCGAACTGACAGATTCGGTAGAGGAACTGTCATACACAGACGTGCTCAGCCAAGAGAAACCATGCCCATTTTCAAGGTTTCTTCTCAAGGAACTTTATTGTCCTGCGTGGGAGGACACACTATAAGTGTGGTGATAGGAATCACAGCTTTTACTGGGGTAACAGGAACAATCTAAGCAGAATTTAGAAGATCCTTTCTCTGCTCCAGCTCCACCAGGAAATAGATGACCTGGAAACAGTCCCACCAACCTATAGCCACTATCCCACATATATACCACCTTTGTGTAGGTAGCAGCAGCCACCAAAGCTTGTTATTCAGTATTCCAATAAAATAACCCCACAATATTACCATATTACCCTGGCATCTGGCTAAAGGCACTGATCTATTTTCTTTGCATAGAACCCTGAGCCGGGGATCCCCCTGGAAAGTTTTGCCCTTGGTGTTCCAGTGCTTCCCACTTCTGTGTATCATCACAAGATCTGACTTACCTGGGACCTTAAAGTGGATTTACCAGTAGGTTTTTGTTAAAGTAAGTACTTCTTAAAAAAGTAACTTCTCACATTGGAGAAGTTCATGGGGGACTGTCTCCTGTGGGAGAGACACCATGCCTGAGCAGGGGAAGAGTGTGAGGAGTCCTACCCCTGAGGAGGAAGGAGGGGCTGAAAAAATGTCTGATGAACTGACCACAACCCCCATCCCTCATCCCCTGTGCCACTGGGCACCATGAGATAGAGAAACCAGGAGTAAAGTCAAGCCCAGGAAGAAGAAAAGGATGGGGGAAGGTGTTTTAAAATTTGTTTTGATTTCCCATTATCCTACTGATTTGTTTGGTAATAAATTAAATTATTTTTTTCCCCAGGATGAGTCTGTTTTGCCTGTAACAGCAACTGCTGAGTGAGTTCCCTGTCTTTATTGCAACCCATGAACCTTTATGTTTTCTCTCCCCTGTCCAGCTGAGGAGGGGGGGAGCTGTAGAGCAGCTTTGGTGGGCATCTGGCATCCAACCCGCCACAGCCCAGCAATCCATTCCTAGCATCAGTGTAGTATACATATTAGAAACTACTTAATTTCCAGTAAACAGTCCCAAATATTAAATAATTTGCTTTAATTTTAAAAGTTAAATATGATTTACATTTTTTTTCCTCTTTTCAGCTGCACAGAATATTCTGTACTGACATTCTTAATGCTGCATTAATTGGTCAATTAGTTTAAGTGAACAAATCATTGAGGCCATTTAGCTAAAATTGAATAAAGGAGTACTATATCAGTTATCATTCAAATGATCTTTTTCTCCTCACTGCCAAAAAACCTAAGGTTTACATTTGTGATGCAGGGCAAAGATGCATATGTTATTTTTTTTTTTGCTTTTGTTTAAATGAAAACATTCACATGATAGTAAGAGTGACAGAATCCCAAATACCACAAAAATTTCAGTGAAATCCAAGTTTTAGATGGTTTCTTGAGGGTGGGAATATTTTACTTTCAGGATCCCACTAAAAAAGAGAAATTTTTTCAAGTGTTTAAATTTTCAGAAATAGTAGTAAAATGCATTAAAAAGTAGCTCTTTAAATAAAGAAAATTTAGTTTGACGTGTAATAAAAAAGAAGGTTTGATAACAAGTATACTTGGACGCACAGTGTTGCTAGGTAAATCTACTAGTCTTTCTTTCCAGTCCATAATTTTTAATAGTTTAGGTTGAAGAGACTACAGTCTGTAGAGTCCCTTCTACCACCTCTGTCATTTGGCTTTGGGTCTGTGTTGTGTTGCAACCAAACTTCTGGTCTTCTGTCTAGCTTTGCTCTTCTCCAGACTTTCCATTTTGCCTGTCCTTAGCTCCTATCTACTTCAGCTGCAATAATTATGACTCTCCCAACTGAATTTCATCAGTACTCATCTGCATCCTCAGAACATAAACACAGGAGAAAGACAGACAAGCAGCTTGTCATACCTATGCTTTGTTTTACTGTGTTTTGTTTTAGCAAGAATAATATATAGTACAGATACAGTGGATTGAAATCAACATAAACAATGCTACTTCCATCAGTATTAGAGGTAACTTTGGAACAAAATGAGTGTATGTGAATGAATTAGAGAAGTGACTTTCAACTCCTAAGCTGTTCATGATTACTCCAACCAGTTAAGGCATAAAGGGTTGTGTCCTGCCCAGTCTTAGAAACAGTTCCTTATATATTTCTGTAAAGAACAGTTGAAAGATAAAGAAACTGGACGCAATAGTGGTGATTGAATTCTTCTTTAAGATATTTCTCTAATAGTAACAGAAAAACAACAATAGTAGGAAAAATCTTGAATTAAAAAAAATAATTCATTTTAATTAAAAACTGTATTAACCAAACAGGATTAGAAAGGGTGACATACATGAGAAAACTGATAGGACAAAGTGAGAAAAGGATTTGCATTACATCCACTTAGTTGTTACAAAATGGACTTGTATAAAAAAATGCTTGCTACAGTAGAGATGTGGTAGTAACTTAAAAAAACCCATGAAAAGTCAAAAATCCAATAGAATATTAATAGCAAAAACCAACAGCAATGCAAAGTAGAATTTGAGCAATAAAATAACTGAGAAAATACACAGCTGTATGTGACTGATCCCTGTGATTCAAGATATCTGCTTTTCAAATATACTTTTTGATGGGAGAGTAAGAAGATAATATTTCAATATTCCGTGTATCTTTGGCAAGGAAACTTCAGTAGTTATTTATATCCTAGAGACAAAAATAAATATCCAGTGTGCAATAATATATACATTAAAAACATTTTTTGAAGCAAGTTTTCAGAATGCATACATTCAGCCAGCAAATGGAATATTTTGGGCCAGCCATGTCACACAAAGTTACCAGGAAGGGCCTTCTGTGACACTATGTAGTATAATTATACTGACATGATTAAATTTCCAATTCCTAAACATTACAAAGTGGGCAGGTTTGAATCTATATTGGGAGTAACTGTAGCAAAAGTAAACAGAACAAGCCGAGTAACTCAGCAGCTAATGTGACCTCTGCTGAAGATAACTACATACAAAATGACTACACCGATACTGACATTTCCAGTGCCTCTGTGAGTAAAATTGCTTTTATATCAGTAGTTCAGTCCAGGTTTCCAAAGAAAACCTGAGTCAATTATTCAAGGGTACAGTTCGTTTCTAACTGACATTACAGGCAAGACTTTCATTACTTTAATGAGACTAAAATCAGCTTCCTGCTTTCTATCATGCAGTTCTTCACATGGATTTTTTTTTTCTTTAATAAATATTATAACAGCTATTTTTGTGGTATGTATACAGTTGCAACCTATTGTACCACAGATTTTAGTAATTAGATATTTTTTTAGTAGAATTTTTCTCAAAAAGAAAAAAAATACACCTGAGGATATAGGTTTAAAGGTATAAAAATGAATACAGTTTTAAAACATGTTCTGTAAAATATCAAAATTTTGTTGTTTCAGAGGCAAAAATTATTTGTTATGTGAGGTAATATTTTTAAAACACTTCATGGGAATATTTTCCTGAGAAACTCTGGAAGATATGCATTTTACATCTGTATGTTTGGAGTATGAGTCTTCTTTAATTTTATCCGTTTACAATTAGATACCCAGTCTAAATGACTGACTTAGTTTATCAGGCTCTCTGCCGAAGTTGTCTTCCTCAGTGGAAGATTCACTCCAGAAGGAATTCAGTCTGTGTAGTTAAGACTTGTACTTCACAACAGGAAGAGTCTTGCTTTGGGGAAGCGCAATCCTCTTTCCATTGACAAAGAATGGACTTAAATGATTGCTTCTGAGTAATAATCTAATTTCTAAATGCCTTGAATTGGGTGCAATGAACCCATCCTTAAGGACACAATGGAAACTATTAATTGTTTTAGTAGTCACTTCAGTTAGTCTAGTACTTAATCTTACACTCCATTTTCAATGAACTGTTAACAAACATATTAGGTGTATGTAAGGAAAACTTTTAAAAATATAAAAATATATTAAAAAATCCAAAATCCTTCTATATGAACAGACAATCAGTAAAAAAGATCTTCAGTCAGCATGAGTGAATATAATAAACCTACTCAGTGTTATCATACCACTGTGTATTATTTGAGATCTAGGTCCAGAAATACATCCAGCTTTCTCTTTAACGTAAAGTTTTACAGAGAGTTCATAATGATAATTCTGACAGAAATCAAGTGTGCTTATCTTGCTGCCTCATTGCACATGAGGTGCTCACTGAAAGTCACTTGCATGCAAATTCAATCCTTTTAACTGTCTGCATTTGTATAAAAATGTTAGTTATTTTTTATCTTCAAGAGGAGTATTTTTTGTATTTGTCATGGCTTAACCCCAGCCAGCAACCAAGCCACACACAGACATTTACTCACTTCCCTCACAATGGGATGTGGGAGAGGATCAGAAGAGCAAAGGGAATGTAAAACTCATGGGCTGAGATAAAGACAGTTTAACAGGTAAAGCAAACGCTGTGCACACAAGCAAAGCAAAACAAGGAATTCATTCACTGCTTCCCATGAGCAGGCAGGTGTCCAACCATCCCCAGGAAAGCAGGGCTCCATCACGCATAATGCCAAATGTCATCCCCCACCTTCCTTCTTCTTCCCCCAGTTTATATACTCAGCATGATGCCCCATGGTATGGAATATCCCTTTGGCTAGTTGGGGTCAGCTGCCCTGGCTGTGTCCCTTCCCAATGTCCCGTGCCCCTCCAGCCCTCTCACTGGCAGGGCCTGAGAAACTGGAAAGTCCTTGACTTAGTATAAACATGACCCAGCAACAACCAAACCCATCAGTGTGCTATCAACATTGTTCTCACACCAAATCCAAAACACAGCACTGCACCAGCTACCAAGAGGAAAATTAACTCCATCCCAGCTGAAACCAGGACAATACAAGTTAGCAGAACTGGTTCCTTGGCATTAGCACATAAAGACAGAACAGAAATTAACATTTAGTATTTCCTTCCTTTAAAGAAAGTAAACTGACTGACTATCTAATCAGATTAAATTTTGTTTCCCTTTTGATAAGTCTTTGTCAAGTAGAAACCCAACTGGAAGTCTTTAATTCCATACAAAGCAGGTGGGATAGGAATCATTGCAGCAGCAAAGATTTTCTGGCAAAGGCCCTTGTCTGAGCTCTGTACATACAGCAAGAATTGTGTATCCTGCTAGTGCTCCCAAAGGAATGAGCTAGCAGCAGTGAAGAAACCAGAAGCCAGGTTGCCTGGCATGCAGTCCAGTCCCTCCTCAGCAGGCAGGTACACAACTCTTAATCTAGTTAATCAGTTACAAAAAATAATTCAGTTGCAATTCCTGCATCACAGCCTCACCTTAAAATGGACATTTAAGTCTTTTATTGCCAAAAGGCAAAAGAGAAAGGTCTTGAGGTCTGGAAGGAGTGTTGATATAGCAAACAACAGAAATGGTCCTTAGAGTGGCACTTGGACAAAAGAGGCATGAAAGTCCCCACAAAGAGAAATCGAGTCATAAGTATTTATAGCAAAGCTATTGAGTACTCAGAGCACAAAAAAAAATGCCAGACAAACTCTTTCTTTTGTCAATTCGTTATGAAGTCAGGCTTGGAAAGTGTCAGGGTTTTTTCTTATGTAAGATCAGCTAATCTCCAATTATGCAAAATGCAAGAATAAATCCATTGACATTGATGCAAAGTTCCATAGCTGTTTTTTAATAGCTTATATAGACCTATACCTTACTATGCTATTCACCACCTGATTAGACATGTAACATTTGAAAATAACTATAAAGAATAGGTCTATATTTATTTTCCAGAAGGTAACGTTTCTTCTTCCACCCAAATTAGGATAATCTACTTCCATGTTCTTCCTAGAGAAGACACAAGTGCAGTCCAAACGTTGTAAAACTGAGAAACATATCCAATGAGGAATTTCAGTACTCTGCAAGTTATTTCTGTATTTTTCCATCCCAAAAGCAATTTCTTTCTAATTTTTTTTTGGTTTTTTTTTTTTTTTTGCAGTTAGAGTATGTTTACAGTTCCAGGTTTACTCAGTATCTGTAATTTCATTTATGTGAATGTATGTTATTTATGAATGTATTAACACAAAATTGTACATTCTAGCCTGTAATGTGTACCCTTTCAAAAACTATTTACATTTAAGCTGTAAATTCACATGCATTTTCATGTGAAACTAAACATTTGACAATATGCAGTCGAAAGAGAAAAACAGCACACACACAGAGCCCCCAAAATTACACCTCCCTAGCATATTTAAAACAAATATTGATAAAATAATGTTAGTTTCCTGGAAAGATAAATTAAGTAGTAATTTCCATCTAGATTTTTTCTTCTGTGTATTAACACTACACTAGCAGATGTTAGAACAACAAGTTCTGTGAAGTTCTTATGATTTTAGAAAATTAACTGAGAAATAGCACCATTATATACTATTGGTTGTTTGCTTAAAATGAAACTGCAGTGTAATTATCATGAATTGAATTAATTTTTGGCATCGTCCTCCTTTACTAGTAAAATCCTATGAGTTTTCCAGTCTAATAATTCTAAGAGAAGCTAGTATTATAATACTTCATAATATTTTATAATATACACCATTGAGACATAATAGATAATCTATGATGTTAATAAAAATTGGGGGTCAGTCGGTACTTCTGAGGTCATACATGGTTGCACTATGCAATAGTAATGGATAAATCTCAAAGGTGAATTGCCATAACTTTTAACTAATCTGCAAACTAGTTTTGAAACAGAATAATGGCATCGCTGGCTGGACTGTACTGAGGCCAGAAATTCTGTCGAAACTGATTTTCTTCTGATATATTTGCTTTCTTTAGGTAACAATATTCCAATATTACAATGATTTAAAAAGTATTTGGAGTTTCTGCCCAATCTTTTCAAAATTTCAGGTTGATTCATGTTTTGGTAATCCAAACCACTTTATTCATCCTTAATAATTAAGGAATGAGATGAATAATCAGTTAGTCATCTTCAAAAGAGGAAGAACAGATTGCCCACTGTTCTTTGGCATTGGGAACTGCATGTCGTGCAAAGTCTTACTAGCATCTGCTTAAAAATATGAGCGTGGATGTATAATTAATTGAACCACACTTGAATCAACCCCTTTCAGTCAGCAAATGAAGACTTTGGAGAATGTCTGGGAAGAGCCATAGTTTTCTTTTATGACCTACACTTTGTCATGTCATTGCTAGTTGCAGTTTAGAAAGGACTTGTTAAATTAGGAAACAATGCATCCTTAGAACCTTCTTTTTTGAAATATGAAGCATCTGGTTCTTTTTATAACAGCAAAAATATGCATATTAAAACACTTCTGGTTTTTTATATATAATGAAATAAGAATTGTGATAATATTTTCTTATCTTTATGCTGCTCACATTTTGATAATAATAATAGAAGGCAACTTAATAATATAATAAAGGTTAGATGGAAGAGGATTGGTGTCTTCTGTTTATTGTCTGGGGTTTTTTCTCTCCCAAATTTGTCTTTCTTTTGAGCTCTGTCTTCTTTGTACAGAAAACCCTTGTAGAATAGATGCTGGGTTAATAGAGTAACATTATACTTTAATACCTGATTCTGCTGGCAATTCATCATGGAAAGACTCCTTACCACTTAAGGACTTCCTGGCAGATTGAGGATTTAATATATTTATGAGTGCAAAAAGGATGATTTTGTTACAAATTTACTGGAAATGGTACATGATTTTTTGACTTGATACTTTTTTTTTAAAAAAAAAATTTAACCAGTGGTGGATATGTAAAACTGCTTCCATCTTAATTTCATGTTGAAGACTTCTAGTAATTTTTTCATAGATAAAATTATGGAAACTAACTTAATCTAGAAATAATATTTTCAAATTAGATGTAAAACTCAAATTAATATAAACACACTGTAGAACCTTAATTTAAAGTGACTTAATTACAGATTTTAATGTCTATAATATGGATTTGATTTTGGTTTTCATAGAATGCTTCCAAATTGTCTCTGACGCTGTCATCTGTTCTTTATTGTTGCGTTACTTTATTACTCTTTCCAGAAACCGTAAATCTAAATTTTTCCTTGAATAAAAAAATAAATTAACTGCATAGTAACATATACTCTTATATAATACATGTATGTTTTTTCTTATCTGTCTAGCAATGTATATTGTTGCTAGCTTGTGAAGTGGAACTGAGAGACAGACCAATGGGTTGCTGACTGATTATCATCAGACATGATTAAACCTTAACTTGTGTAGCTTTTCTGAGGTCATGTTGGTTTCCATTTCTTACAGATGCTTACAGATGTAGTTGATAAATCAAAATAAGATATAAATCAAAACAGGTCACCCATGCAAATAATTGTCAGCATGACAATATGCTTATTGATGCCCTGTTTTTCTGCATTTCAAGTAATTATTTTAAATGAGGTTAAAGACCCATATTCTGTTTACTTTTCATGTCAAAATAAACTGAATTTCTTCACCAGGCTACAGAAGAATATATTATGAGACCCAGAGACAGAGGTGAAGTCCTTCTAGAAACTCTTGATTTCAGCAGACCTCAGGAGAAACTTTAGGCTGATTTTTCTAAAGCATTAATATCTGGCTTTGTTAAAGGTTTTTTTTCAGTCCTTATTTAAGGAATGAAAGAGGACACAAGAAAAGAATATCTGTCTTTTCAATGTTAGTACTTTAACTACTCTGTATTATCAGTTGTACCTCTAAAACAGGATCTAAAAGCTCAAAACTAATTGTACAGACTAACTACATACTGAGGTTTGGTGGTAACCAGGAGGAGCTGAACTTGAAACAGCAGATGAAACACATACCCCTTTTCTTCTCCTTGGTCTTTACATTTTGGAAAACTAAGGTTTTCTTGTTTTCTCTTTCTCTAGACTTTTAAAATTTTTATTTTTTATTGGTTTGGTAGATTCATTAAGAAGTTTGTGCACGTTTTATTACTGATTCTCTGAGGTAATGATCTACTCTGTGATTGAAACTATACCAGCATGGAACCAAGATCCTCAAGAAAAAAACACACTACAGAAGTGGAATTACTGCCACTGTAATAGCAAAGAAGGACAAAGTAGAGGACATAAGATTCGGAGACTGTACTTAATTGGATGGTATTTCAAATAGGCTATTTTCCCCTCATTCCACCACCCAATTTAATACAAATTCAAGCTATTTATGTATATTTAGCAGTTGTTATAATTTCTGAAGTATAACTATAACACCAGTTTGCAGAGGATTTCAGTTTTTCTTACAATTCATTTAAACATGTACACTTCCATTCCCTTTTAACTCTAATGTCCGCAATATCTCAAAGGAAGTTGTTAACCTTATACTCATGACTACCTGAACAATGTAAATATATGACTATAGTTATTCTGTGGCTATGAAGCAGAAAAGCAGATTTTAGCACTTGCTATTAAAAAAAGGATTTTGACAGGGTGTTCTATGGAAAAGAAAAGAAAAAAAAAGTATTTTAATAATGAACTATTACTTTTTTTCCCATTTTCTTCTGTTTAAATTTCTGTTATTTCTTAATTGCAAACATAATATAAATATATTTATTACATGTGCATATGCTATATTTAATCTATGAATTTACAAGATGTACATTGGACATCCCAGAAATAAAATTTCATTCAAAGTGTAAATTAATTTTATATGGTTTTCTTTTGTTGCGCCTGTTTCTGGAGACATATTAGCAAGATTATTTTGTTTTAATGTTGCAAAAGATGGACTTTTATCATGAAAAATAAATATTTTCTAACTATGGATAAAACAACCATACACTGATGGCTCTACATTAGTATATTGTTTCTTAAAGAACTGAAACAACTCTGAACTTAAACCTTGACCAATAGGAAGTGCAGATCTCGGGAGGAAAAGAACAGGATGAAGTACCTCCACCTCGCACTTAAAAAACATTCAATGGGATCAACATGAGTTCAATATCAAAATATTTATAGTCTTTGAACAGGAACTGAGGTGGCTTAACACATTAGAACTATGTGCCAGCATTACAAATAGAGCTTTGGTAGTCCTGTGATTACACCCTAAAGTTCGTTTTAGGGAAAATATTTTTACCTATTAAAGTTGCATTAAGAAGCTTAAAACCTTGGATAAATAAAACCAAGGGTATGACATTTGCTTGTGTGCTTGAACCAATGGTTTAGATAGGGATGAATTTCCCCCGCCCTCTAAAGACGAGAGGAGCTTTTAACTCAAGCAGCACTGATTCAGAAGGTTCCACAGACCTCTCAAAACAAGACTTTATCTTTTGAAATGGCTGTTCCGCCCAGTTTTGGATATAGATTCCAGCTGTTTTTCCGGTGGATGGTGAAAGGAGTCAGATTGTTCCTGAGAGATAATGGACTGCCAGTGTTTATCATTCTTTTTCTACTGGTAATGCTGCTGGTTTTGTTAAAAGTTATCAATAATCGCATTGTATCCAGTCCTCTGACAGGACTTTTTAGATTGGGACTTTATCAGCATTTCAGATGAAAATCCACATCTGTAAAATGTTTTTATTCACACTTACATTAAATATTTGAGCCCTACAAATGTTATGAATAGCTCATTTATGAACATCTTCTTAATCACTTTTGGTCTGAACCCCAGTCTGAAAGGTCTTCTCTTTCTCTGAGCCCCACCAAGTGATTTGTTCTGGAAATTATGTTAGAACTTATTTCCATACAGTCTAAATGGAATTATATATATTAACATGGATTCTGCACATTTAAGGGTTGTTTAAGCATTAAGGATCTGAACAGATGGAGCCATGTAATTTGAGAAGACTAGAAAGCCCTCAGGCCTAGTCCTCTTCATCTTCAAAAAGGAACAAAACTTCAAATAACATCTGAAAAAGGATGCGAAAAACATAGTCTACAGTATTACAGCACAAATAAATTACTAGCTTAATTGAAAAGTGACTTCCCCCCGCCGTTTACTCCCAGCTCAGCTGTGCTGCTTTCAGAAGGAAGCTGTCATACAGCAATGAAGCTGTGTGCATACAGATGGCTGGGTCTCCTTGTAGGCACAGACAGCTGTACCCATCCTTGGCAATCATATCAGCACTTTCTACTAATTATCTTTTCAATGCATTCTGATTATTCTCAGTTCTTCCCACTAGAAAGCCATGGAGGTTTATTTTTCCTTCACTCTCTAGGCTGAGTTTGATTGCACATGCATGCCACACATACACATACAGAAACGGTGAATGTACCCAGTCACAACACAAGGTTACTATTGAACATAGGAATTTGTAAAATCTTTATATTTGACAAATTTTGCCTAGCAAATGCTGACTTTCAAAAATTATAATATTTTGATTGTGGGGGTATTTTTTCCTTATCATGACAATCCAAATCATTGCATATTAAAAAAGAAAGAAGAAGAAAAAAAAAAGAAAAAGAAATAAAATAATAATAGAAAATGTGTCAAGTCAAAGCTACAAACGTTTCAGAAGACAGTTACTTCAGTCTGAAAATTAAATTAAAGCATCCACCAGAATCTAAGTATTCTCTTATTTTCAGGGCTGCATATCTAGGTCAGGTATTAGATGTTTTTACAGCTTTTAGAAACAGGGTCCATCATTGATTGGATGTCTTTCTTCATTCATAGCAGCTTGGGGAAAAAAACCCCACAACTATATAGAGCGATCTGCCTTATCCTCTGTAGAATCACATATACAGCCATTCTGCTATTCCAGAGTCCTGACCTACACTGATACTGAATCAACTCTCAGGCTGTCATTGTGTTTAAACTCCTAGATCAGGTGTGTTAGATTCAGGTATTTGCTTGTTCCCTTTTCAGAGACTTGCCAGCTGTTGTAACTCCATAAAACAGCTGTGACTTTCATATGGGTAGCTGTAGGATAGGGAAGATACCTTGTACAATGCAAGGTACCTTGTATAAATTCATCAATTTTCTTTTACTTAATAGCTACTTATCATTAGGGAAAAAGGAATTCAGCTCTTCCTCCTGCCTCTAGTAATTTATTTTTTAACATAGAGAAGCTATAGTAGGGGTTGCAACCTAGCTGCAAGTCTGAACAAATTGTAAATAACACAAATATGTTTCCAAGAACCTAGGTGAAAGGATTTTCTCATTTCTTTACATATACATGGCCAGGAAGGAGGTTCTATCTCATTAGGACAGTACTAGTAGGATTCAAACTTTCAGTTGTCTATCAGAGCAAATGATATTTTTCACCTTCTGGCTTACAGCGAACTGACAGGACCCCTGAAGATTCCAATATTTAACATTCTTGGAAGAACATTAAATTTCATTTCCTTTCACAAAAGGAAAATGTTGGTGTGTCCTACATTTAGAGGTAGTTCCAAAGATTGCTGTGGGGTTTTTGGGTTTTGGTGTTGTATTTAGGGGTTTTTTGCTTGTTTGTTTGTTTGGGGTTTTGAGGGGGGGGTTGTGTGTGTCTGTGTTTTCTTTTTGGTTTTGTGGGGGTTTCTTACCCCACAGCAAGAACTTCCTAAATTCAGAGAACTGGAAAGGAAAAGCACTGTATGCAATGAAGTAATATACTTTTCCAGGTGAACACTTGACTCTTCCCTGTATAAACCTAATAAATTTACAGAGGCTGGTGTGAAGTACCCTTCACGTCTTTATTCTTATTTAAGTCCTGACAGATATAAGAATTAATTTTTAAAAAAACACATAGCCAATCTTCCTATAGAAAAAATATCTACATATGTGTCTGTATCCAGATACATAGATTAGGTAACAAAATGTTTTCCTAGAAAACTACCACATCTTCCTCTTCAAATTCCCATATTTTCACAGATTTTAACATGATAGCGTACAAGTACTATCTGAAGTATGAAGATATGATTCAGGTACAAAATTTCTGTTGATCTCGTTCCAGTTTCATGTGCAAAGTCATACATATTTAGTAAATGTATCCAAGTTCTCTATGAATATGTGCTTTCATTTGCCAGTTTATTCTAAGTTGCTATCATTTTTTTACTCATTATACCATTTCAGCACCATAATTATTGTGTAGGTATTCTAAAGAAGATGTCCAAGGTCTTTCTGAAATAAATAGAGAATGTGAATGTCAAAAATCATAAACTTCAGCTTCTCATCCCAGGTACTTCTTTTGGGGTGGAAAAAATTCCTTTAGGGTTATCTTTGTTTGCTAAAAGGGTACCAGAACATAAGCTTCCTGTGCCTATGAACAACAGCAACAATAATAATAATAATAATAATAATAATAATAATAATAATAATAATAATAATAATAATAATAATAATAATAATAATAATAAACTATTGCTATTATTACTATTATTATTATTACTATTATTATACCAACAAGAACACTAGGTTTTATAGAGGGTGATGAAGGAAATAGCTGATCTATTCCCTTGAAGATACACTTGTACAATTGGCATCATTCCAAGTACAATGCAGTTCCAATTACAGCTGCTTACATCAAAACAAAGCAAATCGCTTTTGAAAATGACCTTTATTCCCTTCCATTAACAGAAAACTCTACCAAGACTAGTTTAGATGATTAGTCCTAACGATATTGAAACTAGCATGAATATCTATCAAGTACTGTATAAGCTATTGCAGAATGGATAGAATAAGAGCTGTAGTACTGGAGTGTATTTAGAGTGGATATTACTTCATATGATCTCAGAGGAGTAGCATGGCAAGAAAAGTTATAGTTTGTTACTAGGAATGTATTTAGCTTTATTTTCTTCCACACTGTAATTTTTCATGTATTGTAGTTACTATTTTGTTTCAGAAGAGCATACATCAAGAAGACAAAAAATAGATATTAATATATATATATATATATATAATCATTTTCCAGGTAGATTTTCTGCATATTCATACAGAATATGGAATCCTCTCCATTAATATATTGATCACACTAGTACAACTTAAAACCAGAAAAAAGTATAGTATAAAAATCAAATTCTGAGTGGTAAAGACTTATGACAGTCTTTTCTGATCAGGAGCCCAAAATAAAACCTGCTACAGAAGTTCTTACACTTTTTATTAAATATGAGGGAATAATTCACTCAACCTACAAGGAAAGAGCTAGAAAAACTAAAAAAAACCAACAACCAAACCTTTGCAGTTTAAAAAAAAAAAAAAAAAAGGAGTAAAAGGAAAATTAATGTTCCTCAAAAAATATATGTCTGTTGCCAATGTGCTTCACATGAAGGTGGATGTCAAACTAGCAAAGGTTCAATATCTCAATTAATTGAAAGGTAACCACTTCTTAAAAAAAAAACAACAAACAAATGTTTAGACAAATATATAGCAAATAGTATTTCTGTTCTACAGAATACAATAGTATATCTGCTATTGAGAGTATTCACTTTAATGGTGTTTACTGATATTTTAAATACATGTACCTCAGATAATTGTCATGTGCTTGAAAGTTCTAGTATATTAGCTACAGCATCTAGAGTCAAAATTTTTAGCTAGCAAAGATTTAGATGACGTTCCTTGTAAAAGCTGGTGTTTTTAAACTATGAAGAGAAGAGGTTAAATTTGGATGCAAGGCTTCATGCTGTTTTGGTAAGTGGTGACAGGAACAATTTTATATCTGAATAATTAATAGAATCAATGGAATTAATCTCTTACAGCTATGTGAAAACTTTTTGTGTACTGAAGTTTATCCTCCTTATGCTTAAATTAACTCCTCTCTTCTTTACATCTAGATTGATATCCCATGATCACGCCACTAATGAAGCAATGCAGATTGCTGTGTTTATACTATACCTCTAATATCCAGACAATGTCATTACTGTGACTCACTATTGAGATTTCAGGATTAGGTAATAGGACAGCTGGTTTTCAATAAGACTATTATGTATCCTGTAAATTATAAAGTGAATTAAGCATACAGTTGAGCACTATGATAAAGTAAGCCTATTCTCTGAAAAAATGTAGTCATGGAGTTCAAGTTCGATTATCTTCTGATGGTTCAATAAGCAAAAAGATTTTTTTTTTTTTTTGCTTCATCAGTTAGAAGACTCTTGATGAATGGAAACTTCAGAGGAAGGCATATAGTCTTTTTTAATGCACCGTGACCATTAAGAACTTTGATAGCCTTAATTTAATTAACACTTTTGTTAATGAAGTTTGAGCAAGACAGTAATGTTCCCCAATTTGCAATGGTCTTATTGTTTATAATACTCATAGAAGCACTTGTATTTAAATTCAACTTATTACCTTACTTCTGAATAACTTTTAATGTAATAGTCTTAAAACAACCATGCAGAAAGTTCCCCTGTGGTAGAATGTAGCAGCATTATTATTGGTTGAAAAGAATAGATATGTGCTGGAATGCTTTCAGAAAAACTTTTCTAACTTTTGTGCAGTGTTTTCTGCAAATTAAATTAAAAAGTATTCCTTCAAATTTCTTTCCCATCCTCTAGTCAAAATCAGGATCATTGTTTCCTTAACCTCTTCTGCCAAAGTGAGTGACATTAAAAATGTCAAAAAGTAACATTCATCAAGACAATCTTTCCTCCAAGGTTTGCATGCTTTGAACTTTCCCCCTCTCCTCATTTGCACCACTTAAGTCTCCAAACTATTATTAAACCTACAGCAGAAATCGCAGGAAACAAATGCAGAGCCAGACCCCTGAATTTGTTCTGGTGGCTCTGCGGGGGACATCTCTCTGGGCCCGTTTCTTGTCTTACTTCACAGAACTAGACTCAGGTGGCATATCCCTTGGCTCATGTTTAAACAAATCATGACAATAGCTGCCACTAGTCACACTTTCAAGCACGTAAAATAGCTCCCATGGCCCTCATGACAGTTTAGGTTACAGCACTGAACTTTAAGACACCCAGTTTTTACATACATTACCATCTGGACAATTCTAAAACATGAAGTTTGGCATTCTTATACAACTGGTAAGAAACAGGTACCTAAAGAGCAGGATATTTGCATACTGCCAAAATTTGCCTGATGTTGAGAAAACAAAGGACTGTTAGCTTTACCTCTTACTGAAATTCTATAGTTATATAATTACCTCTAACCTCAATTCTATAGGTCTGTCTTGAAAGTGGTTCTCTCCTATACTGTCTGGCAGTTAACACTGGTTAAAACACACCATTCAAATAAGCGAATGCCAGGCCTGGAGGCAGGACATGTAATTAATAAATACAGAAATAAAATATACGTGTAAATATAAACACATGTAGGGGCAACTGACAGATGGATTTTGTCTAACTACAGAAAATACAGGGTTATTTGTCCAGGTGTTTCCCAAAACACAGTCAACTTAGTTAAAAGTCAGGTAAATTCCATTAAAATTATGTTTGTATAGCAGATATTTAAGTTCCAGTGGTTCAAATGTACAAGTGTATATCACTGAAATGATTCCTTAATAAAAGCTCTATTTAGTTCCGCATTCCTTTATTTAAATTAAAATTCAAGAAATTTTCATGAAACATTGACTGACTTAGGAAACAAAAATACTGAAAACATTAACCTAGAATTTAATCTAGGTGGTGTATAAAAATTCTACAATTTCTGTCACAAGAATGTAAACTTTTTTTCCTGAACTGATGTGATGGGTTGACCTTGGCTGGATACCAGGTGCCCACCAAGCCACTCTATCAGTCCCTTCCTCAGCAGAACAAAAAGGGGAGGAAATAAGATGAAAAAAACTTGTGGGTCAAGAGAAGGCAGTTTAATGAAGCAATAGGAAAAGTTGCTCATGCAGAAGCAAAGGAAAACAAAAGATATTATCCTCTACTTCCCATCTGCAGATGATGTTCAGCCACTTATTGGGAAGTGGAGCTTCAGTACACGTAGTGGTTGCCCTGGAAGATAAACATCATAAATAACAAACCCCTCCCCTTTCTACTCCTTTCTCTTAGCTTTTATTGCTGAGTATATGTCATATGGTATGGAATATCCCTTTGGTCACTTTGGGTCGGCTGTCCTATGTCCTCTCCGCAAGGTCTTGCCCACCTCCAGTCTAGTGGTGTCAGGGGAATGTTGAAACAGCCTTGGTGCTGTGTGAGCACTGCTCAGCAGTAGTCAAACACTGGTGTGTTATCACCACCTTTCCAGCTACCAATAAAAGCACAGCACTGTGAGGGCTGCTGGGGGGCACCCCCAGACCCTATACAACTGAACATAAATTTTAGTAGAAGCCAATTCTCAGATTCTGAAGTCTGTAATTTTCTTTTTGATCTTATTTGTTTGACAGAAGCCTAAAATCTAATTCCAGGTTTAAGCATCACATGTAATTTTTTTATTTTTTTTTTTTTTTACTTTTTGGAATATGTCATAAAAATTGCTATGTAGAAGATGATGACAGAAGAGTGGGAGAAAAATAATGGAAGTCTAAACAAGATAGTGCATAATTAGTACTGAGAATGTTTCACGTTTTGTTCAGATGATCAGATGTTATTTACTTTATCCTCCTCCCCCAGATGCAATGACAGCAAGACTGGATTTAAAAAAGATCACAGAGGGAGCCATTAATATGTTTCATTTGAGCATATGCTTCACTTATCTCTAGCATGAAATCAGCTCCAGCTGGTTCAGCGCTCATGCTCCATCATGACACCACTGTATTCCTATGTTTAATTCCTGAAGTGGGAAAGAATAATAATTTTGAAAATGGGAAAGATTTTAACTTCTGGACACTATTTCTTTAAGGTGTACCTTAGCAAATATCTCCTCCTACTTTATACAAAAGCAAATAACAGCTATGCGTATGACACTCCTATCTGCCTTTTTTGCATCTAACAAGGTGTATTGTAAGTTCTTTCAGTTTGCACTTACAGGCAAGGAAAGAAAAATGTGTTCCAGGAATGACATTCCAAGCAGCAGCGTTCACAGGCACATTAGAAGCCTAAATGCAGGGATAAGTTTATTTTTTGTTACAAGATAGAGCTGATGGCTCCAAAGAAATATATACTGTGCCCTAAAATTGTCAAACATTTTCTGGCATGTTTTAGATACAAATTGTATATCATTAGTTATAAACCCTTCACTCTCTATCAACTCAGTATTTGCTATCTTCACAAAATTCATTATTTATAGCTAAACCATACACATGTCCTCAAAACTGGTACTACATGTGTTCACTAGAAATCAATCTGCTCAAAAGTTTAAGCAGAAGAGGAGGGCGGGGGGGGGGGGGATAAGAAAAAGTGAAAAGCAAACAAAATGCAGTGGGGGGGGGGGGAAAAGCAATTATTTGGTTTAAATTCACAACTGAATAAGTAAGACAGATAGAGACACTTAAGACAGTCAGAAATGAAACACACATATTTAGAGATTATGTATATCATAGATCAAATCAAGAGCACAAAGGTTGAAAGCTGGAATATAAATTATGTTCCAAATTATTGTTTTTGGATACAATTCACAGTGCATAAATTTCCTAACATCTATGGAAAAGCTTTCCAGAGGTATATTATCAGATAGTGTATTGTATTTAAGTATCTTTCACAAACAGGTTTTTACTAGATTTGTAAAAAGTTACTTTAAAATAAATTCAGATTCTGTAGAGGAAATAGGGTGGTACTGATGATAATATTTATGGTTTTCTGGCTTGGATAACTTCACCAAGTTTACTTGCTAATGTAAATAAGAAGTTGGATAATTTTTCACCATAACCTTATTTATTAACAGCTGATGATAACATTTGCTCAAGCAGGCATGATGATTATCCATTTGCTCATGAACTGGTGGATTTCAAGTACTACAGACACAAAGAAGAAATGTGCACACTAGTTTATTCCTGCCGTAACAAGCTTTTATTTTATATTCTGGTTGCTGGAATACCTAGAGATATTTTTCCTTGGAAACAAACAAACAAACAAAAAATGAAGAAAATCTATGTCAGAAAACTTGTCCCAGATAGGCCTAAAGAGATTCAGCAGATCATAGTAATGAGGACTTTCCCCAGAACTAGTGACCTGTTGAACTGTGCTTGTAAGTTATAAGATTCACTTCTTCAGGAATATTTTGAGCTTTATTATTGCTAAAATAGAATATGCAGATGGCCTTGTGGCAAACAACTTGATTCAAATGCCATTGTACTAGAAGTAAAACTGTAATGCATCATAAAGCTCTATTTCTGCTAATGATATTTCTTTTTTTTTTTTTCACAAATGAACTTTAAATTATTTTGTTTTCCTCTGAGGCTTTTGAAATACAGATTTCCATTTAATAGAACCAGTTGTTGGTTTTAATCTAGCAGATACTTGAGAAAAACAAACAAACAAAAAGTTTGAAAAGCAGAATTACAGAGTTAAAATTAACAAGACCCAGATAAGTGAGAGGAAAGTGTTTGTGCAGAAAGAAACAACTAATTGCCTAAATGACTCAAGAGAACTCATTGGAATTTAGATAATTTTTAGAGAAAAAGAAAATGGTAAAAGTAGCAACAGTCAAAAAGACACTGGATGACACAGAACAAATTAACTTGAATGTATTATGCCGCTTGCTTTTATTATGAGTTCCTAATGAAAAACAAAAGGGAAAAAAGCTTACATGTTACTGAATGTGATAAATAAACCACAACAAAAGCATATTATCTTTTCATATTCTTAAAAAATCAAAATAAGAACTTTGAAGTGAAAGGGAAAGCAGGAAAAGGTCATAGAGTAGATTTAAATCCATTGCTTGAATTTCCATCCCCAATAAGAAAAGGGGTGGGAGGGAGGCTGACAACAACCAAAAAACACCCACAAAAAAAATCCATGTGCTTTTGCTGTCAGTTTTAGAGACTAAAATTAAGTCCTGAACACTAGTAAATCAATGAGATGTCCAGGAAGAAGCCTGACATAAGACTGTAAATGATTTTAACTTATTTTCAGCAATGCTGAAATAACCCCTTTAAAATTATAATGTCCTTAGAGATTGTACTGAAAAATTTCATGCCGTAGAAAGTCTCCATTTCCTTGAAACCTCATAGTAGTTGTTATTTTTGTTATGGCAATGTGCTATTTTATAATTGTCTATATTATATTAGGAAAATCCAGAATCTTGAAGTGCAGGCATTTATTGTGAACTTGGTAACAAAAGGCAATGCTCACCCAGTAATAGTTTCTGTTTTAAGGTCCTGATATTTCAGCTGGATCCAGAGCAGCAGACCATTGGACTGTTTCTTAATATAATTACAATTACTTCCAATGACAGACATCAGATTACAGTGCTAGAGCTGGCAAAGTGATCAGGGTAAAAATCTGGTTTGTTAGAGCAAGTGGGAAAATAAGCAGGTTAATATGAAAAGAAGGAATGTGTAGGGTTTTGCTATATGTTTTAATCTTCTGCTAGTCTTACTAGCTATATCCACAGTTACACAAAACTATGGTCCTTCCCCAAATTAATGTTCACGGAATTTGAATATTTACAATATTAAATACTTTTTTTTTCTTATTCTGTGTATTGCTAAATATTAACTTAAATTAAAAGGAAGAAAGTTACATGGAATATGAAAAGCCATTTCATCAGTTTCTGCAGAGGGCACACCAGGAACATTGACAGTGTTCTTTTGCCTGCAAAAAAGATGTTAACATGTTCTGTCATATCGTTTTGTAAAAACATTGGTGTGTTAGGGAAATGACAAGAAAAGGTTCAGAGAAAGCACGTATCAAGCATTCCAATTCAGGAGCGACTTGAAGTCTGAGAGGTTGTCAAAGACACTTATTCACTTGAAATTAATCTTTACAGTATTAAAGCTACTTTGTTTTCTATTTTCAGCATAAATACTGGAATACTAAATACTGAAATACTGGGGGCTGAAAAGTCTAGAAAACGTCAATGGTAACCACTATGACTGCTATACTGCTTTCAGCTTCTCTCCCTCTCTTACAGTTTGGGGGATGCTGGTGTCTGTCTAGACTGGATCCAGATTTGGAGTCAGCACGTATCTGAGGGGCTCCTAGGTTTCCCTGCAATATCTTAGATATCATAATAAGCAATGTTATTAATAACTCTCATGTTTGAATAACTTTCCTCTTCAATGCAGAAATTAAGCTAAAGTATCCTAACAGAAGTAAACAGCATGTTCACAAATCAAAATACATTATTATGTTCCCAAAAAATACTGAGAACTGCACACCTGAAATACAAAACATTCATGGATTCTTGCTTGTTTGTTTTGGTTTTTTCCTCCTGTGAAAGCAAATTTCTATACTCTTTTTTTTCCACTTGTGGTTTAGACAAGAAAATGGCATAAAAGAGGAAATTCTAAAAAAGCTCACTAACAGGTATATCAATAGCAAATGTCTGCCACATCTAGGAACTTTCTCACAAAGGCTGTCTGAGTATTGTTTGCAAGTGAGGTTAAAGCAATGTAGTGACAAGCCAGAACCTCGTAAAACAATCTAGAAATCTCTAAGCAGAGACTATATAAAGACCAGGCACTCTACCTGGAAGAATAAACTGAGAAAGGCTTCAACACATAGGGAGGATTTAACTTCCTGTGAGGAATTCATAGAAGCAGTATTTCAGAAATGTATGGCAGGAATGGAAAGAGACTTTTTTGGTCTTGCCTCCCTGACCTGTTAGACCAAGGCCAAAGAGGGAGTTTAACAAAAAAAAAAAAAAATCTCAATCAAATATATGTTAAAAACATTGCTTAAAGTCTGGAGGCTTTTCATAGAATGCAAAGGAACAGCTGAATTTACATACCCAGCACAAACAGAAAATTAGAAATGGAGATTAATGAGAATGTTTTTTTATTAGAAATTTCTGTATCCCAAAACAAATTCTGCATGAATTCAAGGTCTATGTATTTACCTTAAACAACCATTCATTATCTTTAGATACCATTTTCAGGATCAAAATATTTGACATTTCTTTATGAATTTGCATAAATTTTTTCAACCATTACAAACATACAAAATGGTATATTTGAAGTTTACTTTCGGGAAAGCTCTAGTACCACATGAAAGAGCTGCAGTTACGATCACCTTGTACATCTCAAGTTTTGGTATTAAAGGATAGTTGAATCATTTATAGTTATCATAATTTTTTTATAGTATATAGTTTGTTTGTCTGTTGGTCTAATACAAATTGAGATTAAGCAGAGAAAGCCATGACAATTCAAGGTCGCATCTACATATTATTCTTATACTTATCATTGATTTAATCAACATGACAGTAACTGCCATTTACAACATTTTTTCAAAAAGCAAAGATATAGTGTATATAATGAAGAAACCTTATGTTTTCAGGGCAAAGCAGAGATATGACTTTGAATGATTCAGTAAATAGAGCAATAATTTCCAAAAGGCTAACTGTCGCTTGAGAGAAGCCTAGATATGATTTATCTGTATGAAATATCTATTGCAGTAGGAGAATCATTAGGTAAATGTGCATGCTGCAGGAGATTTTAATTAGTAAATGGTTGAATATTTCTTATTAGAATCTTATTTTATTAGTATATTGAATCTTTTTGTTTTTAAGTACCTGTTTGAACTACATTAAGGAATGAGCTGTGTCCACTCTTAACTCACAGAATTATTTTCCTATGACAAACAGACTTAGACAAGTTGCAAGAAGGTACTGCATAATCAGTAGGTGGTCACTGTAATTCAGTTAGGGATTAAGTGCCTAAGAATAAGATCCATAAATAGTAATATACAGAGGGAGACGTCTGATGTAGTTTAAGAATGAGACTACTGAGAGGGCACATGGCTCAAAGATTTTACATGTAGATTGTTAGATAAGGTATGTGCTCCAAGGCATTTGCAGGGGAGGCTATTGCACCCTTTCATATAGTCAGCTGGGAATGGAAATGCTAAGGATGTGTCTTAAACTGTTTTTCACTCAGAGGAAGGGACAGCAACAATGCCAGCAGGAAGGCGTCCCCAGTTGCACATAGATTTGTGAACAGTTACGCATAACATGATACATTAACGGCCAATTATTGCAACTGAAGACATACACTGTTAGTTCCTCAGCTGCTCATAAAATACTCTAAAACATGGATAAAGCTTGAAGCATATGCAAAGAACAAAGCTAAAATTGAAATGTACAAACAAAGAAAATGTGTTACAAAATCCTAGTTTTTTTATAGTGACATGTGTATGAACCAAAAAGATGCTCCTCTTAATAGAAAACTAGCTTTTAAATTATTTGCAAAGGTGTTTTATCATTCTTCCATTAATTCACTTAATCCAGCACATGTTACTTTTATGGTATGTTCAAAGTATCACGTGAGGCCTGCTTCTGAGCAGCTTACTCTGCAAGCATTCAGTCCTGAAGAAATGTCATAATTTCATAAATAAAAATAGCCCACCATATTCCCAAACACCTGGTATCTCCCTTGTCAAGCTGTTGGGCTTACCTGATCATATGAGCTTGGGAACCTAGAAGATTCCTTCTCCTATGTCACCTGAAAATCCTGAGGCAGGAGGTCCCCTCTAGGGCTCAGGTTTCTCCCAGTCTTCCTTGGTCTCCTAATCTGTCCATTAGTGAGGCTGAGTGTGTATCGATAGTTCATGGTACATACACGACATATACACAGGCACACACATATATACATGTATACATGGCTAGCCACACAGATCATAGGCAGACACACTTACATGAGCAAAGACATCACCAATGGCCTCATCCTGCTCCTCTCTCTGGCTGAGCAGGATACGGGTCCACTACTGAGAATATATGTATCTATACATGTGTACAAGGTGGATCACTTCATCAGCATCCCAGTCTCTCCACTTGCTGGTACCTTGCACACAATTCCCTGACACTGCAGACTCTTGCCAGTGCAGGCAGTGTCACTCACACACACACACACACATGCACACACACACACAGAGCTGGCCAGGACTCTCCTGTCTCCAGTAACCAGCCCCCCACACTCCTACTCATAGACATTCATAGATGCTCTCACTGTCAGAGCTGGCCCTTAGAGGTCTGTACTCCTCCCCAGATACCATGCTTTTTCAGCACCTAGTCCAGCTTGATCTCCTTCCACTAGTGATTACAGACTCACACACCGACCTGCACTCACTCCAGTTGCTGGCGCCACAGGCCCCCATGCACACACATGCACAGAGACACAACAACTGCAGTGATCAGGCATCCAGTATGGCCAAACAAATGTGTTGACCAGCCTCTACTTACATGCAAATGGACCCTTTTATTCCATTGTTCCTCCATTGCCCATACTTGATCCTCCACAATTCACCCAAGTCTCTCCCTTTTCCCACTTTTGCTGCCCCCTTTAAGTATCTCATAATAAAATCCATGCAATCCCAAAATGCTTTCCCCATGCAAGTGTCTCATGCCCCTAGGCAGTGACCTCTCATTCTGAAAGGTGCTCTGGAGATCTGTTTCCCCTGACTCATCCTGATGGGTTGCATGTGCTGCCAAAGGGCTGATGGCTCTGCCCCTGAGAGGGGCCTGGACAAGACATTCATTCCCTGGGAGCCTGCAATTTGGATTTTTCCTGCTGTTGTGTCCTTGTGATCTTCTGGGTTTGTGGAGAGGGACCTTTGATGGGATGGTGGCTCTCCTTTGGTGGGTCTGGGAACAGCAAGGACAGGTTAGTAATCCAGTTACTGCTCCTGCCGTTGTTTCTCTGTGCCTTCTTTTGTGTGTGCAGATGAGCTTCTTATCACTTAACCTCACACAAACTTGCTTTAAAAGCTTCTGGTATTAGAACTATGCTTTCTGTATGGTTTGCTGATGATATAAGTTTTGGGACATGTCGGAGGATGATATGCAATCTTGATACTGTATTAAGATGCTTATCAGTCAATCTTTTGCATAACTAAGGGATTTTAATGAGCAGCCTTTGACTCTGCCTAATGGAAAAATGTTGCTGACTTGCCAAAAGGAAGGAAAGGGGTAAAACTATAAAAATTGTTCAGAAAAAATCAAGGTTTTCCAACTGTGCTACTGTAACAATTGCAAATACATATACAGAGCTTAGATAAGCAGGTACCACTAAGCAGTATTTTGTGATGAAGCACTATAACTGTTTTGGTTTTAAATAAATGGAAGAATACATTAAAATGTCAGGGATGAAAATGATAAATACATCTTGTAAACAGACAACTGCAGACTTCCTCTCACATGCATTACTGTACTGGCCATACTTCAAATAACCAACCTGCTACAAGAGCAATTTTGTGAGAGATCAATGTATATAAGCACACTGTAATAATACATCTAGTCTAGCACGTATAAAGTGCTAAGGACTGTTGTCTGGTCAGCTGGTATAGGTTTGCTTGCATCTTCTGCACTTGAATTTGGTCCTGGTCAAAATGACATCAGCAGCAGTGTTCAGGTTGTTGCCCTGATTTTTTCAGTTTATTAGTAATATGGTAGTACACTGAACATTATTCTCCTGCATGGTACAGTTTGAAGAACTTTGGAACCAATATATTAAAGTGTAGATCTGTACAAATATCTTTGCTTCTCAGTTCATGTCTGGGTCCTGATCCTTGGCTATCCACAGTATATAAACATTTATTTGTTCGGAGACTTTCTTTTATAATGACCTCGAGAATTATGAAGATGATTGACTGCTAGGTCTCAGGGTATTTCTGAGAAGGCAAAGAATGAGAACCAGGTGCCCAAGCAACTTTTGGACCAGATAAGAGGGCATAAGTTTAGTTTTAGTCCCCTACTGTGTGTTGGGGGGTGTTTGGGCTATTATGACCACAGGTTTGTGGATATGGTAGTCAGTTTCAGCACACTGTTTCCTTGTTTTAAACAGTTTGGTTCAAGCCTTGACTATTGTATAATAAACTGGTGATGTGTTCTTTGATACAATTCAGGACTGTATACTGTTCCCAGTTGCAATATATGTCATAGACAGAGCACATTAGGAAAGTTAAATAAATCCAATTTAATTTCTCACATACACGTTAATTACACAGTAGCCATAATTTAATAGGAAAGAAGTAGGTTCAAAGGAGCAGGGAGTCTTGTCTACAGTTGCTGCTTGCTAGCAACCTACCTTTTTTGAGGTCATGCATATTTTCTTTAGCTTTTATTAAAAAATCATTATATACTAATTTGATATCACTTAGAAATCCCTAGATCTGACTGATCTAAAATAATCTGGATTATATACACTTAAAAGGAACCTCTAATGAATTTATTTGGTTTCTTATGGGATCTGTCATAGTAATTCTGAAACTACACATAAATATTTCCAATTGAACTTAGTTTTTCATTTTCCTTATCCTTTGTCCATCCTCTTATTTTTTCTTTTACCCTACCAACTCATATCTGTTCTTATTTAGAGTTTTTGTGTTCTTATAAATCACTGTTTATTAGCATCCCATATCTATTGTGGTTTCTTTCTAATTATCCTTTTTCAATAATACATGAACTATTTTTATTATTATTTTGCATTCACAACTTTATAGCAGCAAAATGAACACCTAAAAATATCCCTCAGAATTCTACTCACTTGAAAATAAAATGAGGCTTCAGCCTCTCAAGACTTGTTAGCATTTATAATCAGGCCCTACAAAGATATCTACTCAAGAAAACAGACAGCAATTTCATAGACATTCTCATGTGCCTATTCAGCTCATGCCTTCTTAATTTGGCACTAAAGGGGCTTGAAGGACTTAAGATATAGTTTTATTTTTTGTGTTTCCTTTTCCAAAATGATAAATACACTGACAAACCATGAAAAATTGCACATAAATTCTACCTTTTACTTCTTATACCTGTTTTTTAAAAAGCATGTGCACCTTTAGAGCCATTAAGTAGTATTACTTAAAACAGTTCTACTTCTTACTGTATTGTGATTGTTGACATAATATGAGAAAATAAAATATTGTTTTAATTAGCATTATCATAGTCATCAAAAGAACCACAGGGATTTAACTACTCGAAGGTTTGCATAGTTCAAATCAGTTCACTTAAACACCTGCTAACAAGCATGTATTGCCTTTTAGTAAAAAGTATGATTCGTAGTTGCTGCGTTTAAATATGGGGAAGGGAATGCTGCCATTTTTAAAATGTTTTTATTGTGTTACCTACAGCATCCTTTTTTTCCAGAAAATTAGAAAAAAATATTATCAGTTACTAAAGAGATCTGTTGTCACAGAAATAACCAATAATTTGTCACTGTCACATGAAAAATTAGCATCTTCCCTTGCCCATGTATAAGTAGCTGAAAATATATTTGATTTATACAAAAAAAAACCCATGCAACTAGATCGTAAAAGTCTCTGTCATTATAGCATATATCAAACAAATCAGAAATCCATTCCTCCACAATTAAAATTGAGATTAGCTTCATAGTGGTGATACTACTATTAATAACACTTATTGCACACAAACAAACAACCAACAAAAAACCCCCTCAAACTCTGCCAATAGAATAAAAGACATTTCCTTCAGATTTTTAATTATTTTATTATTTTTTTAGCTGGGTAGAGAAGGTAGGTACACACAAAAGGCTTTGTAAAGATTTTGGTATGTAAGCCAAGAATTCATTGTCAGCTCTTGAAGAAACACAGAGAGGTAGGATCTTGCGTAGGATTCAGGTCCACACACAGACACCTAAAATTAGACATCTATGTGTAGTGGTGTCTACAAGCTATTCATCTGACTTCATGCTATTGTCAGTATATTCACGTGTACCTAGATAGGTATCTAGTGGCAATAAAATGAGCTGGAGGCAAAAAAAGATGAGCTTCATCTGCCCAGCCATTTTAGGTGAGATGAGCTCTTCTATCAAACCTCTATCTGCTGCCCAGAAGAATGTAAGATTCCTGTAAATCCTGTTTTCTGTCCAGCAACGCTGTGTGGTCCTGAGCATCCATCACACCCCAGCTAGCAGCAGTGCTTTAATCTATCATTAAATTCTGCCAAGAGAATCTAGAAAGCTGCTGAAATGACCTATAAGTAGTGATGAAACACTTTAAGAAAGCCTTTTACTTTACTTCCTGCATTTACCACGGGCTTAATTTGACTAGACATACTAAACTTTGGCATTTTAAGATGCCTTTGGGCATTTTGCCTGGAAGCTAGTTTTCATTCAAGAGAAATCGTTCCCTGGGTATTCTTATAGATACCATGCCTATCTGCTTGTCCTTTATCATATATCCTAGGGAAACTCAAATGGAAAAAAGAGTTAATTATGTATGGGCATTTTGAGTCAAACTACTAGTACTACTTGAGATGTCTGGATTATCCAAGATAGACTGGGAAGAAGATTTATGAGAATCCTGTGTCCTTCTGGAGTACCTGTTAGAGGAGCAGCTGCTGGAGGCCCACCAGGTTTCTGTGACTGATCCTCATATAGAGCTCAAATATGAAACCTAGGTCTTGGTTAAGTTACCTGTATAAATGGTGTCTAGTGCCATTTAATAGGTCCTAGAATATTATTCTAGGTCTCCTTTATGTGAGTCAAGTGTTTTCCACAAATCCTGATTCATATCTGCTAGGTTCAATGGACATCCTGGTCATAATATGGTTTCTCCAACACCTTTATACATGCAAATGAATGTTGTTTACATTTTGATATGTGTTGGAAATACTTATTGTAACCTTCTGGAACTGCATGCCCGTTATGAAGACACTGTTTCTTTAACACAGCCCCAGTTCCATTTTAGGTATCTAGAATCCTTTATCTGATTACCATACTCCTCTCCAGAGGAGAAAACACCTGTTTGTCAGCCCTTCTGCAGGTGTCTCAGGTGCCTACTTATATATAGGATATATGATTTCTGTGTATAGGCAATTGCCCACATTCAGTGCTTAAAAACAGACATTTAATTCCGCCTGAGATGCCCTGGAATTTAGACAAACTTCCAACTGTCATTACAGTAATAAATTGGTGTATGTACTGTGTCATATATGCAATTTACTTACCCTAGATTGTCTCCATTTACAATGGAGAGAAAAAGTTTTAGGACACAAATTATCATACTGAATTTAGATGAGATGTAGCATGAGACAAATCGTGAGCCAGCAATGTGGCATTGCCACAAAGAGGCTAATGGTATCCTGTGCTGCATTAGGAGTGATGCTAGCAGGCTGAGGCCACACCTGGAGTCCTGTGTCTGGTTCTGGGCTCCTTAGCACAAGAGAGACATGGACATACTGGAGGGAGTCCAATGAAAGACCAAGAAGATGATATGGGGACTAGAACATCTCTCCTATGAGAAAAGGCTGAGAGCTTGAACTGCTTAGTCTAGAGAAGAGAGGACTTGGGTGGGTCTTATCAATGTATTTAAATACATGAAGGGAGGGTGTAAAGTAGACAATGCCAGGTTCTTCTCAGTGGTGCCCTGTGACAGGACCAGAGGCAGTGGACACAAACTGAAACACAGGAGGTTCTCTGAATATCAGAAAACATTTTTTCACTGTGAGGGACACTAAGCCCTGGCACAGGTTGCTCAGAGAGGTTATGCAGCCATCTGGACACCGTCCTGGGCAGCTAACTCTAGGTGGCTGTGCTTGAGCAGGCTGGTTGGACCAGATGACCTCCAGAGGTCCCTTGCAACTTCAACCAGTATGTGATTCTGTGATCATGGGCTCTCCAATGGCCTTAAAAGGCACCCTAAGGTAGTTAGCTTAGTTTTATCATCTACAGTGTAATTAAAACAGGAGAATACCACGTCTATTTCAATTTAGGTGTAAGTTTGATTTTGCTAAAGTCACAGGAGCCTGAATATCACAGAAGCAGGACTTGTATGGCGACTGTCAAAATAAGACACTACCTGACTTAAAGACTTCCAAAGTTAAGCAAAAACTTCTAAAGTTCTTGCCTCCATCCAGTTTTAATTTTATTGCATAAATGGTCTTGCTTGCTTCCTTTTTCCTTCTTCCTCATGACATAACGTTCCATTTTCTCTTTCGTTCACTGCTCTCAGGTGGATAATTTTTCCAGGTAGTAATTAAGGTTGCAGTAAAGGAACACCTGCTTCTCAGAAAAACACAAAAGGTTCTTAAACATCATATCATAGCAGTTTGAAAGATTTAAAAAAGCTTACAGACATAGCTTTGAAATATTGCAATATAGCTCTACCAAAATGAAGTAAACCTGTTTTGTTGTGTAAGATATCACATAATTCTTTAATTTAATGATAAAAGAATTTGTCCACATGTAAGAGTTAGCAGGATTTGTCTTTGTCAACAGAAAAAAAAGAAAAAAAAGTGTAAAAAAGAGGGGAGGATAGTAGAAGAGGAAAGAGAAGGACAAAACTTCAGCTGAAGTCAGCAAAGAAAATACTGGTAAAAGGAAGCAAAGCACAATAATTAGTGAAAACTCTTGTTTAAACCTCAACCATAGCATCTACAACATATTAAACTACTATAACATAAAGATTTTGACAATATTGAAGAAATCTTTGCCTTTCAAACTGGTGTAAATAAGTACATACAAGCAAACAGAAATCAAAAAAGCCCAAGCAAAACCCTTCATAGTACAAGACTGTTGAAATTTTCTTGGAGATGCAAATGAAATCAGCTTGGGATTCAAGTACTAAAATTTTATTTTCATAACTTTTATGTACTTTTTATGACCTGCTGTTGGCAGGATAGATCAGCAAATAAGGTGATCTATATATTGATCTACTAACATACACCTTGAACTAATTTATCACCTCTGCAAAACCCCCTGAAACATCTCATTTTATAAAAGATTGCATATTTCATGAAGACATGAAATGGAAGGAATATATTTTGATGCTGAGGTTCTCCTATAGAAGAAACCTTGTTAGAAGTATTTTTTAAGAAAAAAAAAAAAATTAGAATCCTTGTATTTTATTAGATTAAATCAGGAACCTAGTATTATGTTTAATGCAACTAATTTTTTTAATTCGGTTTTTTAAAAAGGTTGTTACACTACTGCTCCTGTGCTCTTTAAGACAGTGGTTTACTATATAGAGATTTGTACTCCATTGAACTAAAACATCTATGCTACTAACAAAAGAACAGAAGTATAATGCAAAGTGATGTAGGGGGCAATCCTATCTATTTATATACTGGAAAAGCAAATGGATACTTCACTTGAAGGCATTTCATATGCTTCATAAAGGTTTGACAAAACACAGCTTAGTACCATAATTTTATAGTGTTTGAGTTCTTTAATAAATGTAGCCACACTCCTGAAAGACATACTGTCTTTAAATTAAATATAAATTACTGATTTAAGGGAAAGTAAATTGCACAACTTCATTTTTTTTGAGAATTCAAGTCAGTTTATTTTGCTATTCACATTTTTACCTTTACATTTTTTTGGCAGATTAATGTCCCTTAAAGAAAAGAGTTCTCTCTTTTCCCTATGAAGAAAATTCCACATTAAACTAAGATTATATTTTTGAATGTAATAATTTTTCTCTTAGATAGGAACTGTGGTTTAAGAAACTGAAATACTCAAATTATTTAAATTTATTTATCATAAAGGTTTCATCACTCCTAACTTCAATGATCTATTTTTATTAGGTCTCTCAAAAGGATATAAAGCATTTTTTGTTGCTCTTTATGGTAATTTTATTTTACTTTAATTAAATGTGCTTTTGTAGAGACACCATGGTTATTTTGTACAGACTGAATAACCCTTTGACAATCAACTCATTCTGAGCTGAAGGCATAGCAAGGAAACTGAAAACAGTTCACTTTGATACTGCTTCCAGAAACATGACCTACAAACCACAGAATTTTCTACAATAGCAGCCTGGCACCAATCTCAGTCTTTTTCTTTCCTTGGTCTTTGATATATCCTGAGAAATTACACATACTTCTTGTCTCATATCAAAGAGGATTAGGAATCAAGGAGTTATGATTTCAGTATTTAGCATATTTGTATTTGAAAATGTGGGGTTTATTCTACAGACAGATACACTTCTGTCACATGAAAAGTGGGGTGGGGTGGAGATCTTCTCAGCCCCAGGTGTTTGATCTGTCTATCAGCAGCCCAGGAAAGCTGAGACCCTTGTGCCCGACCAGTCTGTCTGTCCTGTTACAGGGATCCTTCACTGAACAAACCGGCTGGATTGGAGGGTGACTCAACTGCCTTGTTCAGGGAAACAGACCGACAGCATCCGGGGACCCCTCAGCAGGTCTTCCCACTTCATTTGAAAGTGTTACCCGCTGCTGGCAACTGCTAGCGTCCACAAAGGACTAACACTAACGATTTACAGAATAACACTATTCATTAATGTGAAATATGACAAATTAAGGTTCATGATCACCAGTGATAGGGACTGTCTGCAAAAACAAGCTTGAAATGATATACAACCAAACTATATACAACTAAATTATAATCACTAACAACAGCTAGCATGAGTTAGTTATTTAATGCGCATAAAACAAAGTTCTTACCCAATAGGCATCCCTATGGGGGAGAAGACAAGTTCAGCATGTCAACTAATCCCAGAAGTTATGGTGGCATCTTTCCTAACTTCTCCCCTCATCTGTCTGCTTTTTATAATTTATAGTACATTGCATATTCATTATCATACACAGGATTGGTTACAAGTTTCTCACTTTCAATGCAGATTAGTGCACATCCTCACATAGCACTACTGAAGTTCTCTACTAACTACATGCTCCTCAAGCAGGGTTTTGCCCTCTTTTGGGGGGAGCTATTTGAGTTGGAGGTTGTGATCTCCCACTACCATTATTATCTTTGTCGTATTTTCAACTAATTTTCTGTTGATGTCAGTGGATTGCAACACTTTATCATTCTGTTTCCTCATAGCCAGAACTCTCCTCACTTGGAGGCTTCTTTCTGCATTAACTTAGATACCAGTGTTGCTTTCACTATCTGTGCTTTGTTTCTCATCCTTTCCAAGGCTGACTCCCTTGATTAGAAGTCCCTTCATTCATAACAACTTTAGAGAGTGAGTCGGCTTGACCAAACTTTGTGAACACAGAATCAGAGTTGGGTAATCTGGGAGTTTAGACAATTCCCCACCTTTGAACTTATTTCAGTCCAGGACCAGTCCATTTCCATCACATTTAGGTGGAGCTTGAGTGACTCTAGTCATTCATATTGTTGTTACTGACTGGTACCATGTGCCCAGTGAGGTGCAGTAGTACCTTGGAGGCAAGTAACTTTGAGATGGAGGTGTGCGTTATTGTTACAATGAGATTATTTCATCTGAGGAAAGTCATTTCACTACAATGGTTGTCTCAGCCACAGACATGTCATAGATTCTTCATGTGACAACTGCTGTGCAGTGTATCAGCTGTGTGGTACCATCAACTTTCAATTCCTGCAGAGAGTACAACAGAGCATGACCGTGGGGTCTCCACTCCACTCCATCCCCCGTTACTCCTATCAGCATGTGCTGAGCGGGCAGGGTGTGCTGCTTAGGGAGCTGTGGTAAATTAGATTCTGTGCATGCTGACCATCCTGAAGGTGATAGCTATATTTTACCCTAAAGAAGCTTTCTGTAATACTACACTTATGTTAGGAGCCAATTTACTCTAATTCCCTCCCTCAAGGTGATTTTTCCACAACTTCACTGAAAAGATGGTGTTTAATTTTTGAAAATGGGTTGGGACAATTAGAAGAAAAGTTGAGAGAGAAAATGATTGTAGAGGGCTATCAGCATGCAATTACGATTCAAGGGCATAATTTTATTACTCTGGGAACTGCACACGTGAAATACAGTGATTAGCTGACAGAAGATCTTGCATGGATTTTTTTGATTGGGAATAGGGTATTTTGCTGTGCTATTTTAGAATTGTTCACTTTTTCTCCCCTCATAGTTTTGAAATTTATAAATATGCTAGGTAACAGGAAATCAATATCAAAAGTTTGCATCTTGCCAATATAACTAATATTTATAGACAAATTAATTGTCTTGCTCTCCTTTTGACTCCTTTTGCAAATATACCAGTTCCAACACAAAAGGTGGAAAGTATTGATTTTTTTTACACTCTCTTTCCGGTCTTCCTTCCTTTCTGCCTTCAAATATGATATAAATGGGCAGCTAGAGAAACCTTGTTCTTGGGAAGGTTACCTCCTTTTAGACAGGAGATCTAACACCCAGTTTAAGTGCAATATCCATTGTAAGTGTAGAGGATCTTATTGAGACGTCCAGCTCATACATTCTGAGACATCGTATTAGCTACCAGTACCAAAACATACACTGTATATCAAGTAAATGTCGGGCATCCAATTATATAGAATTAGTGGCCATTTTAATTTCATGCTACAAACAAGTAACTCATACTGATTCATATAAATAGAATCTCTGTCTCATAGTTAAATCATAACCTAGGAGGTCTGGGTTCTTATATGAGCTCTTACTCAATGACATTCATGCCTCTTTCCCTCAGTTACAATACAGGAATTTGGACTGGAATTTCATGCATGTGTTGCTGAATCCAGTTACAATCAGATGTTGGTAGACATACAACAGATATCCAGTTTCCCATTAAGCAACATTCCTCTACCAAAAAGGAATGCTTCAAAAACACATTCATAATTATTTGTAAGATGTTACATTGTATGACAGCAGGCAAAAGAAGAGTTTTTAAAACTATAGAAATATCATTCTTACTGAGAAAATGGAATATAGTAATGACTGGTTTGGCTACATACATCTAAAGTAAGGTTGTTATGATTGTGTTAAGAGTAATATGTAAAAGCATTTGGTCTGAATGTGTTTTCATATTCTTCACAGAGAAAAAGTGCTTCAATATTCATGTAACATGTTTCAGGTATACAGCATATTTTTTTTCTTAGATTTTTTCTTTCTATATTTGTGTTCATTTTCTTTGCCCTAGATAAGAAGTTTTGCTATTAACTATTAATATGAAAGCGCTGCTACTACTAATGTGCCATTTTTCAGTTTTAATGTTTTTTCTTTTATCATGTAAGTTAAAAGATAAAATTGATCTATATCATATGTGTATGTCTTAATCAAAGATGACAGTCAGCATTTAAACACAATTCGGTTTTTATATGATCCAGTAAGCATCATATCATGTGGCAGCACCAATACCTGGCACTGAGAAAGATAGCTAGTATGACAGTTTTCTAATCCTAGTTCTCCTCTGGGGAACTGCAGTTACAACTATTAAGTGTATTGTTCTTTGCTAAATACTGGCTTTACCTCCAAGATTTTTGTTGCACTGTCTATAAACCATAGTGGCTTGCCTTACAGCAGGTTAGACTTAAGAGCTCTTCAAGTTTGTGGGGTTGTGTTTCTCTTTTCAATCATATAAGGTTGAGGTTTTGATCAATTACTACATTAATTTTCATGTTTAATTTGACCTTTTTTATCTAGCTCTTTTAGTTTTACAGAGGGAACTTTTAATTGTCTAGTCAAAACCACTTGCTTCATTCTTCCTATTTTCTTTCTACCTGTGAACACAGCTACATGGAGCAAGTTTATAATAGCAGGTAACTTAGAACTGGAAAAGTCTGTGTCCTAGGTACCTTCCTACTGCAGACATTTGCAATTGATCCCTCAGGCATCTTTGTTCAAATTCATTCTATTTTTCCCTTCACTTGGCACCAAAAATAAATGAACTGGATATTTGAATAAAGTCTTCGGGGTATTAAGTCAAAGCTAAAAACTTTACATATTGGGCTTCCTGGTAGTTTTCCTGTGTCTTTATTTTTTAAAGTACTATGCATCAAGACATTCCCATATCATAGAAGAAAAACAAATAAATGATTGGTTAAGACAGTAGATCCCCTCAGGGTCTCTGTCAGACCTGGATGTGTTGACCTGAATTTCTGTCCTAGAATTTTAATGTGGCACCAAAGAAAAAGCTTCATTTAAAAAATATTTTGGATTGTCTTATTCTCTGTAAATTCAGTCTTACAGTGTTGGTCATCATGAACCTTTTTTATAAAGAATAAACATTTAATTCACTGATTCTTTCTGTCAAATACTTTTTATTGCATATCTTATGATACTTGAAGTAATAAATAAAATTTATTAAACTGAACAGAACAAGGTTAATAGAGCTATTGAGTATATATGCTGAAATATTATTAGAAGATAGCTTCCAAATTTTTTTCTGCCATTGTTTTTATTATAATTCTTTTTTGCTTCTTTAATATACTGAATACAAACAATCAAAACAGAATAATTAAATACTTCTTCTTTTTAGTATTACTAATCCAATAATAGCAGTATGATAGTGCATTATAGCTAGAAAAGGGAAACAAACAAAAAATCTGATTCTACCTCACCTATTGCCACTTGATAGCTAACTATCAATGTTTACTTCCAGATATGACATATGCTTTAGATATAGATATAACCAGACATTGACATGTTGGCATTTAAGATTTATAAATAAATCTCTGTTCAGCAAAGCATGTAAAAGTGTACATGATCTCTACAAATTTAAGTGAGACTGAAATAAAACACAAAAAACACTGTTGAATTAGGGTCATGGTCAGCTAGCTTTCAGTGTAAAGAGTAATAGATTGTTTGCAGCATAACATAGGCTCAATTTCATGGCTTGAAATTTCACAGCTGAAAGCATAAGTAATTTAATCATAGATGTGTTGTAAGCAACATTAAATATTGTGGTATTGTAGTATGCTCACAATGACACAAGCAGAAAAACCAATCATGCATTCACACACAAATTCACATACAATTTACTTTCACCTGTTCGTGCATATTCATCCACATTTGAATTAGCAATGTTGCACTGCTTAATACTTTAATCTATAGTTCTTTCCTATTTTCTTGCCAAGTATAACTGTTGATGTCTGAAATTATCATGGCTAGTCCTGTAGAACACACTTTTGCCTGTTTTTAGCAAAAATAATCCAACATTTCAAGCATTGGTGTTTTCCAGTATTAATTTTGATTTTCTTTAAAGCCTTTTATATCTTAGACTTGGACTAAAGAGCCTTTATTTTAGGGAGGGGACAGGTCATGTTTTACAGGTCACCTTTTTGCTTATAGGAAAGTCTGAAATTCCACTGGCAGAACTGTAAACTACAGGAGAATACCATTTAAATATTTCTTCAGGAGCAAAGATCAAAAAACTGAAGTTCTTAATGTAAAATGGAATAAGCTAAATAAGCTAATGTAATAATCTAAATAGGTAATAACATGCTAATAAAGTTTTGCATGAAATTTTCAACTTTGTGAAATTTGTTTATGATGCTAATATCCAAAAAATTAATTAGCTCTCCCTATGGCTTCTGAGTTGAGTCTACATGTGAGTTATCCATGTATTTTGTTAACAGAAATGGACCCTAAAGATGAGCTAATGCCACCTACAAATTCATAATTTTAGTGACATTGTTAATAAAGGAATAAAATGGTTAATAAATTTTAAAGAACATGTTTCTACAGAAAGATATATACTTTATGGGTGGTTTCATTGTAATTTTTCTTGTTCCCTCTCTGCTCTATTTTGGTAGATTTAGGCGCTGTCTGATCATTTGATCTTTCACAAGTAAAAATTAATTTTCTGCTTTATTTCTACTATCTATTATTATTATATCCATTATTATATCCACTATTTCAAAAGTTGTCTGTACATAGTCCTGGGTTACTAGGTGGCCCTGCCTGAGCCAGGGGCTTGGGCCAGATGACCTCCAGAAGTCCCTTTCAAAATGAACCATTCTGTGGTTCTGTGATTCTATGATTCTATCTGTAAAATTAATTTGATTCTCTCCATTACTTTGGCTGTACAAAGTAAAATTATATATCTCTTCACCAGCAGAAACCACTGCAGTTTTGCGCTGCCTTGATTTTTATTTGCAACCAAGGAAGAGCATATTTGTAGTAGAATTTAATTGATTGGGAAATGCATATGAAGACCAGTGGAAAATCCTTGAATAAAACCTTCAGATAAAGGCTGGAGAGATGAGATACTCTAACCAAGAGCTTTCTAGTCTGTTTGGACATAATCCTTTGTTTTATGCTGTTCATATGGTTTCCCCACTTAGTTGTAACCAACCTGAAACACGTGAATTCTTTATGACAAAAGGACTTTTTTTTGATGTGAAGAAAGTCCATCCTAGATTCTTAGCAAGGACAAATCTAGAAAACACCTGCTTCTAAAACTCAAATGGTTGTAGATACAATCAACATAAGATAACAATAAGAAACAAGTATGCTTAAATAAGGGCTATATTATACCGTTCATGTTGTTGGAACTCCTGTTCATTTGCAATGATAAAAATAAGTTTAGTAAAAGGACTGGGGTTTTTTTGTTTTGTTTTATAAATGAGTATTGATTTTTAGTGATAAAGTCCTACAGATTTAAAAAAAAAAAAAAAGTGTAAAGGTATTTCTCATTTCTTTCTCTTTCTTTTCATGGACCTCAGTCCAGCAAGAACAACCAGTCATAATGAGTAAAAATCTAGCACTTTGATAGCTCTAGGCAGACAAATAATGAGGATGAAACTGCTAAAGTAAGAAAACTGAAGGAAGGATGAACTGTTTATAAAAATGTCTCCCACATAATGGGAGCAGAATTGCTCGCACAGTGGTGGTTTTGTGTGGTTTTGTGGATTTCTTTCCTATTTTATTCCTTCTTTTACGCACAGTGATCACAGATGTCAGTAAGTCAGAGTCAGAGAATAATTTTTAGAATTTTTAGTTCTAGACATACAATGAGACCAATACAAAATATTATGAAGGAGATGCCTGTAAGGGGATTTTATGTTTTCTCTTAGCCTGTGAGGGGATTTTATGTTTTCTCTTAAGGCATATTAAGGTAAGAATGAGGCTATGCTTAAAGCATAGGGAAAGGGAAAGCTTATTTCTGATTAAAAAGACACATGCTTTACTAATTAGTAGCTAAGATTACTAACATGGGTCATTACTTACAAAAAGGGAAAAGGAAGTACTGGGTAAAGACCAGCAAACTGAAGAAAGCCTTGACTGCAATGACTGCAAACCAGAGCTGATCTTCAAGGATAGCCTTCTCAAATTACAAGGTACACTCTGAAGTTCAGAAAGTTGCACATCCATAGCAGGACAGAATGGATGGAATTCCAGAATAAGTTTAATCAAAAAATAAGCTTTCCCAGAATGTGGAAGCAGCAATCAGGCATCTAAAAGAAGTAGAGAGACATGAGAGACATTGGCTGAACATAAGCCAAAGCTTAGAAATGTGAAAGGCATAGAGGAAAGTTTCTCCAAGAATGTTGACAGTAAAAGTTTTCCACTAGCAAGGTTTGCCTTCTGGACTCCCAGGCCTCTGAACCTACTAAGAGGCAATCTGGGAATGTGGAAGAAGCAAAGTTAGGGAATACATAAGCAAAGTGAATCCTCATTCTCTTAAATTTAGACAGATTGCTTATTTCTAAGAAATTAATTTATGAAAGAATAATGTTAGGTTAGTGAGATGACATTTACTATTGATAAAATTCTTGGGGGAATTTACCTTTCTCATTCATGTCCAGCTGACTGATTGCTTCGTGTTTCAAAATATGTTCTATGGCTGTGGTAGATCTGAGGTCAAATACATGGAATTTTAATTTCTCAGGGAGTGCGTGTATATATATAATTTTTATTTTCTAGCAAGGCAGCAGAAATTAATAAATTCATAAAAAGTCCTTGCTATTGGCTTGTAAATCTATGGACCATTATTTTGTAATAATAAGCAATGTGAATGTTCTTTCCACCTGTCTTTTGTAATTGCAATTATTCCAGTCTATTCAAACATGTTTTCTTTATGCTCATGTAATTTAACATGTGGATACATATTAATTTATATATCTATGAGGTAAAATGCTAATTTTGTGCTTTTACATTTGGCTTAACCTCCATCCCATATTAGGTACTGTGACTGGTCTCACTGGTCATTCTCTTCTAGTTTATGCATCTGAAAGGCTACACATGATTTGCCTTATTTGCTTGACAAAATAATTGGCCATTTTTACATTTTTTTCTACTTTCAAAGCTTCAAGAAATCTGACAATTCAAATATTTTCCATTATTTTTGTATTACCTTTCATACAATTGATACCTGTTTAAGGTATTTATTCAGCCCTGCCCTATTATGTGCTTTCCTTCTAATTTGTGTAAGGTGCTACATGTTTTTTGTAGTTCTGATAGTAAATAATACCATGTCTCATTGACATTCAAATTTCTGGCATTCCTTTCTTCAAGATTATGCTATTCTTGCTTCTGACCTAAGATAATTTCTTTGATCATCTATTAACATTTCTATTTATGAGTGCCAGAATAAAACTGCAATGCTTACAGTGTCAGTTCTGAATATTGAGGTATTTCATCCAGGGATACATTTGTTTACCAAATAAAACCATTCCATTAAAGATTCTCCATGTTGTTCATTTAGAAAATTCATATATTAACAGATTATCTTCTTTAACATTTGTAAAGAAGATAATTTTAGAGAGTCTCAGTATCTTGTGGAGTCTTGTAATATGACTTGACTTTGTGTATTTGGATAATCAAAATATTGTCCATGCCACTGGAAATTTACTGGTGACCTTTGGTTTTAATGAAACTTCTCACAGGAGCTATTGCTTTGACTTAAGAGGAAAGCCAAATGTAAAAAATCATGTAGGGATTTTACTTCCTTAAAGCAATTGACTTAGAGCTTTTAAGGATCTTCTAGTATACTGACATTCCAGTAGAAATTTTTTCCCTTTGCAAATCTAAAATTAGCAGAAACAGAGATGCAATTTTCCTAATTAAATTAACGGCATATTATTAAAATATTAATGGCAGGTTGTGAGCATAAAACTTGATGAGGATTTTTATTTGTAGACATACAGATGGCTGTTGCCCTGATTTATTGCAGATTCAATGCCAGAGGCAGACAGCATGTGCAACAAGAATGAATGGCCCAGTCAACTTCCAAAGTCCTTCTCTTCCAACTTCAGCCATCCAGCTGTGTTCCCGAAATGCTAACCTTCACAGGGCTAAGCATGATCACAACCTGTGTATTACTTCTAGCGGTTTGACTTTCTTCTAATGTCATCTTGAAAAGGGAGAAAAATACTTTGTGTTTGCTCTTTAGGCTGAGAATTTTTATTGGAAAAAAAATGTCTATTTTTTCATCAGTATTGACATCTCTAATGTAATCACACTGTAATATAATTACTCCCTGATGGCAAACACACTTCAGTGAATCATCTACCTTGAAGTTAAGTGCTTGACTGAGGCACTTAACTTAAAAACCACAGTTGTCCTTGGAGCCTTCTGTTAATGAAGAAAAATAAGTCACATCTAGAGGGAGAGTAAGAACTTAGATGGGCTGAGCTTTTTTTTGATAGTATAAAGCTCCTTCCTGTTATTAGTCACCTTAATCTCTTTCCTGAGCCTAACTAATTTATACACTCATTATAGCTTAAAATTAAGTGGGAAAATTCAGGCCTCTGAGACTCAGATGAAAAATAATTTGATAGGAAAATTTTCAATAATCCTAAATAATATTTAAACTTTAGAGTGTGAAGTGGAAGGAAAACAGGAAGGAAGGGAGTGACTGTAGGAGAGAAAGCCTTGTTTTTTTTAATCTAACTACATTGTCTACTCATACTTTTAGGTCATTTATTTTTGTGATATTTTAACTGCCAAAGTTTTAAAATAAACAAGAGCTATGAGTCAGCCAAGGTGGCTGTTAATAGACCTGTTTCTGTCAAGTGACAGAGTTTAAACATACCTCCCTGAAAATTAGCCAAACTTAGTATTCTGTAATATTTAATGAAAAGTTTAATCTGGGTTGTTTTCTTCATTTTGGTAAGCTAAACGCAAGCAACTTGTTTCTCTTGCACTTTTTAATCTATTAAGCTGACACTATACTTTTTTGTTGTTATCTATTATTGATGAGAGCTCTTCTAAGTCCTGGGGTCTTTGTGAATTTAGCTGTAAAAACTACAAAGCACTAATAAATTATGTACATGCTTAATAAAAACCAAGTTTTGTGTAGGTTCATTTTATTATTTCATTTACTGTATGATTGAGGGAAGAGACTTTTTAAAACCATCAAAATTATGAGTCTTTTGGTGACAACCACTCTATTTCATATTATGGTAGAAGGTGTATTAATTATAATATGAAGAGACATGCAACACAAAGCTAAGAAAAAAAAAAAATCAAACTTATCAGTATTGAAAACAGAGTTACTCAAGAAATATTTTGGGTAAAGGCACTTCTAAGATAAATGAGTTGGGGCAGGCACAAAGAGAGGATTATTTAGTTCTAGTGAATGGCCCCTATTTTCTGCTGTTCACTATCGAGTTTCAGGAGTAGTTGATACACTGCTTAGGTGAAGCAGAGCTGAAGTTTGTATGCTGCAGTGCTATTAAGGTGGCATTGCTTTGCAGATGACTATCCTTTTTCATGTTCTGTTAACAACACACTGGAACTCTTTTCTGTCTGTGCTTTGCACAATTTCTGGTTTTGAATTAACTTCTGGTTGTACATTAGCTAGCAATAATTTCAGATGAGAATTTTATGGGAAAAGGGTTTTCTTCATAGATTTAGTCAGTTCTGAATTGGGGAAAAGAGTTAAAATATCTTATGTTTTTTCATACACTGATTTTTTTTTTTAATTGACTTCAACATATTCTTCTATTTTATTTTCCCCTACTGCACATTCTTGTATTTCAGACTGTCACTGCCGTGCCTGGCTGTCCCTGCCCAGACCCTCAGGACTCCTTCCACCTTGCCCACAGACCAGGACCCGTTCTCTTTAATTTCATACATACAAACATAGGTAGGGAGTACCTACCTTTTTTTTTTTTATTATTGATTGCCACCATCCTGCAGTTACTGTAGCTACTGTACCATAGTGTCAAGTATGATATTTAGATAAGAGAAGAAATACTTCAGAAATTCCTTTTTTTAATAGTTAAGGCCTACCTAAGATTTACTATTAAGTATTATGAAGAATACTTAATACAAAAGAATTATGGAGAGTACTTGTGGTTGTTGCTCTGTTAATAAGATAGCAACTTCTCACATTAAGACAATGTTATAAGCATCCATATAGCAATTCTGCATCTGTTATACAGTTCTGCAGAAGGAAAATGGGAAAATAATTGATGGTGTGTTACTCTGACAGTAACCATCAAAGGATGGTTGCCTTCAGCTTTTTACCTATTTTCTGGTTAATTCTGTTCTCAGACTGAGAATTTCTCTTAGGAACCTATGAACTTATGACCCCAAAAGACACGAACATAACAAGAAAGTTATGACTGTAAGAAAATTTGACTACATTCATAGGAATAAATTCAATAATGAATGCTTTCTCCCATATCATAATAAACTAAATGCACTCATAAAATAACTATTCAACTGGAAAATATACACAGATAAGCATTTTCTGCAGCACTGTCATAATGTTTTACATGGCCATAATTCTTAATGTTCAGCATTTTAATGACTTTATCCTACACGGTTTCCCATACTCATATATAACAGCTAAGTACCCTATGGTGAAAATATAAGCTGAATAGCCATGTGCCTGCAGCCTTCTTGCAAGTGAGCAGGTTTCTGATTGGCTCCAGCAGGTTTGGGGAGATGACCATTTCAGACAGGACACAGTCAAGCAGAAAACAGGCAGATGCCGTAAGTTGCATAATCAGTACAAAGAAAACTCATCTGCCATTTATAGTACATGAGATTAACTGATGGGATACCGACTGATTCAGGCTAATTTAATGACAACCTCTAACCATCTGGCTAGAAAGCTGTATTTTACAGAGGCCTAATGCTGACCCACATAAACCAGTCTAAAAAACATTTGGTGAGTTTAATAATGGATTATACATCAAAGCAAGAACTCATTACTGTTACAAGTCATGAAATATTTATTTTTAATCTGACAGTTCTACTACTTCTAAACAATAAGAGATTACAATGTGGAGCAGTATATATAATAAATGACTTGACTACTTTTCTGCTGTGCTGGTAAATGCAAAGCTTTCCAAGCCCAATGCTTTCATTTGCTGACAGTGTGAAACTGTGGGAAATAGAGTCTCTTTTTTCTTCAATGGTTTCTTGAGCACCATTTCTTCCTTTGCACTTCAGACTTAATTTATAATTTTGCAGTAATATTTGCCATAACTGATGAATTCAACTGACTTGTTAGTTTCTTTGTATTTAGCTTGATTTCACAAAGAGCATCCTGGAAACCAAATTATACCTGTGATGTTTTTGCCTGAAAAGTCTTTGTGGAATGCCATTGAAAAAGGAAAAGGAGGGGAAGTATAATTCAGAGCATAATTTGGCTGAAAATATTCAATTTACTTGTGATGGTTTGTGACGTGGAAAGAACCCAGTCTGATTCTCAAAGCTCAGAGCTGGCAGTTGGAAAATGTACATCAGCAAAGTTGATTCAAAGCCAGTGAAGCGATAACTGTTCAATTTCCTCAATGCAATTTTTATGGAGTCATTCTTATAAAAAGAGCCACACATTAAAGTGTTGTTGAAATATGGCAATGGCAAGTGTTTTTCAGAAGCTTATATTATTTTCTGAAGACATGTTCCCCATTCTACAAATGCATACTGATGTATTCACATTTAATTTTTTCCTTCTTTTTCTTTTTTTTTTTTTTTTTTTTTGGTAGTACTTTTAAATTACAATTTATGTTTAATAGTATATACAAGTTTATGAATACACTATAATATTCTGTTAAAAGCATCAGAGATATGGGAATGGAGGAAACAGCTGAGGAATCAGAAGGACATATTTCCACATAAAATTTGCAAGTTGTAAGAGGTACTGTCAAATTCTTTGGGGCAAAAAGGTAAATAATGCCATTTGCACCAATATACTATGTGCACTACACTGCACATATGTTGAGCCATATATTATTCCTTCACTAAAATCTGTGGACAAACATGCAACTTCCCTGTGAAGCAGCTGCAAGTAGTAGTACAGAGTTAGGTTTCAGAAAACCTCAGATTTCTGTTCTGTTGGAAGATTCCATTACTTGTCCTATTCAGACAAGATTATTTGTTGTCTCCAACAGTCACCAAGTGGAAAAAAATAAGACAGCTTCTCTGATATTTAAAAATAATCCTTATTAGTTTCATGTCGATTTAAATGAGAAAAGTTTCATTTGAAAAAGTGTCTTGTGTACACAAACAAACCAACCAACCAACCCCAAAAAAGAAACCCAGAAAAGGTTTCCTAGAACAAAAAATGAAGGCAGGCTTTTCTAGGAATGATATTTACTATATTGCCAGAACATTCAACTGATAAATTAGCCTCAGTACTGAGTAACTGTTTTCAGATGTGGTGTTAAAGACAGGGGCTGCTCAGAAACGATAGGCAGGGCAATTGAGGTGGCGGTGTCACGCTATATGCAAGGAAGAGGTTTGATTGTACAGCCCTTACAGTCAGTGATTATGTGGCTGAGAGCCTCTGGATGAGCATTAGGGAGATTGAAAACAAAGATAATGTAGTGGGTATCTACCATTGACTGCCCAGCCAGGAAGATGTCACTGATGACTTATTCTATAGGCAACAAGGAGATATTTTAGAATCGGTAGCCCTTGTCCTTATGGGAACTTTCAACTTCACAAATATTAGCTGGGAATATTGTACCACTGGGATGAGCACATTTTGGAAATTCTTGAGGTTTGTAGAAGACTTCTTGTCACAAGCACTCAGTAGGCCAAAGAGGAAAGATGCCCTCTTAGACTTGTTATTTGTGAATAGAAGACTCATGAGATGTGATCATAGTTGGCTGTCTTGGCCACATGATCATGAAAATGGTTCAGTATAACGAGAAAAAAAGGATGGCAGAGTTGCTACCCTAGACTTCAGGAAGGCAAACTTGAAGTTATTTCGGGAGCTATTTAACAGGGTATACTGGGAATCTGTTTTTGACAGCTCAGGAGTCCGCAAGTGCTCATCAGTCTTTAAGAGCCACCTTTTAGAAGCACAGGAGCAGGCAGTTCCACTATGCCATAAGTCAAGTAAGCAGGGCAGAAGACCAGTCTTCTACAGAAGGGAACTCCTTCTGTAGCTTGAGAGAAAAATAAATTGTGTGATCTCTGGAAGCAAGGTCAGGCTTCAAAGGAAGATTACAGAATCGTGGTTCATATATGCAGGGAGAAGACACAAAAGGCCAAAGATTAATTAGAGAGAAACTGGCTAGTGTGGTGTCAGATAACCAGAAGGGCTTCTTAAAGTATGTCGATAGAAAAAAGAAATCTAAAGAAAACATTGGACAGATACTTGTTGAAGATGGTCACCTGACTAACGGGGATGAAGAAAAGCATTCAATGCTTTTTTGTCTCAGTCTCAGTCTTCAATAATACTGGTAGACCTTGGGCTGCCCGGTCCCATGCGTTGGAGGACTATGAGTGTGGGGACAGTGACCTACCATTTGGACACTGAAATTGTAAGGGACCAGCTGTATCAGTGAAATGTTCACAAGTCCATGGGGCCTGATGGGATTCATCACAGAGTATTGATGGAGATTGCATACGTTGGGTCAGAACCCCCCTCAATCACCCACCAAAGGTCTTGGGATTCTGAAGTCCCTGCTGACTGGAAGGGAGCAATGTTATTCCAGTCCACAAGAAGGACATGAGAGAAGACCCAGGTGACTACAGACCAGTTAGTCTAACCTCAGTTCCTGTAAAAATTATGAAGAAGATTATACTAAGTACTGCTGAAAGGCATTTAAAGAATAATGCAATCATCAGACCCAGTCAACATGGGTTCACAAAGGGAAAGTCCAATTTCACTAATTTGATACCCTTCTATGATAAGGTCACCTGCACAGTGGATAAAAGGAAGGTGTTAGATGTAGTTTTTCTGGATTTTAGTAAGGCTTTTGATACTGCCTCTCACAGCATCCTTGTGGACATGTGGTCCAAATTTGGGATAAGCGGGTTCAGTGTGCAGGGTGAAGAACTGGCTGAAGGGCAGAACTTGAAGTGTTGTAGTGAATGGGGCTACGCCTGGCTGGTGACCAGTCACCAGCAGCATTCCTGAAGGCTCAATTCTAGGGTCAGTTATGTTTAATATATTTACCAATGGCCTGGATGCAGGAGTTGAATGCACCATTAGCAAGTTTGTTGTTGATACCAGACTGGGTGGTGATGTTGACTCTGTCATGGCACAAATGCCTTACAGAGGGTTCTACATAGACTGGAGCATTGGGCTACGATTAATAGGATGACATTTAAGAAGTCCAAATGCCAGATTCTGCACCTAGGGTGGAGTAATGCTGGGCACAAGAATAAATTGGAAGAGTGGCTGGAGAGCAGCCCTGCAGAAAGGGATCTGGGGCTGCTGGGCAACAGCAGGCTCAGTGTGAGTCTGCAGTGTGCCCTGGCAGCCAAGAAGGCAAACTGCATCCTGGCGTGCATTAAACATAGTATAACCAGCTGGTCAAAAGAGGTGATTATCCTGCTGTATTCAGCATTAGTGTGGCCTCACCTTGAATACTGTGTGAAGTTCTGGGCCCCACAATTTAAGAAGGATGTGACGGTACCTGAATGCATCCAGAGCAGGGCAGCAAAACTAGAGAAAGCAAGGCATGCCCTGCTAAGTGGCTAAGGACTTTGGACTCCTCTATTTTGGAGGGAAGGAGGCTGAGAGGCAACCTTATTGCTCTTTGCAGCTTCCTGAGATGGGGGAGTGGGAAGGGAGGTGCTGAGCTCTCATCCCTAGTATCCAAAGGTAGGACACGTGGGAATAGTTCAAAGCTGCATCATGGTGGTCCAGACTTCACATTATGAAGCATTTATTTACTGAGAGAGTAGTCAAATGCTGGAACAGGCTTCCTAGAAAGGTGGTCGATGTCCCAAGCCCACTGGTGTTTCAGAGGTATTTGGACAATGCCCTTTACTTTTACATCCTTTAACTTTTGGTCAGCCCTGAAGAGGTCAGGTAGTTGGAGTAGATGATCGCTGTAGGTCCCTTCCAAGTGGAATAGTGTATTCCATTCTATTCTATAGACAGCAAAATTTCAAAGAAAGGCTACCCTCACAACATTCTATCAATTTACTTCTACTATCTATAGTATAACAATATCATTTTCCATTAAGTTGTGTAAGATAAAAAGCTATGTAAGATTTGAGATACAATAGGAGGATGCCTAGCTGTGTATAAAACCTGCCTGGATGTGATCCTGAGCAACCTGCTCTAGGTCAACCTGCTTTAGCAGGGAGGATGGACCAGATGATCTCCAGAGGTCACTTCCAACCCCAACTGGCCTGTGATTCTGTGATTTCAGAGCTAAAATCATATAATTATGCTGCTCAGCAAATCTGTTTATCTTCATGGACTGATTGTTCTGACCTCTGTGACCCTCCTCTGAAAACTGTGTGCACACAACACAGAGAAGCTTTCCTTCATCTGAAATGGATTGTTTAGATAAGTGGAAATGCAGCACACATAATTTGAGAATCTGCACTTTCCTTTTATGCAAAAGAATATTCTAAGGAACATCCAAACCACTGGGCTGGTCTCAGATCTGTACAGTTCTTGTCTAATGAAAGAATGCTGATCACTGGGGAACTGCTACTTTCAAATATTTGAAAGGAGCAACTCCTCTGCCATCCTCAGAGCATGAACTAATCCAAACAATAGTCAAGAAACTGCTGTTCAGCACTTAGCTGTACTACCAGTTTTCTTCCACAGTTCCTTCCCCTTTACAAATACTGTACATGCTTAAAGTCAAGCTTAAAGCCAAAAGGAAGAATGTAAATTGCACTAGGAATGTAATGTTTCTCCACATTTCAGCTTTTTTTTTTTTTTTTTTTTTTTTTAATCCAAGTGGGGGTTTTTTTTGTTTTGGAACTAGTCTTTCAGACTAGATTTCATTTATTTCACCATTACAATTCCTATCTCACCTTCTTTTTCTTGTTCTCAGGGCAAGCTTTATTTCCATGGGTGACCTGAAGCTACCTCTTGGTCAAATTACATATGGTAAGATACAAATGTGAATGTACACACCATGTACGAATGAGACAGTCAAACATGTCTGTGAGGGTGTTTGCCCAAAATTGATCATGTGAAAGAGACAGACAGACATCAGCTGGGCCAAAAAAAAGATACTTTTGCTTCTTGCATATTGAAGGGGAAAAAAAATATCAGCATGTCTGTCACTTCAGCTTCACAGACAGTTTGACTAAAGGAAGAAGGCCAAGATTTCTTTTTTCAATCAGAAAATCAAGAAGTGACAGAACTACTGCATATATCTATAATCTGATGCTGAAGGCAGACTCACATATAAATGGAATATACTGACCATATTAAAGTGTTGTCTTCTGCATTTCTGTCTGCCTTTTGACAGAGACTATCAAATTTTATTGTTAAGACCCACAATAAAATACTGCTGCCAGAGGGTAACTTTCATTAAAACCAAGTGTAAAACCAAATATCTCCATCTGTCTTCAAATGCTTATGCAATTAGTTCACATTACACGATTGTCAGAATAATCTGTAATCCTCAGAGGTCCCATTCCTCATTTCACCTGGCACAGGGTCTGCTGTCTACTAACACAGTGATAGAATATCTAGTCTGTCAGTCCGGAAAATAGACTGAATTTTTTTTTAAACATGGAGTCTGAAAGTTTCTGCTGACAAAATGTCAAATATACTTCCAAGAAAGGTCTGATTTAGTTTGTACCTACTTGTTTTTATCTTTGCCAAGATATGCACCTTTGAAATGCAAATCTGTGAAAAATCTCAACTGGGAATTATTAGGTGACCAGTTTAAATGAAGAGATTCCAAGTAAATTTAAGGAATTTTTTTTCTGTTCCATTCTACTCTGTTTTCTTAACAAAGAAAATGAAGGAACAGTGTAAACAAAATTAGACTGTTTTCCAGCTTTCATTTTAATTATAGTGTAAATGTTGCTCAGATAATATTAAGCAAGTTTTTCAAATACTATGCTGTGATTCTACCATTGGTTTTGCTCACTTCTCTTAGGATGTTAAACCTCATGATCACTACAGCCAAGGCTGCCCTCTGTTTTTACATCCTCAGAAATGTTTACGATTAGCAGGTCCAGCAGAATGCATCCCCTAATGGTTTCCTAATCACTTGCATAAAATTTACTCATGACCCTTCTCGGAAATCTCCCTCGTTGCTTGTGGCCAGTATATTTTCCTTCAAGCAGATATCAGTGTGATTAAATCTATCCTCAGATAAGTTCTTGACTGGCTCTTCATTCAGCACCAGAACTCCATGCATTGGAGAGTCCTTTACATGGAGTCCCTGCCTGCCGGTTCTGTCCTTCTTGAAGTACTTGTACCCATCCACTGCAGAACTTCAGTCACAAGAGTTATCCCGCAACGGTTCTGTAATAATAAGGAGAACATTGCTTCATGACTGTTCACAGACTTCAAAGTCCAACTGTTTGTTTTCAGTGCTGCAATTGTTTGTTAACAGGCATTTTCACTTGGTCCTCAGTGATACCTTTTTTGCAGGGAAAATGTAACAGCATTCACAACTATGCTGTCCTCCAGGCATTAACTTACTGTCTTTTGAATCTGAACTTTTCTTCATCGCAACAAACCTAGTTTAAAGACCACCTCTGTAGGTTAGCAAGCCTGTTTACAAACTTGTTCCTGCTTTACTTTGTCAGATAGACAAAGCAGTCCTTGTTCTTCTGAGATGGTAGAGTGGTCATAAAAACCAAAGCTTTGCTTATAACACCTGCTGTACACTCAGATGTACCTACAGGATGTCTCTGCTCATACATGAGCCTTTCCTTTACTAGCAAAATAAAAGAGAATCACGTTGATTCGTGAGATCTTCACCCTTGCCCCAGACCCCTATGTAGCTAAGCTTGGTATTTTCATGATCTGTCTTAGCAGTAACATTGACTACTATATGGATGAGCAACAAGAGGCAGTATTCCAAGGCTTGGTTTCTTGCATCTACTCTTTTCAAAATTGAAAGGAGTAACTCCGAAGGAATCTATAGGGGAGTTAACAAGAAATAATATGAACTCTTTTACAATTAAATAAAAGATAGTGACACTATTGTAGAGAAACATTGTAAAGATTAACTGTTCATTGAAAGGTTATTTCTTTTCTAGTTTCATCAGAAGCTTATGTTTATTTCTAGTCTATTATTTACAGATGACCTAATGAGTGATCAGAACTAGTTCAAATGGAAAGGCAAATGAAATCTAGTCTGATTACTATTTAAACATAACACAAAAAACATCATTCACATATAAATGTGTTTGCATTTTAAAACTCATTTTCAGAAAGTATTCTGAATTTTGTGTAGATAGCAAAACACATTAATAGGACTGCTTTTACCAATGCACAGATATCTTCTCAGGAGCTATAAAGTTGACGTGTAGAAGAAAAATAGCTCTCTCTATATTTTCATTCCCAGAAATCCCTTTACACAGCTTACCTGTTCATATAGATACAAATACTCTTGAAATGATCATTAAAGAGATATAAATTGACTTGAAATTATTTAATAAATTTTAAAATTAAAATTAGTTTGGCTGATTTTCTAAGTCATGCAAGACAAAGAGTTTGATCTTGACTGTGAAATTGGCAAAGAAAATATACGGATAGATATACACGTATTTTCTCACATACAAAGTACATAATAATTGCAGCACAGAATGAAGTGAGTGAGTTTTGAATAAAAACAGGGGAATATGCAAATACCTATAGATTAAGGACATATTTCTCTGTTGGTTTAGGTTTATAAGCCAATTAACCTTTAAAAGAAAAACATTTTTATAATCAAAGGAATCAATGGCTTGACAACTCACGTTAGAACTGTAAGCGTAATAAATAGTTTGAGAATTTTAACTATGAACTTCATCCATCAGTTTCATTTAAACAGCATTCTAGCTATATTAACAGGTATCCACACATATATTTAAATTAGTAGTTGATTTCAATAGCAAATTATTTTTTCTCATTTTTCAGTATTACCAGAGTGTTACCTAATAGAGTAATTCAGGCTGCCATAGCTATTCTTGCCCAGTTCAGAGTGGTTCTTAAGGCTCTTTAGGGATCCATTTCCTATCAGAAATTGTCTGCACTCTGGACATTGGTCATAAATTATAGGACATTCAAATGCACTTACTATCTATATGCACCTCATCTACTTTTCATTTCTTCATGATTCAAAAGTCTTTCTCTAATGACAGAAAAATGCTGTATGTTGACATCTTGCCCCTTGACTAACACTGTCAGTGCAGACAGACTGCTGGCCTCCTGCCCTCTGCTCCCCTGTCCTTTGACTGACACTAACAGTGTTACCAGGATTATCCACATTATCCATGTAAGATGTGAGTCTTCCAAATCACACTGCCACTCGTGGAGCCAAGCAGTGGTGTGATTGTTACCTGTATTCAAAAGGCATTTGCACAATTGGCTGTTGCTGTCAGATAACCTGGACATCAAGCGTACCCGGCAGCCTGACAGAGTCAGGGCATCACTTGTGGCGCTGTGTTTGCTATTAGTGATTGGGTGAGTTGCCATATGGGTGCACTGTTGCTCATCTTACTGCTTCAATGAGTTTGGTTTTTAAAGTATTGTCAGACTACATTACTGTACAGATCACATATATTTACTCTCCTCCTGAACAGAAAAGAAAGGTGATTTGATACCCTTCCCTCTCCCCTACAACAGCCAGTTGTGTATGCTTGGCAAAATCACAGGTAGTCAAAAATCATCAGCACAATTACGATTTATAAGAAAAGATGATACTTAAAATACAAAGCCAATTAATAAATGTAAGTTACTGAGTTTTTCTACTAGAAAAACACAGCATTTTTTTTAATACCCTATGGAATACGGAATATCCCTTGGAATACCTTATCTGACTGCTACGCATTTTTCCCTATTAACAAGATCTAGCCATGGAAAAGAAAGGAAACAAAGCAGTAGTCACAAAATGGTTTACTGGATGTAAGTGATATAGACTTTAAAAAACTAGAATCCATATTAGTGTTGGAGTTCAGTAACTCTGGTGAATATTAAAAAAATCATATTTTTGTTTCCAGCTTCTTGTCTATTTTCTCATATTGATAATCGATACCTGGCATATATGAACAGTAGCTAAAACATCCCTGAATTTAATTTTAAGGTACAAAATAACTGCAAATGCAATGCAAAAATATTAATAATTTTCATTAAAATTATTTTTAAGACTGAAAAAAACCATATTCTGGTAAGAAATTTTAACAAGTGTACTTTGAATTTAATTTTAAGGTACAAAATAACTGCAAACGCAAATGCAAAAATATTAATAATTTTCATTAAAATTATTCTTAAGACTGAAAAAACCCATATTCTAGTAAGAAATTTTAACAAGTGTACTTTGAATTTAATTTTAAGGTACAAAATAACTGCAAATGCAAATGCAAAAATATTAATAATTTTCATTAAAATTATTTTTAAGACTGAAAAAACCCCATATTCTAGTAAGAAATTTTAACAAGTGTATTTTTTAAATGATGTAGTAAACTTTATGTACTAGAGTATATAGTCAATCACTTCCTTTAGTTAAGTAGAAAATTTGTGTTCTTCCATTTGTTTTAATCTTACATGTAGCAGCTCTGCTTATTCACGTAAAAGTGATATTGTAACAAAATTATGTTTAGGCACTGCAAAACATACAGACATGATTTCCAATTAAATATTTCAATTTATGCTTTCACAGTTAACAATATTATTTTAATTTGTTTCTACACAATCAAACATGAAAATCAATACCACCTTTCACATTCTCTATTAAAGGGTTGAGAAAACTAGTTACACTTCATTCAGTAATTACACAGAGTAAGTCAAGCTTGAACTGTTATCACTTAGGGACACATTATCTGGAAAGACTAAAAAAGTAACTTTACAGAATGAAATTAATGAAGGGAAAAAGGTTGTAAACAGATGAAAGACAGAAGGATATAACACAAATACTTATCCCAGGGAATTAAAATTCCTAACTAAGAACCATGAAATGAAAATGACAGGTATCATGCTATGATTTAAAAATGCTGTAGAAGACTTAATATTAAGTGTTCTTCTCCAAGACCAAAATTTTTGCTCAAAAAGTCAATTCCATCCCAAAGGATGCATCTTAGTTTATGCATAAAGGATAAAACTGTACAAATACTGGAGAAAACCAGCCCTGCATGTGGTAACTATATATTTTGTACAAACAGTTATGCACAAACAATAAAGATTTCATCATTGGGTGACACATGTACCAGTCTGGCCTGCCCTGCTATTATAATATACACCTAGGAAAATGGTCACAGCTGTGATAAAATAAAATCAAGGTAAAACTATCTTCTGGCAGAAATTTTAGAAATTTTTCTTTATGCTATATTCCTAAAATAAGGCTGAGAAATAACTTTATAAAAGTACCCAAAAGGATTTTTAAAAATAACTTCGCTAAGAGAAATACATAAGACTATATAGATCAGGTATTTCTCTTTGAAATATTGAGGAAGGGGCAAACATTTCATAGAACCTGATGAACAGGTGAAAAAAGCAGAATTTTATTTTTAAATATAAAAGGTATCTACTAACTCTTCAGCTGAAGAGCCAATGGTCTGTCACAAGAGAACTGACCTGCTTTGGGGCAAAATTCTCTCTACTGGACTTGAAAATGGAATCAGTTCCTGTGTGTAAACTCTGCAAACCGGGTTTCTACTTGTGTCCAAGCATGTACTGCAGTTAAAGGAAAAGTAGGTCTTGATGCAGTTGCATATAATACTGGTCTGTAGTGCTATCTGAAATATGCCTAGGGGCACTTCACGGCTTCTAGTCCTGGTCCAGAAGGGCACAAGTCCCCTGAAGGTCAGGTCTTGTTTTGTAACTGTCAGGTCCAGATGATGATTGCAGTCACCAGAGAGCTAGGTTTGATTTCAGTTGCCCACACACAGGCATGTAACATAATTCCATATGCCTAATTTTTTTGACATTCAGATGGCACTGGCAAATACAACACAGTGCTATGGGAGATATAAAATCTTATAAACTCACAGCTGAAGCAGAATATGTTAAGGTATGCTGGATGGCTATCTTTAGAGAACTGAATTCTGCCCTAGGGCTTCTCAGATTTCATTAACATTGTGCATTAAAGCAGCTGAATCACAAACAATGGAGTCTAAAGGGATAGTCAATTTACCAAAGGAAGAACTGTTTTTCTGTTATTGTCTGGTCCAGAAACTTCTTCAGGAAAAACTGTCTCTCACTGTCCATACAGTGCTTAGTATAATGTGATTCACAATTCAGGAAGCAATAGAAAACAGTACAAAGGGAATATAATAAAAATTTACTGAAGTAAACTTCATGAATTTCAGTTCTACAAGGTCTGCATCTTGGGGGTTTCACAATTTAAAAAGTGAGATGAACACAAAGTCTTTCATTGTCCTTAAGACCAGCTGATATAGGCATTGAGGAGAAATGCAGTTGGTGTGTAGAAACCAAGTAAGTGTTCCATGAATATTGGATAAAATAATTTAAAACTTTAAGAAATCTATCAGTAAAACAGATAAACAGAAAAAAGTTTGTGAAAGTCTTTATCAGACCAACCAAGTGATTTTTATATATATGAACGTTTACCCTTTAAAAACCTTATTATTATTATTGAATTTAAACTAGAAAAGTAAGTATTTTAACCAGAAATAATCTATTTACTTTGTAAACTGTGCATACGTGTGTGTCCATTTAAATATGTGGGCATAATTCACTTAAATGCTCTTACTCCTTGGAATGCCTGAAGAGACCCAAGCAGGAATGTCCAACTAACATGCATACTTGATCTGAGACATTAGACATGTCTATGAATTCTATAGTATACTACTCTAAAATTTTTAATAGTGCTCTGACTTTTTAAGATTTTTTTGCAAACATGAACTATCAATGGAAATTAAAAAGCTAAGAAACTATCCTGAGTCCCACATGTGGCTACAAGAAGTTTTAAAAAAAATAAATTTATAAGTGGTCGTTTGAGTTTTTCCATTAAATTGCACTGTTTCCATTAAATTGCATTGTTTCTATTACCATTTGGTCTAATATTTTAACAGATTCATTTTTCTAAGAAAACATAATTTACTACTGCTAAACAGAACAAAAAGATAGTTTAGGCAGCACTACAGTCACACTGATACAAAATATTCCCAAAGTATAAGCATTTTTAGTCCTCCTTTCTTTCATTTTAGATTCTGCTTTCCTATTGCATAGTGTTTAATAGTTTTTTCAGTATTTTGTATCATCCCTCCTCACTCCTTTTGATGTCAACATTGAGGACATAGTGGGTTCTGAAGGAACATGCCTTATCTTCTACATGTGTTGGCATAGCCTTTAAAATCAAATGGGTTCTTATTCTTTTTATTATTTCCTTTTCAATTGTCCAGGACAGGAAACAGTACTTTCTCAGGAGACTTAATTTCCTGATGTAAGTTTATAAAGCTCAATGACTAATTCTCAAAGAAAAAAAAGAAGAAAAAAAAAGGAAAAAAAAACACCAAAAAACTGAGTAAAAGAAGAAAAAGCCCAGAGAAAGCAAATCAAGACAGGAAAAGGACAAGAAAGGAAATAAAGGCAGCTTAATGAATCAATAGGAAAAGTCACTCACACAGAAGCAAAGGAAAACAATAGATGTTTTTCTGTACTTCCCATCAGCAGGCCATGTTGAGCCATTTCCTGGGAAGCAGGGCTTCAGCACATGTAGTGGTTGCTCCAGAAGACAAATGTCATAAATAACAAATGCCACCACTTCTTCCTTCTTTCTCTCAGTTTTTATTGCTAAGCACACATCATATGGTATGGAATATCCCATTGGTCATTTTGGGTCAGCTCGCCTACGTCACCTCCCAAGATCTTGGCCACCCCCAGCATACTGGTGAGCAAGGGGGAAGGTTGGAGAGACACAGCCTTGATGCTGTGTGAGCACTGTTCAGCAGTAGTCAAAACACTGGTGTGTTACCCATACCTTTCTAGCTACCAGTACAAAGCTCAGTACTATGATAGCTGCTGTGAGGAAAATTAACCTCATTTCAGATAGACCCAATACAATTATGCAGTAGAAACCAAAGCAGGGGATTCTAACACTTAAATGTAAGTGTTAAATCTCTTAATGACTTATTTTATTGATTAGCATTATTAAATCTGGTGAAGCCGACAACTGTTAGTAGTTTCAATTTTTATTTGTAATAATGACATGATGGTGACATTGCTTTCTATAGATAACAGATATTTGGCCCAGCTGCCAGGGTGAAACCCTGCTAGGATTCTTCTTCTTGGTCTTAGAATGAACCACAAATGTGCTAAGTAATGATCACTAAAATGCTACTTCAATATCACTTAGGTTTTTTCATTTCAACATTTTTTTCCAGAATGTAGTAACGATTCCTACTCAAAAGAGGGAAAAAAAGAAATAGTTGTTGAACACAAATGGGATACAACAGAAGAAAAACTGAAATAACTTACCTTGTATTTCTCAGGTCTTTTCTCGTTGCTCTTTTCTGCACTCAGTTGACTTCAGTCCTCATATTCCTGAATTTTATAACCCAAGGAAGTGAAAGGTTAAAACATAGTTGCCTGATACAGGTGCCTAACAGTATTTGCTACACTGAATTACTGAGAAACTCATGTCATAAATGACTGCCACCTTAGTTTTTTATATAGATAATGGATATAAATGGGAGCCTCTGAATATCCACAGAAGGCTTATAGAAGTCTCATTTTACTTCTGTTTACACTATAGAAAAACAATTTAAAAATTCACCCCCATGTGTTCTATCTGTTTACTTGTTTACCTTACCACTAAAATCTGAAAAACGGTGATAATAGCTTTACATAGTTTTAATTCTTTTGTTCTCATGATGAAAGCACTTACCGGGCTGTTGGGGACAGAGGTGTTTCAACATCTATTAAAGTCTAAATAGGCTCTTCCACATTACAGAGTTGACAGGTGGTCCTGAATATCAGGCAGCAGTCATCTCTCTTCCTTTTGGAGGTAGGCTAGTATCAGGCAGGTGCATAAGAACCAACAAAAGAAAAGTGAAAGAAAAAAAAACTTGTTTAGTATTCAGGGAATTGATTCATCATGGATCAGAATATCATGGATGAGAACCTGAAAAGACCACCACCAGTAAAATTATTATTAAATTATTATTTGTTATGATGACTTATGGCTTTTAGAAATTTTTGGAACTCAAGCACAGTATAAATGGCTACCCACTTAAACTTGGACCACAGTAACATGCTAGGAACAATCTTATTTTTCTCATTTACAGAGCTATAGTGCCTAGAGGAGTTAACAGGTAAATAGATAGGTTCAGAGTGAGTTTATACCCCATAGAGCTGGTCATTGTTATAAAGTACCCTAGAAGCCATTCAAAGCCTATATGTGTAAATATTTGAAGTATTATCAAAGTACAACTTAGCTTTTAGTCTGTCTGTGATTACCCTCCCCACATATTGTTTGATATTATATTGTTCAGTATTATGGCAAGGAAGAAGTTTCTAAAAAAAAAAAAAAGTTCTTTCATAACAAATGTGGTGAGAGATGGAGTTCTCCTAGTACAAAAAGAGGTGTTTGTTTCAAAATTATTGTCTTCTGTATTTCTTGGCCATCAAAGAGTATATTGCTTTATCTTAGTCTCTCTGTCTCAAGAAAGAAAAACAAATACAAATACAAAAAACCCGAAACAAACAACAAACCAAAACCACACACACAAAAAAATCAACACACATTGACAGTCAGTTACATCTGAGAGCTAGTAGAGTACATAAGGGAAAAGTTTTCCATCTTGCCACTTCGGTTTTGTTTTCATGTGGTAATGAAGTGACAGCTTTATTTATACTTTCATGAACAAGTAACCACATAAATTCTAGTCCTTCATTCCAACTGAAGTGGAGAAGAGGGATGTGATACAAAGTAATGGCCGATTTTGATGTTTTTTTGTTTGGTTTTGGGTTTTGTTTCCCCCTTCTCTCTAAGGATTTCTTGTCTTCCCTCTGCATTTTGTAAAAGATTGATGTAGGGTTTGGGGGATTTTTAATGGTCTGTTGATCATGCAGTTCTAGGGACCAGAATACCACAAACTCAGTCAGTCTGGAAACCTAAGCCAGTGCACAAACACTTGTACCATAGGTTATTAATGCAATTTTCACTACATGGATATCCCAAACAAGGCTGCAGCAATAGCCTGTATGGAAGTTCTCAAAGATGCCTTACACTGATTACGGCATACAGTTTTGTGATATGGGCAAAAGTAATGTACAGACAATTGAAGTAATCATCTTCATCAGGGAAGACTGCATAAAGTGGCAAAGACAGCATTAATGTTTTTGATTACAGGCCTTTGTTTTGTTCTTGTTTAGTTCAGGTAATAGAAGCTACACTGAGATCATTACACTGATTAAAGAACCTATAAATTACCATTATTAGACTCACATTTCCATACTGTTAATAAAGTTCAAATACTACGCAGAGTTTCTGCTCAGGCATCACTGTGGTGATTTATAGTACCTATTATAATATGCATGTTTGCAAAACAATCTTTAGGTATTAAAAGAATAAAAACATTTAATATTACCAAAAAAAAAAAAAAAGCATCAGCCATTTGAAAACTTTCCCTTTTTTAACAAAATGTTCTAAGAAAATGAACTGAGTGAGGCTGCATATATAGTAAATAGCCGAACATATTTAACAGCAGAAAAAACCTTTGGACCAAGTCTGAAAGAAAGATTCCAAAATGATTTATTGTATCACTAAGAAAAATCAAGCATTTTCCCCTCTTAATATTCTGGTCATTGTTATTATTACCTAAGCCTAAGATTGAATATTTAAAAGAAAAATAAACATGTTTCTCTTTAAATCAGCAGCAAAACAAGATTTTAAAAAATAATGATAAATGTTGATCTAATTACATATTCTTTCTGACAAATGCTTAAAATAATATCTAATGAAATATTTGGTCATTTATTGATACAATTTTAAGTGGTGAACAGTGAAAGATTTTTCCTGTGTAATGACAGAAGTACTATACGATATTTAGTCAAATTTGTTATGAGTATTTCAGCAACTAATAAATGAATAAATCAACCTCAAATGATCATAACATGACATCATGCAATGAGTGGTTACATATGCATTGGAAATATTTTGTGTTGGATTTCAAGTATCTTGTGAGATTACTGTTGACAAAAGCTGATTAGAAAAGCTTGTAAAAAATAAAATAAATTATAAATGTATCCTCTTTCTCAACCAGTTTATCTAACGTGATAATGTTCTATAAAACAAAGTGAAAAATACATAAAACATGATGAAATATCCTAAAAAAACAAACAAAGCCAGACTACCATGTTACCTTTTTTCAAAAAAAGTGCTGCTGTTTTATGACAGAAGTAGGTACCCAGTTGTTCTAACCTTCATGGAAAAGAATAATGGGACACCTGTGTGTGCAGCAGAACATTCTTCCCCTTATGACAGCACTTGTGGGTGAATACTTGGGATGGGGAAGGGTGCAGAAAATGTTTTTAACTCACTGCAGAGCCTAAGCACCATGTTATCATTCTAAAGGCTGCCTTCCTGTCAGTCAGAGTATTGTCCTTGACATAAAGAGGAGAGTTTCATGAATGTTTGCTACCTCGGATCTTAGTGCAGAGATGACGGGAAACTTTCAGATGTGTTTTGCCTATCAAGGTAAGCACTTTGGAGCCATGGCAGTCTTTTCAATATCCAACCTAGCATAGGCATGGACAAGTGGTTTCTCAAATAACTATGCTACCAATATATATAATTTCTACTGGTTAGGACTCAAATGAATAATGTAGTAACTAGGGAGTTAATAAATGCGAAAGGTATTATACTCACAATCTTACTCTTTAAAGACCGTTTATTAAAATATATGATCCATCATCCTTAGTTTTAGTTTAGGAGTTCCAAGGTTTAACTGTAGTACTGCTGTACTCCAATAGTGTTACTATAGTTTAATTTTTTTATTTGCTTTTTCCTGAAGGAGTTTCATTTTTTCAGTATTTATTTATCCATCTGAAGCTAAAGAAGTTACATGAACTCATACATTGAGTTGTGTGTTTGTATTGAGGCAGATAAGAAGTGATAAAACCTCTCTGTCATCCCTTACTGTCAGAAAATTTAGTGAATAGATTATTATGACTGATACTGAAATCAAAAGACATTCTTTTCCATGCTAATGTAGATTCCTTGTACCATTTTCAGATCAAACGATGGTAAGAAAGAATGAATGGGTGAGTCAGCCATAATCCTAAAAATCTTTAACTATAAAAAGTGGAAATCCATATTTTTCTCCAGTTCAGCTTGTGCAACTGAATAATGTAAATAATACATTTGAGAATGCACATATTAGGTGTGCTTTCTGCATATCATATAGCAGGAAGTGTGAACAGTTTTGTTGACATTGAAAAACACAGTTTTTACCATGGTCACATAGCACCTTGCAATAAAAGCTAGATGGAGTTTAGCAGAGAGTATTCAAATAACTTTATAAGTAAGTACATATTATAGAATCATAGAATGGTTTGGATTGGAAGGGACCTTAAAACCATCTAGTTCCAACGCCTTTGCCATGGGCCAAGACATCTTCTGCTAGTTCAGGTTGCTCAAAGCCCCATCCAGTCTAGCCTTGAACACTTCCAGGGATGGGTGATCCACAACTTCTCTACAGGGTCTCACCCCCCTCACAGGGAGGTTTTCTCCCTAATATCTAATTTAAATCTATCCTCTCTGAGTTTAGAACCATTACTCCTTGTCCTATCACTACACTCATGGATAAATGTGCCTCCCCATCTTTCCTGTAGGTCCCCTTTAGGTAGGGGAAGGCTGCAATAATGACCCACCAGAGCCTTCTCTTCTCCAGGCCAAACAACCCCAGGTCTCTCAGCCTGTCCTCATAGGATAGGTGTTCCAGCCCTTTGATCATCTTCGTGTGTGCGGGTGTGTGTGTATATATATATATCTATATATACACACACATTTTACATATATATATATATATATATACACACATACACATGTCCCCAATTTTTCTGAGTGTTTTAAGTCCTATATAGAATTGAAGCTTCCTGTAAATACAAATACTTGATAATAAGCAATAATCTGGCATTCTACTTCATAGGTTAGCCAAATTATTACCATAGACTTAAAACTTCAGTTCTCAAATATACAAGTATGCTCACCTAGACATAACTATTTTTATGTTTCATTTAACAAACACTTCACTTTAAAACTATTTAAGGTAGTGAACAGCAATGAAAAAAATAATTATCACCAAAAGTAGGGATAAACTGTAAAAAAAACCAAAAGGAAAAAATATTTTACATAAGAAGTGTCTCATCCTACTAAAGACCACATTATTTTTGCTTGGATTTTGGTTTTGTTTGTTCTGTTGTTTGAAGCACCCATTTTGTGCCTCATAGCTAATTTATCATTGTCTCTTTAACAAGCACTGTAATACAAGTTTAATGGTGTAAATTACCTTGAAATATTTTAATATAAATTTAGTGACTTAGTTATTAAGTTTTGATCATATAGTTTTTGCATGATTGTTGTTTTAAGCAGAAGTACCTGTTGCGCTGGTCTAAAGCACAAGGTTCTCAGCCATTTGCATTTGTGATGTTTGTATACGGCACAGATATGGCAGCAAGAAGAATCCCTGAGTAACTTTAACAACTTTGCAAGAACTAGCAAAATCTCCGCAAAAGTAGTTGTGCATTATAAAACATATATGCATTTCCAGTCAGAAGACCTACCAGTATTCTTTAGCAAAATGCCTAGCCTTCTCTGTGTAATTCACTGAGGAATATTTCTATCTCACTCTGTAAATAAGCAGGCAAGGTTAGATTTCACTGCTTAAAAGAGACAAAGAAGGTATCCTAATATAGGCACATCTTTTTACTGTCATTTGATAAGCACACATCAAGCCCGATCAACACCCACCTACCCATTTGCACTAACCATGAGATGTGAAATCCTACACAAATGGGTATGACATGAAACCTCTTACATTCTTATTAGTACTATTGTCCTTCAAATCACCCTCAGAGCCAAAATTTTAAAGGATAGGATTTTCTCTCAAGACATTTTGAAATACACTAAGTGAAACACTCAGTTCCTCACTGACTATGTCTCTTTAGTCTCTGAAAATAAAAGAATTCTGGACTTACCTTTCTGTTACACTCTGGAAAAGTAATCAAACATGGTCTTCTGGGATATCAGCCTTTCAATTTGCTGGTTTGAAATATGTATCATTTTCAAATTAGAAAATAATACCCTTCAGAAAGTCTTTTCACTTTTTTAGGGAATGTTTTCATACCTACCCAAACATTTCTATTTTCCAAACAATCAAGAACTGCTTTGGTTTTCTTGCCAGTATTGTCTCTGGTTTGCAAGTCAAAAGAAAAGATGTGAGGGATGTTGTTACATTAAACTGTAACTTAATTAATCTAGGAATTATTACTAATACAAGCTTTTGCTCCTTTCCTTACTTCTTCCATTTTGAGAAAGATTACCCTCAGCCTGTGCTTAGGACACATTAACCTGCTCCTCATACAAGGGAAAGGAAGCTGCATGCACGAGTTGTTACACCACTCCTTGCTGTTTCTGTGAGACACTATTGTCTCAGCCCTTTTCTAACTGCTGTTAGGGAATTCCTCCATTTTGGAATTAGTTCCTGATGGTTGCTAAATTGTTGGGTTGGATTTAGCATATACTAAATCCAGAATTTTCTGTGAGAAGACAGAGAACCTCCTTATATCACTCAAAAATCAGTCTGAAACTCAGGGGAAAATACTACTCTAGTCTTAAGAAAAATATTCCATCAATGACATAAAATATTAAATAAGCAAGAAATAAGCAAAATAAAAGCCTATATTCCAACCTTAACCATCAGGTAGAAGAATAAATTATTAGTTCAGAGGTGAGCCTCAGACAAACTTAGTCATTAAACAGGGAGCTTAACTCAATCCCTCGGTCATTCTTCATCACTGGTGATTTTCTCTCAACCTTAAGGAAGAGGAGCTCTTTCAGAAACAATGACCATTTCTTTGTGATAAGACAACTTTATCATTGTTTCCTTGTACCTTTTCTTCTCCATCGTGACATTTCAAAATCTAATCTAGCCAGGAAAACAGCACAGAAGGTTTTAATGGATCTGCAACCACTTCTGGCTGATAGCAAAGAGAACAGACTCCAGTCTGATTCACTTGGTAGAAAGAATAGATAATAGAGACACCGAATATAGATTTTCAGGGTTGTCCTTTGTCCCCTAAAAAAAATAGAAATAGCAAGAACAATTGACAAATAAATGAAAGCTGCTTGACTATAGTAACTCTGAGGGTTTAACATATTCTGCATATTTTCAGAAAAAATAAATTAACACCCTAGTGAGTTATAAATATGTAACTAATCCTTGCTTTACATAAAGCAAAACTAATTTTTGAAGTGCTTTGACTTGAATGAAAGTGCATGGCAAGATCCTCTGAAACTGGTTTTCTTTTGTAGCATGCTAATTTCCAGATTCTGAGGTTTGTGTATAGTTTTATGACAGACCTGGAAATTCCTGACTATTAGTTTACTCCTCATATCCCCTGCTGGTCTCACGTTTTTGGCCTACAGGAATGAGCTTGCTTTTGTGCAGGCCACTGACATTGGAACTGCCCCAGAAGAATGTTTCTGAGCCATGAACAGCACTGGGAGAAACAGCCTCTCTCAGCCACAGATTGCTGATGACTTCTGGAAAATGAAACATGGAAAACAGGTGTCAGCACCCAGTCAGGTCATGAATACATAGAAGGAAGTTACTAACATTTTATAATCCCTATGAAGTAATTACTACTTTCTATAATGTCCAGTAAGGCAGATAAAAGGTCAGCAATATTTATTAGAAGAGTCTCAACCTTGATATTTCTTCTTCAAAAGTGTCTTCACAGACAGCTTTTTATCAGTCAGCACAAAGGACTTTGTTATTTAGGCATCATACGGATGATACATTATCTCTGAGATTTCACCATTGGTCTCCCTAGTTTATTGTTTTCCAGAGTCAAGGTAGTTTCAACTGAAGACACAATTTGTCCTTTGAGGGAAAAATAAAATAAAATAAAATAAAATAAAATAAAATAAAATAAAATAAAATAAATCAGGCTATTAAATTTCTATATTTTAGATTAGATTGGTTCAAAAGTTCAGAAATGAATTGTATTTTTCAGTCACCAAAGTAAAACTATATGCAGAACTTGGGCAAATACTGAGAAGGATAGTTAATATTTTTTTAACCTTAACTCAAATTGTGTAATTTACAGAAACCACTTCCAATGGGAGAGATGGGTTACACTAAGAGTCTTGTTCTTGATAATGCACTATTTTTAAAAATTGTCAAAATGCACTAAATGCAATAAAATTACTGTTTCCATTTCCGTATAATGATAGGTGAGCAAAAAGCTTGATAATTATGGAGCTAATTAAGAAGATATAGCAAAGAATGAGAATTCAGCATTCCATTTTCCAGGGTAGCTTACAGCACACTTCTGATTCTCTGATCACGGATAATTCACCTTATTCCACGTCATTATTCCCACCAACAAAATAGAAACCATAATACTGTATTGAGCATAATATATTGGGTTTACACAGTCATGACAAAAAAGGTTGGAATGTAAAGCTTTCCTTAGAAGCTGAGTGGCCTCATGTTTACCTTGGAGAATCGTATTTTTCTCCATCTATTTGTTTCCTGCAGCAGTCTGGAAACTTACAACTCAACAGCTTATCTTCAACAAAGAATAAAGATAGCTAAATTACATAAGTCAAAGCTTTCAGGAAGTGGATTTAAATATTCATGGTAAGGCAAGAAATTCAAAACAAAGCTCTTTTGTTAAGGATGGATGACTTTTTCTGACATTTTTAAAAAGAAAGAACTGCTAGTTCTGAGGTCTTTAGTGTTAATGTGAAAAAAAACCCACAATATTGCACTCTTCCTTTCCAAGAAATTCCATATGTCAAGTTCCAAGTTTCTGGATGGTAGTGAACTCTGATGAGAAGTATAATTTGTGGTGTCTGACACAGATCTACTTCTCAGGATCCAGACTTGTAGAAGTACAGCATAGCCTCATTTCTGCTATGTCCCAAGATTTTCTTCCACTGGCAACCTTAAATGAGTTGGTGAGAAGAAAAGTGAGGAAGGAGCCTTAGGTAACGTCCTGCAGGCAGAACACAGCCTAGCTATAGACCTGTGCTCCAGAGCTGATTATTTCCCCCTTCACAGCTGAGAAACACTGTTGCAATTAAGGGAATTTTCTACCTCAGTTATTGAATTAAGGTGGTTCTGACACGTGCACTACACCAAATTTAATTGTCTTAGATTTCTTTTAGTTAAGAAGAGGAATCATCTAGTAAGCTTAAGAATATCTAGGGTTGGATGGTTTCAAGTCATGCTTGAAATTGAGGACTAAGGAGTGTAAAATCTAGTTCTGGATCTCACATTTATGCATAAGCAGCAGTAGTTCTGCCTCACCACTTCATCAAAATTTTCACTACTTTTCAATTAGAAAAGTATTATATCTAAAATAATCCAAAGCTTTTAATTACCTTCCCTTCTTTACAAGAAAAAAAAGAAATGCCAGACATCCAGTTAACATTCTCCCTAGTCTTTTCACATGCACACACAAAAACAAGGCAAAACAAAAAGACCAGAAAACTAGTGTGAAAAATGTATCTTTGACTAATATTTTACATTACAAAATTATGATTATCTTGTCTTATTTACTGCATATTTAATACATGTTTTCAAGTCTTGTAATATTATCTTTACTCATATACTGAAATAATAGAATTCAGAACCCTGAACGTTATGTAAGTTTTATAAAGTTTTACAGTGAGGAATTAATATTCTCACTTTTTGAATTATGATTCCTTTTTTTTTTTTCTTGATGTTGACACAACAATATGCCTTGAATAAATGTGACTCATGTTTGACAGAACAAACAGGACTCATGTTTGGGAATGTAAGGCTATCCCAAGAGATTGATATAAATACTAAGCTATAGCACCACTGTCTCTGAGGCACTCTTCACAGCTCCTTGGCCCCTGTTCTGTAAAGTCTGCAGAAAGGGGAACCCCGTCCACATTTCCTGAAGTTGCATCACCTATGTTTTGTTCATTTTCCTGTAGAAACTGAGCAGCTCGGGGTGAAGTTGAGGTGTGACTGTAAGCTGTTTCTGGACCGGCAAAATGCTCCCAGACCACACCCTCCCACTGGCATCTGATAGCTTCTCTGTCCTAGTGACGTATCCAGTAGCTATTTCTTACTCATACCAGGTACAGAAGCTTTAGAGGAGATAGTAACTGTAGAACAGTGATTTAGAATAGTCATTAGCTTTATGGAAGATTTAAAGTAAGTCTCATTGAAAATCAGCTTGAAATGGAATCAGAACACCTATACTGTAAATTACTTAGACAGTGGTTTTCTCTTTCACATTTTCTCACTTATTTCCCTTATTCTTCAGAAATATTTATTGTGTTCTGAAGAACAGTCACACCAACTTTTAAAATCTGGAACTTCTTGATTAAAGCCAATTCTGTTTTTCCCACCTTTCTTAATACTGGAACTGATTAATGCAGATGAAAGCTATATTTTAAATACATTTTTGTTGTATTCTCTATTTTTTCTTTTCAAAACATGGATTTATATCTTTATTATTATTATCTAAATTAATGTAGTGAATATATTTTTTATATAATTCATCTGCTGTGTTTGAAGTAGCTTAATTTAATCTTGATAATGGAGTTCTAACCAGTTTTCAAAAGTTTCGGTCCACATTATTTAGAATAGTTGGCTTAGATTGCAGGCAGCTGCAGGATTGGAAACAGCAATGAGATGGGGCTTTTCACTAGACACTCCTGGAGATGTAACTTTAGTCTTATACTGTGATTTCCCCCGGGGTGCACCACAACTGCTGTTGGGTTATACTTCACAGAAAAATGAGTAGCAATGGCATGAAAGAAGCACTGAGTATTCTTCTATGTCCTCTTGGCTGCTCTACTTCTTTGGCCTTCCTAATATCCCTGCTTCCACTTCCTAGTATTCAAAGCACATTGTCAAGACAACAGATTGGAACAGTATTTCATTAGGGAATGCAATCTATTTTACCCACATTTTTGTTACCATAATTAATTTATTTTTTCCTAATAATTGTCTAACTTTAGTTGATTTGCTATTTGGATTTTATAGGATCATTTCATTTATTGGAAAAACCCTACTTCAAAGATCTACGCTGTGTGGAATCCTGTGTGCTCCTTTGACTAGGTTTCTAAAATCAGTTTTAACAAAGGGTCAAATAATGACATAAATATTCTTGCAGAAAAACGAACAAATACTCAAATTTAGTTAGTTTAATTGTGGAAGATAAGGAAAGAGTCCATAGGGTTTAAATAATAACCAACTTTATAAGGAAACATAATTTTAAGTGGACAAACTAAAGTTCATGCCCAGGTTAGGTACTAGGGTTTATTTTAGTCTATCTGTGTCAATATTCCAAGGGGAAAAAAAACCAACGCCACACACACAAAAAAAAAAAACCCTAGTTTAGTACTTCCTATATGAGCAGAGTTTGCAACAAACTCAGGTAGAACGCTGCCCCCCCAGAGGAGGAATGAAAAATATCTAGTAACTTATATATAGAAGACATAATGGGAAGCATACCTGCCATCAATTAAAAAAAATGTTGAGAAAAATGAAAATGTCAGGGTCATTTATTACAAGTGCTGTTTGTACCAGAAAGGGATGTTCATATGGTTTGTTTATCTGCATGTGATATCATGCATATGATATACAGTTTATCTGCAATAAATCTAAAGAATGTAAGTTTTTTCCTTAATTATCACCCATTAAATACTATTGTTTTCAATTTCTCTGGATATGCATTTAATTGGAGTTCACCATCTTAAATAATCTTCTAAATTACATTTGTTTAGCATTTTATTTTGCAAGAAATCAACTGTATATGCCAATTTTGTGTAGCACAGAAGATGACTAGAGAGTTCTGAGGTAAAGAAATAAAAAATTAATGTGTGTACACAATACACACAAAACATTACAGAATTGTAGTCTATATATATTCCTCAATAATGTGTCCATTTTGGTAATACAAATGAAATGCTAGATCTCTTCTTTTTTTCTTGATTATTCCATTAAAAAAATCATTATAACATAAAGCCATAGATTTCAAGGCAATTTGTTGGGGTTTTTTTCTTGATATCTGTCTCAAATTTAATTGGAAAAATATACTTAAAGTCAACACAAACTTAAGTTGCAGACGAGAATTGCTGGACCCTACATAAAGTTATTTTAATTAATTCCCTGTAAGGTTTTAAGTAACTTATCGGGTGTTAAGGAGAGAATGATTCCAGCTGAAGCTCCTTTCTACAGTGAAGAAAAAGACAGGAATGTATTTAAAAGTGTGAACTAAACCACAAACAAGAAGTTCTTTGTTATGCTTCAGGGGACAGCTTAGTCTGTGGGTAAAAAACAATATGAGACACTAGTCTCCTGATGCTAGGGTAGAATCTTTGCCTCAGGATTTATGCAAAAATCTGTTTATTATGTGTTTATGAAGAAAGTAAAATTACTTTTGTGTATTTCTGTAAATGGATTATAACATAGATTACCCCAAATCTAATTATTGCCTTTTTGTCTTAGAGAGTAACCCTTGAGGCTTCCAATTTCTCTTTTCTATTTGGCTAAAAAGATTTTGAAAAAATAAGTCATGAAAAAATGTTTTAATTCTATGGAGTTTGGTTATAGTGTATATATAGCATAAATAAAATTATAGAGTTCTATATGAATAGATGAAGTGTATCTATATATAGTGTATATAAATAAGACCATATTCTTTAATATTAATCCAAATGAAAAAGAGAAGAGAAAAAATATTCCTGTTTCAGATATTTATATTGAAGTACATCTCCTTTAAAGTTTTTGCTTTTTTTTAAAGCAAACTGACTGCAGAAGGGAACTGTAGAATAAAACATGCTTCTTGCTAACTGCTAAAAGGGTCTCTCTCAGTCAAGGATCAAAATTGTCAACTCAGGAAATAATACTGGATCATTTTCATTAAATGCAAGTAACGTGCACTTGCTTTTATTAAATATTAAATAGAAAAGTTCAGACTACTTATCTGTTCATAGTATTTCATAGGCTGTGCATTTAGAATTTTAGGTAAGTGAGTATGTTTTTAATAGATATCAATAATGTGTTGCAGTTCACAGAGAATCTGTACACCTTACTCTTGCTTCCTTTCTATCTGGCAGACAGATATGAGGCTGATATTTTCTGCATACATTTTTTAACTGTTGCCATTTTAAGTAACAAAAAAGGCAATCTTAGTAATCATAATTATCTAATAGAGAATTTGAAATTAATAATGAGAAGATGGAGATTTAAAAGGAGAACCCTTAAGGAGTTTCTTGGCTTGAGTTAGTCTTCAATTATAATGGTCTCCGGTTGCTGAGATGACAGATGCATAAAGGGTTTTAATCTGAGAACATGGATGACTCCTTTCATTCAGAGAAGATGGAGACATGCTGAGACCTTACAAAACAGTGACTCACAAAACAGTGAAGGTACCAACATAGGGTAAGAGGGTAAATGACTGAAAATTTGAGAAGTCAGGAAAGAGTTGAATTAAATTTTTCAGCTTTTAATATGTTGTCTTTACCTTCATTTTGCTCTTCATTGCAGCAAATGTTCAGGTAAATTGTCAGTTTTGAATGCAGTGATGCCCTAGCTGTTATAAGAAGCTTGGTAGAGAATGGCTTATCAAGTCACATAACTGAATAAAACAATGTGTTAGGCAAAGTGTAAATTGAAAGATCTTCCAGAGATGAGATAACAGCAAACTATTCAAGGCAGTGTGTTCAGTTTGTCCGGTGCATAAGGGCATTCAGTCTTTAATGAAGGTGCCTGAAATAAAGTTCTCTGACCTCTCCCCGGTCCAGATCAGGACATGTTGGTTGTCTTTGTAACAAAGTAAAATACTGTGGTATTGTGGCAATGTTGTGAGTAGGTTTATTCACGCTGCTGTTGTTTTGATTCCCTTTCCTCCCTGTTCCCCCTCACCCCCAATGATTTCCTGTGCACATGAGAACTATGGGACAAGGATGCATTTTCACAAAAAAACTGAAAATCCTAAATTAAAAGCTGAAAGAATCCTTCTGAAGTCTAATGAAAAACAAAAAGTATTAAATGATTCACAATTAGCACTATTTCTTCATCTCCCTGTGAAGTAGGAAGCTAACATTTTCCTCCTTTTTGTATGTATTATTACTAACGTACAACTGGAAAAAGTGCTGTTCTTGGTCCCTTGATAATGATATCTCATTTATAACTTGACCTTTTGTGTTTTCAAGATGTAAATGTTACAGTTTCTGTCTATTTTTTGAGACTCTAAATAATAAAGAAATTGCAGTTCAGCCAGGCTGGTCTCTTAGTAGAACTTGAGGATTAGATTTTTAAATCAAAGCCTTTCCTCCCTTTTTTCCTTTCTTTCCTTACTAAAAAACACTATGATATAAAGCTAGGGAAAGGCTCAGTACTTTTTTGGCTGCTAGATATTGTTTGAGAAGAGTTGATATCCTTTTTTTTCCAGATTAACACAATAAAGAGAATTTGCTTCATTCTGTAGAGCATAGCTAGCTCCCCTATTGAATCATTCCCATGAAAGTATCTGCACTCAGAACCTAGGTCAGCTCCATCTTTTGCCTCATACCAGAAGAAAGGTTTGTTTTGGGGTTTTTTGGTTGGGTTTTTTTTTTTTTTTTTTTTTATATTTACACAACTTTGCTTTAGGTTCTGACTATGTTCTTGGGTTTTTACATTTGTTTACACCTCAGTGAAACAGCATAGATTCCTATTTTTCTTACTGAGATGATTTAGAGAAGAGCATATATTTCCAGTAGACTTTGTTATAGCCGTCCTGATTTTTCTAATATAAACACACTGTAACTCATTCTCATGCAGTTCCTCCATATTGATTTGAATGAAATACAGAAAAGCTTTATCTTTAACACTCTGCTGGTTTGCTAGCTTGCTTGTAGGTTTCTATTTTGTTATTGCTTTGGTTTGGGTCCCCCCTGCCCCCTACCATTCTCATACCAAACCTTGCATTTTATGAATACAAAAACTTTCATAGCATCAATTGAGGTTAAGCTACCTAATAGGACTAATATAATACATATTACTTTCTAAAAACTACTAAAACATTGTATTTTTCCCCTGTTGCCCATGTGAGTTTGCTATTTTGTATTTCTACTCTCTCTGGGATAATAGCACCATACTAATTTTCAACAGTTAAAAAGATCCTAAGTTGCTTATTTAGAAAGTCGAACAGCCATCACTATCTTCCTTGTATGAAATCAACCAAGGATATCAGAAAATTTCCTAGGGGGATTCGCTAGCCACACAAATCCAATAAGCAGAAGCAAGTTGCTTTCTTGAGTAAAATTACAGGCTGTTCTACAGTGGGTGCTGTTGAAGCTGCAACAATTCGCAGGAAATAGTTCAACATCACTGACAGAAGAAAGAGCAAACAAAAGACATGATGGTGTAGATCTGCAGCTAGGGTAATTCCTCAGAGGTGGCTTCTGTGCTCTACTCCATGGAAGTTTAATGTAAAAATACCTTCACAGTCCTTGGAACAGAGACTAGAATTCAGACATCCTACAGTGAGTGTTGCTTGCTGGAATACACAATTACATTGCTTCCTGGTTTACCTGATTTATTTTTATATTATTGTTTTATTTTACTTTAAGGAATAGTAGGCAAATTCAATAGGAGGGGTATCCAGTGTTCTTGCCCCAACTCTAAATAATAAATCTTGAGCTCTATGAAGGTCATAAAATAATTCAATTTAGGATGCCCTCTTTTAATATTATTTATTATGTACTATTATCCTGTAGCATAACAGATATAAGAAAACATCACTCCTTCAGGAGTTTCAGTGTCTTTTTTCCCATATTCCATTTAATGAAACAAAATAAATTGAGAAAAAAGGTACATTAGAATACAGCAACGGTAAAGTGCACTTAAGTGTAGCTCTGACAAGCAAACAATTATTCATGTATTTTAAAACTAAAACTTTCTTAGGAAAATGTATTTAATAAGTTAGTATGTGATTGCCTTAGAAGTTGTAAACTTGACACTAATCTCAAAGATCAGAAATGCTATATCCTTCAGGGGATTCAGAATTGTGTTAAATGATGTTGTAGATCTATGTGCTCATTTAAATCAAATGTAGCATAGGAGGGATGGTAGAAGAGCAACAAGGGAATATTTCAAGAGAATTTGGAAACTTCTGATGCAAATGAAAACAGACTGCTCAAAGTGACTCATTAAAAGTTCCCAGTAGAGCCATCCCATGAGGCATGCCATGAGGCATAAGCTTGGGATCACAGTTCTGTTGGTTGTCAAGCTATAGTCTTATAGTTGGCTCAAGACATACCACTGACAGCTCTCTTTTAAAGCATTTTCATTTGTCTTTGTAAATACTCTTAATAAGTGAACAATTTCTACAATAACATTTTTGGAATTGCTTCTTACTTTGTCTCCTTTGACAAATCCTGAAGCTACACACATCATGATCAAAGACATGGTCCTAGATTACATCACATTTTGTTTATTCTTTCTCTAGGCCTCTTACAAGAAAAAATCTGTCAAACAAAACACTATATTCCCTTTTTCGTCTTTAATCCAGACTCTTTTTTCTGTTGGTTTTGTTTTAATTGGTTTTATCCTGAATTTTGAAAGATGGATGCTATTGTTTATACTGGATTTGAGGAGTAATGAGTTTCCTGACTCAAATGGGAGTGTTATCCAATATGTACATAGGTTGTCCATGAGTGTAGGTGGTCAAAGAGTTTGGTCTTAGGTGTAGGATAAAACTCAACCTGCAATAACAATATAAATGCAACTATTGGTTCCGTCAGGCTTGGAATTTGCTAGTTAATACAGTGTGACAGATCAGAAGAGATCAAACTTTTTAATCTCCTCTGGAAGGATATGTTTCAAGGTTCTGCAGTTTGAGAGTTACAATTGATATTTAGAATTAATTTTATGATTGATTTTTGGAGAATGTGATCAGTTTGCTTATTAAGGGACTATAACCATATATTGTCAACTGAACTGTTTTCCATTTGGAATTTAGAGCAAACGTGATGTTTGGGGTTTCACTGCGGTTTATCATGGTTAGATGTATATATGCATACAACTAAGTGAAGCCCCAGATCTCTTCACTGTAGTGGGTGCATAACTGGGAGAATATAGGTCACACAAATTTGGCGCCTAGATAGTCCCTTAATAAGCAAACTGATCACATTCTCCAAAAATCAATCATAAAATTAATTCTAAATATCACTTGTAACCCCCAAATGCCACATAATGGCTTGCTCAGTAGATGTTAATGCAGTAGTTTAATTGTGCACAGATGTTAGCAACTTAACAGAGGAAAGTAATTTTTATATACATTAAAATTATTTTGTGAAACCATTACTGTAAGCATACAATCAGTTGGCAACAGCAAGCCATATGGTTTCCTAGCTTCATGAGAGTTTATTGATGTAAAGCTTTAGTCAGTCAGAATAATCTAAATTAACGCGTAGATAAAAAAAAACCTGTATAATATGTCCTGAGAAAAAAGGCAGAACTGTAACACACAAGGAATGCTTGCTTGGAAACCATACTTTATATAGCTAGAGTACCTTGTAAACTGCGTGCAAAATGAGGCATAAACTTAAATGCTTATGGGTATCACTGTATCACAAAATATGTCTGTTATGTATTAGGCCACAGCTGTAAAGGTTTCTCCTAGAATCTAAATTGTAACTGAACAACACAACCTCCTGTCTTTTCTTCTCTACTTCCCCTTGTCCTCTCTACTCCTCTTTCTCTTCCTTTATTAGTATTCTTATTAATAATAATTGTAATTATTGTGTTAGGAAATTTAATTTCACAACTCTATAAACAGCTTGTATACCCTTAAGGACACTCCATGTGTAGCTACACTGACATCACTGATTAGTGCTGCATAAGATAAAATACAAATTTTTAGGAATAGGTTTCACAAACCTAATCAGACTTCATTCTTTTCTGTAAAACTGTGGCACTAATGACCCACTTGTGGCCGCGCCGCACGCTGCCCGCCCCAGCGCTCGCTCCCCCGCCCCGGCGGTGCGGCCGCCCCCGGCAGCGGTGCCCAGCCCCGGGGCAAACAGCCACCCGCCACCGGGCACCGCGCGGGGGGTGGGCCCGGGCACCCACGGCCGCCTCGGGCACGCGCGGGCCGCTACAAAGGGCCACGACGGGCGGGGGACCCGCGGGGCCGCTGACGCCGCTGGGCCCGCGGCGGTGACTGTCCCTCGCGGCGCCGTCCCCCGGGCGCCTCCCGCGCTGCCCTTCCCGCCCGCTCCCGCCGCTGTGTCCGTACGGACGCGCCGCCCCGAGGCACTTTCCCGCCGGGCGGCGTTTGGCCGCGCGAGCGGCTGCACCGCGCCGCGGGGGTCGCGTCGGGTCGCCCCGGGCCGGGCGGTCCCAGGTAATGCTGCCTGTGTGCTGTTACATACAATAACAAAGTAGCTTCATGTGAAAGCTATTTAATCAGTGGCTCACGAGATGCCGTGGTTTCCACAAGGAACAGGAAATTTAAATCATGGTATTATAAAACCTCGACGTTCTGTCCTGGGTGTTAGTGATTCACATTGGTTCCGACATCTGTTTGACTTCATATTTTGACAGATTCCTAGTGGAGAACAGAACAAAACCCAGTAAAATCCAAATAAACGTTCCAACCAAAAATCACTGTTAGTGAAAGCAACTCCTTCCTTATTTTAAGAGTCACTGTCTTATTTTTTCCTCTATGTATTTGTTCAGCTGTTTGACTAAGCTAAAATGTCCTTTGATTTCATTTATTTCTTAGAGGAGTATCAGGAAGTTACCTGTTTCAAAGCAACATTAAGCAACAAAAATGATGACTACTTTTCATTTTTAATGTAGAATTTAACCTCACAAACTTTCCTTTTTAGAGAACATAAAGACTGCTTGCTACCCTACAACTTCACAACTTCAGTGATTTACATATTTGAAATAACAGTTCTAAAAGCACCAAGATGTATATGACTTTGCCTTTAACATTATTCAGACTAGGGTTTTTACAAAATGTAAATCAAGTAATGAAAATTGAGTGCAAGAATGGATGCTTCCGGAATTTTTTGTTACTTAATGTACAGATAATAAGTGTAAACTAGCATTTGTTTTATTGTTAACTTCCAATGCATTCTGCGTATAAGTGTAGAACCATGGTGGCATGCTAGATCTTTCTGGCAGACAGGAGAAATTTTACAAGCCTTTCAAAAGAGTTCTGAAAAGTTTTAGTTAATTTCAGTAGCTTAAAAATAGCAGAGGACACTAGCCTTTAAGGAGCTCTGGTGTAGTATGCTGCTTGTGCGTTCAAAGCAGATGAAGAGCTGGCAGAGAATCCTCAAAATCTTGTGGAAAAGGACCAGGCTTCCTTTGAATTTTACAAAAAGACAAGGTGGGACACAAAAAGCAGAAACAGGTTTTAGCTCCAGGAAAAAAAAAAAAAAAAAAAAGGAGAGAGAGAAAAGTCATGCAGCTGGAATCTCAAACTTTGCACTCATTTTTTGCACTCATTGTGCTGCTTAAAGATGAATTTGGCCGGCCAAAGTAGGGAGTTGTACATAACTACAAAACGCACTGTCATCCAAACCTCCTAAGTAGCTGAATCGAATTGGGGTTTTTTCCAGCAATTTTATTTTAATTTTCTGTCTTCACCCCAATCCAACCTCCTGAGAGAATATATTTTACAGTTATGAATTATCTTCAAATCCTCCAAATTATGAATTGTTTCAGAAAAGCTCTTACATTAATGCTATAAATCACCACTGGAATGCAAACAGATATTTGAAATAGCTTTTTTCCTTCTTAAAGAGCTGAAGATAGGAACTATATCTATGCAAATTTCTGTGAAGTAAAACTTGTATTTTACCCTACACAACTATGGTCTAAGCCCAAAACTGGGCCAGAATAACTTTCTAAGAAATCAGTTTCAAATTTAGATGCCTAAGATTAGTTGTCTGCAGCGACCGAAGACCAATTAAGAAAACACAGACCAAATCAAACAGTACTAGATGCCAATTTGAGTAAATACGGAGAGCCCAGTGTTGCCTGAAGTGTTGAACTCACCAGATGTGCACGTATTTTCAGGATGAGCTGAACAGGTCTCAGTTCCACAGACCATACTGCTTAGACCAACTATAATGTGTATGAAGACATCTAACCAGCAGGCAGATACTGTAGATAACCTGAACGTCTTTATCTGGGGCTGAATTGCTCCCTGGATACTGCTGATTAATCACATTGGAGTGCATAAATACAAAGCGTAACATATCCATGATTGTTTGCATAGACCAACTGTGTACAACGAATTAAAAAAGCACAATACCCAAAAATGCACATAAAATACTACCATTGTTAAAGCTTCACCTACACTTAGAGTAATACATCTTGCTAATCTAAAATCTCTATGTATTGCCAAATGAACGTTAAATTAATGCTTTCCATTGACAAAACAATTAAAAATGTTGTGGAAAACACATACTCTTCATGGCATTTAAAAATGTCTCAAAGCATGAAAACATACAAATTCACTGTCCATGCATTTTTATTTGAATTGGCCGTTATTTCTTGATTATTTTATGATAGTCATAAAATAAACTGTATGAGTGATATTTGAAAACTGTTTGAAAAGAGTATAACAATACAGTAGGTTTGAACTTTTACAAGGTACCACTATTTGCATACGATAGTATGAACATATTTTAGAAGATACCAAGATGAAGTCTACAAATTAATGTGATGATAACCAATATGTGTTTTCAGGTAATTTTTCATTTCACGTATTACCTATCATAAGCAAAATGTTTTTTAGTTGACTGTTGAAACTTTCTAGAAAAAAATTCAAGTTCAGTAATACATTTTTTTATACAGAAACATATAAATTGACTGAGGCATGTTATTACGAGATAGTAATGTCTATAGTCTTGAAAGTGTTTTCTACTTACTAGCAGTTTCTCTGTATTTAAATTTTCTCTTATGTTATTCCTGTTAGCTTTAAGAAAAACAAAGACAGTGAGTGTTCGTGGCCTTCCATCACTGGCTATTGCTTCTACTTTTTCCTCCATAGCTAAAGTACTTTATATTCTGTCTTAGAAGTAGAAAATTTATTTTCCATGTGTCAGAGATATAAAACGTTAATTAAAAGGTATTTGAAAAAGGTTACAGATAGTTTTATGACAATTTGTTTAAAGATATACTTTGGGAAAATAGAACAAACGGGATTTGTTTTTTTTCTATACATTATTTCTCAGATACCTGATCTCAGTTTGTGGTTTCATATAATAAAATTAAGTCCAAACAGCAATGTTTTCTATAAAAATTTAGAAATTTAAATTTGATCGAAAGGAAAGCAAATTTCCATGGAGATAGAAAATCAGAAATGTGGATCATCATGTGCTAATAAAAATGTTTATGTTTGAAGTATGTTTATTTCATTTTAATTTTAAATCAACAGAGAGCTTTATCATTACTCTAAACCTTTAACCATTTTATCCATTTCAATTTTTGCAAGTAAAATTTAAGCATAGGATTGAACTATATACTTTTGCCTGTTTTTTAACAGAAGTCAAGATTTAACAGCAAGTGAGTGTGCATCTGTAACAAGCATGATGTGTAACAATTGTGTTAAGTTCTGCTCAACAATATTACTACTAGTGATGACTGTGGTAAAGAAATCATAATAGCATTAATTATATTTACATATGTAAAAAAAATAATAATCCCATTATTAACTGTTATTTTCACATGTGCCTTTGTCTCCATAATAGGAAAAGCTTGGTTTTCCTCTTTTTTTATTGGTACAGCTTTCCTAGTCATTGTGCAGCTTTCTAGTTATTGTGTCCACATACACCCCTCCCCCCAAACGTACTAGTACAATATGCATTTATCACGTGAGATTGAGATGAAAAATATGTCAGCTAGGTAGAGGCTAAAGAGTAAAAAATCTAGAGTTACCTACTTACAATAAACATTTATAACATGATGGCTGTGTTAGATCTGTCTGCTGGTCATGTTATGTAACAGATAAAAGTTATGTAAATCCTAACATTTTGCCCATTTTTATAATTTTTAAACTCAGAAACTTAAAAAGGTATGCAGTCTTTTGAGTACTGCATAGAGAATTTTAGTGCCATATCTTTTTTCTGGCATCCCATGTGACTCAGTTAATTTGACTACAATTTGAAGTCAATGAGCGAGTCACCTTTTATGTTTAGATCACAAATGAAGTAAATGGGATACTTGTGGTTTCTAAAAGATTTTTTTAATGAAAAAAAATATTCAAATTGTTAGCCCTTAAAAGTTTCCACAAAGAATTCTAATATTCATTCTCCTGCTTTCTATTTCTATTAATCAAATCTCATACTCTGAATTTTATCTTATGGAGTTTTGATTCTTTCAGGAATCTGAGACTTTCCTTTTCACTTTTGAAAGGTTATAAAAGATTGAAACTAAATGTGAAGTTCTTTTTCTCTTTAATTTGATTAACCAGACAGAATAACGACATACTCTCAAGTATTTAGATATGTATGAATGACTACATTTTCTTAAAAGGGACCTTTGCTATTACAGCTATTTGACTACATTTTCATAAAAGGGACCTTTGCTATTACAAGTATTCTTCAAGCACAGATTATAGCGTAGTAATAGCATTGTAACAAGGCTGATCTGAGGATAACAGAAAAAATATAAATAAAGGAAGACATTATATGTTTTGGATCAGCCGAAAAAAACCCAAGTATTTCAACAAACAAGCATTTAACTGTCTGTATATAAAGAAAATGAAATCTCTTACTTTGAGGTATTTTTATAGAGCAAATAAAATTACTAATATTAAAAGCCAACATCTGGAAATTATTTCTTATTGTATAGCTGTTTTGGTTTTTTTTCACCCTCTATAACAGACACAAATTTCTTTTGCAAAGTAAAAGAGGCATACACTAATCAGTGGTGTACTGGCTACACACAGTCAAGACAGCCTTTTTCTGAAAAATATTTATTGGGTGGAAAGAAACACTGTATTTTCCAAGGAGATAATAAAATATAGAAGTATTTTAAAAAACAATAAGTTTTAAGAGCTTTCAAATGCCCATTTTGAGAAAATTAAATGCTTTTCTATGATCATTCTGAATACTAAAAATAAATTGGGGGGAAAAAAGAAAAACAATTATCATGTGGAATGAGTGTTCTAGATGAAAATGCACTGATATATAATGCAATTACATAGAGTCTAGTTTTTTAACTGACTAAGCTGATGTCAGTAATTATCAGAGTTCAAAAGAAGCTGTATGACTAGAGAGTCAGTTAGCTGGACTGTATAGCTTACAATTCATTATGGAAAATGTGAATGTGTATTTATGCAAGGGCATAGCCTTGACATCCTTGTTGGAATTAGTCACTTGGCATTGCAGAAAAATTGTTATGGGCCGTTATAGGTTGCATAAAAGTATTTGAGGCTGTATGTGCAGATTTCATCTCCTCACTTCTGTTTGTGAATGGTGTGACCATAACCCTCCATTTGGTCTATTATTTCTATTGTCAATTTTTTGTCAAAGAAAATTTATCCAAAAAATAAATGGGTCACAGCAGTTTCATCTGACATGCATCAGACATGCATCTGACATATACCAAATTATGCATACAAATATACCTGCAGTTAAAAATGAACTGCATAACTTGGAAGAAAAATGTTTATTAAAAAGAAAGAGTACAGACACGGTAAAAAGGACTGAGCTCATCTAAAGAACAAGGATACGGAGAATTCATTTAGAAGTAGAGACTTAAGCATATGCTGAGTAAGAATGGGTTGCCAGGCCATATATATTTGAATGTATTTTTAAAGAGGGAGAGAAGGTACCCACACACAGAGTGAGAATGAGGACATGGTGATAGATTGAAAAGAAAGGACTAGAAGAAGGAAGAGGCTGGTAAGAAAGAAGTCGTCTTTTGGGAGGGAGGGGGTGTGGACAGGGGGAAGTTAGTTAAAATCTGATTAGTGAAGCAACTAAAAAAAGACAGAAAGGAACAAGAAAATCTGAAATAAATCTGTATAAAGTGGAAAAAAAAGAAACAACAAACCAAGTAACTGCTTTGCAGGATAGTAAACATTGTTCAGGCAGAATTTCATCATGTAAGTGTCACGTATTTGAGATTGATACCTTCCACTTCTCTGAAGGGGTTTTTGAGGGTAGTTACTATTTTTGTTTTATTATATATAAAGAAAAAAGAATTTTAAAGGCCGAATAATACAATTCGATGAAACATTTAGAACTTGAAGTGACTAAATTTTTTGTCCCACTTTTCTATTTCAAATTACATAGCAAAGTCACATAGTCTGTACTTTACCTTTAGAATAAAAAAATGGTTTACATAAACCAAAAGGCAACTGTAGTTAGTATCTTTCTAGCTGTCCTAGAAAGGAAGGTTGGAATGAACCTTCAGCGCCATGCTAATCTTACCAAGATGAAAGCCAAAAAATCCTTATTTTTGCATCTGACTTCTAATATTTTAAATCTATTTCAACTTACAAATGTAAAATCATATTTTTAATAACCTTATGTGATTGGCAGATGAGTTGATAATTTTATTTTCTGTACAGGAATGTTTGATACTGGTTTATAACTAAAACATTTGAATGCAAAATATACACTGAAAATTCATGCTTCAATATTGCAATGCATGATTCAAGACCTTTTATATTGGAGATTCAAGAGAGCAGATTATTCATAAATACTTACGAGAAAACAAAAAACACCACCCTAGGAAATAGGAAACAAGCACTAGAACCTAGTTGTCTTAAAATACTGTTTAAAAAGAATGCAAAGGTATTGCAAAAGTTAAAGTGAATGCACACAGTACATGTATATTGTGCACAATCACAAACACCATGACATTGTGATATATTAATAGTCATCTTTAAGTTATGTGCATCAGAAGTTTACCAGAATATAGATACCTTCATTGTACTTTACAAAGTTTATATTGCAATGTGTGTGGCTACTTTTTTTCCCTGAAACATACACCATTGCTTTTAGACATTTAATGAAAAACCTTTGTCAAGGTTACTAGGTTTTTCTTCCAAACATGTTTTGAAACACAGTGTGGAAAGCTTAATTACAAGAAATCAAATCAGTTTTATGGGTGAAAACATTTTACTGGGGTACTTTCACTGGCTTCCTGATATTTTAACAGATGTGAAAACATTGGCACACTTTCAGTTATTGACCTACCAAACTATTTTACACCACTGTGCTTCTTTTCTTTGCTTCATGGGATGTAATAAATGTAGTGCAAGTATGAGGTAAAATTTAGATTTATTACTTTAATTTAGCTGGTAAAAACTATGCTATCAGTTTTAGCCTTTTCTCTTAGCCAATCTCCTCTATATATTATTTCTGTATAATTTAAAACTATCACAGTAAAATACTTCCTCTGTGAGAAAATAAGAGTTTCTTCTGTGTTGATAGTATTCCCAATTTACAAACTAAGGTTGTGTTCTGAAGCTTTTGGACTGCAACACTGTTACTTAAGATTTCTAATAGTTTGGAAAAAAAATATCCCCTCCAAGTCTTCAAAACAGACATCTCTTTTTGGGGGAGTTGGTTCTTTTTTCCCCTTTCTGCCTTCATACAGAAGCTATGGTAACTTGATTTTTAATGGGAGTCATGATCTAAACATTAAAACTGATCTGTACAGAGAACTGCATGTTTTTAATCTGCTTTTTTTTTTCCATTCTCCATGAGAGTATTTTTGCCCTGGTTTTCAAGAAAATTCTCAAAATCCAGTAAGCCATATAAACCTTTCTATAAACTTATGGAAATCCACCTAAAACATAGTTAAGGATTTTCTCTGTATCTTTGATTTTGCCATCACTATTGGTGAAAAACATTTTTCTGATTTTATCCTTTATTTATTAATAAGAAAGTTTTATCTGATTGCACTGTTCTTCAGTTTAAAATAAAAGATTTCTTTCAGTTTAAAAGAAATTTTTCTTTCTCCCATAAGGTGCTACAGATTCCATTTGTATCTCAGTCCCAGTTTTGGAAAGCTAGGAAACCAATATTTTAAATACTGCCCGAAATGCATGACCCTCTATCTATCCTATTTCTAGTCTTTTATGGCATTCTTCAAGATCATATAGTAGTCTATACTAATGGTGATTCTTGACCTTTTATCATCCATCTACAGATTAGAACATTCAAAAAAATTTTTAAGACAATGCCTTCTGGGTACAGATGCTTCAAAGTTTGAAGTTCTTTCACATGCAGAAATTTAAGGCCTGACACATTCAAATCTTTGGACTTAGCTGTTCTTTTCCTTAGTATATCAAACTTTGCCCTTTTCTTGAATCCAAAGCTTTGATTACAGACCTGTTTTTCTTCCATTTAATTTAAATTGAATCAATGCACAGTCCAACATTATTTTTTATGGCCTTTCTAGAATGTCTTCATTAGAAAAATAAACAGGTCTAAAATAGCATCACTTCTTAATGGTTCAATAACTATTTGATGAAGAATTTTTTGTTACTATGGCATCCATGTTCTTCCATTCTCATTATTTTTAGTTTCTGTTAACATCCTGAAAAATAAATTATTACATTAAAAAAAACATATCCATGGTGTTATTTATCCTCTTTCCACTACATCACATTCAAATGCACAACAGAAATCTACCAAAAAAAAAAAAAAAAAAAAAAAAAAAGGCTAAAAAGCTCACCCTTGCTAGGATTCATCATCCTTCCCCAAAGTGATTTGATAGGAGTGTCTTCTAGTATATGAAAGCTAGACGTTCTTACTCCTTCACAATCTCTCATATCAGTAATGCACAACATTGTGTCATCATCTCATATTCTTAACTTTCTTAAATATTGCATATTCTTCAACAACTGGACAAGACAATTATTTCATAGTATTCCCGGTACCCATTCAGGGTCTAGCTTCAGTGACTTAACTCATTTTGCTGCCACAGGAAATTGCTTCTTGTTGAGTTTGCCTACTCAGTCTTTTTTTATTTGATGTATGTCTAACCAACTCTAAATAAAATCTGACCAACTACTAAACTTTCACTTTCTGTGAGAAATACTAATACTAATAAGAAAAAAAGAGAATGTCAATCTATTTTTAATTAATTCTGTTATAAATATTCCTTTATACATTCTCATATTATCATCTATCTGATTTTATTTCTCTTATAAAATAAAACTAACCCTAAAGTCTGTGCAAGTCTTCCCTTGATTTCTCAGTTTGTATGAGTCACTCCAGCACCAATACAGAAAGCTATTTCTTTGTTTGCTCATATGGGATCTGTCATTCCAAATAATTTTTAGTAGATATATCCCAGTGATCAAATACTCAAAGTCTGTAGGACTGTAAGCCTATGATTATGTTTAGAAACTTCAGAAACTTCCTTTATTGGAATTATGTCAAGTTCACCATGAGGCAGGATATAAAACTTTACAATAAAGAGCTGTAACAGTACAGTCATAAGGTAAAGCAGAATCAGAGAAATATACTTTTCTGAGAAGAGGAGGACTCAAAAAATCCCTAAAACAAGATCCAGCATACCTAAAAAGTTCCAGACAGTTGTGTCTAACCAGTTCTTGAAATCATGCATTGAAGGATCAATTTCAGTGGCCCTTTTGAACTACCTAAGAACTATTTTTCTGATCCCTTGTGAGCATAGGCAACAACTGTCTAGAAGTTACTGCATCCTCTTCAAAAACAAAAAAAGGTATAAATTAAAGGATTACTTCTTTATATGAAAATTCCTTTCTTTTATACATTGTATATATATTTATTTCAATTTTTCTTCATGCTTTTTTTGTCAAATATGCTCATTGTATTATGCTTTCCAGAAATTTTCCAATATTTTTGAATTGTGCTTTCCCAAACACACATCAGAACGGAATACTATAAAATAAGTTATTTGCTCCTTTGATTTTTATCCAAAATGATTGGTAATATACCCCAAGTGGTATTTTACCTCTTATTTATTTACTGCAACAGTATCATGTGGTGGCGCCATATTCTATTTTTAACATATTGAAAGCTCAGCTCCTCTTTTTTGGAATACATCAGCTTTCCCATATCAATTTTGTTTTTATATGCCTTGCCTTAACACAGGAATTCACATCTAGTTTCAGTGAATTTTATCTCTTGCCTTTTGACCATTTTTTTGTGATGCTTGCAGCTCCTCATAGATTGATATTATCTATAAATGTTTCCTCTCTAACAACAGGAAAGCTGTTAAAAATACTGACTAACATTAAGTCCAAACCAAATTTTCTTTGAATCCAGCTTGAAAAACTTAAAAAATAATTATAATTAGACTGGTAGTACTGGTTTTGTTGGTTGGTGTTTTATTGCTGTTTTGTGGGGTTTTTTCTTTTTCATTAATTTCTTCAGCTATTTTAGGATTTCTTAAAGCTTCTGCTTCATTACTTTATTCATAAGATTCCCATGTAGAACATGTTGAGAACCTTATCAAGCCCAAGTTATATAAATTCTACTGCTGACATTAATTGCTTATTTTCTCCCTAAAAAAGGAAAATATGTTTGATTTTATATGGTTTCTTCTGAGTTTTATTTTAATATCATTGATTATTGAAGGATTTTCAACAAATTGTTCTACTAATATTCTACCAAAATTTGAAGAATTGGTCCATAATATCCTGGAACTTTTTCTTTTCTCCTTACATCATGCTGTAAATGATTTCTAGACAGATAGCAACAGAGCTGAAGTTTTAGTCATTAAAAAATACTAAAATGCAGATTTATTGGCTCAAGCAGAATTATTTAAGTGAAGATATTTTTTAAAAAAAGTTTAATTTGCTTACAGGGATATATTTAATTTTACATATGACAAGGACAAGGACCCAAAATTAAAAAGATTATTATGACTTAATACAGAAGAAATATTGTGGTCATTTGACTCATCAACCATGCAAGCCAAATAAGCTTAGCCATAAGATTTTACACTTTGTGACCGAAGAACTGTGACTGTGAAAGTCTTAATGAAGTGCAGAGGTAAAACATAATCAGCTGTTGGCCAGTTTTTAAACTCAGTAGAGAGTTTTAAGTTAGGATCTATATGACATATCTTTATCATGAAAAATAGTGACAAAAATTTTCTGTCTCTGTGTTACTAAAATTTCTGAAGATTTACATTTTGAAAATAAGTTTTGTTTTGGAAAGTTTGGGTTCTTTAGGATTCCTTGCAGTTTCTAATATTATGTTCCAACACATGAATTTGCAGAGGTAACTAGAGAAGTCTATGCATTAAGATTTTGCAACTTATTCTATATTTCAAGAAAAGTTTAATCACACTTTGCAGGAGCTAAGTAAGTAACAGAGAGATTTAAAACACACTTAAGACACTGAAGTAAGAAAACGACTAAGGAATGTTTCATCAGTGGGAAAGGCTCAAAGAAATCAACAACTTGCCTGGATTTTTACATACCTAAACTGATTTCAGTGTCTGTTCTTAATTCCCTGACAGGAGAACATGAGAAGAGAGGTTAAATGGGACTTGTGCAGTAGGAAACTGTAGATGCTCAGATATAGAAAGAACATATAAAGACAACAGATGCAGCCCTAGTATTATCAGTTGTATAAAGATAAAATGTGAAGGAACTTGGCTTTGCTTGGAAGTGGAAGTATTTGAAGTCACAGAAAGCTTAATGGAATAGAAAAAAAAATCCAGGTATCTTATTATATTTAAAGGGAACATAGCAAGTTATTCTCAAAAGAACAACAATGCTTACTTGTTTAATGACAGTTCCATTGCTGTGAATTCAATTACAGATTGTATTTCTCATTTTTAAAGGACAGCATAAGAGTATAGATTTTACAACAATAATTTAATTTACGAAATGATGCCAATTCCTTAAGTGGGATCCGTGAAGATGAACCATTCAGCTTGTTGGCTCTATTTGCAGCCTGAAGACATGAAAGAAGTCTTGGGCTCTGTTAGCACTCAGAGTTGTGTAATGAAACTACAACCAAAACAAAATGTGTACGTCAATACCATACACCTGAACTTCTTAGGGAAGGTTTTTCTGTTTATTGTGACCCTACTTTCCATGCTCTAAGAATGTATTTTCTTCTCTGGCCACATTAAAACTGTAATTGTGATGAATTAATTAAAGGTAATCAAAAAATTACATCAAAGTAGGAAAAAAAATTCAAATTAGAATAATATTGCTTATATGCTAATTCAACATTTTTGACAGTGTCTCCTGATTATATTTACTTGATTAAAAAAAAAGAATAGCTTCCTCTGGAGAAAAAAATCAGCACTTGCTGTATTTTCAGCAAATAGCAGAATTTTTTGTCATAGAGTGGTTCATTTAACATTGGTGATTAATGCATTTCAATTTTTTCAATAGGTTATTTAGAAAGTATTGTATATTGAAACATAGTTATGTTTGGAAAGGTGATTTTCCCTAAGCAGGAAACCGTTTTTGTTGAATAACTATTGTTACTTAGTCAGCTTCAGGTCAGGACATAAGAAGAGGACTGTAGAAAATATTATAATTATTTTTGCCAGTAGTATTATCTAGGCAAAAATCTGCCAAAAGCTGTTATGCTAGGTGCTGCACAAGCACAGAATTAAAATACAGACATTTTAAAGGAGTGCTTATTAAAAAAAAATCAAAAAAAAGAAAAAAGGAAAACAGACAATTTTCCTAGAATTTCACTTGGGAATAGTAATACCACTCCTAATATATTATCTGATTATTTCAATAAAGGCCAGAACACTCAGATCACAGGCCACTGTTATACACTAATAACTGAACCCTTGTCTTTCTTGGAAATAATAGTGATTATAAACCAACCATATAAACACTGTTAGATAACATCTTTCTGTTGTATTGGAGACAGTTTCATTACAGTCTCAGAAATAGGAAACAAATTCTTTACATTCTTAAGAAAGAACTATATCAAAAGTGCTGGGTTTAGGTCGCATTCTGAATGTAAGTCTGACTTCCGTCGGCCAGGCCTAGTCCTCATGCATGACTGACTCGCTGTTACATTCCTGGTCAGAAAAAAAAAATATTTCCAAGTAGTACTGCAGAAAGAAAGAATTATGATGAAAAGTGGCACTCTATCCAGAGAAAAAGCCATTGTGTACTCACAAATATTTTTTTTAGGAGAGAGGATAATATATGTAAACTTTTTCTCCTGAATGTATTTGAGAAGAAAAACTGTCATAGCACTTAAGAATATATGCGAAGAAAGATCAGTACTGTAGTACTGCACTACAAGTGAATTTTAACATCTTTCAGCTTCGCACAAACACTTTAATTTTCACATTGTTTCCAGGTATTTATTCCAATGTAATCTCAAGAATTCATTAACTTCTCTATACAGATAAAAATTACATTGAAATACAGTAAAAAGATCTGTATCCACAATGCACAATTTTTTACTCTGAAATAATAGGATAACAACTTCCCCCCTCCCCTTGAGCCCCCCAGTTGTTATGCTCAGGAGTAAGGTTTATGCTAAAATTGTTTTTTGAGTTTATTTCCATTTACATTCCAAAATTTCCACCTACCTCACATGGACTATATGCTGCCTTGCTGCTTTGGACTCACAATAACTGAATATCACATCTCATTTAAATATGGGGATCAGGTACGAACAATCACATATTATTTATACACTACCAGGCATGACAGATCTAATTATTTGCTCCCACACTGTTCCTTATGGTCTTTGATTTTTGGTTGGTTTAAAGGTGCAAAAAGATTTAAAGAGAAATCCCGAAATATGATATCTCAGTAGGTTTCCATCTAATGTCACATTAAAAAGTAGAATTTTATTAAAAGTGTCAAAAGGAAAAACTGAGATCTCTGACAGCAGTCAGATGGACACAGTCCTAGAACCAGTTCCTGGCAGAGACCATGACCTCAATTGAAATACCACCATGTACAAGAGGGTATAGAGGACTGTGGGACATAGGATGCCTTGCAAAAAGACGTAACTAACAGGTAAGATGTCTTCAGTACACATAACTGATTCAGAACAAACATAAATCAATCTGAATAGTCAGCTTGTCTTCTGTTCCCAGAAAAAGGAAAAAAACTTGATCTATTTGTTGTATAGTAGAGGCCCTTGCACTATCATTAAATTTACCTTAATGATACATTATAAGTTTTGAATTTCATGGATGAGTTTCTGTCACAGAAATATTTCCATTCACAGTGCTGGTTAATGCCAACATGTTCAGATGTGAATCTTCTCTCCAATAATAGCAGGCAAATAAACCCTTAATAATTTCCTTACAACATGCAAATCCTGAAGTACAGGGCAACAGTTTTCTTGACTAGTACATATTTCTACAACAGACTGATGCTTGATTTGTTACACCAGTTTGATTTGACACTAATTTTCTGAGCAGTGAGCTTCCAAATGGCATCAGAACAGACATGTGAGTTGTCCTTTGCTTTACCCTTTTCTTTCCTTTTGGTAACTAATTTACAATATGTTGAGAAACAGAGATCTTTCTAACACACCCACTGTTCATCCGTAGACTTTCTTCATCCAGTTATGCTTGTTCTGAGATCCCAAAATTAAGCTATTCTAAGTGATATCCCTCTAAAAACAGCTGTGTAATCTTGACATATTGTTCTTTGTTCTTTTCTCCATTCTCTTCCTGAAGCTGCTGGAAACAGCAGGGGAAGGTTTAGCTGTGGCTTTTGTAGCTGCTCCAAAATTGCTCAGTAGTGCAGCAACTGAGTTACAAAACTGTAGATGTCTGGTGTCAGTATATTCTACAGATCTGTGCAAGCTGCTGCATATTGTAGATATCTAGCTATAAGTGCAGAATATTGCGTTATCCAGAATTTCAAAATAGCAATTTTTAAATGGATTTAAGTATCCATCAGAATTTCTCATGGAAGAAGACCTATAGATTAATTTTCTAAGACAATCAATATCGCCTCAAAAGAGGCGGAAAAAAAGGCTTCTAGAAGTATGTTAACGGCAAAAGGAGGACTAAAGAAAACATTGGTCCATTACTTGATGAGTTTGGTCAGCTCACAAATAGGGATGAAGATAAAGCAGAGACATTTAATGCTTCTTTGCCTCTGCCTTTAAAGCCAGTGCTGGGCTCTGGGACATCCTGGGGCCCTGGGCTGGAGGACTGTGACTAGGAGTGTGATATACTCCCAATTGACTTTGAACTTGTACAGGATTTGCTGTTGCAACTGAATGCACATTAGCCTATGGAGCCCGATGGGATTCGTTCAGGGGAACTGAGAAAGTTGGCTGTTACTGTGAGACATGTCTCAGTTATTTATCAATGGTCTTGGGAATCTGGATGGGTCCCAGTTGACTGGAAGCTAGCAAATATTATTCCAATTTTTAAGAAGGGCAAGAAGGAAAAACTCTGGTAATTATAGGCCTGTCAGTCTCACTTCAGTGCCTGGTAAAATTATGGAGAAGATTATGCTGGGAGTTATTGAAAAACACTTCAAAGTCAATGCAGTCATTGGTTAAAGCTAACACAGGTTCATGAAAGGAAAATTATGGCTTACTAACTTAATATCCTTTTATGACAAGGTTACCCACCTAATAGATTAAGGGAATGAGATTTCACTGAGAGATTTCAGCAAAGCTTTTAATACTGTCACTCCTAGTGATACACTGAGTATCCTAGCATACAGCTAGATATATAAACAATATGACTTACGAGGAGCAGGTGAGGATACTAGGTTTGTTCAGCTTAGAGGAAACTGAGGGGAGACATTGCTGTCTACAACTTCCTCATGAGGGGAAGCTGAGAGGAAAGTGTTGATCATGTCTCTCCCATGTCCAGTGACAGGATGTGAGGGAATGGCTTAAGACCATGTCAAGCACTGGAACACTCTTCCCAGGGAAGTGGTCATGGCCCCAAGCTTTTTGTTAAGAAGCATGTGAAAAATGCTCTTAGATATATGATTTAACTTTTAGGTTTTCCTAAAGTGCCCAGGAGTCAATGATCCTAGTGGGTCCCTTCCAACTCAGGACATTCTATGATTCTATGAAAAATAATAAATGAAACTGAACTTCTTATTCTCTGTAGAAGCACTGTGGGTTTGATTCATCTGCACATATTGGGCATACACTACAGCTGGGTTCATCTGCGTATATTGGGCACACAGAAGCCTGATGTAGACACCTTAGGATTTGCTTATAGTCAGTATATATACCTCTAGATATTATTCACTGTATGTTGATACAGCTGTCCAAGACTGGATGCATAACCATTGCTCTACACTCTTGACTATAAATAATTCCAAAAGAAGGAAGCCCATATTTAGACATCAAACTTTTAAACCACCTGATTTAGATGATATGATATTGCCCTCTCTCTACTACGCTATGAATGAGCCAAACACTGAAATGTCCATCAAAACTGGTTTTGTAAGCAGGAACATTCTAATGTAATTGAGCTGTAGACATCTGATAAATACTCTAATTGCAATATGAGTATGATAAAAAAAAGGAATTCAGGTCCTCAGGAAATGGATGTAGATTTTACAAGTATGTTACGTCTCTATAGGTGGTTTCAGGTTAGAGGCACACATTTTCCACAGAAACATCAAAACCAGAAATTAGTGACTAAATATTTTTTCACAATTCAGCTTATAGGTGCTTCTGTATATTTCAGGGGGGAAAAGAATGCTATGGCCCTCATTATCTTTGTATTTTTGAGGATTTGATTTTAGTAATCTGATGTTCATAACTGGGCATTAACGTCACTTTTCTGCTACTCCTGACCCATCTTCATCTTACACTTTCTCTAAAGAAGTTAATACATAGAGGCAGTAGTGTTCAAATAGTACATTTAAATTTTCTACTGCTGTGTGCTGAAAATTATTCCCCCTTCTCTCTAAAAGGAACAGATATGTATTAAATATGCATTTAGACAAGTTGTACAAGTTGGCAGATGTTGGGAACCAACAAAATTCTATTGTCATACAAGAGACCTGTCACAGTGAGACCACTTTAAGTTCTACTAGTGTCTTTATCAAAGATATATCTGAAACATTATTTCCTCATGAGATATGACATCTGAATTTTGATGAGCTGTAACACATCCTATATCCTGTTTGAAAAATGCTGCCTTTTTTGAAGAAAGAGTCACCATAGACACCAGCAGTAAACCTTTTTTTTTTCTGAAGAATGTGCTTAAAAAGGCAGTGCCAGTTTGTAGTTTTGAAGATACACTAGGGATTGTTTTTCTTAGCACCTTTTTCAGAGTTCAACAAAGGACTCCAAAAAGTGTCTCAGCCCTGAAGATGTCAACTACTCTGACTCAGTAGGAAACCATGTTCTTGCTGCATATTTAAAGTCAGAAGGCAAGTGATGCATCTACTTCCAAAGTCACTGAAATGCAAAATGTTAGACTCTAGTTTCTACACACTGATTTTCTCAGTCAAATTATTTCAGTCCTGAATTGGAAATTCATTGAAGGTTGGAACCTGACCCTCAAGTTCCAGTGGTTTATTGAGAAATGAGTATCATACTTCTACGTAACGCAAACAAAGCACATCATTTAGACTATCCATAAATTTTGAGGAGTTAAACCCTGCAAATAAGAGCGTCTTTTTAATTTGGGCATAGGACTTCTGATACTTACTACAAAACTTTTTTTCCCTGTATTCAAAATTTAACAGAACATTTCCCATGCCTTTTCAAGTTGTTCATCTAAATGCACTTTTAAAAATTCTTATTTATTTTTAGTCGTATACATATGTAGTCATCTCCGAAAATCAGGTGACATATAATCTGAGATAAATACAAATGAACAAAATAATAACCAAAGCCATTCCTGAAAAAAAGGAAAAAAAGTGCAAGTATCTAGTAAAAAACTTCATAAAGAAAAACTATTTTTTTCTTGTATAGCCAAATATCTAGTCACAGCCATAATTTTTACCATTCTGTCCAGTGAAACTGTCCACATCATGAATTATTTTTAATTGTAATTTTTTCGTTCCTTACATGGAAATTTAAAATCTTCAGTAAAAATTTTACAATGTTCCAGATTTTTGCTTGCCTTAAAAGCACAACTATTCCTTTTCTGCTTACCATTTACATTTGTTATTTTAGCTCTGGATGTAACTGTAACTACCGTGATGTTGAAATGAGAGCAGCTTCCATAATTTTTTTGGAGGCAACAGATGCAGTCACCTCATAAAATGGCAGTTATTGCTTCTGCTTACTTTGTGTTTCATAAGCAAGCTCTGTCTCTCTGCTACTTACAGGCTGACACAATACTGCAGCCGCATCTTCTAGGCAAATTGCATTCACTGTTCAGTTACAATAAAATTCTTTTTTGCTGTGAATACTAAAGGAAACAGATGTCAACTGTTAAATTCTATTTTATGCCCAAAAGAATCTTCTCTTGAATCATTCCTTTTAAAGTACTAATAAAGATTCTACAAATATTTATATCAATTCTTTTAGCACTTTTTAGCACTTCATGGTTATACTGGTCATAACCAGTAAATAAGTGACAGGTGTAAACACACAGAAGTATTTTCTGTGAATCAGTTGCTAAAATGTTCATACTTCTGAGTTTCCCATGGTAGGGAATTCCAAACTGAAGTTAAGAAAAGCAGAACTCTGTCTGGTTCCCTTTGTATCTGCCATGACCTAGAGGGTTACCCAGCCTGCAGGTGTGCAAAGATCACAACCATGGGTTCATAAATTCCGTAATACACAAGAACATGGAGGCATCTATCCTCTAGTTTTCTCTACTTTTTTACAGATTATCACAAATACCACAAATCACCACTAGCGTGTCAACTGACACAAAAACAACCACTAGCAAGTGTAATAATATATCTCAGGCTATTACAAATTACTGTTAGCCATCAGTAATATTGTATCAATCAATAGCATGACAGCTGTTTATAATAACAACAACCAATCATATAGCAACAATAACAGCAACAACTAAGCAGGTATATGCTATTACAGGTTACTACAAATTTATCATTACTGAAGCAACTTAAAATAATATAGCTGCATATATGCTTATGATAGAACATTTATGTGGATATATAATACCAGTATTAAGTGATTTAGATTTCAGAAGGGCCCAAACCATTCCAGAGGGGGAGGACAAACTGATATCAGAGGGATAGCCAATTTACATATACACCCAATTAACAAAATACACTATTCCAAGTGTAGAATGCTAAAGCGAACTAACCCCAGAAGTGGGCCAGAGAAGGACCAGTAAAGTAATGGACTTCTGTCCCACTTCAAAGATGATTTGCATCACAGAATCTGGAGTCAGCCAAGTGTCCCTGGTAAAAGTCCAGGTCCTCATAAAAAGTTCATGCAGACTTGAGTCTCTTCAGGAAAGAAGAAATATGGGCAGCATGGGAATTTCTCAGAGCGAGAAGCTTCATTCTGGATAAAAATTACCTTCTTTTTTACATCACAGAGACATCACCACATTGAGCAGCCAACAGATGTTAACTTCAGGTTTGCACCTGTAACAACTAAGAGATTATATTTTATGTTCCTTCAGATCAATTTTATTTTCTCAGACTGCTTCCTCTTTTTCAGATGATAAGTTGCCACTACAGTTTTTTGGTTTTATGCTTATCAATGGTACCTTACGATGTCTCCCATTTCTGGGTACCCAGCTGTACTTCAAAGATGCCAGCTGCACATTTCAAGGATGTTTCTGGTTCCCAGGCCTAGTTCCCAGGCTCACAGCTCCCATGCTGGCAGGCAGCTCCTGTGTCAGTATTTTTGAATAAGCATTTCCTTCTGTTCAGTATTTTTCCCTTCTAACCGTTATGGCTGCTCACATCAGCATCTCCACCCATCAACACATATCCTCTGAATCTTTCAAGATAGTTTAGTGTTAAAACTGACATTTTCAGCATTGTATGAAGATCAGAAGGGTAACTGAAAGAGCAAATCAAGTAGCATATCATTAATATTGCTTTCTATCCTAATGCAGACTACAGCTCTGTAAGCTCTGATTGTTTCAGTAATCTTCCAGCTTAATATACATTTTAAATCAGGGGACCATAATAGAACCTTTCTTAAATTGTAGATTCTTACTAACTTTAACAAATTATGCTTTGTTTTAGTCAACACATCTCAAATGAAAATTGTTATAAGCACTTTCTTCTTCCAGAGGTCAGAAGTAAAGGATTTCTAAACGTTCAAGGAAAAAAATGAATACTCTAGGTAGATGAACATTGGTTTGAATTGTTGTTCAAGAGATTTCTGAAAGGCATCTGAATCTATTCTAAAGTTAAAAAGTAAAAGGAATGCGTTTTGTCCCAATAACTGTCCACAATATAAAAAAGTATGGATAAACAAATAAAAACTGGAATATTAGAGCAAAAGTGTTTTGTCATTATGTTGGAATATTTTCAGATTTTTAGGTAAATATAGGTTTAAATATTAATTTGGATATCATGGGTAATTTATTTGAAAAGAAAACATAATTTATTTTTAAGTTCTAATAACCATGTTCACTTGATCAAGAGTTTAAGAGTTTGTATTAATATTTAAAACAAATGCATGGAGGTTTCTTTATCTATAACATTCTCCACTTCTAAAATCAGCATCCAGTGTTCTCCCCTTATTATATCTATATATCACTGAGTATGTCTTCTCATCATGGAAAGCTGTCAGGTTCGTCAGACAGTATATGCCCTTGGCAAATCAATGCTGACTGCTGCTGCCAAACTCCTTTTTTGCTTCATGTGCCTAGACATACTTTCAAGGAAAACTGCTCCAAAATCTTCCTGGGTGGGACTGAGGTTATTCTGACTGTTCTGTAGTTCCCTGGCTCTTCCTTGCTTTTTTTGAAGTTGAGGGTGGCATTTGCCTGATTATACCCCCAGCTTGACTATTTCCCAAAAAGTCTTACTCTATTTATTGAATATACTTAGACAATTCATGAAATAAATATTAAGTGCATGTAGCCTAAAAGCAGTACTGATCTGATTAAGGTTTTATTTATACAAATAGAGATTTGAGGCTATTTTAATCTGTATGTGCTTAGAGACACCTATTATGGTGATTAACATCTTTATACTATGAAAACAAAAATTACTGTGCTTCATCAGAAATAACTTTGCACTCTAATATCTTGCATTTCAATCATATCAACTATATTGACTGTGGTAATGTTACCTAAACTCTGAAATTATCAAACTCTGATTTAGTGTTTTCCTATGTTAAACAAATAGGTGCACAAATTTTTGGTCAAGTTGATCCACCCTCTAAAGTCATCAAAACTGGTGAATGGAAGGACTTCTAATCAACGGAGGAAATCTTGGGAAACAAAGAACAGATGGGGTAAAGAATACCATTATCTAAATTATGCAGAAAGAAGCCTCCAAGTGACAAAGTTCTGGCCACAAGAGGAGACAAGCTGATAAGGTGTTGCAACCCACAGAAAATTGGTTGCAAGTAGGACAAAGGTAATTGTGGTAATGGGAGATCGTGACCTCCAACTCACTTCACACACCCCCACTCGCCCACCCCCAAAACAGGGCAAACCCCCACTTCAGGAGCATGTGTACTTAATAAAAAACTTCAGTAGCGCTATCTGAGGATGCACGCTCATTTCATTAGAAGTGAGAAGCTTGTAACCAATCATGTGCATGAATGAAATTGAACATGAAACGTGCTATGAATGTGCAAGTACTCTACTGTATATAATGTGTGCCCCCGAGTAACTTGGTGTGCATGTTAGTAGGGAAAATCTCCCATGCACCCAGTGCTGCAATAAACAAATGTCAGCTCTCTAAATTATCCTTTGGTTTGGAGATTATTCCTGGTTATGAATTTTGATAACAGTAACTGTCTGTCAATTTTATTTCAGAATACACATTTGATGAGAAAAGCAAGATACATTTAAACAGGAGAAAAAAAAATCAGTGAGGTTTAAATTTTTGTAATAAAATGTGAGATTATAGAATAGAAGGACAGGAACAAGAGAAACACCGTTATTATTTATGTTACGATAATACTGTTGATTGCATTGCTCTCAGTTTTATTTCCTGTGCTAGAAAATTGAACGGCATATTAATTGTGTGAGGAAATCTCAGTCAAGAACATTCAATATTTTGTGACCAAATAACAATTCTGTGATATCTTTACTTTAATCACTCTTTCACTCACTGCTGTATTGGTCATGACTACACATTGTTCCACTGAGACTAAGAATGAGAAAGGGTCCACTGGGAACATTTGCCAGTGAATTGGCTGGCGAGCTGAGTTAAAGACCCGGTATTGCCATCAATGCCTGTATCAGAAGAACACAGAGTGCTCAACATCTTGTAGCATTATGAAACACCGACACAAGTTTATGACTTTATTACCATATACACATATATATAAAAAAACCCCACAACAGATGGTCCTTTAATACCCAACCAAACAGAAAACCCAGAGACATACTTCTGTTTTGCACAATATATTTTTTGGTTCAGTGTGTTTTCCATTCATACCTGTTCAAACACTGGAATACAACTAAAATTTGCTCTTGCAACACAGGTAGTACCGTAAAGCATCTACTCGCAAAATAAATCTCAAATTTCAGAGTGAGCATTTACATATCACAAACCCTTGTTAAATAAGTGGCTTAGAATACAATGGTTATTAATATTTATCACCTTTATAATTATATAGTTCAGAGACAGATTTGGCTCACATGAGGAAATGTCTACTGTTTTAGACAGCTGAGAGCCAAATGTAGAATGCTTATGTAAACAGATATATATGGTATTTTCCAGATTAGAATTAGGGTTATTTTCATAGAGTTTGCAGCTATACAGCAAAATTAAGTTGTGGGGTTTGGGGTTTTTTTGCCAAATCAAAAGTCTCTTATGATATAAAGGTGCTCATTTAAAGATTATTTTTAGACTGCATTATTTATTTTGCTGCATCAAAAAAAGTAGTAATTTGCCGAGTGAAAGGTTTTCCCATCTTTTTCTGATATTAAGTTCAAACTAATTATTTTATTTTCTAGCAATTCTGGGATTTTTAGATGGGTTACTGCAAATATATGAATGTATACCAGACCATCAACTATCATACATACATTTTTAATACTAGAGAAGTATACTGTAAGCTTCTATGCTACTTATTCTGATCTATTTTGAGACTTTTAGAACTATCCTAGTGTTATTCCCTACAAAATTTTGAAGCCAGTATAAAAACCCAAGGCATTAAAATAGCAATACAACCTATTCATCTATCATGTAATGGGGGACAAAATCAGAAAGAAATACTGTTGATCTGTTCAATTGTATGCAAGTATTAGAGTAAAGCATTTGTCAAAGCACAATCAAAAAGACTGAAAAAATTGTTATCAATCCTTATAAAATATCCAAATATCTTGGTTGCAATTTCCAAACTACTGCCAAAGGTGACAGGCATAAAGCAGGTAACAAACTATTCCTACTGAATTAGAAAAAGCCTTCCACATTTCTGACACCAGTTCAGAGTTTGTGAGCTTACACATTTTTGTTAGATGTCAGATTTTCATGGGATGTCAGACTCAATTTTCAAGCCTCACAACCTCTGAAATAGATGATAGCAAATGAGCAGTACCTTTGAGTATAAGCATTAAATTGAACACCATCAACAACTGAACCAATTACCCATGTTAAAGTCCTAAGCCTCAGTCTAGCATAGCATCTCTCCAGCCTTCCGAACCTCAAGTCCCAGGTCACTGAGTAGATATTGCTGGTGTGACAGACGCATTATTTTTTTCTCTGAGGAAACAGGTCATAAGAGTGTACTGAAAGCAGCCCACCATATAACTGCCTGATCCACTTCTCTATCTGCCATGTACATTTTTTCCCAAAACCCAAGTCACTTGAACTGAGTCAACGAAGTACGGCCACTCAGAAAGCAAGAGAGATTCCGAAAGACAAACCTCTTTCCTTCCCGGCTGCCTGTTCTCCTGAACTCATTAACCTTAGCTACTGGCCTGGGAATACAATATTGAACAAATTGCACCGAGCAGCACTGTATTTTGCTTCCTCTGTAAATCTGGATTACATATCTGGCCACAGGAGTTCATATTTCTAATTGAAATTATTAAAAGTTATGCTGGTGCAGTGGTGAGAAATATATTGGAACAAGCTATGGATTGGGTCAGAATTCTCTACAAAATTTCCTTTTTCGCTGATTTTCACTTCACACTTCTTTCCCTTTCTAAACCCATCTCCACTGAGCTTCATGTTGTCTCTGTCTTTACCATAGAAATGGAAGTACCTTTGACAGAAAAGCTGGTTTGTACTGACACATATAAAACTGTAATTATTCTTAGTATTTTCCTTCCTAGTGACTACTGCTAACATGGGCAAAGAAAAATCTGTGTTTGGTCTAAAGAGCTTCCTTAAAATGTATTTACATTTACATTAAGGGCACACAATGCAAGAAGTATATAAACACTAAAGGTAATATTGAGAGTCTCAAGCACTTTAGAAATTGAACGAATTTCACCAGAATCGTAACTTCAGCCTACAGAAATAATACATATGTGTATATACAGGTAAGTAAGTAATGAAGAGAGCTAGAAACTTTATAGTTGGAACTGCATGTTCTTTATAGCAAAAAATATCAAAACATCTGCAACTGTAAGAAAAATACCTGATTTCTTGATGTCTTCAAAAAAATTGTAAGTCAGCAGACTAGTATTACATTTTATGAAAGTCTTTGCTTTTCCCACATCATAGTAACTTCACAAGCTCTGGGAATAACAACCAGTTTATCTTGCTGGGAATGATGGAAAAATCCTGATCTTTTCTTTTCTCCCTCCAAATAGACCTGTAACATCAGCTTAAAGGACCGATTGCACTTTTGCAAAATAAAAGATCTCAAAATGAACAATGGATGATGAGTTCCACTGAAGTCCCCTTTATAGTTAGTTTACTTCTACCAAATAGGCATGTCCAAGTATCACAAAGACAATGCCATGAAATTATGCCAGAAATGAATGCTTGACCTTCTATTACCTATATTTAAAGATTAACATGGTAATTAAAATAAAAAAAAATCTTAAAAACACTTTAAAGCATCTGTTTCCACAGATGTCTAATGTTTGATACCATTTCAATGCTTCAGTCATTCAAAGCAGTAGTTATGTGACTTTAGAGAATAATATTCTAAGTTTGTATATGGCATTAAGCTGAAAATTTATTTTCTCAATACAAACTAGTTTTGCTAACTCCTATGGCAACAGGTATACCTTGAGTGACTGAACTATACTATTGATATGCTGTAGAAGTTCTAATAAGCTTTCATATGTGTTCAAAAATATTATTATTTTAATATTGTCTTTCAAGTCAAAATCACAGAAGGGGGTCTGTAAGCCAACTAGTACCTGTCTGAAGCGGCTCTGATGAACAGATGTCTTTCGTGTTGTGGTGTGTTTACCCCAGCCAGCAAACAAGCACCCACCAACTGCTTGCTCACACACCCCTTCCCCCGACTCTGGTGGAATGAGGGAGACAACTGGAAGAGCAAAAGAAAAAATAACTTTTGGTAGAGACAAAGACAGTGTAACAGGTGAGCAGGGATGAGAGGGGAAGCAATGCAAAGGCAATCACTCTCCACATCCCACCAGCAGTCTCTGAGAAACAGCTACATTGGAAATACTAACCCCCAGTTTTTATAGCTGAGCATGTTACATGGTATGGGATATCCCTTTGGTCATTTCAGGTCAGCTGTCCCAGATGTGTCTACGCCCAAGTTCTTGCCCACCCATAGCCCACTCTCAGGGGGGGGCAGAGTGAGAAACAGAGAATGCCTTGGTGCTGTGAAAACTATGCAATAGTTACAACATTGGTGTGCTATCAACGCTATTTTAGTCACAAACCTAAAACATGGCACCCTACTGGCTATAGCAGCCAGAAGAAAATTAAGCCCTGCCAGACCCAGATCTTTTATAAAAAATAAAAAGTATGCTTCATTAATTTATTTGCAGTGTAGTAGAGATACTAATATAATTTTTAAATCATCTAAGGATTTCAACATCACTTGAAGATTTTTTAATCTGTACAGAACTACCTTAAATCAACTAATTTTACTTCATTCTTCAATACAGAGTAAATCATTAGGAAAAAGGGTATAATTAAATTTCCCTCTACTGCTATGAATCTTTAGTCACCAGAATTACTTTTATGAGTTGTTCATAAGTGGCACAGTGCTGAGGAACAAAAGGCTACTCTATATATGTCAATATCAAAGGCTTACAATGCAAAACTCCAGGACCAGGCAGCCACCATTAAAGCTTAAAGTCACTTTTTCACCAGCAGTTCTTGTCAGCTGTACCAAGCAATTATTTTTGTACCTTCCTCAGCATACTTTTTTGTACCTTCCTCAGGAAGTCAATCCACATTGTACAGTGTATTTAGAGATGTATCCTCATAATATTTAATATTCTACATGTATAGATCTGTAGTGAAATTTTGCTTGAAAGGAGAGAGTTTCTTCTTATAGTAGAAGCTTTTCTTTAAGTAAACGATATGATGTTTTAGTTTTGCTCTCTGAAGATATTAAAAAGCATTTACTTGCTGTGGGCTGAGGACCTGTAGAATTTCAGGTTTTAGTATAAGAGGTGAACAGGTATATTTAAATGTGTTCTTGTGTATAGGTAGGTATACATACATATTTGCATTAAATTCCTGAACACAAACAAAATACATATCACTAATAATCAATCATGTTCAATACATAATATAGACATAAATTTATAATTAAGTACAGAAACAGTTTCAAGTTCAGAAAGAAAAATAGGGAATGAAAATTATCTTAGGCTGGAACTTGAGTTCTAAATTTTATTCTGAAAGAATCTGTAGGATTCTTGAGAAGTAACATTCTTCATAGCTGGAAAGCAGAGACCATTACTTATTTGCTATAATTGATGAGCGATAGCCCCACAACAAAAGTTTGACATAACCTTTTTGTGGGATATTGGAAATATTGTCCAAGGTTCAGGCTATTCAGTTAACAGAAGCAATCATTCTCTTGAATTATAAAGAGAAGTAAAAAAAAAAAAAAAAATAATCAAAAGGACACCCCCCCAACTAAAAAACAGTAAAATTCAGAGTTCAAATCATGATATTCTATTTTGAAATGTGTTGATTATTGTTCACGTACAATCCTTTTTTTATCTTTTTACTACCAGATTTTCTTCAAACATCTTGAACATTAGTTTTCTACAAAAATAAGAAACTAAGTTGAGATTTCATATTCTTTACATCCCCAGTTTCCTAAGAGTTGAGATTTGTGTGTGGTTTTGTGTGTCTATTCCATGAGTCAGATAGCTCCATGAGTCATTTCCTGGCTTCTGTTGGATTTCTAAGATCCTAACCCACTTTATATGCAAAGATCCCCTATGCTTTTCCCTAAACATAGTTACTATAAGAACAAGGATATTTTTCTGCAGTAAATTCTGCCACAGGATATTTTTCTCCATACGTTCAACAAATAGTATTGGTGATCTTCTGAAGTAATAGATATTGGCCTTGGGCAGGATCCCAATAGCAAAAAGCTCTAATCTTTTGTGTAACGGTATTTTGCATAATGTATTAACTTCTGTGTAATGGTATCTAACCTGAGCACCAGAGGATGTGCCATCAAGCTGATCATTAATGAGATTTTATTTCAGTCATGGTGCACAAGAGCTCTCAACTAATGTAAATTAAGTGTAATTTTTTTAAAAAATATAATTTTTAACAAATTAAATCATGATTGTGATAGTTTAACTTTTTATCAGCTCGTCACCTGTAATACAACCACATGTCCAAAACCAAAATGTAGCATTTGTGGAACTGCAACGCAACAGATACTATTATTTTCAGACCATTTAGCAATGCCAAATAAAATTTTATTGTCTGTTATTAGTTCCAAAGTGATGGGCCCAAAATGTTCACAAGGAAGACTATAAAATACAGTTCTTAAAATCTGGAGCAATACTCCATTTATCAAAGGAATCATGCTAGGACTACTTGTCAAATATTTTAACATAGCTCTTTAGCAAGAGAGCTGCATGCACTATTCCTGTAGCCAGCCAGCCAACAACTTTCATAAAAGAAAAAGCTTTTGACTTAATACAAATGCATATAAAATTAATATTCCAAATCAAATTGTATTTTTTATTTCCAGTAATGATTATTTGGATTCCCATACAATATTAAATCAAGCTGTTAATGCAGTTTCCAAGTTTTCATCTCAAAAGCTAGTTTACACAATGTATCAACTTTGCCAACATTTCATAGTTTTATAGAACTGAATTACAGCATGTTACCTTTTACTGACAAGAAGTAGTTTCTTTCTCTTGTCAAAATTGAACAAAAGTTTTCTTTCTCTGGAGACACAAAACCTGCCTGGATGCGATTCTGTGCAACTTGCTCTAGGACAACCTGCTTTAGCAGGGGGTTGGACTAGATGATGTCCAAAGATCTCTTCCAAACCTGACCATTCTGTGATACTGTAGTAATAACTTTCTTTATTTGTGAGGTAAAATATCAACACTGAAATAAGTGATGTACCCAAGGTCTTATAGTAAATTAATGGAATGACTAATTTGAAATCATTTAACGTTACATCTAGAAAAAAATCTTAAGACAGCATCAGTCTGATGAGTTGATATGTTAATATGACTGTATTGTCAACAAGCCTAGTCACATTACAGTTTAATCGTGCATTTTGACTTTTTATGTTTTGCATGGACACTCAGAGTGTTAAGAAGTCAAAATTAATTTATTGAGCTATTGGAATATGGTAACACTTTTGCAAGGAATCCAGTCTCTCAAAGATGATCAGTCACTGTCTAGTGGCAAATGGACCCTCTGCTACAAGTGTTCTTGCACTGGCATCTTCAGCTGCACTTGTAGAAACTCTTCAAACCACTGTTCTACTCAGTGCTTATAATCCATGTGGACCCAGGTTCCATGTGACCACCTCGAGACATATATCACTTAATACACCTTAACCACTTGATACATCTTAACTGCACACAAGATATCTCTTAAATATCTTAGCTGCATACAAAAAGCTATCTGGCATGGTCATTCTTGAAGAAATAGTTTCTATTAAGTTTTTATATCTACACACACCTTTATCATTTCTGTAAGCAAGTCTTTGGGATACTGCATCCAGTATGTTAATCAACATGTTTAGGCATGCAAATTGCACTAGATGCAAGTAGTAACCACCTGGGGGGTGGGGAGTAGAGAAATTATGGAACTATGCAGAATTCCCACCTGGGGGGTCCTGTCTAATATTAATAGTGAAAGTCCACCTTGCTTCAAGCTGGTCTATTGTCTCACACCAGTCCATTACCTCATCTGTTCAGATGACTGGCTGGGGAGTTCATGGACCACCCAAGGACGTAATGACTTAGCCTGCTTACAAGCATAGTTCTGGTACCCAATTATACAACTATATCTGAAGAACAAACTTGATTTTCAGATTTATAACTCACTAATAACTTAAGTTCTATCACTTTTGCAACATCTGCAACCACATCTCTACGTGCAGTGTTCTTTGAAATTTACTACAAAGCATTCATCGTGTCTGCCCTATTTTAATCATATCTCATACTCTTATTGCAGGACAAGTAAAGACTACAGTATCCTGCCTTTTAGATGTTGGGCAATAAAGCTCTTCTCCTAGAAGAAGTTATTTGTACAGTGCTTAATATAGCTTTAAGCCCTTGACTTATGTCAATGACATCAAAATGATTTTATAGGGAGCTGAAATTAAGCACATCTGTAAATTTGTTTTAGGACTGTTGCATAATAATTACCATTCATGGGGTGATTAATGCTTTTTTCCACATGCATAAATAGATTATATCACATTCTTTCTAAGAAAAGCACAAGATTACAGGAAGCACTTTTCTGTTTTAGTTTGGAGATTTAAGAACTTTGTAGCATGGTAGAGAAAAGGAAAAAAAAAAAATAATTCTAACTGATGACAGTTCCCTCATCCTTTCACAGCCTGGTTTCCTCTACAATAAACCCAAAAGAGAACCAACAACATGGTTCTCTTAGAACAGCCAAGAGTCAATACTAAGCTAAGCTGAGCTGCTCACTGCCATGTCCCAAGATGCATCCTATTCGGGCATTAGCCACTCTTCTTTTTAGAGGCATTACTACAAGGTAAGCCTTAAATTGGATATATACATAGTGGAAATTTACTTGCATGCAACAGCCGAAGGTAATTTTAGGAACCCTTTTTCTTAGAAGGTAGGAGATACTTTCAGGTTTGTAATTTTGATTTTTTTTTTTAACAAAAGTTGCAACAACAGCTTTTCAAGAGTAACAAAAAAGTAAATCGGTGTCAAAGGATATTTTAGCTTAGATTGTCAAAGATTAACCACAGAAGTACCACCGATAGTGACTAAAATCTTCAAATTTGGATGTTTATTGTGCATTAAAAGTTATTTCATATTTGATAATGAGCTAAATCACCTACTTTTGAAAATGTTTACTATAGCATTTGTTTTCACAATAACTGAATGTCTAATACTCCTTCTGTTAAAGGTTTTAAGAATGATCTGTTGTTACCCACTGAGACAAAGATCTCTGATGATGATGCAGCTAAAATTCATGGAGCGGTGAAGAAGCAGTATGACCTCTCAGGGTAGTGATCTACACTCACTGCAGCAACCATGGAGAACAGCTTTTTTTCTTCACTAGAGCTAGAGATAGTTACAGTTTACTAAATCTAGAGGCAACACAGCCTCTTTGCTTTGCAGAAAGACACTTTAAATATCCTTTTTGTTTATGTGTTTACTAAGCGATCATGCTTGTCTTGCTGCAATATCCAATGTTAAATAATATTCAATTTTATAACATTCTCTCATCTTTCTATGCAATATCAGCACAGTTGCAAAGCATGGTGATTGTTTCTCTTTTGTTCTTTACCACTTATTGTCAGTTATATGATTTGAAGATGAAGCACAACATCTCCTTTGGTGATAAATGGCAGACAAAAATTTTCTGTCACAGTCAGTTAGTGCTTAGACTGCAGGAGGTTGAAACTTCACTATAACTATTAGGCATTGTGGAATGCTACCTTAAATGCAAAATGCGAATAGAAACCCTTCAGGACATAAATAGGTTTGTTTTGCTTTATGCTTGCCTGGGTATAAATGACTATCCAAAGTGCAAGAATGTGGAGAAACAAGCACCAGTATTTTACTTCATACAGCTTTGCCTCTAATACAAAAAGATGACTGATTTAAGGAAACAGATTCTAAGAAAATTGAGGATAATGGGTACATAATTTACAGCACACCACTCATCAGACAGTGTAAATGTTGAAACTGTTTACCATAAACTGGTAGCTTTCCAGTGTGAGTACGCCTTTTCTATAATGAGAAGAACCATAATGAGAACAAGATAGAGCGGCATTGGCAATATCTTTTATAATGTGTTTCAACTCAAATTTGAAATATGTATGTCAAAAGAGATTACAACAAAGCCTCAAACTCTGGAAATAGTATCAGTTTATGGAAGAACAAAAAACAGGAGAAATAGAATTAATTTTTAACTATTCAAGACTTCTTAATGAAATGTGTATTTTCTAAGATAAATTCAATTAATATTTATTGTAGTCAAGTATTTAGGCTTTGGTTTCTGGTCTACCTTATAATCTACACTCTGTAACATTACAGTTGTATGACATTGGAAGCAAAAAGGTTTTTACAATGTTAAACAAATACTGTAAGATCTGTAACAGGCAAAACATTTCATCAACAACTGTAAACCTTTTACTTTTGAATATGGTACAAGCTACTAGCTAAGATATTTTCAGATCAAAACCAATGAAAAAATAAAGCAAACAAAAATTAGAGTTTATTTTTAGAATGCCTTTATAAAAGCCTCATGGGAACAGTCATTAGAAATGTAGAAAATTGCCCATCCATTCCATGTGCTGTTCTTCTCTTACTGACCTTTGGAATTTGTTACTGCTGCCCATCAATTCTGAGTGCCCTGCAAGTAAGGACAATCATTACTGCAAAATCTGTAACAGCTTTCATGCTCATCCATCTCCCACAACATGCCCTATTTCTGTCTTACAGACCACATAAGACAGAACCTGAACTCCAGCTCTGGTGAGTGATACAGAATATTTGATAATATTTCCAAGAAAAAAAAATATGTCTATTCTATAGTGAGTGGTCTCACATAATGGATTGCATGTTATTTCAAATTGGAATTAAAGTAGTAGTAAAGATCAAGAGTAAAGAAACATTATCAAAACATGAGATTGGTGAGATGATGTAGACTCCCTTGGTGTCTGTAACAATGTATAAGACACTGTTCTTCTGCTTTATTCAGAAAATACATTAAGGAAAGGAATAATCTCATACATTTCTTCTCTGCTTAGTCAGAACACAGTTGTTCAAACTCAATCTCCAAAAAGCATAGAAGTGAAACACAGTACTCAGATGAAGCATAGAAGCTCAAAATAAAGATTTTAAACTTGATATTTTATGTTCAGCTTTTAGCTGTCCGGGCCCTGCAGGCACCACAAGGCCTGGCTGTCCCTGCCCAGCCATCCAGGACTCCCTCCACACTGCCCATGGCATAGGACCCCATTTCAGCCCACCAGGGTGGTCAGCCCCTGCCCCAGCCATGCCGTAGCAGGGCTGGTCTCCAGCTCCCACAGCCCAGCCCTGCTCTGTCGAGCCAGGCCCACCTGCTGGCTAATGTCACAGCCCAGGTCCATCCCCAGGGAGGTGCCTGATTTGTAGGACTGGGGGTTGCCCTGGTGCCCTCCAAGCTGCACTGCTCCTCTGAGGTGGTGGGACAGGTCCAGGCTGCCAGGTCCTGCCCTGACAGAAACCCTGGAGTCCCCCAGACAAATCCACAGCAAGCCGTCAGCCATGCTGAACCCAGACACTAACTCTGGACTTGCTACATTTAGTCCATACTGAAGTTCCTTCATTTGTAATTTTCATTAGCCATGGGGATCTTGACTATGATATGCAGGAAAATATCGTAGTCAAGGAGACAGAAGGAAATATTTATGATATTGTTAAGTAACTTGGGATATAGTAAAATGAACTTTAGTGGCCAAAGCTACACAGTCTATACATGGGTTAGTTTAAAATTGTCACATTCAACTAACTAATCAGACTCTGGTAACACTGACAAGTGACTGGCCAAGCACTGCAGCTTCTCTTGGTGTGCTCACTTCTGTATGCAAATAGCTGTGCTGAGTGAAAGCATGAGAAACCTCCTTTGGCACTTGGATTACTTACTTATGCCATTTAAACAAATGCTCATATCTTCCTTGTTTTACCAGTTTTCAAACTTTCTCTGACAACCTCAGACTTTATCTTGCTGTCTGAATATGCAGCTCCTTCAGCTTTAGAGCAGACTGTCAGAAGCAGACCCTGTCAAGGGAGTTGCAATATACATTGTACTTTGGGCTGTGGGTATTCTGCCTTCTCATGCCCCTTGAGTTGAAACTTGTGCACTGTCAGACCTGGGAGGTTTCTGCCAACTCAGTGTGATGGATGTGGCTACTGCTGTTCCTGTTGGCAGGTCTGGACAGCAAGACTGAACATGTATTCCAGAGATGCAGCTGAAGAGGTGCATGCATGCATACACTCATGCTCCCCACCAGTGCGTCTGGCCACAAAAATGAACACAGAAAGAAAGCAGTGTTGTCGTGGCAGCCACATAAACACCCACAGCTCTCAAATACGTGAACACAGGCAGAGCTGTTGTTTTCCCTGCTAATTAAGTTTGGAGTACACTGGTGAAAACATATACACACAGAGGACTGAAACTCCCGAGTGGAAAATACACTCCAGCCTCCACAGCATCCCTGACCTACAGACTCCCTATGATCTGTATCTCCTTTTCCAGCTGTTAGCATCTAGGTACATACACACAAACAGTGAAATTTCACAGAAAATAGTGAAGAACATGATGTAGTAAGGAGATAGGACAGACTGTAGTGATCAGATGCAGGGCTCAGTCAGACAAGTGTACTGCTCAGCAGCTTGTTTACATATAACTAGTCCCTTCTATTTCCCCCTTCTCTCCATTTTCCATGCTTATACTTTTGTGACCCACTTTGATCCCTCCCTTTCTCCAGCCTTGTCTCCTCTCAAGAAACCCAACCCTAGTTACCTTTTTTCAGTTTGTCCCAGTTTAGCTAAATCCATATCCAAATTTCATATTTCTGATGGCCCTTCTGTGCCTAAGCTTTACAGGAAGCCTTCATTAGATGGTAGCAGGCAGGATTCCAGCTAGTTTCAACATTGTGTGTTGTAGCTAAAAGAGAAAATAAAAGTACTTGTTGGACTTTGAATATATTCATGCTAGCTTCAGTACTGCATCTTTGAACCTCTGAAATTCCTCCAGCTTTCATGTAATTTTCCTTTGACCTTTCTGGAAGGATCACATTTCTTTCTACTTTGTCAAACTTCACTTTACTAATTCAGAAGTTGTAACAGGAAATTGTACTTTAATAGCAAAAATGTACTTGTCAAGTTTCTGCCAGGTTGTCCAGAGATCTCATTTTTGAGGACAGGGTCTATATTCTCAATGCTCTTATCTGGCAGTCACCCAGCTACAAATTCTGAGTCAGTTCCAAGACTCTTTGTTGGAATAGTGCTCACATTCTGTTCTGCTTTTTACAACTCATTTTAAAGTGTTTCAGAGCATCAGAGATGTTCATAGGTATTAAGGTAACTGTAATATATGTGCTGCAGAGCCAATGGTTCTTACTAACATACCTGAGATTTCAGTTTTGAAGGCAGAAAGCAAACTTAGGCTTGTCCATGGGAAAATCCACTTGCCTTTAGGAAAATCTTTTCACTGCAGACATGCCAGCAATTGAAAATGAGCTCAAAAGAGAAGTTATCATCCATGTCTGTGTCTGAAGTGCACCAAATAGATCTTAATATCCCTGGCCAGCTTCAACTGAGTTCCCACATACTCTGTCTACCCATAGGCCCAGGATATTCATTTCAACCCAGGCTTGGTGACATCTGTTGTAGGTGTGCTTTTGTCCACCTGTGTCTCCTACAGACTCTTCAGATCTACACTGCAGTTAGCTTGTCTTCAATCACCAGTGCCTGGATGGACCCCTTGGATGTACTTCTCAGACCACCATTTGATAGACCCATGCTGCTGGTGAGAACCATCTCAGCTTTGGCTCTGTGCTCAGCAAAAGTGCCAGGGGCTGTTGGTAGACCTCATTACTGGCTTTGGTACTGCCTGTCGCACTCAGGCCCTGCAAGACAGGGCCCATCAGGGGTTAAAGCCACCCCTGCAGTCTCCACTGTGCCTGGCTGAGCCCTGAGGGGGCCTGGCAACCCTGGCTGTCAGTTCAGATGTCTGAGCCAAACACCATGGTGACTAGCCTAGAGCAGTGCAGGGCCGTATTGCTGTGGCTTTCCCTCAGTGAACAGACTGGCCCTGAGTTCTGATCTCCCCATAGAGTCAAACCACTGACAAGGCCCAAGTACCTGAGTGAGTCCTTTCTCCCCAGTCCTCCCTGGGTTCAGCGCTCCTTAGGGGCAGCTTGAGCACCACCCCCTCTCCCCTCAGCACACATCAGGATGCCCTGGCCAGCTCCAAATGCTATATATTGTCCCTGCCATGGCCCTGACACAGCTTCAAGTCCTCAGTGTCATGTCCCTGTCCCAGCTTTAAGACTGCCCTGCCTCTGTATCAACTCCAGATTCCCCATCCCACCCCCAAATGCCCTTTGCTGTGGCCCTGCTGTGATCCTGACCTGGCTCTGAGCTGCAGTCTGAGCCACATCCCTTTCCCAGTTCCCTGCCCCTCCTCTGTATCCCCTAAGATAGAACACTGATGCTCCGTAGCAATCAGATCACTGCACAGCTCATCCTTCTGAGCCCAGACCTCTGTGACATGGGAAGACAACACTTGCTCAAGTTAGGGAGAAGGGGGACTTTTCTCAGGGCCCTGAGGGCACTAAAGCAGTCACTGCCCCTCCACTGGGGCCTTCTCCCACCCCTGCCCATGGCCCAGGATCCTGTCTCAGCTCAGGTATGGTTAATCAGGTCCTGACCTGAGCAATGTTGTAGCTGTGCCTTTCTCTAGCCCTGTCATCTAGATGGACCATTTGGACCTAGTATCCCAGATGCTAAACCTAAAGATCTACAGCCCTAAGCTGTAGACAGCTAATTTCTTACATGAATTGCTTGGACATAGGTTGTAGCTTATCTCTAGCCATGTCTCCTGAATAGACTCTGGATCTATGTAATATCTTGTCTCCAGACCTTTCTCTGGTGCCATGTCCTGCTGCTCTTGGCTGGACGCTCCATATAGACCTGGACCTGATCCACCATTGGCACACTGTGTCTGGGATTGTTTAGCTTTTGAATTAAAACAAGTTCCTTTATGTCAACAAACAAGACTGAGGCTAATGAAGACTACATAGGAAATTGTTTGGTATGCAGGTATTCATGATATCTGAGTTGAAAACTCTAACCTGCTTCCACCAGCTAATGTAAGTAGAAGACACTGAAGATAAAAAATTGTCTTATTTAAAAAAAAAACAACACCAAAACACACACACACTCCCCAAAATCTGACATTCCTTGCAAAATCGGTCATAAAATGTTGATACAACCATTTTTTCCCTTGCTGTACACTGGTAATTTCTTCTAATAGTCTTTTTGAAGTACTTCCTATCAACTTATATTTAGAAAACCCACAAACATCATGACAATCCTCAAAGGTAGTGAGACCCACGCTCCCTATTCAACATCATCTCCTCCCAAAGGAAATAAAGTACATTGAGGGAAGATGTCACTCACAGATTATCCAAATACAAAGTCAGGATATTTCTGAAGCATTTTTACCAGACCTGTGTAATGCATCATGGAATCCATGTGTTCCTTGTTATTGGGAGAATTTAGCAAAATCAAGTTGAAATTAAGGGTATATGTAGTATAGAAATATTAGTTTCTACAAGTAATATTAATTTAGACCTTTTACATTTTGTGTATGTGCTTTTTTAAATGTAACAATGAAAAGTCTAAAAGCATAAGTTAAAAAAATAAAAGCTCCCATATTATGTTGTCTTACTTGATATGCATGACAGTACATATTCTTTCATTACTTAACATGATTTACTTGTTTATGGATATGTCCATATGTAGGCGGTTTAGAACTTGAAGGCATATGATAGAAACATTTACTATAACTGCATTATGAAAGCATACAAGACTTTTCCGGTTCTTTGTTGCACAACGTTCATGTTCATCCTACACAGATGAACTTTTATGCCATTCTCATTCTTTATCATAAGAAATATAATTGGTTATTCAGACATCCTGAAAGCAGGTGAAACACCACTGACTTCAATCAGTTCATCCCACAGACTCAAATGCCAATGGGGCTATAGGAAATGAAAGATGTTATCTATATTGCAACCTTTTTGTTCAGTTTTCAGTCTGACTGCGGCTTAATCTCTGCAGTCAATGGAAAGATTATTTCTAAAGCACAGCATCACTTACTGAAGGTAATGATCATATTCTTTATAAGGATAATCTAAAAAAAAAAAAATAAAAGGAAGATTTCTTCTGAGCTGAATTTGAAGTTCTTTGGCTGTATTTAGGGGTACCTACCTACCATCTAAATAAGCTCCTATAATATGAGTTAAAGTTTTTGTACAGGATACACATTGTTACTGCATACAAGAGATTTGATGAAAATCATTATGACCTCTGCAATTCCTGCCCTAAACTACTGAAAGCAATTGTTAGTTATGCAAGTGCATTTGATTTTTAAATGTCGTGCTGCAGTTGCTACTTCAAGAAACCCCATGAACTTTATCACACTATTCTGATTTTTCTTTTAAAACCAGAAGGATAGTACATTCCATTGAAAATGGAGGCAGTCTATAATGAAGACTACAGGAGATACTGCTTTTTGTTTGGTGCTGAGGACTAAACAATTAATTTATATTTTCTGAAGAAAACTGGGTATAGATAAAATCCAGCTGGTTGAAGATCAGTCTTGAGAGTAATAAAATAATTCTGGTATGATGGCAAAGCTAATAAAAGAAAATAATCATTCAGATGCTGTCTCTGCAAAGAAGCTGTAGTAGAATTTGGATGTCTGGTAGTTATTTAGATGACCAGTTGCTGAGTGCTGCTTATTTCAGTGACAAATTAAATGCATAAGGTACAATTTTTGAATATGTGTAAAAAAGGTGAACTAATATATGATGGGAGATGGGATGAAACAGGACACAGAAAGTAAACCAGATCAATCAGTAGCTCAGTCATGTTGCCCAGATTATACAAATATACAGCCCTGGAGTTTATTTTAAAATAAAGAAGGAAACACTAGAGAGTTAAATCCATGTGCAGCAACATTATGTTACATGCAGTGCCTTAAATTCATGTCAAATCTGTCAGCTGTTTTTCAGTGTCTGCCTTGACTACTTTTACAGTTTTTTTTCTCCAGAAACAGTTGAAACTTGCAGCAGATAAAACTTTATCATCTCTGGTTGACTAAGATCCAGCAGTTTCTTTAGTTTAGAAAAGACTTTAAAGCATTTAGAACTTTCTTGGTTTGTACACAGAATAATTGCAATGATAGAAAATATGGTTTAGAATTGTTCCTGACTGGTGTCTAGTTCAAACTCTTGTTCCAAGGCAATATAAACTACCTATCCTTATTTTTAAAGGACTCTGTCCAATATAAAATGTAATAAAACCATAAAAACTACTACAATATTCATCTGTTTTCTAAAGTATTCCATATTGTTCCTCCTCCCAGTGATCTTGAATCAGATTAACTATAATAACTGATCCACTCCTTTACTCTTCTTTGCTACATAGCTCACAGTAGACACTCTGATGATGATCTAACACAGCTGGTGACAAAAAAAAGTAACTGCTGACTACATATCAATACCAGTTACTACTAATCACTGTTCTGAAAAGCATTGTAAAGCAAATTATAGGACTCAGGATTAGTTGCCTTTCCATTGAATGAAGAAAGTGCTGATAACAAGTTTTGCATTCTTTATCCTCCAAAGTTAGAATACATAGCCCAGTAGTTCACCTCTGCAGCTGGAAGCATAATTCCAACTTAATTTCTGTATTAATCAACCACTTATTTGTAAAATATTCTTCCCAGTATTAGCAAATGGACAGATATCTGCCTTTCAAAGCACTGAATTACACAATATAGTGTAATAATTAAAGTTTCATATTGCAAAAACATACCAAAAATACTCTGTAAGTCACAGATGACCAGGAAGATGATGACAGATAAAGAAAAAATATTTGATAAATGAGATAGGCAAGTTCAGGAAGAGTTTTAATACCTTCAAAGTTTAGCCTGAGCAACATCTGGACATCTCATTTGCTATTTCATAGTATAAGGATTACCACCTCTTTCCTTACAGAGCAAAGAAGTAAAAGGATTAGGACAGTAAAAAATTGTGATAATTTTTATACCAGCACAATGAAAGAAAGGTTTCTTTGCAAATAATCTTTCCCAAATGAATTAACAATTTCTTCAAATAGCCTATTGAAATATTTGTAAGACCTAACATCATGCATTTAACTGGAGTAACAGGTACTTTAGAGACAAAAGTGAAGCTCAGACTTTCACGATTCACACACAAATAGTTAAAAGTATGATCCATGGCACGTTGTTATCCCTAGTTTGAGCAGGCAGTTGATTAGATGAGTCCAGATGCTTCTTTCAACTTGAATTATTTTGATTTCATCTTTTGAAATCTAGAGTTGTAGTGTAGACACAATGAAGCAGCATGGAATTTATACAGCATTTCTACAACACCATTGGTGATTTCTTGTAATCACTTAAATCTGTGAAAGCAAGGTGAAAGTTTTCTGGGCTTTTTGGTGTTTTTTTTTCTTTTTTTCCCTTGAATTTTATACAGGCTGAATATTATTTAATATATACCAAAAGCTTTTAAAAAGTTAAAAATTTACATCTTCTTGTCAAAAATATATGTAACAAGAAAGAAGGTATAATGCAAGGTTTTACTGGAAAAAGGTATTATTTTCTCCTACATTGAAAAACAATTTATAGCCATAATTTAATGTTTTTTCTAAACTATAGCTATCTTTTTTCTCCAATGATTTTCACAAAAGAGTTAAATTTATTGTTGGTTTACTTAGCATATTAAAAGAACATGTTAAATTTTCTCAAAGGTTTACTGATCCTGGTGAGTGGTGAGATTGCCAACCAACTGTGTTTTCAGACATCCACTCATATAATAAAATAATCTCATATTTCCAATTATATCCACAGATTTCCAGGTGCAAAACTAGTTTATTAGGCAGTATTTCAGACTATATCTTTCTCATTTTGTGAGAATCTCCAAACAAATAAGAGGAAATACTTGTATAAATAAGGTTAATACAGTTTTTCTTCAGTGGATGGACTAAGACTTACCTGGAAGGATGGTAATGTTATGTAACTGTGAGGAAAAGGGGGAAAAAAACCCCTGAAAACTGAACTCTATTGTCATTACTTAGATTCTGGATAAAGTTCAAACATACTTATTTTTTGCAATGTAAAGAATTTAACATCAAAAATAACCTTACTAGCTAGGTTAGTAACTGTTTATGTAAAAGTAGAATACATTATTTCACTATGTGTCAACTTTTTTGATAACTATTTCCTTCTGCATTATTAATATTATTTTTATATATATTGTTTACTTTTTATCCAAATGAGCTAGTTTCTGGTTAAAATTTTATAACTCTGAGTTAGTGTCTAACACAAATTTTACCTATGTAATGCCACTGAAAGCAGATTACTGTTGTTCACTTCATAGATACATCTGTATCATCAAGATCAGTTGAACAACCACCCAAACTGTTTTTTTCTCTTTATTTGTTACTCTCAGTCTGTGAGAAGGATTCCATGTCCTCAGGAACAGTTTCACCTTTCATGTGACTCAGCTACTATCCCTTACTGCTGCACTAATAAATATATCATGTGCTTAGAACCACTTGTGAAAATTCAGTTTCAATATTAATTTCCTACTCTAATCAGAAGTAGTTCCCTATTGAAGAAAGATATCCCATAATTCAGAGCATAAATGCTACATGCAAGTAAGTATTAAACTATTAGAATTTTGGCCCAGATACTTGTAGATAGTTACATAGCAATAAAGTGTGTTATATATATGTATAATCACAAGGTATGATATGCATTATATTCAGGTGTCATCTATGTTTTGCTTTTTAATAGATTATACTGCTGTATAGCCTGATATAGAATAAGTGATGAGGATCGACTTTAATTCATATATTTAATCAAATAATATTAATAAAAGGTCTTAGAAATCTGTTTTCACATACAAGGCACAAATACAAAAAGACTGTATTTTTAAAAATATGTTTAACCTAAGTTTTATGCATAGAAATAAATTTACATCAGATTGTTCTATTTTAACTTTTTGATGATTAGCTGGAAGTTAACTAGTTACATTAGCTAACACCTCTTTAGCAGTTTATGTCCCCTACAGAATTGTCCTTTATTTAGAATAGATTTATGTCTAGTGCAATTGGTGAGATAATTCCATTCTTACATAGATAAACATTTAACTATTTATGAGAGTTTTGAGGCAAATTATTCTGCTGAAAGAAATGTAAGCTTTGTCATAATAGGCTGTAAGAGACTGGTTTGTATTCATACATTTGTTATGAAATAAGAAATAACCTTTTTTTTTATCAGAAGTTCAAATAGGTTCTAAGCATTAGATGCAACAACGTCATTGAGTACTATGTCAACTAGTAAACCAGCTCAGGCCGATATTTTTTTTTCAATATAATGGCCCAATGCTAAGGGAAACTGGTGGAGTACTTTCATTTCATTTCATATTATTATTTCTTAATAAGGGACTTTTGTAAGGGTCTCCTGGATTTTCATGCCATTTTCATCACACTATTACTATGTCCTGCAGTTACTGAAGTTGGTATATAACTCATTTTGATCTGACAGGAAAGAATTTCATCACATCTTGATCCCTTCCAGATTTTTAGGCTTTGTTTTTTGAGGAAACCACCTATGCAAGCTGCATTCTTGAGATTAACAGCTCCATTCTTCCAGTGGATGACAGCTGTTATGGAGAGGTAACACTTAGCCTTGCGCTTCACCGCTTTCCTCCCATTATGTTTAATTAACTACATCTAATAATTCTCAAACTGCTGAAAACAAGTAAATTGCCTCTCAGAGTAATTCATTCCCAGAGTCCTGAAGCAGCAAAATTTCTCAAGAAATTGAAATTTAACAAGTTTTCAAGCCAAATTAATTCACACATCTTTAAAGATATTCTGATGGTAATTCCTGGTTTTATTCAGAGCAAGTGCATACGTAACATTTTTATTTAGTTTTAGTAAAACCTGAACACTATACATTGAGATCATGCAGTGGCAGTGATAAGCTTACAAGGGTTAATTTTAAATTCCCCACCCCCCCACCCAACGACCCCCCAGGTACATGACATTATCATTTAGTTCCCAGGAAAGCAGTGCTAAACTGAGATAATATGAAAAATGTTATAAGTGATCTTTGAAAGCCACTACTAATTTGCAATTCAAAACTGGATATAATATTTAGAGTTATTTGCAATAAATAGTATTTTTTCCATTTTATGTCAAACATGAGAAAATGTGTTATGACAGGTTCTTGTGTTAGGACAACACTACCTTTCTGCTGCACAAATGCTGAAGCAGAAAAGGCACATTTATTTCCAAAACAGGAGACAGTGGTCTTGTAACTAAAGCAAATAGGTAATCAACAACTATCATTTGTGAAGAAGCTACTGAAGTAATTACTGCTCGCCTATCTAATGAACTCTTAGGCTTTACTTGCTGTGCACTGTAATGAATTAGTGATTCATCTTCTTATGATTGTTTCTGTTTAAAGATTTTTTTCTTTTTTTTGTCATAATTTTGCTAGTTAAAATAATGATGCATTGTATATTATTTACAGAGGCATGCAGGAGTCCAGAACAGATCTGATAGGGAGAATGTAACATGTCATTCTATGACTGATATTTCCAGTGACTTCAGGTGGTATTGCAATGTTCAGTAGAAACTGGGCTGAATTACGGAATCACAGAAACACAGAACAGTTGGAAGGGACCTCTGGAGATCACCTAGTCTAACCCCACTGCTAAAGCAGGTTCACCTAGAGCAGGCTGCACAGAGTCACAGTTCCTTTAATATATAAGATGTCAAAAAATATTAAAACCACATAAGTCATGCTAATGTCAAAAGAGCAGGGGATGTTCTAACACAGGAAATTATTGTAATAGCCATTCCAGATAAATACCTGTAACCTCAGCTGCATAGAGAGCTTGAGGCAAACCTTGGAACAGAAGTTCAGACATCAGTAAATTAACAAGACAAAACAGATATAATGAAGATGTCACAGGAATTCTCTTTTAATTCTATTTAGGCCTATTACGTATAGGCATTTAGGCTGTTATAAGCATGTCAGGAAGTAGACAGATGTGTCATAAACCAAAAGAAATAAAAATAACTTCTAATGAGGAATATTTCTCATATCTTTTGTAGAATCTAAAGTACATGTAACTTACAGGTCATGTACTAAGAAGGCTTTTATTCAGTTGGAAAGTGTATGAGTTTACAACAAGGTTAACTATAGTTTCTAATTCAATTAGTAGCAGAGTCAATATTGGCTATTCAAAGAAAATGATGCCTTGGAATGCTTTCTGTAAGTCAGAAGGGAGTTATTTTAACTGGATTTACAAAATGATTTATCATCTACTTGATGCTGCTACCTGGCATAAGGAAGCATACGCACTTTTTGCCTCCCATCAGCTTGAAGAGGAGATTATTACTATGAGTCATTCCTTCTAGATACACAGAATGCATAAAGATTTCCACTATTATCGGCATGTCCTGAATTTCCATTTCAGGACTATCATAGTTAGGGTTCCATATCATCTCTTTCCTTTAGTTACTTTTGATTAAGGGCTGGCTGTATTGTACCTAAAGAGGAAAAAATTTCATTCCTCTTAGAGTTAAATTAATTTGGTTTCAGCCTAATTAATTACATTTATTTCTGCTATTTGTGCCTTGTTTTGTGTAAATGGGTAAAATAATGCCTCTTATTGGAGAAACATATATAGTAAGATCTAGTTCAAGATTAAGACATCTAAATGGAGGCATCTACAGAAAAGTATCTTCATATATCGGCTAGATTTCCCAGTTCCCATTTTACCCAATGGAAATCTAATCTATGCAGCCAACAGAAGCCAGAGGGAAACGTAGCTGAGAAGATGTTAAAAGAAGCTTATTACATAGTTGTTTTGTGTTATTTAGGATAATCTAGGGTATCTATGGTTTAATGGATACAAATTAGTATTTGCAGAAAATACTCAGAAAATAATGGCAGCTCAAGATTACACTAGATGAGTAACAGGATTTTGCCCTCAGCAGCTGCTTTAGAGGGTTCTGAATCAACATAGAAGTTTAATATTGGTGAACCAAACTAGTATGAACCATTTTCAGCACAGCCTTAGAATCCAAACTTGCTATCCTTTACAGGTCTTGAGGAGTCTCTGAGGTTATCGGTAAAAAGAGTAAGAATGTTTAAAAAGATTAGTAATAAAAACCCCAAGCAAACAGATATTTGGTGAGATCAATAAAAGCTTTATAAAAGCTATAGCTGAGACCTATCTTTTATTATGAATTCCCATCAGTTTTATAACTAAAAAAGTGCAGTTTGCCTGAGTATACTTGAATTAGAGTATCAAATGTTAATTTTTCATATGAAGCATTTTTGAAAATCTTGCAGACATTCATATGTACAACAACATACTGAAATTGAAGTATTTTATGTAGGCTGTGCTTGGTCAGGTCAGTGGCATCTCAAATCATTATCACTAATGCAGCAAGTAGACACAGAAGGATTTCTGATTATATAGTATGTCATGTAATCATGTTAACCCAGTTGCCTTCAGAATTTACTCTAGTGCTTTCATAATCAGAAAAAAATATGTGAGTTCACTCAAGGCTAGTGTTTCAATTGCAGAGCATTCACATCTTTGAGCTGTATCAGCTGTTTACAAATTAACAGATCTTCTCTTCATAATTTATCTTCTTTGTGACCAGAAATGCTTTTATTCAGTACATCTCTTTCTGCCTTATATATAACAAGTATTCTCAGATGTGATAACTATCTAAGATTTTAACCATATATTTTATGGATCAGGAGAAAAAGAATGTTTTCACAGACTGTGGAATGATATGAAAAAATGTCCACTCTGAACAGAAACTGTAAAGCAAGATGCATGAAATATATTTAACTGCTAAAATATTTTGGGTACAGTTCTACTGGAAGTCATCATCTGTAAGTATTCTAGTCTGGGACTAATAAATCACTGATTGACAGGAAGTATTTTAAAGGAGTGGTCAAGTTTGGGTGTTAAGAAATGCTCAGAATAAGTAGCATGGAAAACCCAAAAATACTTTCATTTATCTGATTGGGCTGAGACATATCAAACGAAATCTAATGTTGGAAAATATGCAGAAATATGTGATGATGCGAAAAATAATGTCCTCAAATGTGAATTACAGAACATTTTTTATTTTATTATTATATCCTAAAATAGATCGTAAGCAGGGAGCAAAGATTTCAGAAAAAAATCATAAGAATGTATAGAGGGAGAACTTTTAAATTGAGTTATCTTACAGACCCTATGTTAAGAATGGCTAACAAAGTATTTCTTGATTGTGTAGAAACTAGTTATGATTATTTATTGAATAACAAATAACTCCTTCATAAAAGAAAGTGTCCCATAAAAGCATGTGTTAATAATTTATATATATACAACCAGAAAAAGATCTTACTTTTTGAGCTGGCTTTCATATTATTTAGCCATATTTCTGGGAAGATTTATCTTTTTGTAACCACTATTAAAATTTATTTATGCATTCAGAATGAACAGATATTATGACTAGTTTCTATTTTTCAGTTCATTAAGTAATAAAAATCACTGAGATATGCAAATATTTTATTCATATTATTACAGTTAAAAATAAATATATTTTCTAAAAAACTCTATACTTTCATTCCTTTTCAGTTCCAGTTTTAAATTATGTAAGTTCTATTCTAGAAGATACCGGAAAAATTTTGCTTGGCAATTAGAGGCATGCATCTGAGGTGTCACCTCTATGGGTTTTTACGGATTTACATAGAATATAGACCTTTCCTGGTTCACACTTCCCTGATTGTCTTCCAAATTTTGCCTTACTGTTTAAATGTAAGATTTATTCCCCTGCTTGAACAAGGAATATCAGCCAGTTTATGAATACAAGAAGTTCTCACTGAATATTTCCTAAGGACAACATTTCTTTTTGGATGAGAAAAAAAAAACAGTATGGCCAATATACTTAAGGGTTTTGTGGTGTTTTGTGGTTTTGCTGTTTCAGGGATAGTAAAAGGCCTATAATCCTTCTGAAGCATTTTAAAATGATTGATGTCATATAGTTTTCATCAATAAATAATAATGTGCAACAAAATTTACAACAAAATTACAGGCTTCATTCCTGCATGCTGGAATGTTTCTTTTTGCTGGACTACCATAAAAACTCAAGCACTTTGAATTTCTACTACTATATTGTATAGTCATTTTTTTTCTGTGCAAATATGGGTTGTTCCACATTTGATAGATGGGTGCATTCTGAGTTGTGGCAGACAGAATTACACTTGCGCAAATATTGAAGATATTCAAAGCCTGACTGAACACAGTCCTGGGAAACCTCCTTTAGTTGACCCTTTGCTTGTAACAAAATGATAAAACCCAATAGTAGTAATATAGAGAAAGTTAAAAAGAGGAAGGTTAAAACGAATCAGAGTTTCCTGCAGTTGTCTCTACCTATACTATTGTTGTCTTTCATTGATATATTGTCTTCCTTTCTCCTGAAAGTATATGAAAACTACTTTGAATGTGAAGTTTATACACATATACAGTGGACGTACAGTTGTTTAAAAAAGAAGTAAATGCAACACATTTTTTAAAAAGATACACAAAGTTAAAGCCTAGTCTTGAGACAGTGCACTGCATATAAGTGAATGGAATAATAAACATGTTATGAAGTGGATTCATATTATTTAGATGAATTAAGGCTTGAGGTTTAGCTTTTCCAGCTCTTTTATTTCACTTTTGTGTACACTTGCACCGAAGAGAAAACAAAATACAAAAAGAGAAAATTACAATATTTACCATCTGTTCTTCCATATTCTAATCACTGATTTTCTTTTAAAATGCAACTTTTCTATCTTTTAGTCCAGCCATTTCAGAATTATTCTACTTTTTCCCTGCTTCTTTCCTGTAATTGGTGATTTATCCTGTACTGCATGCCCAGTATATGTTGTTTTGGTGTCAGTCAAATTCTATGAACATTTATTTCCTGGTCCTCTGACTAGTAGTCCTTTTCCAAATAAGCTTTTAAGCGCTAATAACTCTGATCAGGATTCAAATTGGCTTATCCCAAGGTATCCTTTCTTTGATTGTTTCATGTAATTAAAAATAGACCTAATCCTTAATGTCTTTAAGTTTGACTGGAAATACACAAAGTCTCAGATATAATTTGAGATGCTGGAGTGATCTGAACCATGACTAGAGGAAGAAAAATACACATTCTTCTACCAAGAAGTTGGATACCTTGAGTAAACCTGAGTCTCAGTCTATGAGAAATCTATGATACTTACAATGCACAACAAAATGAATCAAATGTCTAGTCAAATGGACAAATGCTTGAACCACAAATCTTTGTATGTTCCTTAGCTATTGATTTAAAGATGATTTTCTGTACTTCTTTAAGTAGTTTTAAATATTTCTAAGCATTTTTATTTTTCAAATTGAAAATTTGAAAATTAGGTAAGGAAATTAATTAAGAGCTTATATTAAGAGAATGGTGTTTAGATATGCACATTTAAATGGAATTCAAGTAATGTCAGTTTGGAGAACAGACAGAATGAAGAATGGGTGAATACAGGATTTCTGGCCAGTTTGTGATTTAGATGTTTTCTGACAAGCTGCTAAAACTAGACTGTTGGATAAATTTGCTTTTTGACACATGCATCCAAAATGAAATATTCTCATTAGAATGGCTACATAAAGTTTTTTTCTATTTCAGTGCTCACAGCATTTGCAGTGTTAGGCATCAGAAGGAAAGAACTGGTTCAAATTTGTAACCTGAAGTACTCTAGCAATGATTCTGAAAACCTTGGTCAACATGGTGGTGAAGGTTGGCTCAGAGAAAGCAGATTGCTGATAGGGACTCTAGGGTTGCCTTCTTCCTGACTCAGAAGAGTCCTGAATCTGTTCAAAATCAGAACAAACTTATTTTATCCACATTACATTGTATTTGTCCATGGAACACCTCTGAACCGCACTAGATGCTCTCATGTCCCTAATCTGCAATTACTGTTTCCTACTCTTTCCTGTTTAAAGTCTCTGAAATAATGTAAATGCAGTTTTGTAGCCACTGGGCTAATGATTTATGAGCCTGAAATTGCTGATATTCTACATGCAGTGAGAGTTGCTGTGGCTGAAAACTGTGAGATAATTTAAAAGCCTTTGCATAGTAGAAGCAGTGAAAACTGTGTAGTATCACAATATCAACCCTAGCACCTTTACTGTACTCTGTTAAAGTTTTGGTTTTGATGAAGCACAGACACCCAATAATGAGCCAATATTTATCCAGTGTACATAGGCAAGGAACCAGGAACCAGAAGTGAACTAGGAAACAGTTATTTTTCAATATATATTTATTCTGTAAATTCCTAGACTTCTAATTGTGGTCTAGTAAGCATCCTTGTCCTCAACTTTGGAAATACATAGAATCCAGGGTCCCTGACATGATTTAAGAAAGCTAGATGACAATCAGATGAACAACTGGAATTTTTAAGCTCCAGGCTACATAGCAATGAGCATAGAAATCACATTGCAGCATGACATATAAGTAAGTAGCATTCCAGTTCAGCATTCTACTCTCTTCACTCCTATTTCTACATGCCAATAAACATGGAAGACTTCTTTGCAAGTTTGGCTTCCATTTGAGAAAAGTTCAGTAAACTCAGTGCAGGTGGTGGGGGGTGGGGGTGGGGGGGGGTGGGGGGCAGGGCAGGGCCGGGGCAGGGGGAGAGAGAGAGAACTACAACTAGGAAAGAGGTTGACAGATATACTCTTTTTGATGAAAAAAACTTTGTCAAAAAATACCCAGTTTAACTCTAAACATGGCAAAATCTGTCTAGCTATGTGAGAGTTAATTAGTGAATACACTGCCCAAACAGGCTGTTAATGCCTCATACGGCAATCAGTCTTCAGAAACACAGGAAATTATTTTATTTCAGATATATCAAAAACCTATCATTACACATCTATCACTCTATACGTAAGTTTTAATCAAGAAAAATAAACTCTGATTTTCTTCTTACTGAAGAGTTGTAACAAATTCCATATATGCAAACAAATGTCTGATATTACATACAAACAGAAAACTGGTAAATTTTAAGCTATTTGAAATAGTTTTGAATTATTTCTTGCCTTGTTACAAATTCTGTTTAAATTTCTGTTATGTTGCTTGTTGATGACATTTTCCGAAGCAGTTTCAAAATTTGGTTTCATCAGTTTGGCATAGAATAAGAAAACCTGAACTTAGAGTTTGGACAACAAATATCTATCTGTTGGAAATTACTGTTCAAAGGTGGAGCATTATGGGTAGTGAGACAAGAAATAAAAACACTAACAATGTTACAATACCAAAAGAGAAGACATTAATCTTTTTTTTTTTTTTTTTTATTGGTCTTTTTTCTCATCACACTTGTGTACAGAAAGAGTATGAAGGTTGTCAAAAAACATTCTTAGGCTTTTGAACCATGTTGTGCTGAATAATTGGGCTGCAGAGGTTACATAACAGGTATTTCATTTGCTGTTTTGGGAAAATCATTCAATTTTATACATCTTCAAATAAATTATTCTTATGTCCCTTCTGTTGCTTTTTGTTTTAAGGCTAGACTTACTAATATAAAGTTTAGTTCTGTTAAGTAAAAAAGAAAGAATCCAGTCATTTATCCTCCAAATTTTTATTATAGTACTGTTTAAAAACAATTAATTTATGTTGAAGTTTTTTTTTTATATTCCTAACTAATCAATATTCTACTGTTCCTTTATTACAGTATCATATGGCAAAGTTTGTGGTGGTTTTCCATTCATTATAGGAAAGATTGGTTATAGTATTCTGTTCACTAGGAGGTTTTAGCTACAACTTTTTAGGCAAGTTTTCGTGCATTGTCAAAGGCGTTAAGTACCTTAGTCCTTATTAGCATGTATCTGTTCTCAGAACTAGTTCTGTGTAAAATGCTGCAGTAAAGAAAAAGTATTTTGATAGAAAACTGCTGGCATGTTATATAGGCCCTGGGATGTACAATGAGGGCATAATACCTAATTTCAGAATCCATTTGCCTTTTCTTATGACAGATGTGAAAATGCTGTTAGCTAAGAATGTGACGAAAACATCAGCCCAAGGTCAAAGAAATTGCAGGCACTTCTCAATGTCACCCATTTTCATTTTATGAAACTCGATAAATCATCTGAGACAAAGTGCTTGACCATTCCCAAAGGGTAGCACTACATCAGTACTATATTTTTATCAGGCATATAAAGCAAAAACATTACAGGCAAAATTATGTATGAATATATGCAATTGATTTTTCTGTATCTTAGCTTACAAAGCATACCTTTTAAATACCCACATACTGTTTGTGAATAGTTAACTTTGCAAGTAATAGACATAAAAATTAATAATTCATCCTTCATCCCATTTACTACCTATCTTTTAATCACTTATGAAAATCATCTTTAAAAAAATCTGATGCCTTAGGCAAAATTCAGAAATCCTCAGTATCTGTGGGAGGACACATTCAGTTATTTTTTAATTCTAAACTCCATGTAATTTTGTAGTATAATGAGGCAAGTAGTAGTAAATGATGACAGGATCATATAAATGTTAAGTGCTGTAAATATTTTAGATCAAATAAAACGTGATAACAATTGTCTGGTGAGATTTTTTGGTTTATATTCTTTCCACATACTTTAGTTGTTCAAATTGGTGAATAAAATTTCAACAATATACTTAATGATTAAAATAGCATGACCAGCATAGTAATTATAAGAGTTCCCTATCCTTACAGACGTGACTAAAATATTGATGCTCTTGGAGTGCTCTATAAACTTTCCTTATTTAGTTTCTACTACAATTTCACAAATATAAATACATTGCTTTCATTAGAGGAATATCAATACAGTTATTAAAATTCAGCTTCTATTAGAACTAGCATCTTTTAGACTTCCTGTGATTGACTAGGAATTTGTGAAAGTGTGGTGAGAAAACATTGCTCTTAATAACATCAGCTAACATGGCTCTCTGAGAGGCATGGGCTGTCTCTTTACGTTTATATATATACATACATGTGTGTGTGTATACACACCTGATGATTTCTTACATCTTTCTTACCTGTTTCACTAATTTCAAACAGCGTTTCACTACTCAGGTAACAAGTTAAATTAAGCCAATCATCCCTGGAAGTCTCTAACAGTGGAAATGTTTAATTCACAGTGTAAGTTTCCTCTCTTCTTCACTAGAATGAGTCAGCCCTGATTCTCCTTTACCTCAGTGCAGCTATTGGTTTCACTGAGCAGTCAGTTCTCTTTCATTCAGTTTCACAGCCACTAAGAAAAGGACATGGGATCAAGCCCTTGTATTGATTCTGTTTCTTAACATTGGTTAAGGCAAGATCAAAGAACTTGCCTCAAGTTTGAATTTGAAGTACACTGAGAAACGTAAGTGATGGAACCAAAGTTCTACATTATCTCATAGAATTCCAGAGCAATACACAAATAAAATGCAAATATTTTACTGGCTGTTTCATAGATAGCATTTAGTCATGAATAGAAATTTCTGCATCAGCTGAAATTATATATATACAAATGTATCAGGAAAATAATGGCACTTCTGCTAACCTTGAAATGTAATACATTTCATTTACAGTTCATTATTTTATGCTTTCCTCCTTTTTTCTTTTCCAGTGCAAAAGCCAATAACATGACTTCACATATGTTCCTCGAAGTTCCTGTATTAGCATGTTTTATAACATATATAAGCAACTAGGGAAAGACTTTGATTTCACAATCATAGCTTTAGGAAGTATCAGTTGACTGTTATTAACAAACTTTGAAAATGCTGCGAGCACTTCCTGACAATTTTAGGTGCTGCTGCTTTAATGGTGACTCTGATAGCATTAGCAGCATGCAGCCAAAGATACCCCTGTAGATGGCTTAATCTTTTCATTAATAATCCTCCTTGGTCCTCCTCAACTTGGTGACGTTTCACAGATCTGAGAAACCAGAAAATACTGATTCCAGTACAGTTCTATCATAACTCAGGGTATGTTTTTCCTAGTCCTCAGACTAGTACGTGTTGTGACTTCAACAAGTTTTTCTTTCACTGGGACCCAAGATCATCACTTTCACTGTCTGAACTCTAGCTTCTTTTTACCTACATGCATGCACGTGCACACACACATACAATTTATATCCTACCCTCACCAACAGTGGTTTTTCTTTGGTTGGTTTTGGTTTTCCTTTCTTTCTCCAGATCTTTTGTCTCCTGGAATCCTTATGCCTCTCTTTGTCTTGCTATTCCAAACTTCTAAATGATTGCTTCCAACACTCATAGCCTATGAGTACTGCTACAGACAGAAGAGCCTTTTATCTCATCAGAAAGCCTTTTCATCAATTTCTGTGGCTCATGATGCAGCAGCTTTCAACAGACAGAAAGAGCACCTTCAATGAAAATCCTTTCTGGGCCATTACAACTGTAGAAGAGAATCTACCTGGTTACTCAGCAGGGTGATGCATTCACAGGCCACCTTGTCCATAGAAGATCTGAGAGGTTAGACAGAGCTGCCTGATTAATAGCCAAAAATATGTCAGCCTATCAGGATACCTTCCACGGGAACTGTAAATGACAACTCCTTACTAACAAGTATCTTGAAAAATTTCAAGTCATGGTTGCAAGCTTTGTAAAATGAAATCTTCTAAATAATATGCATCTGTTTTCTACAATTAAATTTATACATATGTATCAGAAAAATAATGTCTCTGTACCGTTCTGGCTAAAAAAATTCCAGAACACTTGACAGTAAGGGAGAAAGAAAATGAGTTAAAAGTCATAAGCGGCTGAAAATTAAATCCTAAAATAAGAATCATCAGGAATCTTCATAGACAGCACTAATAATTCTCTCTAGCATCATTTAAATACTCATCAGAGATAACTGTGAACTATGATGGCACCCTACAAATATCTTTGAAAATCTGGCGAAATCAATCACCAGCTTAGAAAGAAAAATACAAAGTTAAAAGCTATTTGTGAATGAGAGATCACCTTGCCAGAAATCAGTACTGCTTATGAGTCACAGTCATTAACTAATTACGTCCTTCCATTTTCTCTGTCATTGCACAATGCAGAGTAACAAACCTCTTTTACTAAATTGTTCCAATCTGTGTATTGGATCTTTTTTCAGCTGTGATTTTGGGAAGTGCTTAGCATAATAGATATATAAATAAATAAACCTTACTGTATCAATAGCTCTAGCATGTATTTATATAGTATTATGTAAAGCAGAATTTCTAATTGGTTAAGTCAAAAAGATAATATGTAAGTAAAATAAAATAATTAGGGACTTATTACATTTACAGGACCACTTATCATGTCACTGAAATGTCAGAGTATGTTGTGTTTATTGTTTCAAAACATCTTTCTAGCTACACCATGTCTAGATGTTTCTGTATATGTCTAAGGAGAGAGATCTCAAATTTCATGTGAATTCAAGTACACTTTATCCAAAGTACCTCAGCTGGGGAAATTAGTATTTCCTATGTATGATTAGGTAAACTTTGAGCTAAATAATTTTACATATAGATCAGTATTTGCTTTCCATGAGCATATATGTTCAGTTTGGAAGATTTTGTTTGAAATCCAGATTAAGTTATTCAGAGTTCTATAAGAATAATTTATGTATCTCATATACAACTCAAGCAAAAACCTTCAGTTAAAAAGGATCAAAGTACAAAGTCCAGTAAAATTCCAAGCAATATCACTTTTATGCATATTGACTGTCACTCTATATGTGTATATTTTCATACATACGTACACTAAAAAAACCTTTGCTGCTTGAATGTCACTGATGTTTCCCAGGGATTAGGAAGTGAGGATATTATCCAGTAATTTGAACCCTTCAAAGTCAAAGTTCAAATGACAAATAATAACCCTTAGTTTCTGCAGAAAAATTATTTTAAATATCCTGTTAATCTCTCCTGTCTTGTTTGTGAAGACCCATTTTTTGCTATTCTGCTTTAGGAAGGTAAATCTTCCACATTTGGATCAGCAGCACAAAAACTGTTGCTGTGAGACCCACATATGTTGATCACCTTATTCAGAGTAAACCTGCATGAGTAACTGCTGAGAACATACTAGCCTCTAGCAAACAGGTACATAGAATGCAGCTGGATGAGTTTCTGCTGCATTTTAATTTCAAATGCTATAATATTTGCAGCTGAAGTTATTGCAGTTAAAATTATATGTGGAGTTGGACTATTAACCCTCATGTGTTACCTTGCATTTACTTTTCCTTTACGAATGTGATTTTCCTTATTTGCAGGGTTTTTTTTATATACAAGGAGGAGTTTTTATATATAGGGAGGAAAAAAAATCCTTCAGCTGTTTATTTTATAAGTATGTAAGATATGAATCTTATAATTAACCTGAAGGACTGTAAAGCGAGTTTAATTACCAGAACAGGAATCCAATAGTGAAATTGAAAATCTCATTCTTATGCCTACTCCTTTATTTAAATGCTATATGATTCAGATTAACATTCATAAACAAAAACTATGACTATATAAAGGAAGGCATACAGCCTTTAGAGTTTTCTTATTAAGCCTCACCTAAGATTGAGGCTAATGAAGAAGTGCTGTTTCTATGAAAATGCACTTAGGTGAAGCATACATTTTTTTGCTGTTAATTTAAAAGGCCTCAGGACTTAGATCCATGGCAGTCCACAAATGGAGAGTGAGACACAAACACGCAAAAAGTAAAATCCATCCTTTGTTCATCAAGGACAAGTACAAAACACCAGAGTAATAACTAATTTCAGCTACCATTTGGAAATTGTTTATTTTAACAACAATTTTTGATAAATTCCATTTTGAGATAAATACATTTGAAGCCAGAATTTGCTTATAGCTATAACGATGTACCACAATCGGTACCCCCATCAAGCTTGCAGTGAGTTCCTAAAACAGACACACCCCCCAAGTAAATCACTAATCTCTCTTACTGTTTCAGAAATTATATTATTTATTAATGAAATTATTTATGACAGTGTTAGTGCCATAATGTTATGTAGTTATTTATTTATTTTAAAATTACCATGATCTTTGATTACTTATTTATATTAGCTATTTTGGTATACCAATGAACCCTTCTCTTTGGAAAGTTTGTCACTCACTATTATCATTCACTTTTTTCTTTCATCATTAATAAGATTGACTCTTTCAAACATCAGATAGTCAACTGAACAGTCAGACTTCAGCTAAATTTCAAAACCATAGAAATTCCTAGAAATTATGTGGGTTTTTTTAAGTAATGCAAAACATGCTGTAAACCATTTCTGTGCAATTCTCTTTATGAATCTTTGACTGCTCATAGAATTATTCTTCAGGGTTTGGGGTTTTTTTTCTTACCCTTAGCAACAGACTAAGTGATTAACTTCAAAGATTTTCATTCTTTAATATATGACTGAGTCATAAAGAGCATTAATTAAATAGTCGATTAAAGAGCTGTTTTTTTAAAACATCACATAATAAAAAAGCCATTTCTTTTTTTCAATTTATCTTATAGAAAACCATGGTGCTGAAGTGTAGAGAGGGAGATAAACATTTTCGTTTTGCAGAAAGCACTTAATGTGAATTGCTACCACAGAAACTCCCAACTGTTTGAATGTAAAGCTAAAGGATCTTTAACCAGGAAGAAAATGTAGTTCTTTCCTCCTGTAGTTCATGAAACACTTCATCTATGAAATTACTTCAATATCAAGAGAATTAAAAAAAACATTAGCAAATTACTTTTTATGCAATGAAAAGTAGGAAATCACTGCTAACAAAATAAAGAGTATAGAATAGCATTTATTGTTATTCTTAACTAAGAAACATCAATAAAACAGTGATGCAGAAGCTTAAAAGTGCCTTTAATATGGGTGTTTGATATCTATGTCAGTTAGAGATTACCCTTTATTCATATAACTGAATGACATAGCTGTGTTGCATAGAGTCAGACAATATTTTCCTCAGATTTCTTGGTCTGACTGAAAAATATATAATTTTCTCCACCTGGATAAGGATGGCCATGTTCAGACCTTGGACAAATGTTTAAGTATTCAACAAAATGCAGTTTTCTCAGTCTAGAACTTTTTATGAATTCTGAATGCACATCATATTTGGTGAAGGATCTAATATGGTGATATGTAGATGAATTTAGTTCACAACATTGCAATCTTTTATTGACATGGTGTGATGAATCAACAAACTCCTATAACAGAAGAAGGCTCAGAGAAGATAGGCAAGAACATTGTACTGATGGAGCTCAGGGAAGGTCACAGGGAGTGACTGTTGCAAAGAAAGCTGAACTTATTTAAACAAAAAGGGGACTAGAAGGTGGCCTTTGTTTTAGATGAACAGCTGTATGGGTTGAGCAGACCGCCTTGGTGTATTAGTTGAGTGAACAACAAACAGTTGTGTAATGATTTTCCCTGAACAAATCAAATGTCTTCCTAAGCTACCACACCAGCATGGGTCAACTATACATGTGGATCAGCCTAAAAGAAAATAGAAAAAATGAAAAAGCAACAAAATGATCTTTGAAGAGAGAAATGGGCTTGAGCTGCCTTCAACCCATGCATTACTTTTTGGCAACAGAGGACACCACTATTTTGATGGTGAACACGTAGAAACTGGCAATGGGAATCATGTTTATATTGTGATACAGCTGTATGTTGGATCCAGCTGAATGCGATATTGTGTTTGTATTGTGATTGCACTACAATTGCTGCATCATTCTGTTACATCAAAATCTTGTGTAACATGAAAAATTTTCAAGAGTAAATTTGGAATTAAACATTAAACTCTCCTTTTAGGGGATCTCTAAAGAACCTAGTCAGAAACTGTTGGACTCTGACACATGAGACCTCTGTATCTTTGACATTTAAACCCAAAGTATGTAGGAAGAATCCTTAGATATATGCTTATTATAAGTTACGAATTTGTCTACCCTCTTTCACTCAAAAAAAATAATTCTAGCAAAAGAAAAGATTAAAATAATTCACACAAAATATTACTCCATTTACAATGCAATAATACAACAGTGTAACATGATCCTTGGAGTTCAGGTGTATTTTCTACAACAAAGGTGGATATTTAGGGTGAAGGAATGAAAACACAGTACTTTAGGGTTCTTTTCTGTTTTGTTTTGGTTTTTAAAGCTCTTAAGAGTTTTAAAAATTCTCAGGAAATTAGGAATTATTGTGAATACACGTCTGGAAACCAAGTTGAGGTATATGATCTAAACTGAAAACTTGGTTTTCAAAGTGGTCATTTAAATCAAACTCTACAGACACAAAATGTTTCTGAAAAATATTTGAGTGTTGAGGGATACATATATTCTAATGAAACTCTGTTCCCAAGTCAGCCATACTTCTAAACAATGCTTAACCTTATATTAAATTTGGAAAGAAAAAAATTTTAAAAGTCTCCTTTCCTTGGTCTTCAGACGTAGATTGGTGTTTCCCTATTTTTCATTATGATTAGGTCCAATTTGCTTACTTCTTTCATTAACCTTCAGGAATACCTCATTTTGCTTATTCAAAGTCAACAGTGATATATTATTTGCTGCTTGTCTTGACACACTAAACATATGTTCACTGTTATACTTCATGAGTTCTTTTTACTCATGTAAAGTAAGTTTGGTTAAAATGCTTCTAGCAGTGGACACATGACACCTAGAGAATGTTGTAAGTATATTTGCAAAATCAGCTTTAAAAATACTGAATTATATTCTTACAATGTATTTTATTTGCACTTTTTCTGTTTGGCACTCTACTGTATAAAGAATTTCCTTAAATTGTAATAAATAGCATCTGATGGTGGCTGAGAATGAAACTTCCCTATTGAATCTTCATCTGCTTTGGATTTTGTCTTTTGATATCTTCACCTAAATTTCCCTTTTATTTTGATCAACTGGTAAACTATTTCTTCTTAAATGTCTAAATACATTCTAATATCAGTATCAAGAAGAAGACAATTTTCTGGTACTTTGATGAGACCAGTACATTCTGGGATTTCAATTGCCTTGAGTTAGGTTCTTCAGCTCAAAAATGAGATATTCAACATATTGTCTATAAAAGCAACTTAATTTCCTATATTAAAAAAAAAAAAAAGAATTCTGGCTCATTTGGTACAAAAAGTTTAAGTGAAAATTGGAAACCTAATTTAGACAGATCCTGTGCTTCTTACAGACTTTTAGATCCCTAATTTCACAAATTCTTCCACTGACAGAAAGGAGCAAGATTAAATAGATCTGGCCTTAAGGCAGAATACTTCCTTATATATGCAACCTGGTGAATCCACAAGAAACATCTGTGTAGTTATGCATTTCTAATAACTTTGAAGCTCAGCCCTCCTTGGACAGAATTTACATGGGTGCATAAAAAGCAGCAATAGATTTACCTACCTTACCTTGAATACAATTCAGCAACAACTTGAACTTTTTGGGTTTTTTTTTTAAGTTCAAAGTTCCTTAGCCTGAGACTTGAAAAGATCTAGACATGGCATTGAGGTTCAGCTCTGAGTGATTTTGTATTAACTTTTAAATAAGCATAGAGATTACAACCTGTCTCAAACTGCTGAAATTTCTTTCCTGCCTTCATATTTATCATTCTTTGAAAATCATAGAGGGACAAAAAACTTTATTTTTAAAGTCAGTTTTGGATTTCTACATTGTATAAAATTGTTAAAAAATATTGGAGCATGTTAGCTTCTTAGACAAACTTCAGAGTCTCTGTGGGAAATTCACTTTCAGACTAAATTGAAACTGGTTTGAAACTTTATGGGGGTTTATGCTTACAAATGGTATAAAAGACTCTGTATTATTTATGACATGATAGGAATTGAGCCTCTGAGAATTCTCCAGTCTTCTGGACTTCTGAAAGTGCAAGATATTAAATCCTTGATGGAAGAATGTGACTGTTAAGATCTTTTCCTGTACCTGAAGAACATTTATGTGGGATTGAGAAAAAATCTGAACAACATGAAAAGTAAAGCCCAGGTTCTTACATTCATTTTGGTTTAAATAGTTTATACGTGACCAGCAAGTTTTATAAGCAATTGAAAGCTGAAAGCAAATGTGAAGTAGTTCACATTTACCATTTTCTACCTATAACTACTACTGGGGAGCATCTTTACCAGCTTCTTCTCTTTTATTTTCCCATTTTGTTAGTAAGACCATCAAATAAAGTACTCCTGCATCCTTATATCTTTTGCAAAATACCATATAACTATTTTAATATGAATGAAGATGTGCCATTCCTACAGAGCAGAACGGTCTATTTCTAAATCATTCTTGCCTCTCTTTACTGACTGTCAGATCATAATGACTAAACGAAGTGATACCTCGTACTAGAGTAGCTGTCTGGTCTGTCAACTAGTTTGTGCTGAGGATGTAATTACTGACTAAAAAAGAAAAAAAATACTCTGAAGTAAATGGCAATGACAGTGAGAACTTTTAGGTCTGGCTTTCAGACGTATTTAGTATGAGATCTATAAAAATCCATTTTTTCCCCCCAAACCAGAAAAGTGTTATGGGTATTAGATAAAACAGGAAATAATAATTAGGGAAAAAAAAATGAATTCTACGAAACAAAAAAATTCCCCAAAGTACTTTATCAGACTTTTTTAAAAATGCAGAAAAAATGGCAATTTTTTTTTTCCCAAATATAAAATCATTTTGCCTATTTTCCAGCTAGTGTAGCAGCTTTCTGGGTTTTTGGTTGTCAGATCATTTTTTTCCTAAAAATTAGTATTATTCTTGAAGAAAAATGGACTAGAGTCACTCCTTCATTAAAAGAGACCAGGGAAAAGCTTGACTAGCAAAATATGGTGCAACATCTAAAATGTTGATTCATTTCTCCTACAGTAGCTGTAAGTGAAGAAAGAAACTGTTTTTTCTAGTGTATCGTCACCCATTAGCACACCTGACACTCTCTGTTGGTAGCCGCAGCAGCCTGGCTGGTTAAGGCACAGGCAAAAATGGCAGGAAAGGCATCTGTGGTGTTTGCTGTCATTTGTTTCTCTGTTAATCCTGCTTGTACCAGTCATCTGTAGTGTATGTATGTTAGATTAATTCCAGGATCTCTTCTGAAGCAGAAAAACTATATGAACCTGGTAAAGTCTTAGTAGTTAAGTCACTCCAGGACATTCAATGGACTCATGTCAATTGCCTTTATCTTGTCACATTCCATTTTTCCGATATTAGCACAGGAGGTCTCATACACGTGCACCTGCAATGTCAGGTATGGCAGCTCAAGTATGATAGGCAGTAATGCATGTCATATCCTGCGTACACATTAAACCTTGAACAACCTTAAAAAATATTTCTAAAATTTCCAAGACCCAAAGAATTGTTCATTATGTTACAGAGGAGGCCCAAGCTGTTGTCACCATATGCCCCAGGTTGCCCCCATTTCAGGGAAGGTCACTTCAAGGATAAATAAGGTTATTTTTGTTCTGACTGCAGCTTTGATAAGATTTGTTCAAAATTGCAAAATCACAAAATAAATAGGTAAACATTAGGCTACATTATAGAGAACCTTTGTCATGGAAACCAGCATGGTCACGCGTCATGATGGAGAGAACAGCATCCTGTTCAGTACCTATTGGCAAGATAAAAGGTTTTTGATGAGTGAGTGTTATGTAGGATAGGTATCAAGCTCAGGATTAGCCAAAGTTGTACGAAAAATAGTGGAGGATATGCAACATACTACAGTACATATATTGCTTCCAGTCCTTAAGCATAATTTTAATGAATTTTCTCATATAATTTTCAACAACATTTTGATGTGCCACGGAAAATTATTCTTCCTTAAAGCACAATACATCAGAAATCACTTCAGATTTTATTCCCCCCCCACCAAGGGAGTGGAAATACTCTATTAAATTGCAACCTGTTATTCAAAGGTCCTAGCTGTGTCCTGCTTTTCTTACGTATTTAAACTACATGTAGTTAATTCAGTCAGTGAGCAACTCAATGGAAACTACTGGTATTGCTGTGAGTGAATGAAGGATTCTAATCTAGTAATGTTTTGTAGATGGTATTCACATGTAAATAGAAACAAGATTGAGGCGAATGCATTTTTACTAGAAAGATCACCTTGAGGTCTCATAAAAATAAAAGGTAAAGATGATAGAAATGTTGTATACAATTCTATTAAAAATCTGAATGGAAATGAGTAGAAATGTTTCTCATCTACTTTGTCCCTTTTGCAACTCCATTTTCTTTCCCACTGCTAAGTTGAATGGCAGAAATAGAGAAAATGAAGGAAAATAATAATATATCAATATTCAAGGAAGAAAATGTAAAAAAAAAAAATCACACAAGAAACATGACAATTATTTTCAAATTAGTATTTTGGAGAAATTCTTCTAATTATTTTTTTATCCTAGAGCTTGCACCTCATTTCCTTACAATGTGAAAACATTAGTTTAATGTCACACTTTAGTGAAGACTGAGAAATGTACCTTTTAGAAAAAGTATTTCTTAATTTCTTTCCTAGTGTTAGAAGTTCAATGACACGGTAGCTGAGAATTTGAAAACTGAAATTATACCAGATTGCACTGGTTTTGGCTGGGATAAGGTTAAATTTCTTCAGAGTAATTGGTGTGGTGTTATGTTTTAGATTTGTGATGAAAACAGTGCTGATAACACACCCATGTTGCAGTTGTTGCTGAGCAGCACTTACACAGCACCAAGGACCTTTCTGCTTCCCATGCTGCCCTGCCAGTGAGGAGGCTGGGGGTGTACAAGTAGTTGGGAGGGTACAGAGTCAGGACTCAATATTCCAGTTGACCATACCACATGGCAGTGTGCTCAACAATAAAAGCTGGGGGAAGAAGGTAGGGGGGATATTATGAGTTACAGTGTTTGTCTTGCCTGTCTGTTATGCGTGATGGAGCCCTGCTTTCCTGGTAATGGAAAGCAGTGAATGAATTCCTTATTTTGCTATGTTTGTATGCACAGCTTTTACTTTACGTGTTAAATGTCTTTATCTCAATCCACGATTTTCTCGCTTTCATCCTTATGATTCTCTTTCCCATCCCACTTCAAGGGGGGTGAGCAAGCAGTGGTGTGGTCCTTAGCTGCCTCTCTGGCTTAACCCACAACACTGATGTTACTAAAGACTTGTTAAATAGTGGAAGCTGAGAGTTATATCAGTATCAAACCGATGAGAGGCCCCTTATATATGTAGAATTTGTTAATAACTTTCAGTTGGCTATGGGCATCTTTCTTACTGGCAGCCGCTGATTGCACTGTAAGAAGCAGATGCCTTGAAAAAGACAGTAACAAGATGATACTAGAGGACCCAGGGCTGCACACATTAATGATTAATTGGTGATAAAAGAATTGTTTGATAACAATTAACATGAATCTTCCCACAACTGATAGCATGGGCGGAGCCTTTCAAAAGGTTATGTAAGGCTACAACAGAAATAACTAGTTACACTGCTTCAGAATCCTCCATACAGAACTGATCACTCTGATACCTTGTACTGTACTGCTGCGTATGCAAATATTACATTATTTCCATTAAAGAGAACTGTATTTTAGTACTTGATCTAATATCTTGCTAATTGTATTCATTGTTTACTCACATTTAAGGTCTTTCTGTTTGATCTGGACACCACAGCATAAGATAAAATCCTGCCATCAGTGCCAGACAGTTGACAACATTTAGAAAAATTTCTCTTTCTTACTGTATATGCAATATATTCTGGAAATTGTAATGATTTCTTTTTCTTAATACCATAGAGTTTATGGCCAAGATTTCTATTTTGTTGTTGTTGTTTTAAAATAATGTCATAATTTTAAACAAAGATGGAAAAAAAGAGATAAATATATGACATAAATGTAAACATGAAATAACATTTTTACCTAGAGTATCTGATTATCAAACCGTGCTCTTAGAGCTCTGTGCTATACTAAATGATACATAAGAATTATCAGTTACTTTAGATACCTGACAGGTAAAGGCATAAGATCAGCTGGGAAACCTCTTCCTGGGCAAAAATAATTGGGGATTACAGATCTGTTTTCATTTTGGTTTTAATTTTGAAAACGACATAACTCATCCAAACAGATGATGTGGACATTTACATAGAAGAGATGAAGTTTATATCACTCTTCTCTTTTGTGGGAATTCAATTTGATTTCTGACATACTCCCAGTGTATGTCCCTCAGTCCTTTTACAGTAGTGAAGTAGGATTTGTTCTGCATTTTGAAATTCCATTCTGAACCTGGGAAAGTTTCCAAATTAAGTTTAGGAGTTGTCTAAACCTCTTTAAAGAAGTAAGTTTCAACAAAAGTACATTTCCTGATTAAAAAAAATATTTTCATGGAAAGAAAAAAAATAGAATTACTAATCACACCTTCAGTAGCTGAAAAAAATGGCAGAGGATGTTAACTGCATTAAAGCATAATAATATACTTGTTAGAATCTGCCTAAACTGTCCATGTGAAATCAATTCTTTTAAAAAAATCAGATTGTGTACTAATTCCTATTATTGTTTTTCAGGATCATTCATTTCACACTCAGTCATCTTCCTTCCTTCCTTTCTTCCTTCCTTCCTTCCTTCCTTCCTCTTTTTTCTTTTTCTTTCTCTCTTTCTTTCTTTCTTTCTTCTTTCTTTCTTTCTTTCTTTCTTTCTTTCTTCTTTCTTTCTTTCTCTCTTTCTTTCTCTCTTTCTCTCTTTCTTTCTTTCTTTCTCTCTCTCTTTCTCTCTTTCTGTCTCTCTCTCTCTCTCTTTCTCTCTTTCTCTCTTTCTTTCTTTCTTTCTTTCTCTCTTTCTCTCTTTCTTTCTTTCTTTCTCTCTCTCTTTCTCTCTTTCTGTCTCTCTCTCTCTCTCTTTCTCTCTTTCTCTCTTTCTTTCTTTCTTTCTCTCTTTCTCTCTTTCTGTCTCTCTCTCTCTCTTTCTCTCTTTCTGTCTCTCTTTCTTTCTTTCTTTTCTTTCTTTTCTTTCTTTCTTCATGTCTGTTTTTGTTGAATTATATTTTGAAATATAGTTTACGTATCATGTGGGGGGTGGGGGCGTGGGGGTGGGGATGTATCCATTCCTGTAAAACACTGTTTTAAAATGCTCAATAGGAAATGGAACTCTGCTTGTTTCTAATAGCTATCAGGTTACTTTAATTTTTTTTTTAGTTAAAGAATAGATACAACATCAGTGTTTGTAACAACATATATTTGGAACAAGATCTGATTTAAGTAACTGTGCAGAAACTTTTAACATTAAATATACTAAGTCTCTGTAGTCAGAATCCACAGTGTAAGAAGGCAGAAAATAGGTTAAATACACTTAGAAGATACTGGGTATTTTTTCTAATAAAGGACTATTCCCACTACTACATAATTTACATTCTGTGGATTTCTTCTCTCTCTCTCTCACTCTCTTTTTTTCTTCTTTTTAATATGGGGAGAAGTCAAGCTTTAATTACAAAGAACAGGTTCTTTTCTTTGTATCTACTTGGATTCACTTCTGTGACATCAAGGTGAGGTGTCCTAACAGTGATCATGATGTCAGAGGACTATGACTTCAGCTGGAGGAACAAACAGAAGCAGCAGATGAATTTTTATTCATCAAAAATAAATCTCTGCTTTCATAAAAATGCATTTATGAATAAGAGACAAGAAAAGAAAAAAGCAAGATACGTGACATATTTAGGTTGACTTCTTTCCTTTAAACATTTTAATATTCAAGATGTTTCCCAAATGTGCTGATTTCTATAAGCTTTCCTTGTAACACTTAACCTGTTACAGACAATTTTTTTAAAGGCTCCTTCAGATATTCCTACTGACTCTTATGACAGCTGTGTTAATTAGGAAGTAATACCATAGCCATGCTCTGTTATCTCATGATTCATTCTTCCAGTTACTGTGTTGTGCAATGCCTAAGGCTATAGATGTGATTGAACACCTAACTGGAGGGCAGCTGAAGTCATAACATGGAAACACAAAAATGTAATTTCTCTTTTTATTGGTATCTGCATTGGATTCACATTTCACATTTGGATCAAAACACATTAAAATATTCAACCTTAATTCAGCTTAAAATACTTACCAATTATATAACTATGAATGATTACAATATGGTATAATCTAATCTAATCTAATCTAATATAATGTTATATTATAATATAATGTGATATAATATAATAAATATCTAGCAAATCAGTTTGTGAGAAGATTGTATGAAAAAACAGTTCATGGGGAGAGGGAGGAAACTGAACCCAAGCAAAAATAAAAAAAAACAAAACAGAAGAAACCCAGAAGAAATTTCACTGGCTCAGTAGTGTAGTACCTACACAGCCCCTCCCCCACTGTTAATACAATGATAAAATATGCATCATTTTTAATACAAGACTTACATTGTCTCTGAGTTACTTTGGAAAAAAAATAAATTCAAATAACGTAAGGCAGACACACAAATTTCCAAGTCAACAATTCCTTCTTTTCACAAAACTTGATGTCTTGTTACTTGCCTCAACTGTAGCAGCAGCGTATTCTAGGGAAAGAACTAAATTATCAGATAAGTAGGTTGGTAGCTATGGTGGGTTTGACCTTGGTTGGCTGCCCGACCTCCACCCAGTTGCTCTCTCAGTCACCCTTCTCAACAGGACAGGGAGAGAAAAATAAGATGGAAAAGCCTGTGGGTCGAGATAAGGACAGGGAGATCATTTACTAATTACCATCACAGGCAAAACAGACTCAGCTTGGGAAAGGGCAATATTGTTTATTGTTAATTAAAAATACAATAGGATGGTGAGAAACACAGACAAAAACAAAACCACCTTCCCCTGTCCCCATGTGCTTTCTCACAGGCTCAGTTTCACTCCCTCATTCCCAACTCCTCTTCCTCCTCCCACCCCATCCCGCAAATGGTGCCGAAGGGATGGGGAATGGGGGCTGCAGTCAAAACAGTTTGTTGCTGTTCCTTCCTCTTCATGCTCTTCTCCAGCTCCAGCATGGGATTCCACCCCTGGGAAACAGTCCTTCACAAAGTTCTCCAGTAGGCATCCTTCCCACCAGATACAGTTCTTCAAGAACCGCTACAACATGGGTCCTTGCCAGGAGGTACAGTCCTTCAGGAATGGACTGTTCCAGTGTGGATCCTCCACAGGGTCACAGGTCCTTCCAGAAAATCTGCTCCTGCATAGGCTCTTCTCCATGGGTGTGGTGGTGGCCAGGAACCTACTGGCATGGGGTCCTCATGGGTTGCATATTCCTTCAGGGCATTTCCTTCTGCTCCATTATGGGGTCCTCCACAGGATGCAGTGTGGATATCTGTTCCAACATGGTCTTCTCCATGGGCTGCATAGGGATAACCTGCTTCACCAGTCTTCTGTATGGGCTTCAATGGAGACTGTGCTCCAGTGCCTGAAGCACCTCCTGCCCATGCTTCTTCTCTGATTGTGCAAGATTGTTTCAAATATATTTATCATTCCTCTCTTTCACAGATGTAGTGTATGATTTTTTGCCCTTTCTTAAATATGTTTGCCAGAAGGTGCCATCATTTTGGCTGAGGGAGTCAGCTGCGTCCCATGGTGGGTCTGCTGAAGCCGTCCAGAACCAACTTCTTTTTCTAGAATGGCACAGCTCTTGGCCTCTTCTCACAGAGGCTACCCCTGTAGCACCCCCACCAAAAAAACCTTCTGAAGTAAATCTAGTAAATAGACTACCTGCTGAGATCAAAAACTTAGTGAAGTTTCCTGGCAACATAAAAATAACTTTATAGTTTCTGTTTAATACTTATTGCTATTAAATATTTGTATTTCTCTACTTTTTTTAACTTTTTTTTGGTAATGGATGTTTTCTTGCTAGAAATAAAATGAGAAAAAATCACCATTTCCCTTGGTGAGACATGAACTCCTCCATGTTACTCTGAAAAGTGTTTTTAATCTCCTTTGCTGATTTGAACATTCTAATTATGGTAGCTTTGAATGTGACAGTATCTTTTTCATAAGACTGACATCAGTGGGGTGAAAATAGTAGGATGTTCAGATGAGAAGATGATACAGAAATTACTAGGCTCATCAAGATTTCTATGTATGAAAATCATGAATAAAAGCAAAAGTTATATCCAACAGGCAGAGGTAACATGTTTTGGCAGTATCTGAGATATGAAAGGAAAAGAAAAGCAAAGGTGGAAATAGTGTTGGAGACTCTAAGAGTAATACTGTTCGAATAATTACATATTTTCATTCACTTCCAAAGCTGAAAGACAAGACAGAAAATAATCTAGGTCCATGTCTTACACGCTAGGATGTAAGATAATAAAGCCTATGCTTGATGCCCTGTTCATTGCAACACATCAACTGATTACATCACTTTGGATTCAGTAATGTTAAAAAGCAACTTTCATTTCTGAATTCAGAATAGAAGAAAAAACAAGTGCAAAGAAGATGGAGCCAGGCTCTTTTCAGAGGTGCTCAGTGAAAGGACCAGAGGTAATAGGGACAAACTGAAACACAGTAGGTTCTCTCTGAATATCAGGAAACACCTTTTTTTGCTGTCAGAGTGACAGAGCACTAGGACAGGTTGGAGATCCTGGAGGTCTTCAAAAGCTGTCTGAACATGGGGCAGGGCAACCTACTATAGATGAAGCTACTGTAGCAGGAGGTTGAACAAGGTGACCTCTAAAGTTAAGCCTCAATCAGTCTGTGACTCTATGATTGCTGTCCTTGTCCAGACTCCCCCAGGACTCTCTTCACCCTGCCCATGATGCAGGACCCCGTTTCAGTCCCCCCAGGTTCATCATCCCCTGCTCGAGCATACGCCACGGTCTCCAGCTTCCCACAGCCCTGACCAGCCATGGGCCCACTGAGCAGAGCCAGCCTGTGAGTGCACATCCCAGCCCGGCTGTGTGCCATCGCCATCCCCAGGGAGGTGCCCAGTACCCAGAGATGAGGCTGGCCCGGTGCCCTGTGGCTCCCACCTGCTAAGCCATGGGGCAGGCCCTGGCTGCCCTGCCCTGCCCACCCCTCCCGGGGAGCCCCTGCTGCTGCCTGGCCTATGGAAGGCACCAGCCTCTGCTGTGCCTGGCAACTCGTCACTGAATTTTCTTGTGGAGGGATAGCAATAGTTCAGCTCTGCCACTAATTTTTAGTTTGTTTGGGTTTTAATTTTAACTTATGAAATTTTGTGATCTACGAGTTATAAGGAAAGCCATCAGTATCATCCTGGTTTTAATAACTGTTTTCTGACTGTGATTTTTCAGTATTTTTGTAACAGCTTTCATATGAAATTAACAAAAAAAAAAAAAAAAAAAAAAGAGTATTACTTATGCATCATACTTAGCAGTCTATACAGGTTTTGGTCAAATGTTTGTGCTTGTTTCAGTGTGTAATTTAATGCATGCCCTGAAAACTCTAGCTTCACAGAGGAAGAAAATTGTTGTTCCCTTGTATACAATAGGACCCAAATGAGCATGCTAGCAGTGCAAATCTTAGCGATAACTTTTTGACAGTAACTGCAAACAAATGGTTTCTTTTATTTCGGGTCAGATATAATCTCTGTTCCCACAGTGAGAATAAGAGGAATCAAGAAATATTTTCTAAGTTAATTCCATGCAAAAACCAGTGCTGTGATAAAAATTCAATAAGACTGAACACAGAACTCTTTGAATTCCATGAAGTTACTAGTAATTTTTATCGTAAGATTCAAAAACGTGTGACCTGGACACAAACCCCACTCATCTACTCAGGATCTTTGTGGGAATACACAACTGAGCACAGGAGTGTTAAACAAAAAGCACTGTTGTGGGTCCATCAAGCTTCCACAGAAAGGTTATTGTGTTCATAGCAGCCAAAGCACAGTGTTCCTCAAAGATGTTGAATCTAGTCCAAACCATCACTTACCCTATAATGAGCTATGGAAAATTATCTCAGATCTTTTGTGATGGATCTTCTTACGCCCAAATAAGTCATTTGCAGTATCCTCACTATTAAATGGGTAATTATAACGAAGTTGCATACTGACAAATCCTGGCCCAGGCCTTGCTGCCCAAGAAGACGTGTCAACACAATCTAAACTGAGTTGCATTTTGTTGTGTAATGTAAACTGAACAAATAGAGTAGTGAGGTTCCTCCCATGGAGTTCATAAACCTAGCCTGGCAAAATGTCAGGACAGCACAAGAAGCAAAATTGTTTCTTCACTCATTGCATTGTCCTCATATGCAATCACCTCAAATTATTACGTCATAACACATTTTACCTTGCTTGCACATCTGTGAGGTGTTAATGGTTTTTAAATTACAGAAACTTTTATTTCAACCATGCTTTATTTATAAATGTCATTTTCAGTGGTTTATGGTTTCCTGTGTTCTCTGTTATTTGTCATTTTCTCTCAGAAACCTAAATCAGTATTTCCTACAAATAGCAATTATTTTTCAAATAGAAATTATTGATCTCAGCCTTGCAAATGTCATTTAATCTGGAGAACTCAGTAGTGCACAAGGTAGACTGAGGGTGGGGGGGTGGGGGGTGTGGAGTATAAAAACAACCAATACAGTTTCAGTTTTGTGCATGAACATTTCCCTGTAATCACAAGACAAATGCCAAACTTTTATAAGCTTTATAAGTCTCTCTGAAATCCAAGTATGGTGCTGGTGAGCAAAGCACACATTGTACTGTTCTTTAGGAAACCTGGCTTTCACAGCATAGCAGCATGTCACTCCCAGATCTCAAGTACCTTCTGAATTGCAAAAATATATCCAAGTCGACATGAAAGCTGGTTTTGACTTCGTACACAGGTACATTTGGTTTGGTCAGATCTTCACATTTAAGTAGACTTGAACAGATGACTCAATAAATAACTCTCCTGCAAACATGTTTTGCAGTGGTTGCAATGTTGACTAAGACAATTTTCCCAACATCAGGGATATTGGATACACCATAACAAGTGGTTGAGTCACCATCCCTATGGGTATTTAAAAGATGTATAGATGTGGCACTTAGGGACATGGTTTAGTAGTGGACTTCACAGTCCTAGGTTAACAGTTGCACTTGATGATCTTAAAGGCCTTTTCCAACCTAGACAACTCTGTGATTCTATGATTCTATCAAGTCTGCTAATTAAGCATTATACATGTGTCACTGGGTCTCTTTAGGATATCTTTTAGACTTGAATATCTTATTCTCAACTTATAGAACACTGAAGTAAGTTATTGAAAGTTGTCATTTTAATCATTGCCTATTTGCAACAGATTTGCCAGTTAGCTATGTACTTTTAACTCTGAAATTTTGATTAACCTTTTTTTGCCTTAGTTTGAGTATAACTTCTTTGTCCTCAGTGGCCACTCTGTCACTGTCAGGTAACTCCTCAAGATCATTTATATCTTACCTGACTGCACACTGTGGATCATGAATTGCAGATCAGATGGGATACCTAGAGGGTCAAGCGTTATCTCAGAGATCACATAGCACCATGTAAAATCCCTTCTCATAGCTCTCCAGTGCCAAATGTGACTTTATGTCATGCAACCCAGCTATAGAGCCCTCACCAGAGGCCCAGGTAGCAGCTGCCCTTCAGTATTCATACCTATGCTACTGAAGGAGTCATTCATGAAAAGCTGAAATCTCTGAGGAAGGAAAAAAAATGGAAAATAACTGGTCTTGAACACTTCCAGGGATGGGGAATCCACAGGTACTCTGGGCAACCTGCTCCAGGGTCTTGACACAATCACAGTAAATAATTTATTCCTAATATCTAATCTCAATCTGCCCTCTTTTGGTTTAGAGAAATTATTCCTGGTCCTATCACTACACATCCTTGTAAAAAGTCCCTCTCCAGCTTTCTTGTAGGCCCCCTTTAGATAGTGGAAGGCTGCAATAAGGTCTCCTTGGATCCTTCTCTTCTCCAGGCTGAACAACCCCAACTCCCTCAGCCTGTCTTCATAGGAGAGGTTTTCCAGCCCTCTGGTCATCTTTGTGGCCTCCACTGGACTTGCCCCGACAGCTCCATGTGCTTCTTATGCTGGGTGTGCCAGAGCTGAACGCAGTACTCCAGGTGAGGTCTCATGAGAGCAGAGTAGAGTGATAGTGGTCTATCCATCAAATCCTTCTTTTTCCGGTTTTGAGATAAGGATATCATGCAGGATAGTATCAAATGCTTTGCACCACACTGAAAGAAATGGTCTTGCGGCTTTCCACGGCCAGTGCCCCACCTTGTGGTGGGTTAGCCTTGGCATACAGCCAGATGCTCCCCCACCTCCGAAGGATGGGGGAGAAAACAGGATGAAGAAGCTCTTGAGTAGAGATGAAGACAGGAAAATCACTTACCAGTTACCATTACAGGCAAAACTGACCCGACTTGGAGAAAATTAATTTAATTTATTGACAATTAAAATTTATTTGGCTAGTGAGAAACAAAGACAAACCAAGTGCAGTCAGTATCTCAGGCTTGTCCCCACTTCTATGATTTCCACTGCCCACAACAAAGTAAACCAGAAGTCACCCTGTTCCTGCTTCCAAGACAATGTCAAGGGAAAGAAGTGCTCCTTTAGAGAGGTCCTCATTCACTCCAAGAAAGAGCAGCTCCGTTCTCTTCTGGAAGAAATGAAATGCTGTTAGCTAACTACTACTGGCTCCTAAGGGCAAGAGATAACTAAGAGAAGTATTAGACTGTGTTTCGAGGAATACCCTAACTGCTATTTGATGCTAAGTTTGAATTAATGCACTAAGATAACTTCGGGTTAAATATATCCGAGTATTTACTACAGAAATTAAAAGCTATTTTCTTTGAAATAATTTTCTTTATTTTTATATGTGTATGCATTATGCAGTAGAATTTACACTGCAGTAGGGAAAAGGTAGACTCATGGAAAAGTCCTATTACAATGTTCACAAGAAAGTTCTTGCTTTTTTATCTATAATACAAACTCAATGCAATGCACTTTGCGGTGATTTAGTGAGCTATTTTACTATCGTATAAGCATATAAGCAGCACTCATTTACTGTTATCAGAGGCACACCATGCTGACTGAAATTATCAATATTTGATTTTGAGCTGACACTTAAGATTATTATTCTTAGTGGATCAAGATCTTCAATGCATGAAGATACATTAATGATAATAAAAGGGTTTAACACTTTATCTTTTATAGCAAACAAAGAGCAAAACTTGAAAATAATTTAAAATTGAGTAGAAAAAATCAGGTAGGGATTTTAATATCTCTTAAACAAGTTAAAGAGTCATTTCCTAGAAACTTTCAAAGACTTTAGCGATCCTACATCATCATGGAGCTTTGTGAAATCTGTACCATTGAAATAATTTATATCTTTTACATCTACACACATATATAGTAGCGCTAGTTCAAAAAGGGCTAATTTTATTGATTGTATGGCAAGTAATCAAAGTTCATATTTGATAAAGGAAAGAATTCATAAGCATTGGTAATACTGCTTGGTGGTAATACTTAAGTTCTATTACAATTACAGTGGCACTTGGTAGTTTGGCATTTATAACAGGTTCTAGCTGACTGTTGTGGTTTAACCCTGGCCAGCAATGAAGCACCACACAGCTGCTCGCTCACTCCCCCTCACCCAGAGGGGTGGGGAGGACAATCAGAAAGGAATGTAAAATTCGAGGGTTGGGATAAGAACAATTTAATAGGTAAAGCAAAAGCTGCGCACACAAGCAAAGCAAAACAAGGAATTCATTCACCACTTCCCATGGGCAGGCAGGTGTTCAGCCATCCCCAGCAAAGCAGGGCTCCAGCACGTGTAATAGGTACTCAGGAAGACAAACACCATAATGCCAAATGTCCCCTCCACCTTCCTTCTTCTTCCCCCAGTTTCGATACTCAGCATGATGTCATAAGGTATGGAATACCTCTTTGGCTAGTTCGGGCCAGCTGTCCTGGCTGTGTCCCCTCCCAGTTTCCCATGCCCCTCCAGCCCTCTCGCTGGCAGGGCCTGAGAAACTGAAAAGTCCTTGACTGAGTATGAACATCACCCAGCAACAACTAAAAAACCATCGGTATGCTATCAATATTATTCTCACACCAAATGCAAAACACAGCACTGCGCCAGCTACTAAGTAGAAAAAAACCTCTGTCCCAGCCGAAACCAGGACACTGACCTAACCTAATTACAGCATACTCCTTTGTAATTACATGATAATATGCTGTATCATGCAGGCATGTCTTCCTTGCAGTTGCTGACAGTTGTGACCCTGTGCCCCCCAACCAGTCCTGACCTCTGTTTCCTGTAACAATGATCAAGTGATAGCCGTCTGTGGTGGTCGTGAAGGGTGTATCTGGGTGGTGATGGCTGTATCCTAAAGTGAATTCATAGGAGACAGATAACAACACAATAGCCTATTGTGAACAATGTGCCCACTGAACAGTGCTGGTCAAGATGTGACTCAAGTTCAGTATGAAAGAAACTAACTTCTGTGGTCAGTATGCAGATATGCCTATGAGTCAATTACTTGCTCCATAAATAGTGGAGAGCCCAGAACCCACTGAGATCTCCTGCACAGCAGTGGGCTGCACGACAGGGCCTTCCCTTGAGTAGGGATGCCGCTTAAGGTTACTCCTCAAGGCTGAGAGATACCTTTCGGCAACAGATTCTTGGTAAGTGATTAATAGTGTGTTAAACTTTGAAATCTTAGTTAAGTGGTAAAAAGGATTGCTTGTGCACATATAATCCTTTAGATATAAACCGTTGACCAGGTCTGAGACTGTTTGGATCTAACCACAGCTAAGCTCCCCTCTGAGAAGTTTAGAAGACAAGGGGCTCCTTCCTGAGCCTCAGGACTCAATGGGAGGGTCTCCCTGACAGTTTTATCTAACACTGTCCTCTGGGCAGTAAACAATCGAGTGTACCTTGCCATCAAATCTTGCTAAACCTCTGTTGCATTTACTATCAAACTTTGTTAAATCTCTGTTTTATACCAATAAATATATTGCTGCCTCTCTCTTATGAGTGAAGTGTATCACTTTATTCATGACAACTGTATTTTCAAGAAGGAAAACATCTCTCAAGTAAGCAACTCTTTGGTAATATTGAGATATATGTATCTTTTAGAACAACCATTGCTGAAATTTGAGTGCTCATATCACAGCTGTTGGTGAGGACAGGTGGCTCAAGCAAAAATTCACAGAAAACTGAATTTAATTTTAAAATTCTAGAGATTCTGTTATAGCTCACTTACTGGGTCCAAAAATCAGGACCCTACAGTTCAATCATCTCTATGAACTACTTTCTATCACCAGAACAAATCAAGGCCTAAATTACATCCTTGCATCTCTAATGGCTTTACAAACACAATTGTTAGAGCTATTTAAAGACCTTCGCAGCATGGCCAACTTACAGCAAAATGGATGTTACAAAACAATGTTGTCTAGGAACAAGAAATGCCATACAACTCTGAGGTCTTCTCTCTGCATGGGAAAACTTATAACGTATTTTTACAACACTAGTAGAAAGAATCTTTAAAATATATATTCACAGAATAACCTCTAAATAAATATATAATGAATAACATTTAAAAAGTGATTAAACTGATTTCTGTTAGGCAACTAACTGAATATTTTTTTGAGGTACTTGCCTTTTTCAACTGAATAGAACATAGGCTAGATTGGCTAGCTCCCAGTTAGATATTAAACTCAGAAACATATAAGTTAGGTAAAATGAATCCTGCACAGTTTGTTTGCATAAATAATTTCAGTTTAACTGTAAATTAGTGAGAAGGTTTTTTTTCTTCTCAATTCCATTTATGTTCTTAAAATCCAGATTTCCTTATTCTGAGCAGAATTAATCATTTTGGCTGCGATATTATTTAGAGACAACACACTTTTCAGAATGTCACAAGGAAGAAAAGCCCAGTGAGTGACCTACAACCAAGAAAATAAAACCATTCTGAAAACGGTAGCGAGATCACTCAGCCTTTAGAAAACCTTTGCAAATAACATAGCAATAAAGATATTGCATGATTCATCTAAATAGTTGTATATTTCCACAATTGTAAATATTGATGGATATTTAGCTGAAAATGGAAAAAAATATTACTTTCTTTAAGGTATTTCTGGCAGTATTCATTTATGCCTGAGCATGAAGAAAATGTTCCCTGCCCTTCTTCCCTTGTAATTTCCTCTATATACTCTGTTATCTCTAGCTGAGAACCTCAATAATAATAACCCTTTTAATTATGAAATTAGGATATGAAGTGCACATAATGCAAAGGAATCATTTTACTCATTAGTAGCTGGAAATCTTGCAATGGCTCATAAGCACTGGCTTTAGCAGAAAAAAGGTAGGTCATGAGGTCAATTTCTGCTTGAAGAGGATTTTATTTTACTTTTTTTTAAAGGAAATTGGACTTTTCCATCTCTGAGGTTTATTACAAAGCTTTCTCAGGTTTTCAACAAGTCATACCTTTTTTTTTCTCTATTCTTTCCTGAAAAGAAAGATTTACATGCTTTGAAGGTAAAGTAGAGTCTCTATGGATGAAAATGCAAATGCCTGAAGATCCCATGCATATTAATAACACTGTTTGACTAAAGAACAATTGTTTGATATTTTTAGATAGATTTTTAGAGAACAAAAAGAAAAAAATACCCCATGGCCCTCAGGGGCAGCAGGAATGTCTTTTATGAGCGTGTTTTTTTTCAGGACATCAGTCTAAATAAGATCCAGAAAAATGTCAAGATTCTTTTGTCAGATATTAAGTATTCTACCCCTGAACAAAGAATTTTACTACATTTAGATCCAAAGGACAAGGAGTTTACTTATGCATATATCTATATTACTATTTCAGTCTTCTATGCTAAATATTTATTCAAGAGGCCTAAGGGGATGATCTGAGTGATCTAAGAGGAAGATGAAACAGGCAGTTTCATCAATGCTTTTAGTAGATATAAGAAAAAAAATCTTGTAAATTAACCCTGTCATTAAATGCATTTTTGTGTGTATTTTACATTAGACTATTCTATATTTCTCTTCTCGAGCATGCAATAGTTTAGCAATAGAATTACACTGTTTAGAGAATACGAATCCACCAGTAATATGTCTTTATGTTGGAATATGCTCATAACATGCAACTATGACCTGATGAATGCTTACCCTGCAGTGTATTATGCACTTTTTAGTTCTGTTTTTTGTTGTTTGTTTGGCTGGATTTGACTGGGTGGTTTTTTGTTGTTCTGTTGTTGGTTGTTTTTTTTAATAGAAAAGCTTAGTAGACAGTATGATTTAAGTGGCTCAGGGCACTATGCACCATATGGCACACTGTCTGTGTGTGTGTGTCATACTATGGCATGACACCCATTTTAATGTCAAACTGCGCTCAGAGGTGGAAGGTGTGGTGAATAAAAAAAAAGTGTAAGGTCGTAGACACCAACTTTAGAAATGCATGCCTATTTTTATTTATATGTATGAATAACTATCCAGTCAGCACTATGCTTCGTAAAGATTTCTACAGGTGAATTATAGTCAAAAATGTGGTTGTTACTTCAGATAAAAAATACGAGCTAACTCACAGCAATGTATACTGCATATCTGTACTATGCAGCCCAGTTTACTGGTGATCCACAGCCAGGCAGTGATTCACTTGGTCAAATATATATCCAGGGTCATTTGAAGCACTCTTTATGATTTCCTTCCAAGGAATCCATATGACATGGGTTGATGCTCCATAATGACAAGAGTGTCCTGTAGGCCCTATCTCATGCCTATCAACCACATGTGCACATCTTGAATCCTTTAGGGCATGTGGTGTGATCAAATAGAACCAGATGACTATGTTTAGGCAATTAATTCCCACAGTCATTTTTGCTATGTAGTCCTAACTTGAGGCTGTGGTCAATGTAATAACAATAGTGCAGACAAAGTGTTTAATGAATATGTATCACCTGCTTTGTCACAAATTATGTCTGTATTGGTTATCACACAGAGCTTGACCAGGTTTCGCCTTCATTTTTGAAATTGTAAATAGACAACCTGAGAATCAAACAACAAATAAAAATAAATTAAAAACAAAATAAACAGACAAACAAACAAACAAAAGTGCAATACCCCAGTGAAAATAGCACCTAAATTAAAACAAACAAACAAAACACAGTGGTAATGCGAAATCTAATTGAAAAACTTCCTTCTAGCTATAAATCTTATATATAGATATATATTTAAATTATGCATATACAGGTGTATAATATGTATTTATATACATAAACAAATAAAAGGATATAGATGTAAACATAAGGCAAAAAAGGTAAAAATCTCAAAGATAAAGACCAAAGAAACTCTGCTTATCAGGAATTGTTTATCCTGTATTAGTGATCCGTTATGGCCAAAAGATCACTATTATGCCCTTTGCATGTTTATTATTCCTTTAGAAATTTTAGATTTACTTTAGAAATGTATTTTTTTCTTTTAAATTCATTCATTTTTTCTCTTCACTGTAATGCCCTCAGTTCTTGCTTGGTTTTGGTTTGGTTTTTTTTCTAGATTTCTAATTCAAATGTTTGTTTCTCTAAGAAAAGCAAGGGGGCACGAGAAATGAAACATATTTTCCACCACATCTCCATAATTAGTTATTCACTATTACATTTAAAACACTAAATACCTTTGTGCTACGTTTTGAAATGGCTACCAGCATAATTTTTAAAGTAATTTTCTTCAATTAAAGCTTTCGATACTTAGGCAGATACTTAGAAATTATGCATACACCTATATAAGCTAATGTTTAAATTTATTTCAATTATTGTTTCTCATTAGATTTTTATACATACACATATCACTGTAAACTAGACTCTGTGCTATTTTTATACTTACAGAAATAATTCAACCACAATTACTCTTCCAATCAACCTCTCACTATGACTTCTTATTCTCCTATGCATTAATCTCAAGTTTAATTACTTTAAGTAGAGTTCCATGCTGAGGAGCAAAAATCAGCATATTTTGCAGCTGCAAGAGCAACCCACTGGGCCTACAGCCTGTTGATATTTATTGTGTGTTGACAGTGATAGCACCTGATCTACTTTGAAATAAGTTATTTAGGGCTTTTTAGCAAAAACTTCAAGTCCCTGCATGCAGCATGAGCCTAGTGACTATAATAGAGCCAGGCTTTGATAATAGGACTAATTTCTCAAAAGTTACTTTAAAGAAGTGAGCATCTGATCAGCATGTATTGAGGTGAAACACTTTATTTTCATATAACTGATTCTCTTTGCAGATTTGCAAGATTGTGTTCAAGGGTACTATATAGATCATTACCAGTAATGCATATTCTGTTGGTAAGTGAATCAGGGTATTAACCACTAGGATGCCACTTATTTTAGTTGTAAAAATAAATGCCCAGAATTCCAATTAATCTGAGGACTATATATGTACTTTTATAATCTTTTCTATACATAAGATTTCATGACAAGAAAGACTTTAAAGAGCAGAAAAATTTATTGTCTTTACTAACAGTGAATTTTTTTTAATCTAAAGCAAAATAATTGATGTGCAAATCCCTGGAAAGAAGTAATAATGCTGACAGTTTATTCTAAAGCATTTTTTTTTTGACTGATACAAAACACTGAATAATAATATTGTATTATCAAAGTATTTTTAAAAACTGCTATTTGAAGAAATTATCCTTTCAATTTCAATTGTACTCCCTCCTACTATTATGCTGAATTTAAGGACCTGAAAACTTTTCCAATAAAAAATACTCAAAAACTTTGTTGTAATAAAGGAAAAGAAAAAAACATTTATGCAAAAAACTTAGCTCTGGGCTCAAATTAGATATTTAAATTACATGAGCCACAAGAATTTTTTCTTCATAAATTCTAATATATGTTATCTCAATCATTTTTATTAAAAATAAAGGGAAAATGAGTAATATTCTTTTCTGTAGTAAAACACTATTTCATATGGTTATCCCTGTCTGGCTTGCAGATGTTGGAATTCAGCAGCCTCAAATAGTCAGGGGAAGGCAATTTTATTGAGTTTGGGTTGGTAACATGAGCTGTTCTGTCTGTACACCCAGATTTTAGGATTCTAATTTAACATGGATTTTGAAGTCTACATCCCACATGCAGTTTTCCCGAAGAAGCAGATAGCTAGATGACAGTAAGTGACTAATAGTACCAGAGTCATGTAGAAATAAATAGCTATGACTTTTTTTCACCTAATAGTGCTGCAATACATCTCTCCTTTCCCTCTTTCAGTACCTGCTCAGAATAATTTTGAAAACAAGGAAGCTGCAGCACAGTTATTAACTGCGAAGTGAATCTGGATATTTACAATGTACGTCATGCAGAATATATTCCTAAAAGGTAAACATGTCAAAGAAATACTGCTTCTACTTTTCCTAAGATGCTGATATAATAGTGCTTCTGGCCCTAACAGTGCTATCTCAGTGGTGTATCACATATCTGCATGAAAGAAAAATGCTCTGACCATGAATATGAAACCTCCCTGTAGCATCATTGGATTTATTTTTTTCTTAAAAGATTTGTTTTCTTGTTGGGAAGAAAGTGCATTATAAGTAAAAGAAAATAAAAACTGGCATTCATTTAATAAGGGAAAAAAACAAGAAGTTTTTATTTCTTTGGTTGCTGTTTTATAATTTTGTTAATTAAACCATTTGCATATGTACCATTTTAAAAAAAAATACCAAAAGGTAAATGTTCACATACTCGATACACCTACTCTTGCACTCTTTTAATTCCTTTTGTTTGTTATGTATCCCATTCAGGCATGAATGAAAGGAAGGCAGCAAAATCATTTGTCTAAGACACCCAGAACAGTTCTGTCTCCTTTGTTTGTAATTCTTTCTGCAGCTAAGAGGAACTCAAATCTCAGCGTAGTATATGATTCAAATACCTCTTCAGCTAGAGAGATTTAGTGTTGGTGAATAAACAGAGCAATACTTGCCTTTGGTCTACATTCTTTCAAGTACCGTAACTGGAGATTATAATTTTGTGTTTATGCCCTTGATGATCGTTTCATGTTTGTTCAGCTATTTTTCTATTCCTCCTTCATTTTTATTTGTGTTTAGCACACTTTCATCTTACAGTATATCTAGGAAATAACAGAATGTTATGGTGTGTATGAAAATTAATGTAACAGAAATGCCTTTCCGTTTCGGTGTTTATATAACACATGTTTTTTTCTTTCAGTAGGTAGAATATTAACACAGATGAGACAGTCTTCACTTCGTCCAAGAATGTCCATATTAAGATGAATCTTTTGATTTCTCCTAAAATGTGGTACTTTACATTTTCTGTATCTTAACCAGTAGACTTCCTCCTATGAGTGATAAACAACACCTTGGAGCCATGAAATAATTTATTTTCTTGTAATATCACTAAGGAATTATTTTATTATACCCAGTGGGATTTAGAGGTGTGAATAAGGAGAAAAGGTAATGTGACAGACTTAAACAGTTCTCTATGAACAGCCCTCATATGCTCTGTATACTACACCTCAGAAACCTCTTAGTAGACATTTTCAGAACAATTATAGCAATAATATCAATGTTAAATATTTTAGCAGTAGGCTAAGAATTCACTTCTGCTTCTATAATTCCACCTCAGAAGAGTTTGTGCCCACAGTTTTAATTTCTCAGAAATAGAACACTGCACTGCAAAGTAAATATTGCCTACTTATCTATAAAGTATGTTCCATGTACAGCCTCATGGTATACCCTGTATTTCACAGAACTGTTAATTCTGCTGAAAACAAAGTATACTATATTTGACTGGGGCTATAATTTCAGCCAATTATAAATGAAATACACCTGCTTAAAATTTGTGCCAAGTAATAAAAGTGATTCAGAATCGGCAAATCTAATTTACAGATGGTGGGGCACACCTACATTTACATGCAACAGGCTCTGGATATTTGAAGTTTTATAATAAAGTAGGAACATATGTTTTTAATTGAAATGCAAAGAACATAATCACCTGTTTTAAACATCAGCCAGCCCTTAAACAAATATTAAACAATTCAGAACAAGGTTCAAAACCATTCCCAACAGCAATTAACTCCCCCTTGCACACTTAAATATTTCTTATGTTATATGCAAGCCACACACCTGGAAACATGCCAAAGAAACATCTTTTCTTATAAAGTGTATTTTTAAATCAGAAATACCTTTAAGAGTGAGATTCACTGAGATTTATTTTAAACATCTCATTGATATCTACTGACCGGAGTCAAATGACTTCTTCACTGTGTTTAAAATTATAATAAATACCCGTCACAAAGAAAAAAAGTTGGACCAACGTTTTGCCAGGAGAAATATTACACCTAGTAGTAAGTAGTACAGTATTTCTGCTGAATGCATTTCAGGACAGGATCTTAACCCCATTTAATTTAGAAGTGATATCAAAGAACCTGTGTCCACATAAATGAAAATGGTGTGAAACAGAGAGGGTTACACCTTCCATGGCCACTTACGTCATGGAACTGAGAACATAGATTCTGCACTGCATAGTACTAAGAGTTTAATTAATTTTCATGGGACATCCTGGTCTGTTGCAATTTTCAGGCGTTAATCCAACCAGGAACATGATGTTCCCTATACCTCCCCCAAAGATAAATTAATGCCATTTGGTGGGAGCTTTAAAATACAGTGACATAGCCTTCCACCAAACATGTGGAGCAGGCAAGGCCCTTAGCACTCCGGGGATTATGCTTAAGAATTGCTTGAAATTTTGCTACTTGCATGGGCTGTAAATCAGACTTTGAAGTACAGCATAAAGATGTCTGTGTGTTTCTCACACAGAGTAAGAATTACACAATCTACAAATTTTTTTTATCATTTTGTAACACATAAATGGAAATCATGTCTCCAATTCCACTTTTTTGAAAGTTAAAAAAAATACAAATCTCTCACACAGTGTATAGTCCTCTTGAAATAATAATCCAAACCTAACAGTGCAACTGATATGAATAAACGTATGAAAATTAAGCTTTTACTGATATATATTTTATATCAGTAAAAGCTTGTTTAATATATTTACTCAAGTCAATCAGATTCTTTGTTTGTATTATTATATTTAATATATTGTATATAATATTATTTATTGTGTCTAAAAACAGTTATTTTACATTCAATTTGAAATTTTAAATTATCATTTTGAGATCATAATCTAGCTTTTACTCTTTTTCATGAATTATCTTTTTAAGAGATAACCTATTTCTGTTCTCTAAAATTTAGTATTTATATCAGATAAAGAAATCAAATAAATGGGGAAAATATTTTGAAAAAAAGAAACAGTATAAATCTCAGAAGGATTTTCTTTCCTTGTAAGAATGAAGAATAAAATCAGGAATATTGTATAATGTTGCCAGATGCAGTAGAAAAAAAAGGCACAAGGGGCAGAAAACAGACTGCAAAATGGATGCCAAAACAAGTGCAGTATTTCAGAAGATGAAATAAACTTTCCCCCTGAATCATCCAACTAGATTTTGCAAAGAGCTTTTGCAAAGGTCTTTATCCATTAATTCATTTATCTATAGTGAAAGTGTTACTAGATTCATTCTGAGGGCTTAATTCACAAATACTTTTGCTATATTACATCAAATCTAAGCAGCAGCATCATATTATTAATTAATCAGTATTTGAAAAGCTATTGTTGTTGATAACCTTTACCCAGTAACTCAGTGGAAATAGGATACATGGTTTTAGGTCTGTCTTAGGCTTGAAGAGTTCAGAGTGAATTTCATCATCACAGGGTGAACATAACTACTGGGTTGGGATGAGTTTGTATGAAGATACCTCCTACTGGCATTGAAAGAGTTACACAAGTCCGCATGAGGACCACCCTCAGTTTCTCCTGCAGATACGGGCAGCTCTCTGCTCAACTTACTGATTGCTTTCCACGCAAATGTATGGAATGTAACTCTTCTCAGGCAGTGTGATGAAATTCTATGTGCCCATTTGTGGCTTGCTCTGCTGGAGAGAAAAAAGGCACCAGCAGCTTGTTCTTTTACAGCAAAAAATCTGCAGCTCCTACCTCCCTTCTCAATATGGGCCTAATTGCTTTTCCATATTTAGTCGTGACATAGTTGCATAGCCCAGTCATACAATATTGTCATTGCTAGTAACAGCCCACAAGCTCTGTGCTAGCAAGGCTTCAGGGCCCAGATTTAACAGGCCTACTCTTTCTGAATTTTTCTCTACCTGCCTGCAGCTTTGTTTTACCTGGTTTAGCTGTGACAACTGTTTGCTGAATTGACCAGGCAGCAATGGCTAATTTTATCCTTGCACAGTATAACCATAGCTCTATATAGATAGTGGTAATAATAATAATTTAAAAAAAGATCCAACATAAACCGAGGTATTTACAGCTGTAACACAGTGATGTACCGTAGAAAAATACAGGTCTGGTACAGTAGCAAAGACTCTGAGAAGAGGAGACACAGGATGTGGTGCAGAGAACCTCAAGCATGGGGTAGTGATAAGACATTACAGAATCACAGCATGGTCTGGAGATCATCTAGTCCAACCTCCTGCTAAAGCAGGTTTGCTGGGATCAGCTTGCACAGTGCCGCATCCAGATGGGTTTTAAATGTCTCCATAGGAGACTCCACAACCTCTCTGGACAGCCTGTTCCGGTGCTCTGTCACCCTCAAGGTAAAGAAGTTCTTCCTCAAATTGAAATGGAACTTGTGTTTCAGAGATGGGGCACCGGCTTGGCATTGCAGACGCCTGTCATGGTTTAACCCCAGCCAGCAACCAAGAACCACACAGCTGCTTGCTCACTCCCCTCACCCAGAGGGTTGGGGAGCAGAATCAGAAAGGAATGTAAAACTTTAATACGTAAAGCAAATGCCACGCAAGCAAGCAAGCAAAGCAAAACAAGGAATTCATTCACCACTTCCCATGGGCAGGCAGGTGTTCAGCCATTCCCAGGAAAGCAGGGCTCCAGCACACATAATGGTTACTTGGGAAGACAAACGCCATAATGCCAAATGTCCCCCCTTCCTTCTTCCCCCGGGTTATATACTCAGCATGACAACATATAGTATGGAATATCCCTTTGGCTAGTTTGGGCCAGCTGTCCTGGCTGTGTCCCCTCCCAATGTCCCGTGCCCCTCCAGCCCTCTTGCTGGCAGGGCCTGAGAAACCAAACAGTCCTTGACTGAATATAAACATCACCCAGCAACAACCAAACTCATCAGTGTGCTATCAACATTGTTCTCACACCAAATCCAAAACACAGCACTGCACCAGCTGCTAAGAAGAAAATTAACTCTGTCCCAGCTGAAACCAGGACAATGCCACAGCCATAAACAACTCATCCATGGTCAGTAAAGAAATGCAAGCCTGGAGATGGACAATACTGGTTTTCAGGATAACGAACAGAATAAAAAATTATACCTAACATATAAAAAGAGCACCATATATAGTAAACCTAGATGTAACGTGACACTGCAGACCAAAAGGAAAGAAAAAGGTGTAGAAGCACATTAATAAAAATGTTAAAATGACTCCAAGTGGTTACTGGAGGGGAAAGAAAAAGCTATAAACAGTATATTCCTCCCAGCAAAGGATTCTAGAGGCTGACAACTTAAGAGTTTTACCTGTAACTGTATGTGGAAGCAGAGTGCTTCTTTTAAGGGTATCTTGCCAAGGACTTTTTCAATGTAACAAGGGATGTTAAGAAAGGGAGAAAGTCATAAACAGGGGCATACAGGTACACAAACCTGACTGTTGCATTTTTACTTGTCTTATTAGTATTGTTGTGACATTTTCCACTTGTAAATAAAATGTAAACTTTTTTTTTCTCTAATAATTACATCTAAAATAATAGTGATTCTTGAACTAGACTGTTAAGATTTCTATTACAGTAACAATAACATCTTGGCATTCTTTTTACAGTTATATGTGGTTTGGGTCCTATTTGTCAGTAAACAACATTTTGAGCAGAATGCTAACTTGTTTTTAATTATTCTTTACCATAAAGAGTTCGATCTCACAGGGGAAGACTGGTTTCAAGTTACTTATTTATGCCCAGACTCATTCCACTGAACTTCAATTATTTGGTTAATACATCTGAAGAAGGACATACTCTATGAAATGCCTGTTACAGTCAGTGGAGAGACACTGGCATGCCCAGAGTGCAAATCTGCTCTTAGTGACACTGCACAAGCATTGTTCACTTTATGAAAATCAGAGAGAAGGAACAGGCTGATTTCTTAGTTAAGGACCTCAAAGAAGTGCCAAGTAAGGCAGAGTGAATCTGATCTTGAACTTTGTTTAAGGATGAACATAAGGTCTGCTGCTATTTAAAACCCTTTCCCATTATCAGTCAATAAATTCCTTGGCCAATGGCACAACACACATGCAGTATGCATGCATAGGAAAAACTTCTTACTACAAGGGGGAGGCAGAAAAATGAATGGAATAACAGACAGCATCCAAAAAACTCTTCCACTGTGTTTTAAGTGTAGAACATGTGCAGAAGAAATTAATGGAGATTTATATCAGAAATTAATTTCACTATAAGCAAAAAAATCAATTGCCCAATGATCTGAGGTAGTGTAAATTTATGAGGTGAAACTGGAGTTCTATGGCAGCAGGATATGTTGAATTACCATTATTCTGTTTAGCAGGAGACAAGCGATGTAGATACTAGAGTGGAAGAAAAAAGAAAGGACATGCGAGAATTATATGGGGGCAAAAATAGTTTCTGAAAAGAAATAACAATCACTATTGAGGAGTACTTGCTTCTGCATTTTGTTAATTTGACAATTTTTTTCTACTTCTCTATCTAACCAAGATAAACTTTTAGATGTCTGCAGTTTATCATGAACTGGCCTGGGACTTGCAAATAACAGATAATTCAGAAGCTAGTCAGTATCCAAAGGTCCCAAATTTTAAGTTACAGAGCACAGTCCATCAGGAACCTAAAATACTTGAGTGTCAACATTACACATTTTGTTCAGCCTCACCCAGACCTTCCACAGAGGCCGTATTTATTGCAAGCTGTTTCTTTCAGTCTGCAAGCTGAAAAGCTAGGGAGAGCATGTAATCCCTCTTACCTTTTCTGTTGATTTCTGTAATTGAACATATCACCGTCAGATGGAATGTTATGATTTTTCATGGTAAGAAAGCTCAATTGTTATAAAAAAAATTGAGCTACAGTATATAGAGAGTAATACTCTATATTTTGCATTCTTAGCTTTCAGAAACACATATGTTAATGAATGCCAGTCTGAAAGACACTTATGGCCTTTGTCTCCAAACAATAGTAAAGAAAATTATTTATGAAAAAGCATCCTTTATCAAGTTTTCAAAGAATTTCATGTTTTCATTTAGATAGGTTGAAAATAAAAAATTATGCACAAATGGAGTATTCTAAATAGTTAATCCTAAGAAGTAAGTAGAATAAATCTGTTGGTTCATATTTAACATAAAGACAGGGTTCTTTAAATTTAAACATCTCTCTGCATTTTTTATACATTAATTACAAACGATTACTGTTTAAAGCCTTGAGTAGTGCAATTCAATCAGATAATTCAATAGTGGTTCAAATTCTTTAATGAAGCATAGCTGTACACAATAAGAATGGCTTAAACTAACATATACTTATTTACCATAAGTCCAATTCTGGAAAAAAATAAGGCCTTTCTTTTTTGTAGGAGAATCATTATTTGTTTTGAAAATACATATTATTGATTGTAGGGGAATTCAAGCTGGGACAGATATGCATGGATGCAATAACCATATTTGAAACAGAAGATTTATTTTATTTTTTATTTCTAAATTAAGTATTTTTCAAAGACTCTTGTTCTATCCTGTCATGTTTCCTGTAACTCAGCATTCAAACTAGTTAGAAAAACCGGACAAGTAAATAGAAGTTCTTCTAATAGGAGGCTTGTAATTTTTCTCCTGTACTTTATAAATAATGTTGACAAGTATGTAGTTGTTTAGTTCACCACAGCACATGATTTAATACATTTAAATGATAGATGTTTAAAATTCTGCTTGGAGGGATTGTGCTGGTTTGGAAATCCTATTGATGTGTTATACATTCATATTTAACTTACAAAATTCATAAATCAGGCACCCAGTATTTATATTTAAACACATATTTCTTTCTAATAATTAATCACATTAAAAATGAAACCATGTGTATAATATGTTTTGTAACACTGATCAACATAATTTATAACAATATAGCAATAAACAATTAATTCTCAAATATTTTTTATCACATAGATGAATCATAGAGAGAAATTCCTCAACTTCTCTTTCAATTTCTCTGAGTCATCCAAACTGAAAGAAAGAGAAATAGTTCATTTAAAAAACAAAACAATCCAAACAAAACATCCAACTGAAACTGCACATTAGTTAATGACAAATTAAATTTCCACAGATAACAGTAAACCCAAATTAAAACAAACTAGTATTTGAAGAACTGAAATACTTGAAAACAGAAAAGTCTAAAACTAATCTTCTAGCTCAATCTGTGGGATTTTTTTTTTTAGAAAAAAACAAACAATGGCAAATTTCACTATTTGATCTCTGCAACATAGAAAAGATGTGAGTCAACGTGACTCCTATGGTGGGAATGGACATATATAAGAAGCTGTTGTAATGCATAGTCAGTTATATATGTATAAAAAAAATAACCTGAAGAAAATTTTAATCACTGTCAGGATCAATTTACTTGTGGTTATTCTGAAAAAGGTTGCTCTACATTTCTTCCTGCAACTTAAAGACATTTTATAGTATGTGGTAACACTGAAACCTTTTGCAGCTTAGTTTTATAGGAGTTTTCCCAGCAATTCCACATTAAAGCATAGTGTTTCAGCCTTTCTGAAAAGGCACACAGCCCAACAACAGAGAAGATCCTTTAGCAGAACTACTGTTCAGAAAAGCATTCCAGCATTTCTAGGTCACCTTGCTCTAAGCCTGTATCTCCTTGATAGTTACATAAATATTACTGGTGTCACAGACACTCGACAGTTTTGCTTAGTTATTTTTTTTTTTTTTTTTACTGATGATGAATTGCCACAATATTAGATGTGTTTCCTATTTTACAATTAATTTATATGGCTTGAATACTGACCACTGTTGGTTTTGTGCCTTTTTTGATAGATTGAAAAGATCTTTGGTATTCTCTTTCTTCAGTCTGTAAAACTCCACCATTTGTAGAGCATCAGAGAACAAAAAGGCTGAATCATAGACTCAGTACACACGTAATCTATTATTTCCAAAATTTTTCTGTAATTATTTTAGAGCAAGATTTTGTAGAACCTCGATTTCAAGATCTACAATTCCACAGTAGTTGTGCCTGCAGGTAGCACAGAGATTAAAAGGAAAGACAGAAGAAAAAATTACCCATCACATTTTTGTTCTTCTACAAACACGTACAAATATAAAGTAGTTATTTGTAATATACAAAACAGCACCAACCTTTGGCAATCATGAACCGTCAACTTGGTATTAACATGGAGATAAAACTGAGGTAGTCTTCACTTTTAGGTGCAAAACTATACATATTAAATTTTCTGAACTGGTCAAAAGCCTGAACAAAATCACCATCAATCTAGAAAACTGCATTATCTGTAGCAATGGGATCCAAGTGCCAGTATTCATTCCACTTGAAGCATTCTAAGCCAGGTAATAATATTGTCACATTGAAGCAATTTTCCTATCAGAACTATGTGACTGTATGATTTCTTTTGACATTCACTTTTTACTTTTTCCTTTTGTGACACTTTTCCTTTTAATTTTCTTTCAAACATAAAGAGCAGTCTACAGTATGAACCTAAAAGAATGGTGAAAAAAAGGCATCAAGGGAATAAGTCTGCTCATTGTTAAATTGCTGCTTCCTTTCAAAAGATGACTAATAAAAATGGCATTAAATATTCCTATGTGCATGTGTTTTTAGAAGAGTCTTCTGTTTTTTCAAAAGTACAATTTAAACATCAAACGGTGCAAAGAATGTCGTAGAGGATAAACTGTTGGATTCTTTAACCCACGGCATTCTTGAAACTGCACACACAATAAAACAGTGGAAGAGCAGTTATAGTGGCATCTTAACAAGTCTCATTTGTGCTGTTCGGTATGTTTTCTTCTATTTACCTTTTTTAAAAGTTCATGTTTTTTAAAATATTGCTGTTTATGTCCTTGAATCTTGGCACACTGAACAAACAACATCTCAACACTCTGAAATTTGGAATTTCTACCTAGAACATCAATTAGCATTGTTACAAATCTTAATTGTTATGATAAGAACAAGGTTTGCACTCCCCCCTCCCCCACTTCCCCCCTCCAAGGCTAAGAGTATTAGGTATTAGAAGTAAAACTAAAAACTTTTCCATTGCTATAAGAGATTATTAGCTATGTTCATCCACGCTGTTTCTATCATATGGTTTTGATAATGCAGTTAATGTTTGCATGTTTGTGAAGGCATGAAAATTAAATTAGGTCTCAATTATTCTGGGTGTTGGGTGAATCAGTCCCCTGAAAAAACAGCCTATTAAAGTAATTTCTGTTAAAGTAGGTGTTCTATATAGTAAGCAAAGATTAATGTGTTGGAATACTTCCAGAGAGAGATGAATGTGGACTAAAGTTAGAAAGACAGGACCTTTACAGGATAAAGAGTTATGTTCATGTATCATGTTTTAAAGTTAGTAGAACCAACTTATTTTAATAGCAAACTATACATAATGACTGGAAGCTATGTAAACATGGAAAAAAAATGTATTCATAGTCATGATACATGAACTCAGTTAATAGAGCCTAAGCCACTCTGCCATATTTTTTTTTCTATGCTAAAGTAGTAATATTTGTGGACTTTCATCACCCTTCTTTGTTGTATATACTTCCTCAACTGGTGTTTGGAGAAGACAACCCCATATAAGTCTACTTCAAACTCGAATGAACATAAAATCCGAACCTTAGAACTGTTTAGTCCTTTCCTATTATTTGAAACTAGAGACATTCAAAGACAGTCATGAGAACTGCAAGTCCAGTATTTCTCTCTAGATAATATCTGTACATACATTTTCTCTTTTAATTATTTTGCTGTTCTTGCTACAACCACAGCCCATCTCAGCAACAGAGCATGGGCTCTGGTCTGATCTTCTGCTTAATCACCAAAGAGCTACAATCAGCTGCAAATATACATTTTTACCTGTTCTTTAATTAAAAGACATTTATAGTGGTAACTATTAGAAAACCCCAAACCCCACAATACAGTAACTCCTTTGGGTGCTGATTCTTTTTTTAATAATAAAATACATATTACTAATAATTTCAGTATTTTGCTTTACTTCACATTATGACCATGAATTCAATAATTTTAAACAAAGCAATAGATTATTCCACTCCTACACTAAAGAGGAATAAGGGTCCACATAAGAAAATACCATACCCATTCCATATCTGATTTATGGGGGGGGGGGTTGTGTTTGTTTATTTCATTTTCTATTTAGATTTTTAATTATTTGTTTCCATAATCCTGAGTGGTAAGTTAACTAGGTGAAATTCTCATTAAAAATGCAACTCCTATAACATGGTTTCTATAACATGGCATTTCTCAAAAAAACCCCAACCCACAAAACTTTCACTGTTAGAAATGATGACCAAACAATTTTTCCCCATATTGATTTTGTATACAAATTTTCATATGGCTATGCAGTCTCAATTTTGTGAACACACTTTTTTCTATATTAGTAACAAGTCTTAAATTTATTTAACAGTTGTTCTTTTCTAAATTTATTTTAGGCTTTCTTTTTTCTACTTGTGCAGCTAAACATCAGGCAACTTGTAAAAGTGAATGTGACAGTACCTCAACTTATTCAGAGCTTTGAGGCAAATTTATTTGCAATTTTTCCGTGAAGCAAAATACCAAGTTCAACAACATTGCTTTGAATCTTGAAATCTAGATTTCATTACTTGACAGAAAACAATATTCAAGGAACACTGAATTACAAAAAAAGCAGATACTTTTCATTAGAGTAGCCGGTCCATCTGTATAATGTCACTATGATCATTACAGTGGATTTTTTGTTTGTTTCCTGCATAAGGATGACAGCAGGCATTTTATGGCACCAGTAAATTTCCACAGTTTTCCTGAGATAGGTGGAAAAGACTGTGTTTCCTCCTATAATGACCCACTAAACAATCCAGCTATCCCATGGACATTTTAAACTCCTCCTTCACTGTATATTTATTTATCACAAGTTTAATATTAATTTTTATTCAATCCTATAAAGTCTTCAGTAAGAAACACTGTGTTAGGAAAATATGTGATGATTCAGCAGGACATCATGCAAAAGATTCTTTAGAAGTTTTTCATGTGATGTTGTACCTGATCCCCACACCGGGAACCAATTGAATCGAAAGCAGCTTCACAGATAAGTACTTGGGCATGCCAGGGGGCAACAAGATGAACACAAATCAGCAATGTGTCTTTTTAGAAAAGCTCAACAGCATCCCAGCTGCATTATGAAGACTGCTGCCAGCAGGCTGAGGGAGCTGATCCTTTCCCTGTCCTCATCCTTGGTGAGGCTACATCTGGAGTGCTGTTTCCAGGTTTGGGCTCCCCAGGAGAAGAGAGAGGTGGACATACTGGAGCGAGTCCAGAAAAGGGTTACAAATTAAGGAACAGGATCATGTTTCATATGAAGATAGGCTGAGAGAGTAGATTTTGTTTAGCCTGGAGAAAAGAAGGCTGCAAGGGATCCAATAGCAGCCCCCCAATACTTACAGGATGTCTTTTGAGAAGATGGTGCCAAGCTCTACACAAAGGTGTGTGATAGGAAGACAAAAGAGACATGAGTGTAAATAGAAACAAGGGAGGTCCAAACTGGGTATCAGGAGAAACATTTTACACCATGAAGTCAGCCATGCAGTAGATGAGGTTGCCCAAAGAAATTGTGCAAGCTCCATCCTCAGAGGTTTTCAAGACCTTACTGGACAAAGCTCAGAACAACCTTGCCTGACACCAGAGTTGGCTCTGCTTTGAACAGGAGACTGAGCTAAGTCTCATATCCCATGCAGCCTGAATTATCCTATGGTCCTATCCTACCCGGCCTCCATGCATGTCTTCCAAAGACCATGAATCTCCTTAGATCCTGTGCATTATCTACCAACTCTTGATGTCTTGAGAATGGTAGGGCACTTCAGATGGCATTAAATCACTATGTGTAAGTAACTGAAGCAATACTAAGGCTGCACTATTTGAAATAGATATCTAAGCTCCCATACCAATCAATTCATACCTAATGTGGGGTTCAACTACCCAAAATTAGCTGCTCAGAGAAATTTGTTAAGTTGGTGTTGTGGTTTAACCCCAGCCGGCAACCAAGCACCATGCAGCTGCTTGCTAACTCCCCCTCACCCAGAGGGATGGGGAGAAGAATCAGAAAGGAATGTAATACCCAAGGGTTGAGATAAGAACAATGTAAAAGGTAAAGCAAAAGCTGCACACACAAGCAAAGCAAAACAAGGAATTCATTCACCACTTCCCATGGGCAGGCAGGTGTTCAGCCATCCCCAGGGAAGCAGGGCTCCATCACATGTAATGGTTACTCAGGCAGACAAACACCATAATACCAGATGTCCCCCCCTTCCTTCTTCTTCCCCCAGTTTTTATACTCAGCATGACATCATATGGTATGGAATACCTCTTTGGCTAGTTTGGGTCAGCTGTCCTGGCTGTGTGCCCTCCCAGTTTCCAGTGCCCCTCCAGCCCTTTGGCTGGCAGGGCCTGAGAAACTGAAAAGTCACTGATTTAGTATAAACATTACCCAGCAACAACTGAAAAACCATCAGTGCACTATCAACACTGTTCTCACATCAGAGCCAAAACACAGCACTGTGCCAGCTAAGAAGAAAATTAACTCTATCCCAGCTGAAATGAGGACAGTTGGATAAAAGCAGGTTATCCAAAACATGTAGAACTTACTTTCAGTTATAACAGGGGATATATGGGAGAACCAGAGCCTCAAAGGAATGATTGATGGCCCAGTGTGATATCTCCCTGAACCAACTTTTAACCTTAATCATGAAACCATTGGACTGTGTGGTTTACCTTACTTCAAAGTAGATCCATACGGTTTGCTCCAATTGTGCAAAGATGTCATCAGATGTAAAAATCAAAGGCTCAGTTTATCTATAACACCATGGCCTTACAGATATAACAGGATTTATGGAAGAGCTATGGGCTTTTTAGAATGGCAGCTAGACACCAGGACAAGTACCCTAGGGCATCTAGAATGGTAACAGCAATCTATATGTAGCCAACTGATTAATCTGAGCAAGTTCTTTGTAGCCTGCCAATATACCAGGCAGGCTGTCAATTCAGCTGCCATATATATAGATTTCTAATGTCATTTCAAACACCCTCAGCTGCCATGATTATCTTCTAGCACCATACTTATGTTTCAAATTCACCAATGTATCCTAAATGTTACTAGACATCTTTGCAAATGACAATGGAAGCTTCAAATATCTATAAGAAGGTTTTATATATATTTATACACCACCTCCACCCTCCCCATATTTAGATGTAGAGGAATGAAGCTGGGTTAATTAACACTGATAATATACAGCTGTGGGCTGGCTTCAGGGGCAGTGGGTTGGCTGACGTGGTTAAGGTGCAGCTGTGGCTGGTTCCTGCTAAGTAGTTAAATAGCTCTAAGGGGTATGGAAGAGGAGCACTGGATGAAGAGAGACCTAGAAGAAGCAGAGGATGTGTCCTGCAGTTAGGAGAGGCAAGAAGCAGGATGGGCTGGCCTGAAGAGGATGAAGAAACAGCATGAGTAGTAGATGAACCTTTGAAACCTTGTGGGGGATTGGTGGCTGTGCTGGGGCAAGGCATGGGAGCTACTTATTGAAGTTAACCTGGTATGGGGTGGTAAAAGCCTTGCTGCCGCTGGTTAGTTTTGACTGTGCTGCAACATTTAGGCAGTTATATTTGCATATGTAAGTTTAGAAAGTGACCATCTGGAACTACATTTTACCCAAGGAAATTGTAACCGTTGTATCATAAGAGTCCTTTCCAAATTGCTGACTCCTCAGGCAAGGAGTAGATTGAAAGTCAGATGCTGATATGCTAACTTGGATAACATTGCCTCCTTTGGTTACAGGTTTTTTAATTGATGATATAGCAATATAAAGATAACATTTGAACTGGACTTTCATTTTAGTTAAGAGGTAAGTAAAATCAACATTATTCTCTCCAGAGCTTTCCATTTTCTAACTGAAACAGTTTTCTCACATAGTGTTATTGGCCACGTATCTGTTCAACTACTCAAGACCCAACACTGAAATTACCTGAGTACTAAGTATTAATGAGAAAACTAATCCAGCAACAAATAAGGAAAAAATATTTTTCTTCTTTGTTTATTAGTACCAGAGTTGCAATTCAAGCTTTGATACATGTGCATACATACCTCCCTGCATACACATAGTTTTAGTAAACATCCATCCATTCATTCCACTAAAATGTCTGTTCATAAAGGTTTTCTTTTAATTTCTCATTCAAAATTATTTTTACTTAAATAGAATTAAATGTTTGCTGGTGGTTGCATTCAGACAGAAATCTGCAGACCATCTGTGACTAGAGACCACAGCACATACCCAGACAATCCCTGGTCTTGGCAAAACACTAGCCCATTTGACTCTTAAATGACTGCCTAGAAGGCATCTTTCCTTCTAGGACAAAGAAATTGGCAGGTCTGATATGTTTTTAGTACAGATTATGTTGCACCATTGTTTTAATTACCTATCATAAGAAAATCACAGGAACACTATGGGGCTTATTTTATGTCACTTGTTTTTTTTCCCCTAATTTACTTTTAATTATAAATGTTATTAATGTTTTGGGTTTTATTTATTTAACAATGCCAGAAACTTCTAAAACATCTGCTTGTTCATGAACTGCCACAGCAAAAATGATTTCTAAACAACTACAGAAGAATCTGCCACAAATCAATGTATATTTTTGAAGAAAAAAATTACTTGGACTTTTTAGCTGGAAATACATATTTAAAAAAACACAACTCAAAACTAAACACACACACACACACCCAAAACAACAACAACAACAAAACCCAACCTAAAACAACCAAAACCAGTCAGTAAGAATAATTAAAAAGAAAAAAAAATCAACTTTAACAGCCAGGATGAGTAGGAAAAATATCTGTAACAATTAAAAGATGCATACACCAGAGTGATGCAACAAATACAGATCTGTTTCAAATCAAAAAGAAGAAATACAAGAATCAAAACATGGAAAACAATCTAAACACTGATGATGCTGTTGTAATTCAAGCAACAATGAGAATTACATAAGACTTTTTTCAGACAATGTACAAAAAATATGACAACACATGTACAGAAATTGTTTTCTCTTTGTTCATCTTACTGTTAACCTTATTGAAAAGTGTTAGTACAAACACATGTTGCTCCTGGCAACAGAAATTTTTCTAAGGCATGTTTATTTTCTACTTATAAACCCATCACCTAATAGATAGATCTGAATAGCATATACCCCTAATTTGTATAGTCTTCAGAGACATGGAATTTAAAGACAATTCAACTGTGCTTATAATTTAGGTCATATTATGGCTTCTAAGTGAGTTACAAATTGTTGGCATTAATTATGTATTAACTTTAAATAGGTCTTGCTTTTTATTATAAACCAAATTTCCTGATGGCTGTGGATTTTTTTCATATTTTTTTTTGGCTAGTAAAAAAACCTGTTTACTCCATGCACATGTATTAAAATGAATTCCTGCTGAAATCCAGTGCAAATGAATGTTCTGTTCTTTCACTTGAAAGCTGAGTGACTTTTGGACTTCTGACAGAATTAGTTCAAGACATATTTATAGAAGACATTGTAATAAGTAGACCTAAAATATAGCAGGTCCCAAACCTGCAATCTTTATTATTTTCTCATCAAATCATTGTTTTACTTTGATGTCCGAATAGATATTTTGCACTGATTAAAACAAACACCAACCAAAATCTCTTGCATTTTAAAATATATTTTAATTTTCTACATAGGTCTGACACTCAGTACTGAATACAGAAGTTTACTAAAAACAAGATGGGGCCAGCCAGTTAGGTATGCAATGTATGCCAAGTTGTACAAGCCTTCACACTTTTTTGGGGAGTTCTGGCAAGTGGGTGACTATATTTTATAAAGTTGCTTTTTTGTACTTCAGGTCTAAAACCCCAGCCAGAGTCTCTGACATGGTCTTTAAATTTATGTTGTTGACATGCACAGAACTTAAGAGATTTTGGGATCTGTGAAAAGCATGACATTCTTAAGACTGAAAGTTTTTTATTGTCAATTCTGTAATATCTCAGAGACAACTATGCATATAGGCTGTTGTAATTTGTTGTATAACAAATTTATTTTCCATAAAATAGTAGTCCCATCCTATACTCCATTGGTTCTAATGCCACCAACAAATCAGTTAATGGCTCTATTTACTCCTCTGTTTGACACAATACTTATATCACAGTGACTAACTGATAGCTCACTTGATGCCGTTTGGCTCAGAGAACTAGAATGACACTCATAAATCTAGGCTTTGATATTTTTAATTTGAAATTTGCGTAATGGCCTGATGGGATGTCCAGCTGCCAAGTAATGCTGACTTTGCTGCTGACCTGGTATTGGCAGACTTTTGCATAAGTAATCCTGTAGTAATTTGTTTTGTGATTATAAAGAGACACCATATCATTAAACAGCATCTTTGTGTTTCTGTTCCTTTAAGCTATTTTTGCTGTTGTTTTCATAGACATACATAGTTTGCATTAATAGAGGGTTTAAAATATTGGCAGTGTAATAAAGATACTTGCTAAAATATTCAAAGATAAATAATTTAACAGAGATTAAATTTTAGAAACTTTTAGTATACTTTATTTTTGCAAAGAAAAACTAGAATTAATGATGTGTGGGAAATTGAGAGAGTGTAGCAGAAAAATGGAAAAAAATGGATTTAAAAGAACACTAAAATAACTGATTTTGAGAGAGGTTTCTTTCTATTCCTAAATATTTTTTTTTTATTAACAGAATAAAAGCATTAGGGAACTCCTCAGTATATTATATTTGTATCAGTTAGGAAGCCATAAGCCCTTTACTTCAACAAAAAGCCAAAAAACTAAATAAGATTTCTCTCCCTCTTTTTTCCTTTTTAGAAGAAATAGTGACATGGCATAGAAAAATAGGCTGAAAATGTAGACTGAAAAATGTCTACAGATACCTGCCCATCTAATGAAGCATGTGGCTTCAGGCTGGCATTATTTGCAAATAGGAGGATCTTTTAGCAGATAATGTGAGTGTTGAAATATGTTTCAGGCTGTCCTATCTTTGGATAGGACTAATGTCCTGTATATAGTGGTCGTACGTCTTTTGAACAAGCAAAATACTATTTTTTTCATAGTGTTATGATAGTATAATTTATGAATATGATACTGTTCATATCATCTATAAGATTGATATGAATATCACCCTGAAAAGATCTATTATATGCTTCACGGGTTTTTTATGGGCTCTAGTCCAGAAACATTGTCACAGCAAGTTGTGGACAGTTTTTTTTTTTTAAAAAAGTGCATGCTTTTATTACTCAATTTAAATAATTAAGCTTTGGAAAAAATAATCCCACAGGTAGCAATCTAATTATTTCTGGGATCTGTAAATGAAACTTACTGATGAAGAAATATCATAAGAAATAACGTGTATTTTAAAGATTTTAAATCTCAAAACTGTTCAAAGACAACTGAAGTCAATACAACTTAGTCTGTTTTACTCAACATAGCTTTTGGTCAGGCCAAAAGTCAATGCTGAATGAATCATATTTTCAGGATTATCCATACTTAATAGTAAAATAAGAACATTAATATCCAGATATCATTTCTAAATGAATAAAATAAGAGTTGATAATAAGAAGCTTCCTAGTCTCATGTTACTTCTGAGAACAGAAGGAAATTAAATTTTAAAAGAAGGAAAAATACAGTAAGTAAATAGCTAAGAATTAAACCATCTTTGAATTAACATTGCAGGATATTGTTACAACCAAAACCAAGATTCAAACACAATCAGTGCATGCACATGTATAATATTCAGACTTGTAATGAATTCTGCATAACCATTAGTTTCCAACATAATGTATTACTTGGGTGAAACAGAATCTGAAAACTTTAATACTGAAATTATACATATATATACACACAGAGAAGCAGAGAAACGGGATATGCATGCGCGTATATGTAAGTATAGCATATGGGTTTTATTGCTATGTTAAGCTAGGTAATTATATCAATCTTAAAAAGTTGAAGTTTTTCCCTTCTGCCTGCCTTATTTAGCTGATTACCAAAAAACTCTAAAGTTCAAACATAACTAGTTGTACTGTGGAAAAACCCAATTATATGACTTTCCCACTAACACACATGAAGTTTTAAGGAAAAACCCTGAAGTGGCTTATAAAAAAATTCTAATACTCATGCTTCCAATCTTTTTTTACAGCATACATTTTGAGTTTAATCTCCTTTTGTTCAGAAATAAATAAATAAAATAAGGCTATAGCATGGTTCAGATCGTGTAGGTCACATCATCATGAAACTAATGTATAGTGACATTATGCCACCTGAAATATTCAACCAACAAAGACCCTTGTCTCTCAGCCTCAGTGTCATTTTTAACTATGAATTAGTCTTTTTTTTTATTTTTTTTTCTTTGTTAGAACTCAAAAGATCTGAAAAGCTCCTACAGTAACAACTGAAACAGTGAAAAACTTCTTTATTTACTGGTCCAGAAAGATGATGCAAGGTCAATAACCTGTTCTTTGGGTGAAATTTTTAGGTGGTACAGTTCAACATACATTATTGGAGTAAGCAGGATTTGATAATCCAGTCTTATGATTTTTTTATTTTTGTCTATTTTTCTTTCTCAGATACTTGTGGAATTATGAAAATATTGTATTTATGATTATGTAAAGAGACCTGATTCTAAATTCCACTATAAGGCATAAAAAAAAGCATAATATATTTAGTGAAGGTAACTATTTCTGGGTGTAAATTTTGTTCAGTTGAATAACTCATTGTCCGCTATGAACTGCTATGACGGAAGGATTTATCTTCTCAAAGACCTTGCTCAGAGCTAACTGAGATGTGAGATATAGAAAAAAACAAGTGCTAGAGGCCTAGATACAGTCTCTCCAAATTCTGCCCTAAATTACTCTAGTATCTAAGAATAGGAAGCTATTCCTAGAGTAAAATGCTGTTCCCAGACCTTGGCTCTCAGAGACAGCATGAACATGCTTCATTACTATGAACACAGGGAAAAAGAGCATAAAATAATGCAATACGATACTTTTTTATCACACTTCATTTCATCTAATCCAAATACAGCACCCATTTGCTGTGTAGCATGATAGTCAAGAAGGGAAATTGTGTGAGAGAGATGGATAATGCATGTCAGCACCCACATGATGATTTGAACTCAGTAAAGGAAGCAAAATGAAAATGTAAGTTAACAGCAGGCCTCCAGAGTTTTAGAAGGGCCTTCTTAACTTCATTAGGGAAGCACTCCTTATGAGGATGCAGAGTAAGATGATGTGAGACCTACCTTAGTAAAACATTTGTTGTCCATAATCAGGAGTGAGAGATCTGTGCTCAAAAGCCACAGGGTTTCATAGCAAAGTATATGTAAAGATGTTCTGATTCCCTGTGTGAAACCAAAACTGCACCATAAGACTTAAATAATTTTTAGTGAGAGTTTATATATATATATACACTCAGTTGGAGACAGTGTGCTTTGTTTATTTGGTTTTGTTTTGTTTTTAACTTTGAATTTATTCACAAGAGAAAATAGAGTTGGGAGACTACATTAAGTATACAACACAAAATATGAATATTTATGTTCTCTCCAGTCTTGGTTTTCTATTTAAATACATTTTTCTCAGAAAGGCTAGGGTTCAAGCTAACTTCACAAGCACTTTGTAGTTAGACACATTGTATAATACCCAGATTATTGTTTATAATGTGTATATTAACTTGTTTCTCCACAGTTGGCAACTTATAGTTTCTTCCCACTGCTGATATTGGCGTTTGTCACTGCATTGGTACTTAGATCACTTTATAATAATGACCATTTCTATAATCTTATCTCTCTACAGACTAATCTAAACATACCTAATACCCTTTAAACAAGCAGCCCATTAATTCCGCACTTTACTGATAGCTATGCTGGGCAGTTAGGTAGGTATAAAATGTTGAGCCTTTTTTTTTTTCCCAAGGAAACAGGTGAAATGGTTGTATTTCTAGGAGAAATGTGTTATGAAAAACATTGAACTTTACATACAATATCATGTTATGTTTTGGTGCTGAAACAGAAAAATTTAAGCAGAAAAAAAGGTAGATGAATAATATTGGTTCTACAAAGTGAAAAAAAATCTCATGCTACCTTGTAATTAATTTTGATTTTATAACATGTTTGGTGTATTATTTGTTTATTTGTAAATATCTTTTGGGTGGATATATTTTAAATAGACTTATATAAAAACATGTTTCCTGTAACGGTCTATGAATAGCAGACTTTCTCAGTGATAGTAGAATAGTAACTTTAATGTGGAAGGACTTCCGAATCCCATGTTTCCATTTAAAACAACTGTCCCTGCAGAAGTCTTCTCTGAATTTGGTATTCTGAGTTAAATATAAAAAGAAAATTTTAAAACTAGCCATCCCACTACAAAGACAGTTCTTAAGCGTTAAATTATGGGCAGACTTTCCCTACCAAGTTATTCACCAAACTTTCAGCTAGTATATATATCACAGCAGTTTTGGATATTAGTAGATCTTTAAGGCAGCTGAACAGTGGCAAGACTTCCTTTAAATTAAAGTAAATTCTCATTACTTACTCATGATACATTATGGAAGCTCCTGTATCTTGTTCTCTTGGAGCTAAAGGATTTACAGGTTTACATATCTTTCCTTCTCTATCCCTGTTCAGCTACAGTGCTATTGTGTCTCAAACTACTGGGTTTTCCTGCTGTTTCTCTCTTCCCCCCTCTCTCCCTCCTGTCACTTACGGACTGTCCTCTGTCGTCTTTTTCTTCCCAATTTTCTATTTTGAATTCTCTGCCCTCCCTATAATTCTTGATTTTTAACCATTTAACCTCATTCCTGTCAGCAGTTACCAAATTCAGTCATCAGTTAGAGGCGAGGCAGCCACAGTTCCCTGTCTCTTGGATCAACCAGCAGAGAGTCTGAGCATATGTTGCCAGCAGGCAGGCAAATCCATGTACATACCACATGTATACATATATGCGCAGACAGCCATATGGCTCAACACAAGCAAAAAGTACTCACAGCACTCACATGGACATAGATAGCACCAACAACCTTGTCCTGTTCCTCTCTCTGATCAGGATGAAAGTTTGTTAGTGGAAAGTATATGTACATATATACAATGCATACAACACAGATCCCTCCAGCACCTGGGCTCAGACACTTGGCCTGCCCAGTAGTTGCCCCTTGATTCCAGTCTGCCCAGTTGCAGGCACCTGGGCATACAAGCCCCCAAGGCTCCAGCCTCCCAGCCCCTTTCAGGCCACTGTTATTCACATACCAATACACACACACACGCTCTACAGGTCTCTCTAGTAACTGCTCTCAGACACTGCTAACCCAGCACCTGGATCCCCTCCTGTCTCCATTGCCTCAAGCACAGACACACACAAAAGCAAATGAGCATCTGTGACGGCTGATCCAGACTTATGATCTGACCAGTAGCTAATCCCTAGGCCCCATGGCAGTTGGCTCAGAAATCCTGGTCTCTCCAGCAGCCAACTCACCTTCCCCAGACTTACAGCTACTTCGATATTTTGCTCTGAAGCTGCTTATCCTGCTGACCAGCTATTCTGGCTCGGTACTCCTTAGTGATCACACATCAGCACATGTACCCACACAATGTGTGCGCACTACGGCATCTCTAGTTGGGTCCAGCTAGCATCATTGACATATGGGCCCTCTGACCCCTGGTCCAGAGGCTGGCAGTCAAATGCGCATACATACCCATGCATGTGAAATAGAGAGTCCCTTACCCATGAAAAGGGTTAGACATGGAGTTTAGTAAGAAGATAAGTGAGACTGTGCTGATCAGGTGCAGGGAATGGCAAGTCAAGTGTACAGGGACTAGCAACCTGTTTCTGCATGACCACCCCTTTATATGCCTTTCTCCCTCTATGTGCCTATACCTGTTCTTCCCCCAACCTGACTTGCATGTTTCCTTGTCTTTGGCCTCTCCACTAATCATTCAATTATACATCTTGCACAATCCCCAAATGTCTTTTGTGGTATCCTATAATGAGTCTTGTACATTCCCACAATCCACTTAGCTCACCCCATGATAAATACTGTTCCATTCCCAAATCCTCTCCACTTCATCCTGTAAAAAAGACCACAGGCTATTCTTTGCAAGGATTCCTGGTGTAACTTGCCTCGTTTCTTACTGCAAATTACCAAAGTACTAATCACTCTTTCTAGGTGGACCTAAGGAGCAGACAATTCTGTGTTTTCCCTGTTCACTGAATAGCTTACTAGCATCCTCCACTAGTCATTATTCTTCTCATCTTTGTGAGAATCCCTGTCTTCATATTAGACTTTAAACAGATAGCCTAACAATTTCCTTATTTCTCTTTTTTCTGCTTAAGTCCCCTTCTCTCAACACCTCTTATTTCCATATCTATTACTTTCTGTTGCTTTCCACCTTTTAATTTTATACCTTTACTGTCCACCTCTGCCACCTTTTCCCCCATTTTATAATTTAATGAGTACAGGGAAACGAACAACCTCATCTACCTTAGGTTTTAATCAGAAATTTTACTTTAGCAAAATGGGAGCACCCATGCTGACACTGGTACATAAGCAGTGCTCATTATCTGTTCTGTTTGGACAGAGATTCATACCTTTACCATATCCTTTTAATTACAAAAGCCTATTACATGCCCAATTCTGTCCAGTAAGTCTTAGTCCTCTCTCATATTACTTGCCAGACACCTGAATCTTCTCCAAAATCTGCTTGTGATCTGGCAATACTTCATACACATATTGTTCATTCACTACTGAAACCCCCTCTCTTATCTGTTCCCTGTATGAGACAGGAAGATCACACAAGGTGCAGCATAAGCAATACTCCCACACAACCAGGCAACGTCAGAGAAAGCCCAGGTATTTGCATGAAGCCACTGAATTTGAGAAAATTTAATGGAAACCAAGGAACAGATGTTCTATCCAAAAGAAGGATGGGCACACGCAAACAAAAACACCACGCAACACCCATACTGATGCGTCCAATGAAATACCATTCTAGCATAGCAGAATACTGTCTTATTTCTTTCTCTACAAGATTTTTGTGGATTCCATAATTAACATTTGTAAATAATATTATCTTAATAATATGACCTATGTTTTGGCAGCCAAAGTTTCCTCTTGTTCTCATCCAGATGCAGCCTACACTCAAGTGGAACACATACAGGCCAGATTCCATCAGAGGAATGATAATCTCACAAATTGCATTTTGTTAGAAAGTCTATTGAAAAAAACAATCAATAAAAGAAAAAGCTAGACTCAGTCTTCTGTAAGTGTTGTATCTGTAGTACCAGTAATGGTTAAGATACTGAAAAAATGTTGGTTTTCCTCTAAAGTAGTTACCATCATCAAGCTGACCAGAAGCAGTGATACCTTTATGTTCTGGAATAAACTGAAAATAATCAGTTGCACTGATTTATTTCAGCTAAGGATCAATAATCATATTGCATTTTCTGACAATTTTAAGCTGTCAAACTCCATAGGAAGCCACTCCGTGTTAGCTTAACTTTTCAGTAAATTCAAGGTCATAGATGACCTCTAAATTACAAAATTTTGATACCATCTTACATCTATTAGGACTGAATTATTGCACAGCTGTGGAAAACTGGTGCTATCTTCAGTCATGTCTTACAGATATCAGAGATATTTCAGTCCTTTTACTTGAAGTAAGAATAAAAAATAAAAAAAATATTCTAGTGTAAGCTTACAGTATGGCACCTGGGAAATAAGTCCATTCCCAAACTGTGCAGATGACTTTTTCTTCTAGGAGTCATTTCAGATTTTTATGTCTGTCGTTCAGCGGTACCTCAAGTGATTGACCACCCTCACTATTTTTTCGTTTTGTGACTACATCAGCTGTATTTCTGTATGTGTTAAGGAGGCAGAACTACCTGACAGAAAAATGGCTGATTCAAACTTTTCATAAGGTTGAATTTAAAATAAACAAAAAAAGAAATCTAAACCCTAAGTTTAAGCTAGCTTCATCTAAGGGTCCCTTTATAGTCAAAGAGCAGAAGAGACATTTCTAGGCCAGGATTCATATTATCTTAAAGGAGAAAACAAAAGATGGTCAGACACCCCTTTCCCAGAAAATATCAGTAGTTAATATCCAACGTAATCTGAATAATTCAATTTGAAATTCATCAGACTACTGATTCATTGAAATCATGGAATAAACCATGTTTTAATATCTATGGCTTACTAGTAAGTTAATTCTGTTCTTCATTAAAACTGTATGTTTCTTCTTCACTATTATCTGAAACATGGTCTTCTTCAGTGAGTTATAAATTGTGCCATCTTTTTTTTTTTTTTTTTTTTTTTTTCCCCTGAAACGTGTGGGAATTCTTGTGAACTAGAGGATATTAGAAACCAAGATGGCAAGCTGATTAACTGTGCTCATGAGCACACAGGAGCTACAAATTTTGCCAACAGTTTTTCCACGGTCGTGGCTGATAAGTGAAGAGAAAAAAGGTATAAATTCCTTCTGAAATAAAAAGAATTTGTGTCTATTTTTACTGATATATCTATTGATGGTATTAATAATAATTTCATAAAATTTATCTATCTAGGAAATAATCATGCAAAAATTAAATACAGTGTGTCTTCTCTGACTTAATGAAAGATTTGTAAATTCTGACAATTGCCATGCAAAAAAATACATAAAGTACCAGTAAGAATAACTTAACAGTGTAAAAGAATTACAGAAATTTTAATTTTCATTAGAATAAAAGTTTTCAAACCTAGAATATGCAAAATTAGAATTGTATTTTAATTGTTTCAAGCTCATTAAACATGATTATGCATAATGAAGGGAAGTCAAATACAAAAAAGGTCAATCTTATAAAGTCAAATAACAGCAGAGGTCACGGTATGAAAATTTATAGAAATTAAGATTGGAGTGTAGAGTTTAAAGCAAAGCATTTGATTAAGAATTCTGAAATAAAGAAGGGTGGGAAACTGAAGAAACAGCCTGGAAATAATTGGACTCTCAAGATTGTCCCATAAAGCCAAAGGCCAGAAGTTCCAGAATAAAACGAACACTCAGAATCTGGTTTTCAATAATCCAATTCTGACAGCTCTATGGAATAAATATTATTTATATTTCCTGTTCCTTTCTATTCTCCAAAAGTAATGTTTTCTTAAATTTGTTCAGTGTCCTTTGAAATAGAACATACATGTTTAATTCCATCCTTCAAAATAATACTGGCAGGACTTCAGGCACATGTTTTTTTATCCCTTAAAAAAGCAGTGTTTCTCAGTATAAGTAGATTCCATTTTTTTTCTCTTTTACAGTTGTTTGTATATTCCCATGTGTACAATAAGCAAGAATTTATACTCAGACTTAAGAGAAATGGCAGTTTGTTATGATCCATGTGAACATATAGCTCAGTATCACATTCAGAATGCCACAAGGGGAAAAAAAATCAAATCAAACCCAATTATTTTAATATTCAATGGACAAATAGCTTCAGAAACAGCATGTCACTTATATTTTATTATCTCATCTTCAAAATCAAGTCAAATAAAATAAAACAAAACTTTGGCTTAGATTTTCTGATGGATAACTTTCTGTAGATGTACTAGTAATTTAAATAATAGGACACACAATACCTCTTTTAAACATCTAGGCACACCTATCGTAAAGGCTTGACTGACGATGTTCCATCACTTTATCTAACACTGCTAAAATTTTACACCTTACTGAAGTCTTTCAGAAGACTTTCAGAGCTATTTCAGCATCTATGTATGCAAATATATACATGTTTGTATGACTTTATTATGTATTTTATCTACATCATAGATATTATACAATAATATATGTATCATGTATATTATAAAATATGGGAAGGTCTTATATGTGATTTTTTTTTCTAAATGAAACTCTTAATTTACTTACAAAAACTATGGCCATAAGAACTCTTAAATTCTCTTAAAGTGTTTTGTATGTTTCCAAATGGAAATTAATTTAATTTCATTCTTATTCTAACATTTGTGAGTTTCTTTGAAAAACCAAATGATTATTACCACAGAACTCTTAAATCAGCTAATGCTAGTGCTAGAAGAAAAATGCAGCCAAAAATTTCCTCTTTCGAGTTTTCAGGCCAGCTCTATTGTTTAAAATGAAATCTTCCACGAACAAGCACTGTCGTCTGTCACACCATAAGCACATCTTTGACATCCACAGCTTATTTAAAAGGACTCTGTTTCAAATGTCTCCCGCCCATACACGACACTTCGTTTGTTGCAGACCGTTAAAAAAAACCCACTTGAAATGATGGAGGAGGGAGTGAAATGAAGTAACAGTATATGAAGCGCAAGTACTGCACACATGCATAACCATCTGTAGGCTAAGCTTTGAAGTCCCTGTTTGGCAAAACTGAAGCTTCTTATCCTTATTTCCCCTAATATGTGGGAGAAAACCACTGCTTTCAAGCCAGTCCTGGCAACAAAAACATTTTGTCCAAAACAACCACACAGTAAGTGACTTAACACATGCCAGGAAGAATATGAAAAAAGGAAAGCATGGTTTCAACAGAAATTTTGTAGTGGGGGAGCTCTTTTGAAAGGATTGTACACGTACTCTTTTTTTCAAATATATTCTTATCTTGGTAATTCCACTTTATTGTGGAGGTAGATATTTTTTCAGTACAGTATCCCTTACGCTGTTTTGGCAGCACAGGTCCAGCAGGATCAACATGAATTAAGTTACCTCTTTAAAAGTATATTTATGATTTGGAAAGGAAAACCTTTCTCCCTAGCAAGATTTTGGACTTTTGTCAGGTTTGGTTGTTTTGTTTGTTTGTTTGTTGTTTTTTTTTTTTTTCCCCAAGAGCATTAACATAGTAGTAATGTTAGTAGATAATGAAAAATATGATACATGAGATGAAAATTATTTCATAACTGGCAGATAAAAAATGAAATCAACTATCATATGCACATGCATAAATAAAACTTCTTTCCAGCTCGTTTTCTTCACTGAAAGAACATTGGGGGTTTTCCCTTGCTGCATTTCTCTGTATCAGTGTTGCACCAGGAAAAATCAAGCATGTCAATCAGTCACTGCCAATGAAAGATTGACCAAAGCCCTTTCAGACCAGAGAACATCTTTCATTGGGTTCAGCTGTCAGATAAGAAAAAGAAATATACTTGGAGCATAGCTTTCTTCTCTGCATACTGAGCAATTTGCTGAAAACTAGTCCAAAATGCCAATAAATTCTATCAGATATATACTGATGCATTTAGAACTCATCCTGTATATACTATACACCACCTGCTATTCTCAGTTTTCCAGACTGATGAAGTTATTTGAAGAGGATATACATTAGCAGCCTTCAATTTTCCAGACTGATAAAGTTATTTGAAGAGGATATACATTAGCAGCCTTCAGTAAGGAACTATGATGTAAAATGATGCAAATAGAAGTGAAAAAAAAAAAAAAAAAGTTGTAAATTTATAAAATAGTTATCAATAATGTAGGAAGGAAAGCAAAAAAGGTAAACTTTGACAGTCCTTAATTCCACTTGTCTTTTTCATTCTTCATCTTTTCTGTTTACTTCATTTCTATCCTATTAATTGATAGTGACAGTCCACATCAATGGTTCAACCAATATTCCATAGATAGGAGTGCGTGTCTGCCACTAACAGTTTCACAGCAATGACAGTTATGAACCCTATCCCTGTAACAAAGTTTGTAAAAATACATAAGAACCGTATTAAATTAATTTTCTGAAGAAACACTTGCTCTATAAGAAAATTAGACACTCCCTTGTTTTTGGTGCTTTAAGCCATAGTTTATTAGTTCGGTACAAATATCTTTCCTATGAATATCCAGAATTGTACATGACTGCTGTCTTTAATCTTCAGTGAATCACGCATTTACACCTCACATGAACTTTTGGGAAATAGAACTTTCTAAATTTTGCAAACTAAATGCTCTTCATTAATTATGCTCCTTTTTTCCTCATGGTCAGTTTTATTCAGAGCAAAGAATGAGCTTTAAGGGTCTGTCTTGATGAAAACCAACCAATATTAAAACACAGCTGTTTGGAATTAACATAGTCGGGGAAAAATTGTTTTATGAATGTGCTTTTGTCCTACCTAAATACTGAAGCTGGTATTAAAATTAGATAAATAAAAAAGATGTAAGGCAAATGGGACACATCATAGTGAGAAATAAAGACACAGGAATTACGTGGAATGTCAGTATGTTTAAAATATACATATTTTAATGTGTTCTGGTTCACACTGTAGCTCTCCCTCTAAAAAGCTGAGAAAAAAACCCCAAACCATCTGGTTTGCTTTGGATAAATTTGTTGCTTCAATACCAAAAATAGTCACAATGTAGTTAATTGACACTGGGGTAGCTATACATTGCTTTTGAAATTAAGATCAGTCTCTAGAGACTGTAAAGGGAACTTAAACCAAGTTAGCTACTTGTGGAAACTTGTCAGAAACCTAAATTATGGAAGATAGTTCCAAATTATATTAGCTTTCAGGAGCTTGCTTTGTCATTTCAGGTTGTTAAAGCACGTTTTGGTCTGAAATACTGACTTGTATTTTCTTATGATATGGTAAAGACCTGCATTAGAAAAGAAAACAAGAAAAAAAAAAAAAGTCTTGCTATTACAAACAATATGGGAAATGAAGTGGTAGGAAAGAAAAAGAGGGTGGAGGGGAAAAAAAAGAATGAATGAGATATTTAGGTATAAAATTGAAGAAAAAGGACATTTCCTAGCAGTTAATAGTAGGAACGGTGCATCTACTTACCAGGCCTATTGAAATACTCTGGGATTTCATTTCAAGATGGAATTCCCTGATTTCTTTTGTGACTTTAAAGTGATGTTTATGATGTCTACACTAGCATATAATGAGGACTAATAGGAGTAAATCTCTAGAGCAGAACAGTCAGTGCTGAGGCTCAGATGTCCATAGTAAACATATTTCACTGGTTTTGGTTTTGTTGTTTTTTTCTTCAAACTAGTTTCACTCCAGTGTCATGAACTGCATGCATGTATGGCATTTTGGTATAGCCCTGAATCACATTTTTCAGCTTCACCTGACGGGAATTCAGTTCAAGCACTTGGGTACCACTCCATGATGCATAAATTATAGTAGCAGAGATAACCGGGAAATTCATTCCAGAAGCTCACTCCTGGTCCAGACTGAGACAGTAGTATAGATGAACCTTGTGAGGACTCTGCTGACACATCATGGAAATAAAATATCCAGGGTACTGTGTCTGCTCTCTCATGCAGTTTTGAAGACATCTGATCTGGACCACTCTGATTCTGTGAAAATATTTCTCAAAAGACTATAGTGAATCTTCCTTTCCATTTCCACATGAAGTCCAGGCATATGGGCAAATTATATTAGCAGTCAGTATTGCTATGTTTCTACCCTGCAGTTCAGATGCATCCATAAAGAACTAGAAGAATCTTTTCCAACGGGTAATGAAAAGATTTGATATTAATATTTGACAATTATGAAGGGGGAAAAAATACAACACCAAATTTTTATCTCTACCATCAGTCCACGTTTTTACTGATATTATGGCAAAATAATTTTAAGGAGACATTTAGAAAAAGGCAGAAACCAAACCAGCTCAGAATTTCCTATATTCCCTTCCCCTTTCTTCCTGTATTTCACTCCTCAAAAAAATTAGGCAAACACAGCCCTACGCTTCGTTCACTAAAAGCTAGGTTTATTTAGAATAAAGTATAACATTAGCATTATATACATTATATTTGAAATATAACCAGGGAAGACAAACTGGCAAAATTATCTAATTGATAGATAACACTCTTCTAAAGAACTTTGAATATCATCTGAACATACCCCAGCTTATTCAGGAGTTGCACCAAGAAGTAGATGCATCTCCACAATGAGTGACATGATTTGTTTGTCTATAGATAAAGATGCAAAGTGTCTGGATTTACCAATATTGTAAGCTTATATTCCTACCTTATCTTTTCTCCTGAAAGAGCAAACTGACAACAATTTTGTATTCTTTCCCTTCTGAATGTTACAATGATCCACGGTGTCATCAATACTTTGTTTTCTCGCCATTAGAATCACCTGTCATGGCAAATTAGCTTTAGGCAATGTTAGAGGCAGGGTGGGAAGTAGTCTCTGAGCTCTCCCTATAAGGTGCAAAATCCTTGCAAAGGAGGAGTGGTTGTGATGACTTTGCAAGCAGCCTTTCCTGCGTAAGCATTAAATCAATCAGAACTAGGATTATTCTAGCTGAACCATTTCTGTTGGTGTGTGAGCACAAAAGAGACAGGAGCAGCTGTAAGGTACGGCTATGAATGTCACCTGTTGCTCAGTTGCTCTAGGCTAACTAACAAATTTGGGACAGGTACTGTTACCTGACTGTTCCAAAATCTCAGTGACAAAACTGCATTTTGTCAAAAGAGTCTGTTGGAAAGCTATTGCTAATTAAAGCACAGATGAAATGCAACATTAAAAAAACCCAACATATTTACTTTAATAAATAAGCCTATTTTCAGAAAAAAGAGATTTAGAACCCAAAGACATTTTATTAATCATGTCACAACACCCTTGTCATTATACAGAAATTTCAGTTCCAGTCTTAGAGTACTGTACAGAGACAATATTAAAATTGTCCTGAGGATCCTACCATTTAGGCAGACAACACAAGCATATATGAAAAAAGAAGAGCAATGAGAATGCAAAGGGAAATTAGTGTTATTCATATATAATCCCCTTTTCTTTTTCATGTAGTCCATGAAAGAAAACATGATCCTCTGTGGCAGATACAAGGCTTAGGTGTAAAGTGTGTTTCTTTTATTCTGTTGTGCTAATTTTTGAGAAAGGTTTAAACACAGACAAGGAAATGCTACCATTCAATGGGGGGGGGAATCTGTAAAAAATTATATCAGGTCATTTTCATCTAATAACATGTACAAGTATTTTGTAAGTAAATATGTTCAGCTAAATATACAAAGCAAAATATGGGAAAAGTGAGGGGGTTTCTGCGTATATTTACAAAGCATGCAGTTTGCTGACCCTGCAGACTTTCTTTCCTCCATTACTTGGAAGCAAAATCCACCTTGACCAACTTTAGCTTGGTATTTCTATTACAATTTAAATTTTAAACCCATGTATGTATATCATCATCATTATCATCTCCTATTCTTTCATGTTGGGTTCTTTAATGAGGGGACTAATCTTCCCTCTAATATAATTTCAGTGCTTTTTCATGCAGAAGCCCAAATGCATACTCAGTCTATGTCAGTACACTCAGGTTACTAGCCATTCATTCAGAGGACTACAGAATACGACAGTGTAGTACTGTTAGCTTACAACAGTTTAACACTGGACTTGCATACATTTAGGAACTTAATAGACTTCTGGCAAGTTATAAAACTATGGTTGAAATGCATTAAATTACTTTTCTACTTGAAAAATCCTACCAGAGGAAAGAAAATAATTGATGAGAAAGAGATGAACTTGTAATGTATAGTAAAATTTGATACTGGTAAAATTAGATATAGAACAACATCAGATTTGATTTTCTGAATACAATGTGCACTCATAGTTTTTGTGCTATCTTACCACTATTTGTAATCACCTTATTTATTTTGATGACTTATTTCATTACACATAACCCATAAACTTTTACTGCTGTAACTATAAATAGATTATCCATCTTCTGGTTCTTTTTCCAAGTTCTGTTCACAAGTCACTTTTTATCTGTTCTTCTAAATGCTTCTCCTGACATTCTTTTTAAGATAAATTGCTATTCTTTAACACCAAAATGAAGGACAGTAAGTACAATATAGACTGTATAAATTTACTGGTGTAATTACAAGGCTTTTTCTCCTTTGTTTTGGAGAACTGAAAACAGGAATTAGTTGGAACAATTGAGTCTGAGAAGCAAAATCAGACAAAAAAATTTCCATGATGGTTTTCAATATACTTAATGCCTCCTGGGGGGTACGTGAAAAGCAAGTAGCAGACCCTGGATTTCACAACAGCAGACTTTGGCTTGTTCAGGGTATGTGGGTAGGCAGTGTGAGGCTGCCCTGAAGGACAGAAAAACTTTGGGAAACTGGTCTTTTGTCAGGGACCGCCTCTCCAAGCAACAGAGCTGTCCATCTATTTGCAGAACAAAACAGACTGGCATAGCTGGAGGCCAGCTTGCCCGATCAGAGCAGGAAACTCTTGACTGAGCTCAAATACAGAAAAGAAGTGTGTGGCTAGTAGCTTCCTTCAAAGAATGTTACACTATTGCCTGGGCATGCAGGGAAGGATTTAGGAAAGTCAAAGCTCAGCTTAAGTTGAAAATTGCCTCTTACATGAAGTTGTTTAAATCTATTTGACATCATAAATAATTTCTGGTCTTCCTGAAGACTTGCATTTACAGTCCCTTTAATTCATGGATCTCAGGGTCATGAATAAGGTCATTTTATACTCAAACATTCTGATTAAATGGGGAGAAGAAAAAAAAAAAAGGAGTGGTTTCATAAATTGAAATGGGATGATTTACTGATGGAAGCAGGCTGAGAAAGCTTCATGAGTTAGATAGATTAAGAATTATCAGAGAACTTCTGCTCCTGTCATGTATCCGTCCATCATATATGCTCTCCTAGTCCCAGCCTCATTTTGAGCCCATTTCAACACCTTTTGTATGAAATGGATCAACGTATTTGTAGGGGAGTATTCATCCCGTGTACTAATTTGCACACAAGCAAAAAATACTATTCTAGCAGCTGGAAAAATATATTCATGCTTCTTTTTGACATTTTTATTTCACTTTCTTCCTAGGTTATATATTTAGAGAACAGGAAAAAAAATTAGTACAAAACCCAAAGGTCAGTAAAGGATGAAGCAAATTAAACCATCGCTTAACTGTGAAAAACTGAACTTCAGTCTAGGAGAAAGGCTGATATTATATGGATTTATTTGAGTGTTTTGTCACATTATTGTAATGAGTTCTGCCTTCTAAAGAAAGAATAGAAGCTATCAAAACAGACATATATTTGGTAAGAAAGCACAGGGTGACTTCCACGCTTCACCAATAATCCCCAAAGAAATATTCTGGGTGTAACAGAACTATTTCATTATTAACTCTGTCAAATGCCCCTTGAGTTATCATAATTAAATATTGGCCTTTTTTTCTGACTGTAGCTCTTCCACTGAGAAAATGGAAAGTGGTAATATTATCTTAAAATTCACATTCTCATTTTAGCATCTCTACTGTAGGAAAAAAAAATTAAGAAAAAAAGGAAAGCTTTTACAAAAAAAAATAAATTACAGCAACTTCTTGAAAACAGTCTAGGACAAGTCACAAAAGTATGAATGTCAGGTGCCTTCATGACTGTTTCACATATTTTCTCTACAATGTTATGCTCATTAATTCATTTTGTTTTGCTGTCACTCCATATTTACTTTCACATCTATTTTTGACAAATGGAAATACGCTTTTACATTAGGCAGATATAACTAGGTCAGATCCATGGAAGAATTTTAAGCATAATACGTGGGTTCCATATAGGTGATTGATTCAGTATTTACTAATTGGATACACTTAGAATGACTGCAAAAATGGCAGAGGGGTGCACGGCCGGCGCGCCGCACGCTGCCCGCCCCAGCGCTCGCTCCCCCCGCCCCGGCGGTGCGGCCGCCCCCGGCAGCGGTGCCCAGCCCCGGGGCAAACAGCCACCCGCCACCGGGCACCGCGCGGGGCCCAGCAGCGGCCCCTCCCGCGCGGGGGGTGGGCCCGGGCACCCACGGCCGCCTCGGGCACGCGCGGGCCGCTACAAAGGGCCACGACGGGCGGGGGACCCGCGGGGCCGCTGACGCCGCTGGGCCCGCGGCGGTGACTGTCCCTCGCGGCGCCGTCCCCCGGGCGCCTCCCGCGCTGCCCTTCCCGCCCGCTCCCGCCGCTGTGTCCGTACGGACGCGCCGCCCCGAGGCACTTTCCCGCCGGGCGGCGTTTGGCCGCGCGAGCGGCTGCACCGCGCCGCGGGGGTCGCGTCGGGTCGCCCCGGGCCGGGCGGTCCCCGGCCGGGACAGCAGGTAAGTGTAACATCGCACTTGGCCAGTTCAGACCTCCTCATGCTGTGTCAGTTTGATGCTGTTTTTGCTCCAATACACGGCTAAGGAGAGCAGCTTGTCTAGGCTGATGGATTCGGAGTTTTTTGTTACTTTTCAGTTTGATTTGATAAAATGTTTTGGATAAAGTGGGAAAACCCTGAAGTTCCAAGCCAGTCATTAGAAACGCTGTAATTACTTCAATTAGTTCCACTGGGGATGAGGTTGCCTCTGATTTGTGCTTCTTTTGCTTTGGAAACTTGATTTGTCAAATTGATCTTTAAGTGAGCTACACGTTAGATGTCTGTCTAGCGACCATGGTTGAATTGGGAAAGTTTTGTGGGCTGACCCTGGAGCTGTGCGACATTGGGAGCTTGCTGGTTTTTTGATCGTGAGAGATACCCGTGGGTCTGACACATCTTAAACTGCATCTCCCTGGAAACATCAACCTACTCAAAAATTTACTTCTATTGTAGAGTTCTCCAAAATCAGCACAATCCTGAATTAGGAAAATTCACCCTAATGCAAAATACACTTTCACCGTTTATTCTCTCAGAGTGCCCTTATTATTTGATACACAAGACTGAAGTGTTACCAAATGCCAGTGGAAGTGCAGTGTGGTTATTGTTTTGTAACGAAATTTAAACATGCAAATCCTTTTGGGGATCTTGAGCATTGACGTATTTCTCAGTATTCATCTGCACTTAGTCTTCCTCTGAGGTTTTATGGAACAAACTAACTCTATACATTTCAAGCATTTTATAGATTTTACTAAAAAAGTAAAGTCCATGCAAGTGTTGATATCAAGTAGAAGCTTTTTGCACTAAAAGCGTTTTAAGTTTTGTAACTGTAAGCAAACAGCTGAACAGCCAGTCAGAGAGCTTAAGAAAAGCAGCTGTGGGGATGTGCACTGGCCTTAACCAGTTTTGTGGTTTAGTGATAGTGTAAATTAATAGAGAGCATGCGCAAGGAAGTAGAGGTGAAAAGTCCAAGGTGAGGAAGACATATGGCCTTCATCACTATCGACCACCAGGAGGCTGAGGACGACCACCCAAAAGAGATTGTGCATGAGCAATAGAGACAGTTGTGCGAGATGTAAATAATCTGCATAAGCGCTGCCTGTTCTAGGAGATTTATTGAATATTAATGCAACTGTATGTATATAAAAAAGTAACTTGAGAGCCAGAACGTGTGAGCCAGGAGGAACTATCCCCCTCGCATCCAGCGCTGAATAAACAAAAACCTGCTTCACGGTTTCCTGACTGTTGAGTTTGTTTGGGAAGTGGCTTTTCTCAGCTTCCTGTATTCCAAGCAGGTATAATTCAGAGAAAATTCGCTAACAACTTAACCAGTTACTTGAAATGCAAGAATCAAGAAATAGGTCAGTAGGTTCAGATGATGTAACATCTCAATTAACGAGTGGCTAATTGATTTGAACGATGAGGATGCTCATTAAAGGTAAATTACTTTGTTAGTTTCTTTTGAGAGAAATTAAGAAATATGTTTTGTTTTGCGTTTTTAATTTAAGAACTCAGCTGTGTTCTGGGTAACACAATCCTACTATACAAGGTAATGAAACTTCCGATGCCCACCCTCAATCAGCTTTTTAGAGGTACTCCTTCCAGCATGCTGAGCACAGAGCCATATGACCCTTTTCTTAATGCAGGAGTGTAAGCAATACACAACTTGGAACAAGCACAGGCTTTGATTTTTTGTTATTTTACAGTTAAGTTTCTAACTTGCAGTCAAATGAGCTGAAGTTATTTAAGTTTTAAAGCATTTTAATCATTCTGAACAGAAGACACAGGCACACTAGAGACACAAAAAAGGGTCTTTATTTTATATATATGTATACACTTATATATATATATATCAGAGTCGAGTTAGATGAGGAGGGGCAGGAAGACAGAGGTGTTGCATTAACCCCGATGCAAGTTAACTGGTCTTGAAAGAACATGCATTTTGTGCAAAGCCAAAAATTTACTTTGGGTTCAGTTCATATCTTAATAGTCTAGCTGGACTGGTATTAGTCCAGTCATAACGGCATTAACCCTTAGAGTATAAATTACCTAGAAAAAAATCATTCACGTATAATGAGGTTTAAAATTGTTAGAGGCACATACACATACACACCCATACACACATACTCTCTCAACATCCTTACCTTTTAGCCAATGTTAGGCTCACCCTTCTGTGCCCACCTGGGTCTCAGGGTCAAAGCCATCAATCTTCACTAAGAAGGAGGTCAAGAGTACGGGTTTCAGAGGGTCATTGGCACCCCAACTCCTCCACAGGGGAAAGTATGATTTTGACAGGAGTGATCATTCCTCCTCATTAGACCTCCTAGGGTCTAATTTTATGTATTTTCCAAACTTTGTTCTTTCTTCACTGGTCTTCGTTTCCAAATAACATCCACGTTTATAACCCCTCAAATAAGTTTTGTCCTGCTCCCAGTGTTGCAACCCTTTAATAGCTAATGTTTGATTATTGGTGTGTTGTTCGCAGCCTCTGTCATCATGCCATATACACACTTTCAAGGCTCTGTTATCATGCCTTAGCTTCTCTATGTCGGGTTTTGTTCTATGGTCACAGTTTATTCTACACGGACACATTTAGTTTCAGCATTTTCTAGACACAGATGTATATCAAAATTATTGTAAGAATAGGTGTTATGTCAAACTGTTGTACAAAAGTAAGCTAAATCTAAAACAAATTAACTAATAATCATCTGGAAATTTGACAGCTGCTATTACAGCTAAGTTATATATATATAAAGCTCCAGACAGGTCAAGACAAGTGTTGCTGCAGGTCCTGCAAACTCACTGTCCTGAGGCACTGGAGATTTTGGGCTAAACCTGTGGCTTTTCAATAACAATGACAATACCTTATGGCAACAAGCTGAGAGAGTTGTGGTTGTTCAGCCTGGAAAAGGGAAGGCTCCAGGGGGACCTTGTAGCAGCCTTCCATACTTAAATACAAATATTAAATACATACATACAAGAAATCTGGAGAGGGACTTTTTACAAGGGCCTGTAGTGATAGGACAAGGGGGAATGGTTTTAAACTGAAAGAGGGTAGATTTAGATTGGATATATGGAAGAAATTATTTACTGTGAGCGTGGCAAGACCCTGGAACAGGTTGCCCAGAGAAGCTGTGGATGCCCCATCCCTGGAAGTGTTCAAGGCCAGGTTGAATGTGGCTTTGAGCAACCTGGTCTAGTGGAAGGTGTCCCTGCCCGTGGCAGGAGCATTGGACCTAGATGATCTTTTAAGGTTTCCAACCCAAACCATTCTATATTTATATGATTTGCTCAGCTACAGGGCTACACAGAGAGAGGGATTAAGGCTGTTAATGTCTAAAATTTGTATTTCATACTTGGGCACTAACAATAAGGTAGAATCTTCGTCATTCTAATAATTATTTGTATGTTTTAGCAAATATGTATTTAATATAGATGTACAGAAATATTCCTCAATGAATGCAAGCTACAGCTCCAAGCAGATGCAAAAATCTTTTGCCTGTAGAATCATGCTACCAGTTGTTGATCTAGTCAAGCCTCAGATTTTCTGCACACAAAAAGAGGAGAAATAGACAACTGCAAAATAAGAATAGAAACTGCTATGACTGCCTGTAACTGATTTTTATTTTATTCTGGGCAGGTGTATCTTGCCGCTGAGAGGAAAATGAAGTTAGTAAAGTGCTTTATCTCCTAATTACTGTTTAATAAGGAAGCAGCATCGCACAGGTGGAGTTATATTTTTTTTGTTTGTTTGTGAAGAAAAGGACATCAGAGGATGTCTTCAGGACAAGTCTGAAATGCACAGTGGTGTTTCTAAGTACCTGCTGAAGGAGCAGATTACACTGTTATTCCATTGCTCTCCTGTGTAGTTAACACCAAGTAACTTCTCACACTGTGCATACGAGTTGTTTGGGTTCTACGTGTGCAGGAAGAGCAGGTGCATGGCCCAGGGATCTGGAAATCAGGTTCCTAAATGTTAGTCACTGCAGTGCTTAGCATTATGTCACCTACATTCTCTTTGGCTCTTTTCCCAAATTCCTTGCAGTTCATGGAAATGAAGGCAGGTGAAAGATTGTCTTAATACTTTCACTCAATAATGTAGAGAGAAAGATGAGATCTTTAGCTCAGTCTTATCACCACTGACCTGGCCTTAATGTTTCAGTCTGCAAGACCTGCATGCTGCCATAGGACTATCTTTCCTTTTATTTAATTTATGGTTTTTATCAGCATGTTTACTACAGGGAATAAAATTATAATTGTGCTTATCCATTAAGCAGGACAGTCTAACTAGGTGTGTAGTGGGTGGCATCACTAAGAATCCATGAAAGAATGACAAATTTAAATTCAGATTCTCATTTCAGATGTTAGCAAAATAATGCCACTGGTCATCCCTGCTGTAATTTGACAGAAACAAAAAAGTTATATTAGGAAATAACATATTATATATAATTAAAACATGGACAAAAATACTTATCAATCATAAAATATGTTTCTGATTTGAGTCCTTTTAGTATTATCTGTTAAACATGTATATTTGTTTAGATGACATATGAAAAGTTTTCATGAGATTTTGTAAAATCTTTGTAAGACTGAAGGCAAAACAACCATGTACTATGTGTAGAATGCCTAGAGAAAAGGCCCAAACTGAAATGTATATACAAACCTACAGATTAATTTAATTCATATTTTCATGTATGGCCTGATCCAAAGCCAACTGAAATTTAGAATTGTCTTCAGTGAACGTCAGAGTAGGGTTCTCACTTTGTTGTATTTCTGTCCATATATATGAGATTATACATTGCTTAAATGTTTGCAGACTGAAGTCCAAAGTTTTGTAACAGTTAATCTACAGTCCATAGTGTGAAAGTATGAGATTTGTATTAATCCTAATTCAACCTATAAATTATGTTTCCTATGAAAATATTATTTTTAGGTCCACAAGCCTTCTATTTTATGTGATTGTCATACGCTATACTTTGATAAACCTTGAGCAATTTTTGCAATGTTAATTTGAAGTAAGTTTCAAAGAAGTTATCACAAATACTTTTAAATAGACTGGAAGCTTGAGCTTGTGTTTACAGATCATGTTAGAAGACATTCTGTGGGTTTCATTCCATCTTGTTTGCACATTTTGTAAACTTCTCTTGGCTAAAGTTAGTCACTGGGAGCAGCAGAGGAAAGTGTTAGCATTATCTCTAATAAAACTCAGTTCATTTGAAGATTCTTGTCTTCTATCCAAATATACATTCAGATTAAAGTATTTGTTTTATAAAAATAGCTTCATATTTATGATAATTAGAAAATTCCCAGACAATTTTATGCTATGTATTCTTATAGAAAAAAAAAAATGTTTGTGGTAGCAGAGATAAGAATCATCTGGTTTGGGTTTATAATGGTGGGATAGTAAGTCATATTAACAGTGAGAACTTCTTTAGGTTTAGCTAAATCTAAATTGTTTATCCTTCCACTAGACATACTTGAATTACTGCATAATCATGTCAGTGTTTTAGTTTTTTATAAGTCAAAGTACAATGGCACAAGACTAATGGAATTGTTTCAGTGCTTTAAACTTAAACAAAGGGGGTTTAAAAATATAAATTGCATCTTGAAGTTAGGCTTCTATTTAATAGTTTACCATTTTTTGTGAGAAAAGTAATGAATCGTCATCTTATTTAATACATAAAAGTAACAAAGAGGAAGTGGAATGCTTAAGATCACAAGATACTTATTAGCAAAGGTGAGAACCAAGATATCTAAGTCCCATGTCAATGCTTTATGGTTAAACCATGCTGCCTCATAGGAACAGAGCAAAATGGAGAATCAACTCCCAGCTGTTTTAAGAAAAACTTATTTTCTAAACAAACCCTGTATGTAATATTTCCAGAAATAGCAATGCATCCTGTACTAGTGACTGTTAGACTGAATCCCAATTCATTCATTTTTCAGTCTTCTTGATTCTCACAGTGGAAAACACTGGAAGACAGGAATATAATTAGAAAATAGTATTTTTTTTTTCCCTAAATGTCTTTGTAGGCCACAGCTGGAAATGATTATTGTAATGGATATAAAAAGTGCTGCCCATTCCATTACCTGTTCTGCGTAGTCTTCAGAAATAGTAGTGAGAACGGTATGGTGGTGATAGGCATAGCAACAGTGGTTGTGGATTACAGAGGTGTCAGTCCCTGCCATAGTGGTCTCTGCCTTCTGCTTTGATGGGAGAGGGCTCAGGAATGGCTTTAAGAGAATGAATAGCTGCATTTGCTACTGTTGAGGCCATCAGTTCTGCCCTGTAGGAAATGGGTAGGTTGACGTTTTTTCCTCTGGTCATAATTCCTGTTCGTTTATCCCTTAGAAATGGGTGACCATCTTTACAGGAATCTGAAGAAAAACCAAATTAGTATGGGAGACAATAGATGGAAGGAAGTGGTGGAGGCAGGGGACAGTGTTAACAAGTCATTTTTACAAAAAATGAGAAACAACAGGTAAACAGTGAACAGAGCACCTGTTCTTTATGGTGCATTATTATCTTTATGGTGCTATATTAGCACTTTATGGGCCTAATGGTGTTCTACCTAGAGATGAGACAATAAAAAAGTAAATCTCACAGTTGGCAGGATCCCTTTCTTTAACCTTTGCATCCTAATGCAACATGGTAGTTATCTAGGACTAGAATAAGGTCGGTGAGGAATTGATTCAAACAACACTGTATAAAACTGCAGTGGCTTTCCACCTCCATTACTATTTTCTTTCAGAATACAAAGTGAAATAAGATTATTGTTTTTTTTTAAATTAAAACAGTGAAATCAGCTGAGGCAGAAAGATTTGAAAGCAAATCTTTTACCGCACAAGTGGGGGTTCAACAATTTTATCAATGGGTTTCTTGGTTGTAACACAACATGGCCTCCTTTTGAAACCTGCTTCTTTCCATCTCCAAGGTTTTTCCTGTATTTGTCATTACGAGGAGTCTTCCTGTCTTTACCTATATTGCAGGCTCCCTACTTTTTATGCCTCATTGTGTACCTGCCCCATTTTGTGCTCCAGGATTTGCTACCAACAGAGTTACCCTTAGTTACCTCAAAAAAAGAAATAACCTTTTACTCAGCCTTACTTGGTTCACCACTCAATTGTAAGGCAAGACAAGCAGGTGATTTTCCTTTCTGCTTTCTAAACTCAATCAAAACAAACCAAAACAAAACAACGAACTAATATTAATCACATATATAGTAAACAGTGCCAAAACAAATGAAAGTTCTACCATGTATTGCACTGAGTAAGTAATCAGTGAAAACAGGTTTCAGTTAACTATAGATAGAGAAGGATTACCTTGCAGCAGGCTACAAAACACACAGCCTATGCTTTATAAGAAATTGAAATGATGAGAGTAGTCTTCCGAAAGGGAAGCTGCAAAATGATTCAGTGGGTTCTTGCATACAAAGACAAGAAGAGTTACTAAGACAGATCAAGCATATGCCATCTTGAACTTCTTGTTGCAAGCTGAACTCTTTAGATGAGCATCTACTTTCCTCAGATAAAACAGATTTTGAACAGTTCAGAATAATATTAGACAGTGCTGATTTGTTTGAAGGAATGTGTAGAAAGAAGGGTATCATCTGTGAATTCTTAAAAGAGTATGGCAGGGAGACTAATGAATTGCTCTGCTGCAGAAAACTATTACTTACCTTTGCCAGCCTTGTTAATTTCTTATCAGTTTAACAACAGTATAGTATTGTCCTCTTCAGGACACAAACATTGTTATTTAAAATCTCCTAGTACAATACTTTTAAATTCCCATGCCGGGAAGGAACTTCTTTTGAAAACAGAGTAATAACATTTAATCAAATCAAAATGTTTATGCCCTGTAACAGGAAAAAACTCTCTACTAAGTAGCTTGCTCTTTGGCATTAGGATTGTTCAATCTTGTTCTGATGAAGTTAAGCCAATACTGCAAATAAAAAATAAGAAATTTGATATTTTCTCTGAGATGCATTTATTTAAAGTAGGAAGTATCAATTTTTGATCTTTACAGACCACCAAGTCTCATTATTAATGCATATAAAATTTATAAAACTCTGAATTACAAGCTTCTGAATAATGTAGAAACATGATCTAGCTCCTGAGGGGACTCTTAGCTGAATACCAGTAAGTGCCCAAGTGTAATACTGAAGTGTCATATGAATGTAGCATAAGATAACAGCTATGTGTGTCATAACATTAAACTTCTCTGAGCATGTGCCTGCAATGAATTCTAAAGTTGTGAGAAGGGGGAGACCCTTAAATGGCCTGACTCTAGAAGCTTAGAGAATGAACCAAATAAAATATGTCACAAATTAAGTGTAACTTAAAAGTGATGCCACTGCAGCCACTAGGCAAGTACAATTTTGTAAATATATATAACATTTGTTATTCCAGATCTTTCACATATGTAAATTTATGAATGTGACAGTTCCTTTTCCCAGAACAGTTAATCGTCCTTTCCACAAAATGTCTCCAAATTAAATGCAGTATTTTTTTCACCAAATCAAATCATTTCTCAAAAAATGACCCCTTCTATAACAAGTCACCTCAAAGTCAGAAATACAATAAATATTGTACCATGGATAATAAAGATAATCTTACATTTACCAAACTGAGATTGTTAGTCAGTATGAAACCTTGTGTAAAGCCTTGTTTGTTTAAGGGGTAAGTTAAAAACTTGTGGAGTATATGAGAAGTTTTATTTTATCCAACTTTGGAACAGACCCTGACTTGTCAAAATAATACAATTTTTGCCAAAATCCTCTGCCACACAAAATATTCTGGCTGTCCTTTATGACTTTCAATGTTTTCTTGCATGTTCACAGTACCGAAGAGTAAAAGTAACGTTTTATTCTTGGGAATCTAATTAATCCTATATTTATAAATAAATCTTCCTTCCTTTCTCAGCTCCAGATCTTTATCTCCTGGGGTTTTCATATCGCTTTTGTTCCAAGATATCAGCTTACAGCTTCTCCAGCTCCTCCCTGATGTTGGAAATTTTTTCCAATCTCACAGAAGCTTATGAATTCTCTAACAACTCTTTTTTTTCCCACAGCTTTCCTTCCATTTCAATTCCTTAAACTTTATCTATATTGGTAATTAAAATGATCCAGGGACCACTTACTGATTCTGAGGCAAATGGCACACAACAGTTAGTGCCCTCACCCTATAACTGTAAAAAATAACTAGATTGCAGAACTGGAAGTCATTGGTTGATGCTGTCCTCTAATAGTGGAAAAGCAGATGGCATATGCCAAAACCATGCCTGGGAATCTCCTGAAAATTAAGCCTGGCTGAATAATGACAGGACAGCACCTGTGCTTGTAACTTAGCTGAGTTTTCGCCTTGCTCTTTTGACTTTTCTGGTATAAACCTACATGGTTATTTCAAATAGGATTTCCTAGATCACCAGTCTTTCTTGTGGTTTCTGTCCTGTAGAGTCTCTTTCTCAGTGTGGTGGAAGTTACATTTCCTTCCTCTTTCAGGTTCTGTTGTATTCTGAAAAAATCTACCCAGCTGGTACCTGGCCCTCGTTTTGCAACATGGACTCTACTCCTGTTTATTGATTCCCTCAAAGTTTAAAGTAAAGGCTGGCATTTGGCTCTTCTAGTTCTTCTGCAGGAAGACATTCCCTAAGCTGCATCCCAGCTCATCTTTTTTGCAACAGTCGTAACATTCTGCTCAGAGCAAGGACTGTAAAGGAAAGTTATCTTTATTCTGGCAACAGGCATGGTAGTAAATCAAGTGATACTGCATACACGTGGGGAGTGTTGAGTGGAGTGCTATCAAGCTTACTAACTTGTGAGGCTCAAAAGAGAGGAAATACCCATTAGTCCTCGATAATTTAGTTAAAAAATATGGGAAAAGAAACTGTAAAGAATTAGAGCTGCTATTTGGCAGGGCATGTGGTTTAAGAAGCAAACCTAAAGAGTTCTCATTTAAACATGTTGCTGTACCCTTTTTTCAGTGTGGAATGGAATGAACAGCCTGACTTGTAATTTAGCAAGATGTTTGAGAAAAAGTTTGAGGTTTGGTTTTGTTTTTTTTTTATTATTATGACTTTGAAAGATCTGTGCATACTATGTAATAACTATCATGCACTTTGGGTATCAGCAAATTTCTGGTCCTTAAAAGGAGCTACAGGCATTAAGTTAACAGAACTAACTTCTACTTAAAAAGGATATTTCAAGAAATACTTTGTAACTAAATTAAATAATGTGGAATTAAATTTGCAAATAACCTGTAAACAAAAGAACTGAAAACAGTAGCTGTAATCAAAGAATATGCAGCATATTTTATTTTAAACTGGGGTAAACAAAAAGTACCTCAAGTTACAAAAAGTTAAGCTACCTGGTGTGTCTGCTGAGTCATCTTACCTGTCAGAGTTGGTAGCACTTTGAAGGGTTCTTTGAAATACTGTTTAAAAATGTTAACCTGTACAGCCAGGCAAGCAGGAAATTGACCTCTGTTTCCTCCTGGGGTTGAAGTAGCACTGCACCATGACTCACACTTCTTTCAACATCATTCCAGTCTTACATGAAAAGACTGAAAGGTCTGAAAGACCAACACTTTTTGCCAAGTAACAGTCACACCTATATTAAGTGTAAGTGGAAATTATGCTTGAAGAATCTCATTTTCATGTTGTTAGTGCTGTCTCTAGCTGCAGAGGATTTGTGAAAAATTTTACTTTTTATGAATATTAGTTATGGTTTGTTTGTTTGTTTCTTTTCATTTATGAAGAAGTCAGTGAGGTCTCCTTGAAAGCAGAGACAATTCTTTAGAAACTTAGTAACAGGGCTGATATGCTATTAGACGTTTACAATGTTGGCATGAATTGAGCAATATGTCATTTCAGTTATCTCTTCAAAATGGTTTCCCAGTTACTATTTAAGACCACCACAGCAGCTGTAACAGACTGTTTATGAACTGCTTTTCCACAGTGAGCTAAGAACCCAGATAACAAAACACAAGTGCTGATTTAGAAGCAGTGAACCAGTAGAACAAATTAATACAGTTTAGCTGAGTAACAGTATAGTGCAATTTGCGCAGTGAAAAGAAATATTGATAAAGGAAAGCAAATGAGGAAAATATTCCAGTATTCCAGAGCAGTCAACCATGTTTTGTTTTATCATTTACAACACTTTGAGCACTGTAGCAATATTGCTATTGATTATGTCACAAATATTTTTACTAGTATAGTTAAGTAATCTAATAAATTATTATCTTCAAACTACTTTATCGTCCAATAAAATTAATGTCATTTAGGTGTTTATCTGGAGCTAGAAGTCCTTCCTTTTCCTCAATAATTGCAAAGAAGATCAAGAGATTGTAAAAATGTCAAGAAAAAACTTTTTATCTTACCTCTCCCTTCTTCGTAGGTTTTTTAGTAATTAAAAACTTTACATAAATCAGTGATAGAGATATAATAGTCAGATGTACTAAAAAAATTTTGTACCAAAAAAATTATGTACTAGATAAGTCCTTTTTTTTCCTACAAAATCTCTGTACTTTTTTTCTGATCCTTTTAGCAAAAAAATCAAAAAGGAAAGGTCAGTGGCAATAATAATGAGAACTGAAATGTAGGATTATAAATATTAAGATTCCACTTTATCTTTTTATGACATCTTAGTGCTGCGCTGGAGAGCTGTCTACAAATCGGCAGACCTCGGGTTCGCCTCAGAAAGAGAGAAGAAAACCACTAAGTATTGCTGGGGAAATAGCTTAAATAAGATATTATTTCAGCTTTGCAAGGAGCTGCAGTCTCCTGAAACCTTGTTTAAAGATTAGTATTACATAACGGTGTGATCTTTCATTTTTATTTCTTTTTTCTTTTAAAAAGTTGTTAATTAAATGTCAAGTTAAAAACAAGTAGTAATTTTTTCCTTCTTAACTTTCAGTCTTGACATAACAACTGTACAAAATAAAAATGTAGAGTAGCTTACTAGGTTTTGATATCCTGTACAAAAATAAAGGATCCTTCTTGGATTAGGCACTAGTTCTTGAAATACCCATTCAGTCTATAAAAAACCATCACCATAGAAAACTGTGATTTAAGGATGGGAGGTATCACCATTCACTAGCAAAGGCAGATATCTAGAAAATTTCATGAGCTATTTGAGTCAGCAAAATCATATTCTCACATAGGATGATATGAAGTTGATCTGAGATATAGTATTTTCAGGGAACAGGTACTATACAGTTCAGTGTAATCATCCAGCCAATGACTCTTTCACCAAGTCTGGTTTCCTCATATTGGCAGATATCCAAGAAGGAACGTTGCTGCTCTGGGACATGTTTCGCATTTCTCAGGAAGAACAAGATAATATAGTAATACTACTTCATCTGACAAGCAATTTTAGTAACTTTACAAGTAATGTTCTTTTTTTATTTTCTTCTCTTCACTTTCTTAGAATTAAAAGCTAATGATACAGTATCAAAGTTCCAGAAAGATAATTTTTCAGTATTTCAAAGAAAGGGAGAAAAGTCAATAGCTGTTATTCCTAATACCTTGAAAAACAGTTCTTTGTTTCACTTATTCACATGCATACAATAATTAACAATATAAGAGCAAGTATCGACTAATTAAAGCTATGTATTATATTTTATTTTGATTATATATAATAAGAACTTAATACAAATATGAATAGTTATGGGATTTTTATTTTTTCTTTCCTTTAATGAATCTGACATTTCCTGTCAGCTACACTTTGCTATATATGACTAAAATTACTACTATTGAGATTAAAACTTTATTACTAAACTCCCCTCTGGAATAGATACTCAGCCCCTTGTTTTCTGCTTTCAGTGACTTACTTTGTTCAAACTAATTAAGCAACTTTGAGGCTTCTTTGAAAATGTATTTTTAGGGGTTCATTTCTGGAGGAAAAGTATTTTATAGAAAAAGTAGGGCAATCCAAAACAATATTAAATATCTGTATGTACACTTTGGTATCATCATTTATATGTAAGTTTCATATATTTTATCCATGAGACCTCTGGTTCCTTCTCCGTTACATGTTAATTCTACCTCACTTTGTTTGACAGCCAAGACAACCTGTTTTTGATTCAGGGTAATTTGTAAGTCACAGGGATATCTAAGAAATAAACTCTGGAAAAAATACAGTTTCCACTTTTACAGTTTTGTCAATGTCAGTTTAAATGGGCAAGACTTAGAGGTGTTGACATCAATTTGCATTTTGCATACTTTGGGCAAGTTCTCCGCTGAAGATGAGCTAGAAATCGAAATGCTCATCATGTTATTGTATTCCACACCAGCATCTCATCAACAGAAAAAATGTCAAAAGTTTTGAGATACAGCAGTGCTAGACTGATGAAGGCATTTCAAGTAAAATGAAGCTTTGCATAGGGCTTCCTGTAATTTCCTTCTAATAGACAATGTTGGGGAGTTAAAAAGAATAGGAATACACAGAGCAAAGAAGAATAAACTTGAAAGGTGATGTTCCTTTACACTTTGCCTCATATTTCTTTGTGTATCACCTCATCTTAAACTCCAATGAGCTAAAAGAAAACAAACAAACAAATAAACAAAATATCAAATTAAGGGGGGTGGGAAAGAACCCAAAACAGCAAGAAAAGGAACATTTTGGAAAACAAAGGACAAAAAGAACATTGGAAAAAATAAACTATGTTTAAAAGCTGACAGGTCTGAAAACCCTGGGGAAGAATTTTACTGTATTTCATTGTGAAGTAGATTGTGGATAAACCTTTCCTTCCATGGGAAAAAAGAAAAAAAAAACAAAAACATTTTCACTAATAAATAACTTGGATATGTATAATAAATATATGACAATACAAATATATGAACTGCTACTTTTGGGAGTTTTCACATGATTCTGCAAAAGGTGTGCCATACAAAGCTTTGAATATTATAATTGTTACCCTTCACTGATTTCCTTCATGTCTTTCTTCTGCTCGTTTGCTTTTTACTTTTAAAACCATGTTTATTCCAAGCTATTCTTATCTCTTTGGATCTTTGCTTCTCATATGGTATATCACATGTCTTAGGCTTTCTCGTGCATGCATCTATGTGCCAGATGTTCTAGGGCACCTTTCCATTGTCTCTATTGATGTATTCTGTGCATTCATTTCAACAGACATCTGATGTCTGGGAGTGTATATTATATGCAAGAGTCATTAAACATATCTTCTTACTCACAGATTCAGAAGAACGTTTGGGTATTTGATGTACTAATTAAGAGATGGAAGCAATAAGTGCACTTAGAATTTCCCATCGGTAAGTTACACCATTTATTGAAACTTCACAAGAAATTATTTTCCTCATGCTCATTCAATATAGTTTGTACACTGTGTGCCTCACCTTGAGCTACAAGTTACAATAAAAGATGCCTATTGATATTGCTCAGTTTCACATGGTAATGTAACTACAGAACACTAACATATTCAATTGTCATGGGAATTTGGACAATTATTTTTTTATATATTTATATGGGAAATTTTGATCATAATTAATAGGTGAAATCCATACTGCAGCCTGTGGAGTAATCCATGCTGTAGTAGCTGGATACACCCTGAAGGGAGCTGTAGCCCATGGAAAGCCCATGGTGGAGCAGGCAGGAACTGTGGCCCATGGAGAGGAGCCCACACAGAAGCAGGTTTTCTGACAGGACATGTGAACCTATGGGGGATCCACACTGGAACAGTCCATACCTGAAGGATTATGCCCTGTGGAAAGGACCTATGCTAGAGCAGTTCTTGAACTGCAGCCCGTGGGAAGGACCCACACTGGAGATGTTCATGAAGAATTATCTTCTGCGGAAGCAACCTCATGCTGGAGCAGGGAAGGAGCGTGAGGAGGAGGGAGTGACAGAGATTGTTATAAACAGACCAAAATCCCCATTCCCCATCCTCCTACACTGCTTAGGGAGAGGAGGTAGAGAAAGGAAAGAAGGAATAGGTGGAGGGAAGTTGTTTATTTTAATTTTTGTTGCTGTTTCTTACCTCCCTAGTCTATTTTTAGTGGGCAGAAAATTCAATGAATTTTCCCCAAGTGGTGTCTGTCTTTTCCTGTGATGGTAGTTGGTGAGTGATCTCCCTGTCTTTATCTTGACTCGCAAACTTTTCTGTCTTTATTTTCTCCTCCTGTCCTGTTGAGGACAGGCTGTGACAGAGTGGCAAGACAGGGGGTTTAGCAGCCAGCCAAGGTCAAACCCACCACGGGGCATTACACCTTTCACAACAATTCTTCTGTCCTTATTCTTTAAGAAACTTCTTCATTTTTCAAGGGGAAAAACTTTCTTTATATACTGAAGATCACATGCTCGATTTCAGGCTTGGTTTTCAACATTGATAGTGGCACAAAATATTCAGACTATCCTTGCACAAAATAAGACCAATTACACATCCTATTTGTGAGTAATTCTGTAGTTTTAATTTTACAGCCTTGTAAGTTATTACTGGCACAAGAAGAAATTTGCTAAAGAGCTTCAGTAATGGAAGCATTGCATTGTCAGTACATTGCTACCTGTTGTGGTATGAGTGCAGTAGGGTTGCTGGAAAAAATAGTGTATGTCAGGTTAGCAGCACACACTGAAATTAGGCAAAAAATACTTTACTTTTTTGGTCATGGGGATACAGGAGAAACCACTAAGCCTAAATGAGTGATATTCTGTTTCAGTCCACTGCTGAAATATCATGGAACTGTCTCCTACTCCAGCTTACCTCTAACTCCGTGAAGCAGCACCTGTTGTGTTCTGCTACAGAGGAACATAACACTAATAATCAAAGTGACCAGTGAGAAACTGTTTGCGTCTTATTTAATCAAGTTTAAAAGGAAAATGTATTGAAATGACATGTATTCCTTAGAGAAGTAGTTATCCCCCAACTTGTGTGTGGATTAAATTGAGCTACTCCAGAAAATAAGCAAACAAAATCCTTATCTGAAGTGGATTGCAGTTTCTAAAAGTAACATTCATTTTGCTATAATTTAAGTCCAGGGAACTGACAAATTAAAGATCATTTTTACAGTCATTTTATACCTACATGTGACATTTTCCCTGTCAGATTGAAATTTCAATAGCAACTTCAGTCTTCTAACAGATAAGGAAACACAGTGTGTATATTCATTCAGTCTCTTCTACTATGTAAAATATTTCCTTAGTTATGCTCCCATGCTTCCTCTCTAGTCCCAAATGCATATTGCATTGTTTCCTTAAGATATGCATATATAATAATTATGAACACAAATTCTTAATTGTGTAGAGGTAGACTTAAAATTATGTTTATGTTTTGTGGGGTTTTGGTTGGGTTTTGATTGGTTTGTTTTTTTGTTTTTCTATTGGAGATGGGTATGGTTTACAGTATTGCAGAAAGCTGCAAATTTAAAAGGTAACCCATTTTCCTTTATATATGTAACTAACAGTATAAGCCTAAGATAAATCTTTTTTTTTAAAAAAAAGAAAACTTAGCATCCCTCAGCAAGTTATATAAAAATTGTAAATCTGGACTGGTTTCTTATATCTTATGTAAAAGTAATTAAAAATAGGTTTTTGATATAACCTTTATCAGAACCTTGGCTACTGTAGGTTTAAAATTACAGTGTCAATTTAAAAAATACCTTTCATTGTCCTCTGTAATCTTATTTGGAAGGAAATTGTTGGTGGAACTTGAAGAACAGTAAAAGAAACATAATAGCTGTTAAATATTTACTTACTACAAAGCAATATTTAGTTACCAATTCATACAACATTTAAGTAAGTTAATAACATTAATTCTTTTTGTAAGTAGCAATAGAAGGAAAATTTATTCTGGTATACACAATAGTCCCCTGAATAAAACTTTGTATTATGTGTTTAGAATAACAGCTTCATTACTGCTTAATCAAATTACCTCAAGCGAGTTTCAGTTGTTTATGATAATCAGGTATTTCTCACATTTGTAAAAAGAGGCTTTTAGAAATCTGAGGGCGACTGTGTTGGTATCAGTGTAAGAAATACTCAAAATAAAAGTCAGATTACTCTGAGGCAGCAGGGCTAGCATAGAAAGTTATGTGAAATAGCGAAGAGGAAGCATATAAGTGAAAAGGCAAATTCACACCCACCTTTCAAAACCCAAAGTGAATGCCTTGACTACTGGAAAGGCTCTTCTGAAGTGAGACCTTGCCACTGAGCAAGAAAGATCTTTCCCTTAATAAAGGAAAAGACTTAACTTCTGGACTACATTCCTAGGACAGTCTATACATTAAATTGAGTGACAGCTTAATGTAAAAGTGATAAACAATCTTAAGAACACAGAAAGTAGGCATTTTTCCTTTAGATCAGTAGCCCGTCATCAAACTGCAAAATGAAGCTGGTTGGTAATTACAATAGTGTCCATTCTCTGGGCTGGAAAGCAAAGAACTCACTCAACGCTGGTGGTAGCTGTAATGTGAAACTCTTCGCTCCGTCAAGGGCAGAATGGTCCTGTCTATACAAGCCATTGGTGAAAGCCTCTGGACACATGCAAATCTCTTAGCTTGCCTGGTCTTCTGCTGGGAGAGTACGTGATACAGGCCAAAACCTGTGGTTGAAATCATCATACAAATAAGTGGTATGAATAATGGCAGGACAGTGCTAAAGATCTGTTTATTTTCTCTCTTTTTCTCTTTCTGTCCGTACTTGTTTTATTTTCAAGACTACCCTATTTGAAGGCAGCCTGTAATTACAATTTAAAGTCCCTTTTTGAAGAATAAGATGTAAATGAAAGGGTTTTTTTATCTGAGAAGTACACTTGTAACTGAATAGTTGATTAGTATTTATCAGAAAATACTAAACCTCCAGTGATTTTGAGAGAAATGATGTAGCTTGCACTACTTTTTCTTAATGAATGATCAGTAGTCTCAAGAATATTCTGGAATGTTAGACCTGGCTTGATATATGTCCCTGACACTGAGCGTCTTGAGCTCATAATCTCATAGGAAGACTGCAAAGAATCCCAGCAAAGTCAAAGTCTCTGAAGTTCTCAGTTAGCAATGTAGTTTATCTGAACCAGATTACTGAGGCATACAAAATATTGTCAGTACTTACTGTTACAGGTTACATTATTGCAAGTAGGAATATATAAGATTACTGATGTAATTTACAGGTAATTAATCAGATTATGTAATAGCAATACAAACTTGAATTTTCATAAATTCATTACATCAAAATTACAGAACCATACAATTATCATTGTGCAAATTTCTCTAATGCACATATACCATTAAAACCATTGTCACAGTATAACAGGCATAAAAGTCTGTACAAGCTATTTAAAAAAATGAGGTTCATGTTAAAAAAAGTTAAACCAATTATTCATTCCATAATTTTTCCCTATTTTAACCACAGAAATTTCAGTCCAGTGTTATAAAATGTATTACCATAATTATGGATATTATTTTTGTTTTGTTGCTCAGTTTTGTCTCTATACTTCTAAAGCAAAAAAAAACCCCTGAAAACATTAAGATTTATTTAGATACACTTAGTCACATAAGTCGTCTTGCTTTCTTAAGAAAAATACACCAAGCTTAGAGATACTATATGCATTATTATGGCAATATGCCAAATTAAATCACAAAGCTATTAAAGAATTAAAAAGCATAACAACTAAGAGGTCCATTTGGGGGAAAAATTGAATTCACAGGGGGTTTATTTGCCTGTTTATTTTACAGTATGATGCTCTCTATTGATTATTTCAGAAATGGGCAAGTCAGAGAAATCTGACATGACGAAGCAAGTAACATTCAGCATTTTCACATATCTGTTCTTGCCTTCATTGCATTGTGACCAACTGGATATTCACCAAGACCACCCAACAAACAGATCAGATGATAAAAGCTATAGCATATACAGTGGAAAACAGAATGACACTTATTCGGTCTCAATGTCAAATCATCCTGTGTCACACTACATTGAGATATTTTTTAACAAGATTTAGCTGATTGATAAAAAAGCTTAGTTAATAGAACAAAACAGGCTAAAACACATGGATGAGTCAAGGTATATGATTGTTATGTACTATATCTTACAGGTACTTATGCCACAGAAATGTTGCCAAATTACTCTGTCCTGAGACACTCTTAATAAGAATCATAGAATTCTAGAATGCTTTGGGTTGAAAGGGACCTAATTGAAAGTTCACCTAGTTCAACCACTCCTGTGAAGACTAACGATATCTTCAGCTAGATTAGACTGCTCAGTTCCCCATCCAACATCATCTGGAATGTGTTCAGGGATGGGGCATCTACTGCTGCTCTGGGAAACCTGTTCCAGTGTATCACCACCCTCATCCTAGAAAATTTCTTCCTTATATCTGTTTAAATCCACTCTCTTTTAGTTTAAAATCATTACCCCTTGCCTTATCGCAACAGGCCCTGCTAGAAGGTTGTCCCCACCTTTCTTGTAAGCCCCCTTTAAGTACTGAAAGGCCACAATAAGGTCTATCTGGACCCTCTTCCAGGCTGCGCTGCTGTTCAGTGAGACGTGGACAGGCTGGAGAGTTGGGCAGAGACTAATGTAATGAAGTTCAGTGAAGGCCCTGCACCCAGGGAGGAATAACCTCGTGCACCAGGACAGGCTGGGGTTGACCTGCTGGAATGCAGCTCTGCAGACAAGGACCTGGAAGTTCTGGTGAGCAGCAAGTTGCCCATGAGCCAGCAGTGTGACCTGGTGGCCCAGGAGGCCGGTGGGATCCCGGGGTGCAGCAGGAGGAGTGTGGCCAGCAGGTCGAGGGAGGTGATTCTTTCCCTCTTCTTTGCCCTGGTGAGGCCGCATCTGGAGTGCTGTGTCCAGTTCTGGGCTCCCCAGTTCAAGAGAGTCAGGGAACTGCTGGAGAAGGTCCAGCAGAGGGCTACAAAGGTGACTAGGGCACTGGAGCATCTCCCTTATGAGGAAAGGCTGAGAGAGCTGTGCAAGTTTAGCCTGGAGAAGGGAAGACAGAGGGGATTTTATCAGTGTCTACAAGTATGTTAAGGGTGAGTGTCAAAAGGATGGGGCCAGGCTCCTAAGTTTTTTTCATTATTTATATTCACTGTCAGCATCACACATAGCTTTTCACTCTGTGTTCATGCTTTACCTAGTGAACTATGTTAATACTGCACCATGTAGTCCAGTTTTATTTCATGCAGTTACTGCTTTCAATTTGGATTCGTAAAAATGTACTGTTCACTTAAACACCATTCAACCAGAGCCTATAAAGAAAATTGTTGAGAAGCCAACTGGAAAATATGCTATTCACTGAAGTTTTAAATGTTTGGATTTTTTTTTCTCTGAATGAGAGCCATTAAAATGAAAGAGTTTATCTAGGGCATTACTTACTCCCATTTTAGTCCATGCTTTTTGACAGGCATCGGAAAGATAACAGCTGAACAAATACTTACAAGTTTAATGGGTAAAACTTCTTAGTGAAAAGGTCTCATTATGTCTAATCAAATTAATGTGAGGTGCAGCAGCATATCAGTTATAACAATTACAATATGAGCCTAGAAGATGTTAAGGCACTCTTTGCTGCTATTATTTCATTGTATAGAGTTATCAAAGAAATCAGTACAGAGTTAAAATGGTGACACATCTGCCTTTTTTGCAGTGCCTTTCAAATTTATCCTAAACAATTTTGCAACACTGTGGTGGTGCGCTCTGCCATCCTCTCCTAAAAATGAACAATTCTGTTCAGCTCAAAGTGGATTTAGGAGTTTGACCTGAGCAGCTCGCCTATCGCACAAAGCATGTAACAGATGTGGTCTAAACAAGCTGAGTGAACTTGGGCTGAGGCACGGGCCTCACAGGCTGGTGTTGCTTACGTGAAGGCCAGGAGGACCCCTGCACGGCTGTCGCTGTAAACGTGTACCATAAATCTGTCTGCACTGAATCCTCCCTGCGCCATGCTAACTCATTGAGCCCAACTGACCTTCCAGAACTGATACCTTGTTCAGGGCCAGTCAGCACACAATAATAGACTTAGTCCCACCTTGCCATGAACATAAAATCTGTCATTTTAGAATCCTTTTATTCTTTCTTTGAGGAGAGAATTCTAACTGGGACGGGTCAATGAGCCTGGACCTCTCTCCTCCCAAAGCAGGGATGCCTCTTTGGTGTGACTTGCAGCTCTGACTATGTTGGATGTTACCTGGGACAATTCTACTAACAGAAGTGCTGTATTCTTTACTTAGGCTTGATGTTTGCAGTGAGTGTATTTATCAATGGCAATTCTGGATTTGTTACATCTGTTGCCTTAATAAGTCACGTATTTTTTCAGCTTTGCAAAACTCTTTCAGTGAAAGTCCTTAAGTGGGGCTCTGACAAGCAAGCTGGTGAGTGGCTGTACATATAATCCTTTACACCTGAAATTTTTGACCAAATCTAAGACTAGCACTGAATCTAGCCACACCTAGACTCCGCTCTGAGAAGGAGTTCAGAAAGGAAGGAGATCCTTTCTGAACCTCTTAACTCAATGGGAGGGCAGTCTCCCCCTAGCCCCCAGCCATTTGTCACTCTTAATGTGACACTTACATAATGTATATGAAGAATACATGCAAAGGACTGCAGATTTTGTTTTCTGCCATCTCCTTGCCACAAAGGACAAAAGTTTAAAAGAATAAAGTTAACTTTAGCAGTCTTTTTGACCATTTGTCACAGGCGTAAGATGCACTGAAGTGGCAGAGAAACTTGTCACATATAGTTAAAGGAAGAATGTCAATGAAGTCCTTCTAGGAGAATGACTTTACATGTGTTATCCATCAAGTGTGACTGTTAGGATATAACATCTGAAATTCCTGTTTTATTCTCATGAACACGAGGAGATTAGTTAGCTGTGGGTTTAACAGTTGGGACTGTAGTGCATCGCTACTGGGAATGCATCAGTAAGGTGTGAGATCTGGAACATGAAATGTGGTCACAGCTATGCATTCTTCTTCCTCTCCCGTGTAGGCTGAGGATGTATTGATCCATGAAGTTGTTTATGTTTCCTGCTATCATTAAGACACTCTTGGCACACAGGTCTACATGCATGAAACATTTTCTTAGCATATCTTTAAATGCTTCCACTCAAATAAATTCTGATTATCTTTTAATTTATATAATATCTGTAAATAAATAAAATATTTTTCTTAGTTCTTTAAGAGTTGCATTGATAATTCTTTTTATACCTTGAAGTTTATTCACAAGAAACAACTTCAAAATAAACACATCTACGCTGTGCTGTTTTCAGTTTAAATGACATCCTGTCACGTAAGGTTTTTAAGTTGTTTTGATGCTTAAAAAGCAGTGTGGCAAATATTGCACAGAAATATTTACTGTTATTTACCTGTTAGGCTTTAAGTGTTGTGGAATTTTTCTTATATGCTGCAATATCTGCAGAAGACCATTATATTTCTGGAAGTTCGTATCAAAAGAGAAATTTAAAGCATGGACTTATTTCAGATTGCTATCTGTTCACATCTGATACTATGAGTCTGACAGCTATAAATACAAATAGTAACACTATAAAAAGGATATTAATATACATTCTTTTCAAGACCAAAATATTAAATTTTAAATTTTAAATAAAAAATAATATGTTAATATAAGACAGTATACTTATACACTTTTAATAAGAAATTATGTTGTATATTGCAAACATATATTATATATTATTGCAGTTTAATAATATTAGAAATTTAAAATATATAAATAAATGTTTAAAATACCATCTTAACATGCTGATTATATTTTATTTGTTATGATTAGTATAGCATATATTTATTATATGCTATCCATTATAATTATAGCACTAATGCATTATAATACTTACACAATTATATAATATATTGCAATGTAATTAAAATATTAATCTATGCAATATAATAATGTAATAGTAAAATCTGATTTGTTAATTCTTGACAGACAATCAAGGATGCTTCCTATTCCATCTACATATGCTTAAAAGCAACTGAGGCTAATCCATACACTGCTGTAAAAGGTTTTAGTTATACTACATGCATAAAGACTGCATTTTTTATTATTGTCATTTTAATCTCTGGTACAAGCCTTTGTCATTTATAAGCCTGGAACTCTTGTTATTAATCTTCCATTGCCTTTAAACTATGCTTGTTTCATATTTTCTCATTCATGTTAACATTTCAGTGACTTCCATAAAATAGCAGTGAATTGCCCCGCAGTCCCCAGAGAACATGGAAACTTAGGGCATTAGCAAAGAATATTATGGATTTTTAAGACATGGCTGCTACAACCAGTGTCTTTAGACGTGTAAAATTCTATATAACTGGAGTCATAGAGGGACACAGGTAGCTGCCTGTGCCATCCCTCAGATAAAGGGACAAGACAACTCCCAGAACCATATAAATCTCACAGACAGGCAAGCAAATGGACAGATTTGCTGAGCTTTGCAGCCTTAGATCAGCAATGTTACCAAGAAATGGAAGAACGACAAATGGTTCAAAAATAGTCTGTGGAGCCTTTCTGTACAAATCTGGGTTTTTACACTTGCAGAATGGCTTAAATCATGCTACATAAATAATTAAAAGTACATAAATAAACAAGCAAAACATGTGAGGAGAGAGGCAAACTAATCCAAAATTGCTTACAATTATGAACAGTCTATGTCACCCCATGATACTGCAACTTTAAGGCACCTGGGTTAAGTGGACATCTTTCCCTCAGGGATGGTTTACTTTGTTTATTCAAGACTGACAAAAAAAAGTCATTCTTTAAGGGGGAAAAATTATGAAAAGAACAGAAAACTGGCAAATGGGCAGGTGTGGGCAAAAGCCACTAGCTTTACCAGCCTCCCACCAACATACCAGCTTTAGGATAACGGTCGTCTTACACTATGGTATGGTTTGTTGCTAGGTTTTGAGAAAGTTAGAAAGTACACCTTTGCTTTCTTGGTGGTAATATGCATAGAGTGCATCAAAGCACTCCAGAACCATCAATTACAACAGACTTTTGAGGCTGTTCTAGTAAAAGAGCAGCTCCAGCTTTAGGAATCCTGCTTCCACATGAAAACCCCCACAGCCAGATGAGAAAATAATGGTCATATAAAAAAACACCTTGACTGTTCAAAATGGGTTTATTACTTTTAGCAGCTGTACTTACTGCCAGCTGGCTTTATAAAAAGGGGTGCATCATCTGTCCTCTAGACAGGATAAATCTCATAAACCATAGTCAGCAGGAATAGGCTTATATTGTTTGCCCTGGCAATTTTGCCAGTAGCATATTTCTGTACATAATGAATTACAACTAAATTTATCCAGTTGGTTAATCCTGTCATGGACATATATGGCATAAATATTGTGGGATGATGGTCTGAGTTGCTTTCTGGAGTTTATTCATGGAGTAGGCAGAGCATAATCCTCTGTCATTGCTTCTGTTCCCTTTTGGACATAAAGTTGCAAGAGTGGTGACTAGGAAGTATTCTCTGTCCATCTTCCCTTTAAAAGTGACAGAAGAATTTCTCTAGGAAGTCCCCTCACATGTATTTTATGAGAGATTACAGGAGTTGCAAGGGAGCCTATGACCTTAGAAGAAAGTATCTTAATTTGTCTATTTGATGTCTTCATCATTCTAAGTACAGGTCAAAATGGCTCAATTCTCACAAGATGAGCAATTTTGGAAATTCTTCACCAGTGCTTCATTCTTCTATAAGGCATTTATTCATTTGGGTTGCTAGCCTCCCCTGATCTTTCTAGTCTTTCTCTACCTGCAAGTTAAATATTGCTAATTAACACATGAGATTTTGATTTATGCTAGCAGAATACCAAGTCACAGTAGACAGACTTTGCAGTAATCATCCTAGCCTAGAGCAGACAGGAGTCTACCAAAGTCATCAATGCCAAGGCTTCTTGCATACCAACACTGTTCCATTCACAGGAACAAAGACACCTAAAATTAACACTTGTGTTATAGTAAAATAAGAATTAGAATTATTATCCTGAGAGCAGAACTGAAGTTACGTATTAAGAAAATGAATAATTATAGGTAATACAGAAAAAGGCATAGTGAGAATGACATTGTACAAGTCACTCATGACATTGTCTAAAATACAGCAGATATTTCTGGTAGTTCACTCCCAAGAAAAATTAATTTGTGCTAGAATAAATGCATGCAAGGGTTACTAGAATAATGAAAGGCTGATAGATCTTTGACTGCTTATGAGACATAACTGCAATCTATACTACAAATGATGGAGGAGAGCTATCCAAACGGAGAACAATCTTGACACAAGCAAAAATTGATATAAACTGCCCATGAATACATTGAGACTGGAAAGGACACTTCCTATCCATCATATAGTGATATTCTGTAGCAGCTTTACCCTCAGTGAAGTATGAGCAAAAAAAAGTGTAGCTACAGTCAAGTAAACATTTGATATACCATGACAAAAATTACATACTGTGATTGTATTCAAGAACATGGAACTGACTCAGTGATCCAGAAGGGTTATTAATATGCTATTTCTATATTCCAGTTTTAAAGTTTACCTGAGGTTCCTGAAGCACAGAAGAAGCATTTTCATGAAGACTGCAAAAACAGGAGAAAAAGGAGAATGATCAGTTCTATTGAGAGCAAAAGTGAGTGTCTATAAAAACACATGGCCAAAGTATTTCTAAAAATAGCCTCTCTCAAGCACCTGACTGAAAATGGAACTCTGACAATCTTCAGTGTACCAGGAACATATGTAAACTAAAAAAATTGTCCAGCTAGATGGACTGGAAGCTGTGTTTGTATTTCCATATGTATTTGCATTTGTATTTGTATATATGCATGTATGTATATATATATGTATATGCATATGTATACAATTGCAAGCAATACAATATGCTTTATATATCTTCATCAGAGAAGTAGTTATCCATGATAAACTGTTGAAATTTTGATTAGCTGTAGTATGCTGACCTTTGTTTTATATTAATACTCAAATAGGTTGATGCAGTGAGAAATTAATTTTCTTAAACAAAGCTATTGTGTAAATAATTGATATAATAATGATACCCTTCATGGAGTCCAAACTTAAGAAAGGGCTTTTGAAGGAAGCAGTTCAATATGGATAGAAATGGAAGTACATGTGTGCATATATACATATACCATCAGTTTGCATCTTTGTAGAGTAAAATTCCATACTTCAGAAAAAAATAGAGGCTAGCTATACAAATATTCCTTTCCATAGGTGTTTCTGGCAGTGTGCTCCCCACTGGCCATTTATAAATAGTGGACAGCCCAGAGCCTGTTGAGTTCTGCATGGCATCAGGTTGCATGCCAGGACCTCTCCTTGAGCAGGGATGCCTCTCCAGGTTACTCCTCAAAGCTGAGAGTTTTCTTCCTGCAACAGATTCTTGGTAAGTGATTAATAGCATGCTAAACTTTGAAATATTAGCTAAGCAATAAAAAGGATTGATTTTGCACATATAACCCTTTAGACATAAACCATTGACTAAGTCTGGGAATAGGATTGGATCCAGCCGCACCTAGGCTCCTCTCTGAGTAGGAATGTAGAAAGCAAGGCAGTCCTTTCTGAGCCTCATGGCTCAAGGAGAGGATCTCCCTGACAGTTTTGTTTGAACCTGTCCTCTGTGCGGTAGTAATCAAGTGTACTTTGCCATTGAACTTTGTTAATTCACTGTTTTATTTCAATGAATATTTTGTTGCTTCTCTTTTACGAGGGTATCCACAATGGTTACACGTTATTACTGCTGCTAAATACTTGTTAAAAAATATATTTATATTTAATGTTGTTGCATCTTTCTGCAGTATATTGATTGATTCCACTGATGATATTGTATTTGGACTGTTATGAAAGATACTGTATTTGAGGAATTTGTGATCTCAGGCAAGCCATGTCAGGCCTAATAACCCCTATGCCAGCATGAGTGACCACTGTATAACCTTACCAATGTAACAATGCCAGAGAACATGCTGGGATGCCCAGAACATGCTGCTCCTGGATGTAGCTCCCAGATACATGCAGCTGGATATACTCTGGTGAACAAAAAGAGACAACATTCCTATGTGTCAAGACAAGAAATATAGTTTTGTTTATTACACTAAATAGCGGATACCATGGTAATAGAGGAAGACTGAACCTCTCCATGGCTGGGAATTCTGCATAGTGTGCTTTGTCTGTCCACTGGGCATTTGTCCAAAGCTGAAGTTCCCAACATCTGAAGGGATATAATATTCACTCACAATCTATATTTCACTTTCTATTTCTTACTATTAACAAATTTTACTATGTTGTTGTGCCTTTTTTATTGAGACCTGGAAATAAATCTGTACCCTTTCCAGTGCAGAACAGAGATCCTTTTTTTTTGTAGAAATTTATCCTACATTCATATAAACTGTTTTTCGTTGATACATTTGTATTTTTATTTCTTGCATGTGATGTGGAATCAGAGTCCTTTTTCTGTAATAAGTAAGTTGCTAAGACTCTACTTTATACATGTTCACTACTGTAATTGGAAACGTCACAGGAAATGAAGCATGAACTACAGAACAAAAATGTATTGTTAAGGAAATGGTGCAAAGTTCCATGCAAGCTAGGTAGACCAAATCATAGTTGGTTTGTTTCTTTGGTTTTTCTTTCAGATGCTTTTCCTTCTTTTTTAAAAATAATTGCTTATTCTATACCTGTGCTTCTGTAGCCTTACATTTGTCCTTTCTTCCAATTAAACTTCCTCAGTTCCTGTCTTTTATTAGCTCAGAAGGTTTTCTTTCTTACTCCTAGTCTATTACACCAGATAAAATCAACATCAATTACATGTTCACCAACTGATGAGCATGCATGCATCCGATAGCTGTATTTTACCATAAGGAGTCTGAGATTTCTCACTTTGCTATTTAAACAGTAATTTTCTCTTTTGCAACGTCAATGGAAAATGCTATTCTGATGGCCAAGTTTTGCATACATGCACCACCTTTCCCCCTGTTTATTACAAGTATACATACAGTTATTCAAAATACAAGAAGATTAAAATCCAGTTCTTTTTTATTTCCTTCTTTTTACAGAAGTCTCATAAACAGGATTAATAACTTGTGTGTGTCTTTTACTTTATTGTAAAGACTGGTCTAGAAAGTTTCCTCCCCCCCAAAAAAAAATCAAAGATGTGCCTTTGTGTCAAAGATGGACAACAGCATCCCAGCTCCATTTTGAAGAGCATTACCAGCAGATTGAGGAAGGTTGTCCTTTCCCTCTCCTCAGTCCTTGTGAGGCCACATCTGGAGTGTGGTGTCTGAAGTGTCCTGGTCTGAGTTGCCCAGTATAAAAGAGACATGGATATAAAAAAGGAGGTCCAGCAAAAGGACATGAAGATAATTAAGTTATCAGAGCATCTGTCTATGAGGGGAAGCTGTGAGACCTGGGATTGTTCAGCCTGGAGAAGAAAAGACTACAGGAAGATGATATTGCTGTCTACCAGTACCCAATCAGAAGATACAGAGAAGACAGAGTCCAACTCTTTAAAGAGGTTAAATGAGAAGCAATGGACACAGGTTGGAACATGGGAAATTGCAATTAAATATGATGAAGCATATATTATTATAAGGGTAATTGAGCACTGCAACATGTTGCTCAGAGAGTTTCTGGGATATTTGTCCTTGGAGGTGTTCAAGACTGTACTGGCCACAGCCTTGAACAGTCTGACCTGATTAGACCTGCTTTTAGCAGGTTTGGACTAGAGACCTCCAAAGGTCCTTCCCGACTGACAATGTTCTGTGACTAACACACAGCATTCTGTATTTCCAGAGATACCCCACGTTGTTGGGTTCATCATGCAGTTCTAGCTAACTCACTCACTGAAATGGTACAGCCAGTGTCACTGGAATGGTATAGCTAGTGTTTTGGTCAAGAGAAAAAAACACTTTGAAAATCTTAAATAGTATCAAGACTACAAAGATTGGTTTTGATAGAATGCTTTTAAGTGGTAGATTTATATCACAAGTATGTATTCAAACAAAAAAAGTGCAGTGGTAGAGAAGAAGATGAACTGTATGACTATTGTTTTCTCTTTGCAATTCCTACTCATATGTCATTGGCAGAAAATTTTCACATATCCTAAGACTAAGTACTCACAAATATTTATGGCAACAAACTATATGGTATCTTGAAAATGCTAGATGAATTTAGATTGTTTTATAAAATTTGCACTATGCTGTTTGGCTACTCAGAAGTAAGCTAGAATGTAAATAAGCATAGCAGGATTTTCAGACTTCATTCTTCTCATCTCTTAAAGATTTCTTATTATCAGAATTTCTTATTCTCATCTTTACATTTACCTTTGACTTATTTTATTGTTTGGGGTTTTTTACCAGAGAATTCATCATTTGTCCCAGTACATAAGTAATTAGTATTATTAGGACAATTTCAAGGGGAAGAAAACATCACTTCATTATGAAAATTTAATTTTAAATGTTTCAATTTTTTAAAAGTATTTTTAATGATTTTCAGCTATTCAGAAATAAATCAGCCATTTATTTAAAAATATATGTACTGCATTGATTTTTTTTTTTTTTTATGTTCTGTTTATTTCCTCTCGTGCTGTCTTTTAAGAAGCTCCAGTGCTTCTTCATTAAACCTCTGACAGGGGTCCAGAAGAAGAAGTTTCTAAAGTGATCACATAAGCACTTGTCCATTTTCATACTTCCAGAAAGGCAAGCAAACCAATAAACTAAGAGGTTTCAATATGAATACCAGTGTGGCAAAACTAGGGATATTGAATCAGTCTTCTCATAATATATCATATCTTCATATATGCTAAAAAAGTCTATATATGTTGAGCCAGGAATTCCAGAAAGACCTGTGGTGGCTTTACCCTAGTCACAGACATTCTGAGGCATCTATTACTACATGCCAAGTTTCATCATCATGCCCCTAACAGACCAGATTTATAGAAGCTGTAATATGGAACTTGATTTGTGAGCTGAGAGAGTACAGTGTAAGCTTTACATATTTGTAAAGCTGAGCATGATTATGTAAAATTACGATACTTGTAATGATAATGCATAATTTTTCCAGCTATTTACATTTTTACAGTAAAGCCCATTGTAGACCTATTTGTTGCTCATTAGAATAACAACATAACTGTGACTGGATCATGTACTAGTCCGTGGCATTTCACTGCCAAACTCATCTGCAAGATCTAACCTAGGAGAAAACTTGAAGAACACCTCCATTCACCAGAGAAATTTTATTTATGAAATATTCTTTTGTCCTCTCTTTTATTATTACTCCCTTTATCTAGAAGTAAAATATTTGCTTGAGATATAGATGACATAATTCAAGGCTCTCACTGCGTAACTGGATCTACTCCAAGGATATTCCTGCATGTTTCCCTCCTTTTTGACACTGCTGACAAGGTTCTGGATTTATTTACTTTGGTTATATTTTTGTGAATAACCCTCAGCTATCCTCATCTTTATTCCTCAGCAAACCATTCTTTTGATTAGGCTATCAAAGAGAAGAATGGTTTCTTCCTTTGGGAGGGTTTTGTCCAGAGTCAAAGAACTCTACAGAAATTATAAATAAGAATATACTATTCTTGATCTGTGGGATTTATTATTGTATTACAGTACTCCATGGCTTTTTCTGCAATGTTTTCAAGTAGCATTTGCATATGTTTATTCTGGGGAAAATAATGCTGATGGCTGATAAAATGCCTTGTTTACTAGCTGCTTTTTTTTTTTTTTTCTTAAAAAGGAAGTGACAAAACTGTTTTCTAAACAGAGGAGTTACACTTTCCCTATTGTTTGTCTTTATGTCTCCTTGAAAGCCTTGAATGATAAAGAACACTAATAACAAGTATATTTACCTGAAAGATAGAAATATCTGACATTAAAAATTTAGAAATATCAGATCCACTGGACATCTTATGTGGATGATAAAACATGCATATTTTAAAAATTGTAATATGTTCATGTTTCTGAACATAAAGAGAAACACAAACCTCTGTTACAAAGAAACACTGCTAACTCAGTGCGTGAAGAGAACTGGGGGAAATGGCAGAGAGTCTTTTTATTACAAACATTCAGTCTTCCAGATGCACAGCAGTCACAAGTGGTTCTTTTAGCTGCTTCCACCCCTACCAGCCTCTCACTCTCACCCCATGCCTGCCCCACTTCTGGATGATTTTCTCTGCTCTTCTTGCTATGCTTTTATTTTTAAAAATCATCACTTCTGGATGATTTTCTCTGCTCTTCTTGCTATGCTTTTATTTTTAAAAATCAGTATCTCCAAGTAAAATTCATGGTGTTTGTCAGCCTGCTTCTTCGAACCCTGCTTTTATTACATTCGGTACCTTGCCCATTTTGAAGATCAGGGTAGAGATTTCTTTATGTGTTATATTATATGACCTTGAAAATGTCTTATACTCAGTTCCCCTCTTTTTCAAAATGACCTGCATTTGGCATCATAACAGCACCTCAATGTAACGTACATTGGCCTGCTGTCAGAACTGGAGGGAAGGTACAATGCCTGTCAATTATGATTTCCTCTGCCTTTTGTTGATGAAGCAAGTCTCCAAACACTTTCTGAATAAATCCACTGAGATTACCTTTTCTGAATTCTCTCTCTATTATTTAATTCATATCTCCCTTCTGTGGAAATTTTCAATGTTATCCAGCCGGGCTGGCTTTTCTTTTTTTTTATTACAGTACTTTTCTGTTATGTAGAATATTCCAGCTTCAGGCATCTCACAACCTTGATCTTTTACCACTGCAATTATACTTGATGTATTTTATTTAGAAATTTAAGTTTTGCCCTTTTTTCATTGTTGCAAGACTTAGGAAACAAGTTATTTTCTTCATTCACAGCAGCTGTGATTCCATAACAACTGTTCAGCTGAAAAAAAGTCTCCCTTTTAAAAAGTAAATATCTATATTATATCCATCTATAAAGATGGACAAAGTTATGTTCTGCCTTCTGTTTTGGAATATATGTAAGTAAAGAGAAACAGGGATATAATTAATCTTTAAACCTCTTTGAGTAATTAAGTAAACAGTCAACATTTTCAAAACTTGAAGAGGGTCAATTTACAACAAAAGTATTTACAACAGAGAAGAAAAAATTGATCATCAGTAAAATTTAGTCTTTAAAGGCTGATGATACATTCCAAATCATTCTTCTAGTCTGAAGAACAGATATTTAAGAAAAAGGATTTTTACATTTATTTCTTCAGAACTTTTAGTATCCAGACGCTTTTGACAATAGTTCTTACATTTTGATGGACTGATGAAACACCTTCTTTTCAGTCAAATTCTGTCCCTTATGGCTGATTTGATCTTATCAGTGAATCTTTAAATGTACTTTTTTGCCTTGATACTAGATCTTGGCTTTTTTTGAGACCATTTGGTAAATGCATTTCTCTTATCTATGTGGCACAGTTGCTAAGTTATTTGAATGGATATAGGTTGTAAATTCTAGCCTGCAATGCTAATATTCAGAAAAGGATGATTATGAGTTTTCATTTGCTGTAGAGATAGTACAAAAAGAAGTACAAATTAATTCTCAAGATATCTACATTCTTATAACATGTTTGAAGTGGGAGACCAAAAGGTAGTAAATACAGTGTTGTATGAGAGTTTGTATTCTGTGCAGAAAGTGTATGTTTTGTAGGACAGAGACCTTGGAATAGAAATCATAATCAACCCGCTATACCTATGTTCATTCATAAACAAATTTTAAATCATAGAATCAATTAGGTTGGAAAGAACCTTTAAGATCATCGAGTTGAACAGTTAACGTAACACTACTGTGTCCACCACTAAACCGTGTCCCTAAGTGCCACATCTATACATCTTTTAAATACCTCCAGGGGTGGTGACTCAATGACTTCTCTGGACAGCTTGTTCCAACGCGTGACAACTTTCTTAGTGAAGAAATTTTTCCTAATAGCCAGTCTAAGACCTTATGCAATTGAGTGTTGTGGTTCTGTCCTTGTGGCCACCTCAACCCTAAATTCCTCCATGGCACATCTGCTTCATGACTTCCTATTAAAAAAAAAAAAGAGTATTTGATTAGGACAGTTTGCAGTGATGTAACACTGTAATAGAGCATTGCCATTGCTGGTAACAGGCCGAGCTTTGTACTGAGTCTGCAAGGCCTCAGGGCTGACGCTTGACAGACCTGCTCTGTCTGAACTTCTGTTGACCTGCCTGCAGGTTTGGTTTGCTTGGTTTAGCTGTGACAGGAATTTTCTTAATTGATCAGGTGCCTACAGCTGATTTACTTTATTTTTAAAACAGTACAGCCATGGTTGTAATAAGTAGTTACTCTGTATAGAATGAGATATATACAGCCCTAATACAGTGGCATTGTGTAGAGAAACACAGGTATGGTAGGACAGGAGAGACCTGAAGAAGTGGGGACACAGGGGACACAGGATGTGGTGTAGAGGAGCTCAGGCACAGGAGTGATAAGAGATGGGCTCTTGGCACTGGAGGTACCACAGCTGTGAGAAATTCTCCCATGGTGGGTTAAAGACCTGGACCTGGGCAACATTGGTTTTAGGGGTAACAGGAAAAAAAAATATCTGACATATGTAAAGGGAGCCATATGTAGTTAATTTGGACATAACATCGAGCTACAAACCAAAGAAGAAAGAGCAAGGCTGTAGAAGCATAAACATGTCAAAATGGCTCCAACTGGACCCTTAGAGGAAGGGAGACCCATCAACGTGAACATCACAGTCCTCCCTATAAAGGACTCTAGAGGCTCACAACTCAGTGTCAAACCCCTCACCTCCAACACACACACACACGAATAAAACCCACCAACCTTAGAGCCCAGAGGACCATCAAGAGCATGAGCACAGCACTGGGCATAGGAGCTGCATCTAAGAAGCATGTGCACAATGATTTTATCTGCATTCTTTCTTTTCATTTTAATTTAACAATTAGATCTAGACTAATAATGATTAGACTCTTAATATTTCATGTATACTAACAATGAATTCTTGGCTTTAATTATATTTAAGGTGCTCTTACTGTTCTGGCCTTCAGCAGGATTTTGAGTGCAGCATGTTTAAGTATCCTGTAATTATTTCATATTACTTGATAACCATTGCACTATCAAGTCATTTTAGCAGTAAAGCGTGTATCTTACTGTCACCAATTTTAAAGAATTTGGGTTGAGTTATTTTATGTGGTTTGGGAAAAAAAAATTAACATAAGACTAAAAATAGTTTAATCAATAACCATCTTAAAGAAATGTTCATCAAGAAGTTTTCTTCCAAGATCTACAGAGACACTACTTGAAATCAAATTTAAAAAAAGAAAAAAGAAAAAAACCCAGACAAACAAACAAATAAACAAACCCCCACAAAAACAGGTTGTTCAGTAGAACCAGTAAAACAAACCAAAGTTAATGGAATTAGTTGGTACATTAAATTTATAAAGAGCAAGGTTGGTATTGATACTGAAATATGTAGAGCCTGGGTTTTTAAAAACTATTCCGTATTCAGTGCAATTAAAATCAGTGTAGATATGAATATGATATTAGATGTCACAAAAGACAAAGAAGCCACTAATATACTTTAAAGATACATTTTGAGTAAAATATATTTTGCAGGGAAAATATTTGGATTAATTAAGTATGTTCAAGGAGCTAGTCAGTAGGACCCCCTGGGAAACTGTCCTCCAGGACAAGGGAGCAGAACAGAGACGGCAGATTTTGAAGGATGTTTTTCATAGAGCTCAAGAGCTCTTGATCCCCTGGTGTAAGGAATCAGGAAAGGAAGGCAAGAGATCAGCATGGATGAGTCGAGACCTGTTGGTCAAACTGAAGGGCAAGAAGGAAACACACAGGCAATGGAAGCAGGGACAGGTATCCTGGGAAGAGTATAAGGACACTACTCAGTTTCAGCCAGAAAAGGAAGGTCAGAGAAAGTGTACCCCCTGCAATTAACACAACTAGCAAACTGCTGACAATGGATGATAAGAAGGTTGAGGTACTCAGCAGATTTGTTGCCTCAGTCTTCGCTGGAAACCTCTCTTCCCACACTTCTCAAGTGGATGGACTACAAGACAGGGACTGGAAGATTCAAGCCCCTCCCACTGTAAGAAAAGATCAGGTTCACGACCACCTGAGGAACTAGAAAATACATAAGTCTATGGGACCTGATGGGATGTGTCCCAGGTCCTGAGGGAATTGGCTGATGTAGCTACCAAGCCACTCTCCATGATACTTGAAAAGTCGGGGCAGTCAGGTGAAGACCCTGGTACCTGGAAAAAAGGAAACATTGCACCCATTTTTAAAAAGGGTAGAAAGAAGGACCCTGGGAACTACTGACCTGTCAGCTTCAGCTCTGCACATGGGAAGATCATGGAACAGATTCTCCTAGAAGCTATGCTAAGGCACACGAAGGTCACAGAGGTGATTTGAGACAGCCAGCACAGCTTCACAAAGGCTAAATCTTGCCTGCCCAACCTAGTGACCTTCTGTGATGGAGTCACTACATCAGTGGCAAAGGGAAGAGCTATGGATGGCATCTATCTGGACTTCGGTAAGGCCTTTAACATGGTCTCCCACAACATCCTTCTCTCTAAATTGCCAAGATATGGATTAGATGAGGGGACTGTTTGATGGATGAGGAATTGATTGAATGGTCACACCCAGTGGGTAGTGGTCTACAGCTCAATGTGCAGATGGAGATAAGTGATGAGTGGTGTCCCTCAGGGGTCTGTCTTGGGACCAGTACTGTTTAATATCTTAATCAATAGACATAGTCAGTGGGATCGGGTGCACCCTCAGCAAATGACCAATCTGAATGTTGAGGTTGACATGCCTGAGGGACAGGATGCCATACAGAGGGACCAGGAAAGCTCAAAAAGTGGGCCCATGTGAACCTTACAAGGTTCAGCAAGGCCTAGTGCAAGGTCCTGCACCTGGGACAAAGCATCACCCCATATCAATACAGGCAGGGGCTGAAGTGATGGAGAGCAGCCCTGCCAAGAAGGACTTGGGGGTACTGGTGGGTGAAAGCTGGCATATGTGCAGTTGCAGCCCAGAAAGCCAGCCATATCCTGGGATGCATCAAAAGAAACATGGCCAGCAGGTCAAGGGAGGTGATTCTGCCCCTCTACTATGCTCTGGTGAGACCCCACCTGGAGTACTGCATCCAGCTCTGGGGTCTTCAGGACAGAGAAGACATGGACCTGCTGGAGCAGGTCCAAAGGAGGCCCACAAAAATGATCAGAGGGCTGGAACACCTCTCCTGTAAGGAAAAACAGAGAGTTGGGTTGTTCAGCCTGGAGAAGAGAAGGCTCCAGGGAGACCTTATTGTGGCCTTTCAGTATTTACAGGGGGTTTATAAGAAAGATGGGGACAAAACTTTTAGCAGGGTCTGTTGTGATAGGACAATGGCTAGAGCTTTTAAACTAAAGAAGAGTAGATTTATATTAGATATAAAGAAGAAATTCTTTAGGATGAGGTGGTGAAACACTGAAACAGGTTTCCCAGAGAGGTAGTATATGCCTCATCCCTGGAAACATTCCAGGTGAGGTTGGATGGGGCTCTGAGCAGATGGATCTAGTTGAAGGTGTCCCTGCTCATTGCAGGGGGGGTTGGACTATATGATCTTTAAGGTCCCTTCCAACCCAAACTGTTCCATGATTCTATGACTATCTTATCAGATGATTTTGGGTACGTCAATGTGTCATTTACTAAATGATAGTAAAACAGTATTTTATTATTTTCATTGCATTAAAATACTTTATAAACAGAGGTATTGCTTTTATAAAAATCTATGAATATTAGACAAATAGTTCAGAGTTTTCCTTTTCTTTTTTTTTGGTGTTGCAGAAAAATTTGGATATTCTGAACCAAATTATGTCCTCTGTTTCACGCAAAGCATCAAGAGTCGCTATGAATACTCCACAAGGTAAAATTGAGTTCCATTTTATAAGAATGTGCAGCACAAGCTATAAAGATAATACATTCACCTTCGCTAGAAGTAATGGTTGCATTCTAGGTATGCAATTATTTACAATACATGATTTATAAAGACACATTTAAAAAAAAAAGAGAAAATATTTCTCAGTTCTTTTTAGTCTTCACTAAGTTGTAAACACCAATTCCCCTAAAGTTACTTCTGAAAAAAACAGAAAGAAGAGCTTTAAAACATAGCTCTTGGGTTTTTTTTTTTATGTAAACATGGCTACATAAAATATTTTCAGATTTTTACAGCTCCTAATTGTTTCACTATGCTATCTAACAGCTATTCAGATTTATCAACCTCTTTCCAAAACCCATACAATATTTGTTTTAGTTAGCATGTCTTTTACTTTTCACTGAATAAGTCTGTGGGGGTGTGTGGGGTGTGTGGGATCACAACACTGTATAAATAGGGGATACCAACATCTAGATTAATGGGGATTAATGAGGACTGTCGTAGAAATGTAAAAACAATAAATATACTTAGTCGAAATAGTACTTTATCTGATTTTCTTGTTCTCTCACAGATACCTTCCTCTCCATGTCCACAGTGAATAGGAGAAGAAATAATGGGCTTAAGTGAAGCAACAGAAATTTTGACTGGACATTAGGAAAACTGGAAGAGATTGCCCAAAGGATATTATGAGTCTCCAAAACTGAAGGACTTTGAAGGCAGCCTAAAAATATATTTGACAGGCATGAAATAGCTAAGTCTGATCATGCTACGAAGCAAAATCAGACACTCTACAGTTCTTTTCCAGCTGGACTGTATAATGCTGTGTCATTTACCTTTGATCTACTCTATGCTGGTCTGGGAATGCCAGTTTCATGGGACAGCTGCAGATCAGTCCATGAGAAATGCTGTGTTTCTTTGTTTGCTTCCTATTTAACTTCAGCCTTTTTTTGGAATAAACCCAAATTTTAGAAAGCTTCCCATGAAATTCAAACCCTATTATTGAGTCAGATTTAGTTCAGAACTTATGTCTAACACCTTCTAGGGCAGTAGCATTCCACAGTCTTGTTAGTTTTAGGCTTCAGAAACACTTCAGAAATCTTCCCAAGCCCACAGTTGCTTTGACATTATTTTCTCAGCAGCTACACAGCAAATAGAGTTTTTTGTTTCTATTTAAGAACATCAGGGACAGTGTGACAGGAAATCAAGAAGTTTATGATTAACAAAGGGTCATCTTAACCACAAAAAAAGACAAATGAAAACAAATTTCAACAACAGCAATCTCTTGGTTTTAGAGAAGCAGTCTGTGGAGTTACATTCTTTTATAAAAAAGCAAAATAAAGACAATGGCACTCTCAAGTATAAATTTATTCTGCTTTTTGTTCATCTAGAAGCCCATGCTACAGTCTTGATTCTGGTAGTGATGCATGTGTCACTGAACTGATACTTTGCTAAGAAAAGTACCTGTATTATTATTTTTAAGGGCTGTCATTCTTTATTTCAGTCAGAAAAAAATCAAGTTTTCAAGATTCTTTTTCTAAAATCCAGCAGTAAAATATTACAGAATTGATCAAAGTAATCATCAATAGTACTGTAGAGAAACTTTTTTTTTTCCACATGCAAGGTGCCAATGTAGTTTTTCAAATGTAAGGGTTATTTTGTTCTTTTGTTGGGTTTTTTTGTGTGTGTCTTGGTATTAATGTTTTCTCTGACACTTGAACAGTTCTGCCATGTAACATTTTGACAGACATGTTAAACTGGAGATTACAAAGTGAAATCTCTGAGAATGCCACACAAAAAGAATTAGTTATGCTGAAGGCTTCACTTTGCTTCACTTAGACAAAATAAATTGGAAGGCTGTTATGTAGATTGTATGCACATTTCTCAGATGTCTTCACAAGAGAGATGAAGAAGCATGCAAAGAGTAATCATTGATGCATGAAGTTCATACAGTTTGCAGGTATGCTGCTATCTGATCAACATCTCTTTTCACAGTGGTAAGATTTGTAAACATTATATTTATTTCTGAACATACAGATACATGTAGACACAGAGATGTGTAATAAGTCGTGTTTTTCTAAGAAAACAGTAGCACACCATCTTTTTAAGACTGATGATGAACTCTAATATGTGTAGTGATAGCAGTTTGCAACCTCAATCAAGATGGCATTTGTATACTTGACTTTGCAATTTTTCTCATTAGTCTTACGTACTTATTTTTATCTTGGGAGCACTAATGCAAACATGTAAATAAATATAAACAATGTTTAAATACAGCCTCCTGTTCTAGTAGAGGGTACTATTTGTGAATTCAAAATGTTTAGCTCTACTAAATAAGATATAAAGCACATGCAGTGAATATTAAGCACAGAATACCATTAAAAGCCTGTGTCAAAGAATGCAGTAGCAAAAACGTTTCTGCCATTCTTTAGTTTTGGCTTCTGGTGGCTGAATAAAGGGCAGATAGTGTTCTGACCCAGCACAGAAGGAAATGAAAGGAATAGAGTGAAAAGTCTGGTGGGTTTTCCAGCATTACGAGTTTTCCATCATCATACCACTTCAGTCATCATGAGCAGGGTGTTCACAAGCCAATATGTAAATCTACTTCACTAGAAGCAGTATTGTGTTAAAAGATGTTACAACATGAGGGGTTAACCAGCCTGCATGTATGTAGAGATCGCAACCATGGCTGGATCTCTATCAGGAGGTAGACAAACTTAACTTATCCCAGAAGTGGGCCCAGAGGGGTAAAAGTAAAATAACAGACAGTTTCATTTCAAAGATGATCCATGTCAGGGAGTTCGGATTCAGCCAGGTGTGCCCTGAAAAGGTCCAGTATCTCATAAGAAGTTCATGTTGAGAATTCAGCCTGTTTAGGAAAGGAAAAGTACATGCCACATGGGAAGTTCTCAGAGAGAGAGGCTACATTTTGGATAAAAATTAAGAGCTTTTTATTTCATAGAGAAATAATAGGGCATAGAACATCACCACTTCAAGCAGCCAATAGATGCTGTTCATTTCTATTTCACCTGGGGCAGCCAAAAGTTTACTTTCTTTCAGACCATTTTTTTTTGTTGTTGCTTTTTGTTTTTTCTAGACTGCTTTCCTGTTCTTGCAGTTAGAACAGCCAATGGCAGGTACAGATTCTTATTTTGTCAGGATGTTTTACCCTCTATTACATAGTAATTTTTCACCTTTTCAAAAGATAAGTTATTATAGTTCCTTAATTTCGCAGTTCCAGTGTGTCCAGTTTCTAGGTACCGAGGTGTACTTCAAAGATGCCAGCTGCACTTTTCAGGGATGGTTCTGGTTCCCAGGCCTAGTTCCCAGGCTCACAGCTCCCAGGCTGGCAGGCAGTTTCTCTGTAAGTGTTTCAGCAGGCAGTTTCTTCTGTTCAGTAAATTTCCCCTTCTGACAAGGTCTCCTATTTGGCTGCTCACCTCAGAGGTAGAGAGAGAAAGGAGGTGTAATTTCAAGATCCACGTTATTTGTGTTATAGAACTTTCCTACCCCTTTCTGTAAATGTCTCAATCCAGACAGCATTCCTGACACTGGGAAGAATGCAGAAAAAATACTTGACAAAATAAACAAGGATGAACCTGGACTTTATGCATTATTGTTTCACTGTGTTCAAATGACCTTACAGGTACAGAAAGGCTTAAAACTTCAGCCTAACTGTAATTCATTATTCAGTAGTTAATCATATTAAAATTGTACTGGAGTGAGGGAAAAAAAAAATCCTTTATTTTGTTGGGGTTTTTTCGTTATCTCAGGCTTGCTCCTATGCCAAGAAAAATAGCAATAACAGAAGAGGAGAGTTTGGTTGTGCATGCCATAATACAAAGCCTTGTGCATATAACTATAGATTAAAAAACTGTGAATGGGGAAAAAAAGTGCAGCAGCACCCAAAGTTTTGCATTACTGAAAGTGATTTTGTATAGATGCCAGTAACTTCCCACCAAATGTGAGGAATACAGCACAGTTAAGCACACCAGTACTATGCTAACAATGGCATTTAGATTCTCAGTGATGTATTTATGCTAAATATATGTCAAATTCCATTTTCTGTAAACTGAATCAAAGGGCTTTTCAGAACACTTCTGTTTAAGAATGTGTCTATGTCTGAAATCTGCAACATCTTTTCCTCAAATGGAAATTCCAGGTTGTTAAATTATGAAAGTAAAAGAACTCTGCATGTCCACTGTTTGTCTTCAGAAAAGGGAAGACTACAAAAGAGAATAATAATTAACAGTGTAGGTGTGATCTCTAAGAGAAAAAATATTTTCCTGTGGGTTTTTTTTTTTCTTTTGACACTTATGTCATCAACAAGTTCTATGACTGGTAGGTCTAGTGGTATTTCTTTATAGACAAAAGTATAATGACAAGAAATTCAGTCATCACTGGTGTGTAGAAGGAGTTAGGCCTTTTGCTTTCTGGAGGATGATAGATGGTACCACTGATGGTATCTGCTCAAAAAGAAGTAATGATGTCTAGCCAGTAAGGTAGTGTTGCAGTGAAATTACTGTTATTAGGGTTGGGTTTTTTCAGTCAATATTGCATGTGAAGAATTGTTCCTAACTGCATGCTAGTTAGCTGATTTGCAGATGACACCAAGTTGATCTGGAGTGTTAATGTGCTTGAGGATAGGAAGGCTCTACAGAGGGGTCTGGACAGGCTGGATCAATGGGCTGAGGCCAATTGTAAGAGGTTCAACAAGGCTAAATGCCAGGTCCTGCACGTGGGTCACAATAACCCCACACAATGCTGCAGGACTGGGGAAGAGTGTCTGGAAAGCTGCCTGGTGGAAAAGGACTTGGGGGTGCTGGTTGACAGCCAGCTGAACATGAGCCAGCCGTGTGCCCACGTGGGCCAAAAAGGGCGATAGCATCCTGGCTTGTATCAGAAACAGCATGGCCAGCAGGATTAGGGAAGTGATTGTCCCGTGTACTTGGCATTGGTGAGGCTGCATCTCGAATACTGTATTACAGTTTTTGGGCCATTCACTTCAAGAGGGACTTTGAGGTTCTGGAGCGTGTCCAGAGAAGGGCAATGAAGCTGATGAAGGGTCTGGAGCACAAGTCTTATGAGGAGCAGCTGAAGGAACTGGGGTTGTTTAGTCTGGGAAGGAGAAGGCTCAAGGGGGACTTTATTGCTCTCTACAACTACCTGTATGGTGGTTGTAGACAGGTAAGGATAGGGCTCTTCTCCCAGACATCAAGTGATAGGACAAGAGGAAATGGCCTTAAGTTATGTCAGGAGAAATTTAGGCTGGATATTAAGAAACGTTTCTTCACTGAAAGGGTGGTCAAACACTGGAACAGGCTGCCCAGGGAAGGGGTTGAGTCACCATCCCTGGAGGTATTTAAAAGACCTGTAGTTGTGGAGCCTCAGGACACGGTGGACTTGGCCAAGTTACGTTAACGGTTGGACTCAATGATCCTAGGGTCTTTTCCAACCGAAATGATTCTATGACTCTATGATTCTAGTGGGTGGAACAGGAGATGAATATATTTGACAAATTCCAAAATTGTCTGACAAGCTTTGTTACACTTGAACTGCTAAAATGAGCTAGTAAGATGTGTCTTATTCTCATGTTTAATGCAGACTTCACCTATCATGCACTGGTGTTTAAAGGGTCACTACAGGCTTATTTGTATCCCTGGTTCTCCAAGGATTAGAGGATATATTTTGGGCAGCAATATTATTTGTATCGATGTTCTCTGAAGGTTAATTATTTCTGGAAATGGCAATGATATCATAGTTCATTCTGGGCCTGGTTCCACGACTTTTCTTCTTGCAAAGCTGAAGCCTGAGAGAAGCCCCAGTAAATCAGTGAAGTTGCTCGTAAGTAACGTTGTATTCACCTTGAATGAGAATGGAAAAATCAAGTCCTCTGCAGTCAAAATCCCTTATGACTGTTTTGATTTCATCCTTACATTTTGCTTACTTGTTTAATCGTGGCGGTTTTGGTTGAAGATTCTACAAAAACATCCATGGCACAGTCAGATGAGATTCTTCATGAATGCTACCAATGAGAAATACTAAAGCTACTTCTTGCCTTTCTTACCAGAAAGACCAATTTCAGCAGTACAAAGGAAGGCATTGTGAGGCATGTTGTTTTCAGCTCCTTTGAAATGCTTGCATCTTATTCTGAGTCTCTTTAAGAAAATCACAGCAAAAAAGCAAGGAAAATTCAACAACTGGCTATTGTGTTTCTGTTAGCGTAGCATCAGCCTTAAGAAGAACTGAAAAGGGCACAAACAGTTCTGAATGGAAGTAGAGCAGTTGAAGAGAATCTTGTGTCTGGTTTTGGGATTTTTGTTGTTGTTTTTAAAAATGAAATGTTTTATATTTATTTTCTCATTCCGTTAGATTCAACTGAAAGAATTAAGTTGCTGTCTTAATGGTATTAATCCTGCAAATCTAACCCATTATGAGGAAGCACTGGGCAACAAGGGCCATTTTTGGGTCTCAGCACATCTACTGAAGCCTGTTAGCTGGAAGCTTAAGCTAGGATTTTCAGCTTCACTAACTACTTTTATAGTAATAATTTCACATTTTTTTGAAAGAGAATCAGTGTACAGAACAGGAAATAATGTACTAGAAAAGTGATTTGCAATGTGAATTCACAGGCAGAAAAAGTATCTGTTATGTACATATTTTGAATAATGTATTATATATATGTACATATATGCATATGTATCTCTTCTTGCATATATACCTAAATAATGATAAAATTCCTACTTTCACGCTTTGACAATAGTTTCTGAATTTAACTGTCTATATGCTGATGTAAATCTCCAGCAGACATCTTTATTATATCGTTATTATCCCTATCTGTTAAAACTCATCAGAATCTGGTGCTAATGGTTAGCATAGTCTTAGTTTTCTCTGGTAAGTCTTCCTCTAAATCACTACACAGAATCAACTGAGTGGTAAATCTTCACCATCTGAGGAAGTTCTAGTGATTTCAGTTTCATTTCATTTTAGTAGGGCAGATGGACAGCAAACTTATTTATTTCATTTCCAGTCTTTTCAGTTTAACATGACTTTATCACGCATGTTTCTGTTTGAACTAGCTGTTTCTTACCAGAGAGTCTTTTCATAGTAAAAGAACTTTCAGGCTCAGAAATAATCATGAGAGAAAGCATTATCCCCTGTCATCCACTTACAGTCTCTTTCTCCCAATTTCTCAGATAAGTTCAGCTATTTTTAACAAGATGTGTATTGCTTAATGTCTGCGTTGGCATCATAAAATCAGCAAAAAAAAATTGTGGGCTGAAAATTTAAGCAGAAGATCTCTGTGAAATTATATCCCCATAGTACTTCAACAGAAGAAAATAGAAAGATCCTTCCTTTTCTGGGAACTCTGCCCTTCTGGATCCTTGATAAATAAGATCTGCATTTAAGAAATTATATTTTTATTCTTCCTCCAAACCTGCATCGACATATGAGAATGTAGAGTTACCTCTAAACCTCAGGGCATAAGGTTAATATGAACAATAAATGCTAAGAATCCAAACTGAGTGTGAGAGGAACTTTTCTGTCTTAGGAGTGACCTATTCTCATCAAACGTCACATCTGCTTCTGATACAGCCACATCCATTGTGATAGCAACCAAAACAGGCAAAATTCCTATAGATAGTACTAAAGAAAGAGCAAGCATAACTTGCTCAGTAAGTTAGAGAGCTTGGTATAAAGTCCTAAGTCAGTCTCTCTTTAAGATTGGACAGTCCATTGCCTGAAACTAAGAAATCTTTTTGGCTATAGAGATCACCAGAACTTGAAAAAGATTATGAACTTAACATTTAAATGTCAAATTCAGATACCTAAGATGTAGACACTGACAAGAGTGGAAAATTATCTTATGAGCCCATCACAGTCAATGGGAAGCAGCAGACATTTTTATGACAAAAATTACTTCTGTTAGCAGTTCAGTTCTGTTGTTTCAGCTTTGATGTCAGGTACCATTTGAGATTCCCTGACATCCACACAGAGTTTGCAGGCAAAAAAACCAGGACTTTAGAAATTACTTTCTAAACAGGGAGATAAAACTCAGGTGGGATATCACAGAGTGCATTTAATGTCATTAGACACCTATACAGAAGTAACTGAATTATCCTGAGGTGTCTCTATAAGGATGAGATTAACTAAATCTTGCAATAGTATTTCTTCTTAGGGACTGTAAAGGGAGTCTGTAGTGATTAGCTCAGGTAAAGATATCTGGCATGTAGGTGTCTACATCTGATTGGTAATTACATCCTGGTTTACTCTGAGGGGAGAAGATAGTGTTTATTATGAAATAATTGCATAAAATGAGGAAGTAACTCAGAGAAGGAAACATACAAATCTGAGGGTGGAATAAGTCTGAAAGTGAAAGAATTATTATTTAGGTGTATGTAGGTTTCTAAGGTATCTAGGCTCCCTATGTAGTTGATGAACAGACAGTCAAATGAATTATTTAGTTCACTTTGAAGTACACACCTAGAACATTATTCAGTTCCCTAAACATCTGCACCTAGAGCTGTTTAAGTGTTATTCTGGATATTTCTGTAGGTCTGACAGATGTAACACAGGTCTTATAGGAGGCTATCATACTTCTGGAGCTGGACTTGAAGGCTTCCCGTCTAAATTCCAACACTAAATGCTTACATTTACACAATTGCATTCTGCCTACAGCTGACTATACTGGCAGGTATAGAATTCTGTGGGGGCAGACTGTTACCCCAAGATAGTTGTAATTCACTGCTTTATGCTTTATGAATTTAACTCATTTATGTCTATAGCACTACAAGAATGTGATGAAGCATTTTGAAGCCCTGTATAATATAGTCACATAAGGTGAATAGCATGCTAAATTTTAACTATTATGTTGGTATCTGTACATATACAAGTAATTATTATCAAAGAAGGTGTTGGCTGGTGGATTTCAACAATACACAACTCCTCAGTTAGCAAAGCCCAAAATACATACATGCTTTGAAGACTCCACATAGTTTCATTTTGTTCTTGGTATCAGCTGTTGACAACTGGCATTAACATGACTCTGATGAAACAGCTTTTATCCTTCACGTGCCCTTTTTATTACTTTCATCTTCTCAAGCATTTTCACAATGTATATGCAGCCTACATTCTAAATTTATTTCACATTTAATAGCTAAGGCTTTTACAAATATGACATCAGAAGATTAAACTAATGATGATAAAGGCTTCAAAATGCCATTAAAACTTATATTACAAATTAAAGCAAGATAACTTTAATAATAATAATAATAGTAATAGTAATAATAATAATGATATACTAAATCTGTTCTTGAGATGGATTAAATAAAAAGGCTGAAAAACATCCTTCTGATGTTCTTGAAGGCCGTGTCCTTTGAACCTGGCTTTGTTTGTGTGGATGTATTGAACAAACTGCTGACCCTTGTCTAGCTTTATCACTCATTCTCCTTGCCTGTTTCATCTGGAAATTACTTCTTTTTTCTGGAAATTAAGCATACATGCACTTATTGAAACATCAATATCCCTACCTCTTCAGTAATTTTATCCTTTTAGGCAAGGCCTATAAGCTTGTAGGCATCCATCCTCCCTGCTTTCCAGCCATTCACTTTTCATATTTAATGGCTTATATTAACATACATTAAATTATAAGCAACTAAATAAAACATTTACACCTTTCACACAGGCAGTAAAACAAATTTTTAAAATAAACTTTTATTGCATTATAATAGCACTGCAAATAATGGATTAAAATGAATACTCTTTTGTTTAAAATGCAGTTTATATCTTTCTGACTGATTACTTTGGCTGTAAACAAACTAAAACATGCTAAATCGTTTACTACCTTTTATGTACAGACTTACTGGAGACCCAGCAGGTGGTGACAGGTGAATTTCATGTAAGAATGATAAATTACATAGACAGATAGCATGATTCTAGCAGAATCAACTAGTTTTTGTGAGTACAATAGGTAGGGTTTTTTTGTCATTTTTATTTAGGTTTATTTGTATTATCTGGTTTTATTTGTGTTGTGGGTTGTTTTTCTTTTTATGGGTGGGTTTTTTTCTTTTAATGTATTTGTGATAAAACTGGCAGGTATTATTGCTGGCTTATAATTAAAATGTTCAAAGTAGTCTGAAACTGAAGATCTTATGAACACTCAAAACACAATTTCTGTTAATTTCCATGTGTTTCTACTGCTTGGAGTCTCTTGACAGCTATTAGTGAAGTAGATTAAGAGTGATACTTCTCTTCTCAGGCATGGTCAAGAGTCAAAGAAAACATAGCTCAAAATGCATTTTTTCTCATCAGGTTAATCCTTGTCTGTGCTGGGTTTAGAGGTTCTTAAATCACTGTATTAGGGACTTTGGCACAGAATGGGTATCTCAAGAAAAATACCTTACCACAAGTGTTGGAGGGGAAAAAAAATATTAAGATTTCCCTTGAAAGTGTATAGAGTTCAATCCTACAATGGCATGCTTACAAATTATGTTAACTTCATATCAGCTATTATCATCTTGATTTCCCTGACTCTGTGAATGATGTTAGGAAGGCTCAATAATGTGGTTAAAACCCAAAAGAGTGTCAGCTTTGCATATCCATCAGCATGCACTGTGTCTGATGAAATCAGTCTGCCTGCTGCAGGACTTTAGGCCTTCTGCAAACAAATAGGAACACAAAGACAAATAGTACAATAAATAAAATGAAATCATGTTTGTGACTTCAGGAGCTGTAGCTGGTATTATGAAGTAAAGCAATCTTTTCTGATAGCACACATATCCGTTTAAAGAAATAGAGCATAAACAACCATATAAAATTGGCAACTCTTTTAAGAGGTGGTCAGAGAACTGTCCAAAGCATATTTGTAAGGCTGATTCCAGCCTGTTACAACAGAGCTAATTTGTGTAATATTGTTAACAGGCCAGCTGCATCCATAGTACAGCTTCTTTTCATAATATACAGCCTCCATCTTTTTCACTTTCCTACTGAAAGAATTCACCTTCAGATATCAAGAACATATTGTCATTCAGAGGTGATGTTAGGTTTGTTAAATTGAAAAGATTGTGTCTGTGATGCCATATAGTCATAAAACCCTTCAGTGAGGGTGGGATCAATTTCACTGCTTTTTACCTATCTAAACTTAAACTGTTTGCCCAAACCAGCCATAATAGATAAGGTAGGTCTAGCTATGAAGTCACTGAGTCTGAGCAAATCTGGTCATCTGCTTTAGGAAGTGATGAATTGCACTGTGAAGTGAACTTTACTAGCTATTTTAAGAGACTGTTCATTACAGATCAATTGTAGTGACTATTCAGGGTGAGGGATACCTCACCACTTCATAGTTAGTGTAGATCCTATTTAGGTATAATTTCTGATGTATCTCTTCTCTACTAGTTGTCTTGATGGGGTATAGCTTTTGGAAAATAATTTTTCACATTGTACACAAGCTTAGCCTGGGGCTCTCCTGCTGTGTTGTTTGTGCAGTTATCAACCATATGTCACTAAATTATGCATTTTTCTTTCAGAGCAAACTGGTCATGATGTCAAAAGCAAGCAGATGCACTGATGAGAAGTGCTGTTATAAAAAAATGCAAGGGAAATAGCCGGTTTCTAAGAAGTAATTATGTCAGAATGTCAAGATAATGTTAATTTCTTGACAGAAGTCAGGAAAGAAGACTGTTAACCTGTACTTTAAATAATCTACATGGACAGAAACAGACATGTGCATGCTTGTGCTTTTTAAACTTCTGGTTGGATGGATATGAGAAGTCTTTCCCTGTGCAAGTGTATTCCCATCTTGAGTGTTATAGCCAGCATTAAACATCTCTGTATAACTGTCTCAGTCCATTTAGACAGACAAACCTTTAGTATTGGTAAAGTCCTTAATTAGAGGATTGAATAGTTTGGACCATGACTGTACATATCATTCTAAACACAGAATGATACAAGCAGTACTAAACTCAGAGGGCATGGACAGTCAGGTAAACCTAGTAATTTAATCTATAGTTACAGCTCTAGAAAAGGTTCAACTGAAATTGCTCTTCTGGGAACAGCTAATTCTTCTTTTTTCCTTTCTTTTTTTTCCCCCTGATATACACATACAAGACATACTGTCTAAAGTCTTGTAATGGTCATTTGATTGAAAATAGAATAAGAAGTTCTCCAGAACCTACCACCCTCCATCAGATACATACTTAGAATTTTCTAAAAATTTTCATTTTATCTCTTTATTTAACTGGACAAGACAAGTGCTTGGACTTGCTCTCAGCTTTCAGCAGTCTCAGTCTCAAATGAATTGTTCTAAATCTGTTCCTGGATAAAAGCATAGTCAGCATAGTTGTGCTTTTGATTCAGTTCTCCAGCTGCCCCACTTCAGTAGTACTGGGACACCTTCTACCCAGACAAGTGACCACTATCCCACCTCCAACTTCCTTCAGATGCACCCATATACCTATATATATATATATACATCCATAACTGCATAGGTAAAGAATGAATAAAATATTTTTTATAAGAGCTAATGAAATTAATAATTCAATTTTAAATGTTAATAGAAGATAATTAAACAGCCGTTAAAGTCTGAAGGCTGTAGAACATGTACCAACACATTGGTGGATTACTTTAGGAGGGCACAGGGGCACCAAAGGGCAAAGGGCAGCATGAACAAGTTGGAACATGTCCAAGGGCTATGGACCCCTCCTGAAAGTCCTGTCAAGGGACCCCTGGTGCAAATCCTGTCAGATGCAAAGAAGATCCCAGACCTCTAAGCTGGTCTGAGAGACCCTGGCGTCTAGGCCCGGCCCAACATAACTGTGCAGTATTACTGGGTGAGACTTTGGGCTTTGCACAGTGGTACAAGACACAGGCAACACTGTTTGTGAAAATGAGAAACCAGAACAAAATGCCAACTTCAGACAAACATATGCATGGACACAGTAGGTAAAAGACCCTAATATGTTCCCCAGAAATATGACATGAAAATGGAAGAATGGCCCCATCAATTGCAAACTGGATTTGAGGTAAGTATCATACAGAGAAGGCAGGTGATACGGAGAGAGCTTGCTTTGTCCACAGTTTTGGGGCATCTTTCAGGATCTGGAAGACTACTGAGGGGTCCAAGCTGGTGCTGCATGTAATGGTCTTATAAAGGTGGCTACACATAAAGGTGGTTTCCCTACCCTTAGGACAATGCTGCAAAGAAGAGGCAGAAGACTGAGTATGCAATAAAACCTCTTATGTTAGACAACAGTTACTGCAAACCCCAGCTTTGGGACATATTGCCATCCCATGCTCTTAGAGGTAACAGCTTCTGCAGAAAGAGCAAGTGGATCAGTAAGAGCAGTGGGAGTGTTTCAAAGCTAAAAGACCATGATTATTTTCAGGCACAAAGAAGCAGCAGCAGCATGATGATGGTAAAAAGGATGGTGGAGCTGTTAGGTCTGGGGCCTTAGCTTACAGGCTGGCAAAGCAGAAAAAATGTGTTACAACAAAGACTGTTAATTAGGAAAGCTAGACTAATTTTACTTTGCTGCAAGCATCTTGTTGGCAAAGGGTTATGGGGAACACAAGGACCTTTAAATACAAACTGCTTTTCTGAATTTGGTGAAACAGTGAATGTGTCTCCAGTTACGGTAGAAGATGACACCTTGGAAGAAACATCCCTGTTAATGCAGCCCTCTGCAGAGCAGGAAGCTGTTCCACACAATGATGATGTTTCGCAGGGGGTGTCCAGTTGCTACAGTTCCAGGTCCTGATGACTAATTCAGAAGCCCAGATTTATCTCCGTGCAGGTTTTGGCTGGGGTAGTTAGTTTTCTTCATAGTAGCTATTATGGGGTTATGTTTTGGTTTTGTGCTGGAAACAATGTTGATAATACAGGGATGTTTTTGTTACTGCTGCTCAGCAGTGTTTACACTGAGCCAAGGCCTTTGCTGCTCCTCACCCCGCCAGAGAACAGGTGGGGGGGGCACAAGGAGTTGGGAGGGGACACAGCTGGGACAGCTGACCCCCACTGACCAAAGGGATATTCCGTACCGTATGATGTCATGCTCCGCATGTAAAGCTCGGGGAAGAAGGAGGACGTTCAGAGTGATGGTGTTTGTCTTCCCAAGTAACAGTTACACGTGATGGAGCCCTGCTTTCCTGGGGATGGCTGAACACCTGCCTGCCCATGGGAAGTGGTGAATTAATTCCTTGTTTTGCTTTGCTTGCATGCACAGCTTTTGCTTTACTTATTAAACTGTCTTCATCTCAACCCACAAGGTTTCTCACTTTTGCTCTTCCGATTCTCTCCCCCATCCCGCTGTAGGAGAGTGAGCAAGCGCTTTTGTGGTGCTTATTTGCCAGCTGGGGTTAAAGCACAGCAACCTCCCACCCTCAGTTGTAGCAGAGATGGTGAAGGAGAATGCCCATGGCTTCCATGGAGCATATTCAGCAATGGCAATGGCCGGTCCAAAGGTTTGAGTCTAGGTCATATGTAGAAGAGTACAAATCTCTTAATTGAGATCAGGTAGCACTGTAAGATGCTTATGAAACATTTTGTCAGGGTATAGAACAAATTTTTAATTATTTATGCCAGCTGTTTGAACTTCATGATTATACTTAGCTCCATCTTAAAGCTGTCAGCATGCATAACTTTTTATTCCTTCACTATTAATTCAAACAATATGAACACTGCAACATTTTTAGAGTGGGTCAGTACTGTCCTACAAAATAAGAGCAAGCTGGGGTTTATTCAGACTTTCTGATTTACTAACAATATTGTAAAGGCCATTGGGGGAGGGGTACACAAACCCCGCAGCCTATGCCCCATTCCAAAATCAAAGACAAAAAGTGACGTTATTGAATTGATCTAAATAACAGCAACAACCTCTGTTTTGCTGGCAGTCACAGAGCTTACAGCAGAGAGGGATCTGACAAATGCAGAATTGTTAAGCAGAGCAAAATTGCTACGTGACAGACTGGGATGGTCTGTGTATGGGAAGGTCACACTGAGTGGCATTCCCTTGTCTGACAATCTTCTACATGTTAATGTATGCATGATCCTCCTATCTGAAGGTAAAAGGGTTTGGGGGATTTTTAAGCCAAACTACAGTTTTATATGTCCTAAGACCCTTTCCTTTCTTTTACATGACAAGCATTATTATGATGTTAATGATGTCAGCAATGTTATTAAGGTAGGAAAATTTTGTGAGCTTTGTTATATACTGTATAACCATGGTCATAGCTTCATCAACAAAACAATATCCTCTTGGACACCCCAGTGAGAATTTTGATACCCTGACATCCTACTCTGGGATAGTCAAAGCAAAAGTATACCTGCCCCGTGGTCCTTTTTCCCGCTGTACTTCCTGTGATAGTAAATGGCAAGCTACTGTTTCCCATGTGCCACTCTTGTGCTGAAATCTGCTAGGCACTCTGCATCCACAATGATGAAGGAAGAGCCTTCATGAGTACCTGGTGTCCTTGGGAACAAAACAAGGCTCTGGGGAAGGGTTACAAGGCTGATGAAATCTATGAGGTTCACCATCTACTTATAGGGCCACAAGATTTCTGTCATAATATTTAAAGCAGAATGGATTCTTAGCATAATTTCCACCAAAAGTGTTGTTACCTACAAACCAAGCAAGAAGTTTGGGCAACTCTTGTAGAAACAAATTTTCCTGGTTGCTGATGTTACTGCCAGCTGGTATGCTGAACACACTTTAATGTGTGGCTAAACAATTTCCAAACCACTATTCAAAAGTGAGACAGCCTTTCTATATATACAGGCTACAGAACATACTTCCAACATCTGTGCCATACATCACAGGAATGTCTTGATATCCAGGGAGACCATTGCCAGCCTAGGCTCTGTAATAATTTACGTAAAAGTACAGGTACCCATAATTTTTTAGCACTACCGTTTTGGCATGTTTTTTAAAAATATCACAGGCTCCCAGGGCCAAAGATGTAGCTTTATAATCACCTTCCCAAAGCAAAATGAGACATGATTGTTCTTGTCTGTCTTTATTTCAATGCTGATTTTGTCAGTGCATTGGCAGTTTACCGGTACATCATGTGGCTTACTATACATCACTGTTATGATTTCATTGTTATTTCCACTGGCTGGAACACAGCACAATAAAGGAACCACAAGGTCCCCAACAAGCTGGTGCTTACAAGATCCATGTAAAGGCAGGCTTGAGTTAAAACCTCTGGTGATGTCTGCCACAAAGAGAAATTTCTTAGAAGCAGCACTCATAGAAGCTCCCAAATTACATCCCAGATCCCAAGTGGTAGATAAAGTGTGAGGTTTTACATCCATTTTGAACTTTATTTTCCTTATGATTGGGTCATGGACCAGACCCACTCCTGCAGAGTCAATAGATGAAGCTTTGTTGTGAGGGTTAAGAAGATGGTTCATACATTCCATCAACATGGGAAGAGTTGTGTAATAACCTTTGCACAAAGTGTACTGCCCTGTCTTTCCCTGCAGTGCTATTTCAGAGACAGTATATTTGCTGATGCTATTCCAGCTGTGTGGGTACCATATTTCCATCAGCCCCACCTGCCACTAATTGGAGACCTCCAGTGGCCTCACCAGCTGTGCAGTAAAGTTTGAGAGTGTTTTGTGGGCAGAATCTGGCACTGGCATTGCTGAGTAGCATGATGTAGAAATCCCTGTCCACCATGGTTCTTTTTCCCCTGCTTTACTGGCAGGCATTAGATACCCTGAGTGTGGGAGGCTTCTCTCCAGCTGTTGAACTTCTGGGGCCAGCCACATCATTTCAGCAGCAGCTGATTCTTTGTTCTTTTCCATTTTGCAGCAATGATGATCTCAGTTTTGTAGATTCAGTCCTTATCAGGACTGAGTTTTTGAAGGTCTTCAGGGTAAAATGTTCCTTTGACTGCTTCATAGTAGACCATAGTCTATAGTGGTACACGGTTACACATCCCCTTTTCACAGCTTCAGCTGCTATGAAAATTTCTTCTGTGGACATTTGCTCATAACCATTCTCAAATCCCTCAGTTGCTCTAAAGAGCTATACATGGTCTCCTTTTTTTGAGCAGAAGTACAGATCCTTTAATTTTAAACACATCTCTACATAGAATTTTTCAAAAGCTTACAGAGTTTAAAAGGTTTATGTCTGCGGGCTTGGCTCTGGTAGTTTTGTGGAAGCTGTGGAAGCTCTTTATAAACTCAAAGAACACAACGAAGTTCTGTGCTGTTGTGCTGGTTTTGACTGAGGTAGGTGTGATAAACGCAGTCATGATTCATGTCAAAAATAGAATGTACTGTGATAAGTGTAACTGTTGTACCCTGTGTAGATCTGGGACCTGTATCGCAGTTGTGGTGAGTGGGCATGTGTGGTTCTCCTTTGAGACAATGGGATGGCTTCCCCTTCCCCTGAGGCAATCGCTGCTTGGAAAAGCCTGCCAAAGCAGATAAGGAAAGAGAAACCATGCCAGGGAAGGCCTGCCAAAGGAGACAAAGACCTTGAGATTAGAAAAAGCGCTCCAAAGGAGAGCCAATAGGAGGAGAAGGTGTATGCTAAGGACCCAATGGAGAAAGAGCAGGACGAACATCCAGCGAGAAGAGATTGGTCAAGATCCGGGGATAAAAAACGCTGCTTTTAGGACTCAGGTGTGCAAGTGGTGGAACTAATTGAGTTCTCCGCGCACCCAGTGCTGTTTTTGCTTATTGTTTCTCAACCTAAATTGATTGAACCCAAAATAAAATTGTTTTAATTGTTATCATTTATAACAGTAGGGTTATGCTTCATAATAGCTTGCATGGTGGTGTGTTTTAGATTTCTGACCACAACAGCGTTGATAATTCAGGGCTGTTTTAGCTGTTGCTGACTCACACTTACACATTGCCAAGGCCTTTGCTGCTCCTCACCCCACCACATCAGCAAGCAGGCCGGGGGTGCACAAGAGGTTGGGAGGCGACACAGCTGGGACAGCTGACTCCAGCTGACCAAAGGGGTATCCCATACCATATAATATGGCCAACGATAGAAACTGGGAGGGAAGAAGGAGTAAGGGGGAATGTTCAGAGTTATGGCTTTTTGTCTTTCCAAGTAACTGTTATACATGCTGGAGCCCTGCTTTCCTGGAGATGGCTGAACACCTGCCTGCCCATGGGAAGTGGTGAATGAATTTCTTATTTTGCTGTGCTTACACACACAGCTTTTGCTTTACCTGTTAAATTGTCCTTATCTCAACCTGCAAGTTTTCTCACTTTTACCCTTCCAATTCTCACCCCCATCCAGCTGTGGGGGAGTGAGCAAGTGGCTGTGTGGGCTGAGCTGCCCCACAACAGCTGTAAATCTCCACATCTTGGTTCTAAGTGTCCTGTTTAAATGATCTGTGACAGAAATTTTAACTTCATTATTAGCAAAAGAATGTTGAAAGTCGCAAAGTACTGTCAGTCTGTAATATCTGACACTTGTAGACCCTGCTAGAAGTTGATTTAAAAGCATAAACTGTTTCATAACCTGTTTTACCTTTTAGTCCAGCGGCCCAGGACTGCTTGGATAATATGGCTACCACTTTTAAGATGTACTTAATGTTGCCTTTGTATTTAGAGAACTGTTGTGCATTGTCCGAGTTTACCTGCCATTGTGCTTCTATGTCTTCCGTAATTACCTTGTTTCTTTTCAAGTGCTTTCTTACAGCTCCGTGTAAAACATTAATGTCCTGGACTGCAGGCTAGGTTGGCACCTGGCTTCAATTCAGACCAGCAGCTGCCTTTTAGCAGCTTCAAAAGGGGATTTAGGACCTCAAAGCTTGCTTTTTTTTTTTTTTTTTTTTTTTTTTTTTGTTTGTTTGTTTGTTTTTGTTTTGTCTTCTGTATAATCATCACCCCCTTATTGCAACAATCTTTCAGTCTTACGTGCAATACCCATTTGCTAACATTTCCATTGAAAAAAAGTGTCCTCTTCCTTTTTAACAGTCTTCCTTATTCATGATTTATGTCAACAGCAAACTGTAAACTTCACAATAAAATCTGAATTTGATATAGTGAAAAACCTGGAACTCTGCTGCAGACAGAAACTACATAGAAACAACACCAGAGAAAGAGCGAAGGGTGGGAGCTTAGCACTTAGCACTTCAAGAAGGGAACAATTAGTACCGATGTAGATGAGCTTAACAAGAATGTAAATAAGCAGCCTTCTGACGAGTACGTGCTAACTGCTAAAAGAAAATAAACCAAGGTAAAATAATTGTGGTAGTAGTAGATCAGCGACCTCCTACTCAAATGGCCCCCACCCCAAAGAAGGTGGATTCCCCCACCCGAGGATCATGCTGATATAGATTAAAACCAGCCCAGTGGGCATCTGTTAGCTTGGCATGTTTAGAGTGGACGACAGGGAAGGACTAACCGTTAGCTAGCAGATGTTTTAAGGTAACAGAAACTAAATAACAAAGACTGCTAATGTACGCAAAGATAAACAAGAACTTCTGCTAACTGCCCAAGATTATGAAAAGTACATCTTGAAGAAGCGCCAGAGGGAGGAGATTCTGAGTGTTCAGAAACCTTATGTATATGCATGACTTTGTATGATAAATACCGGACTGCTTGTTGAAATGGTGTGCAAGTTAGGAGGAGCGATCCCCCGCTGCACCCGGCGCCGCAATAAACATACCTGCTTTAGAACTCTCCTCGAGTTGCAGAGTTCGATCCCCACGTCAAATTTATCTAAAGTTCAAGGCCAGTCAAATCTAAAATGTGGGGGTTGTATTAAAGTTCTAAAAAATATTTATGGTATGACAAAAAAACCAACCAACCAAACAAACCAAAAAAACCCAAAAAACAGCAAAACCCCACAACAAAACCCCCACAAAACAAAACTTGAATATTGTTCCTGAGTAAATTCCAGAGAGTTTTGCCACCGACAGCAAAATTGTTTAGAGACGAATTCTGAAGTGATAAAAATTTGTGTAGTCATGAATCTAATAATTGTGTAATCATGTACTCAGCAACGATTACGGTCCTGTCATTTTAGAAGAGCATACCTCTGATGTACGGAATTAGACTCTATAACTCGAAAGTTATAAAGTAGGTATGTTTATTGCGCGCAGGTGCACGGGGGATCGCTCCTCCACAAGCGTGCATGCCCGAAGCGACGAACCATCTCACATTTATACAATAAAACAAATGAATATTCAATTAACGCCTATACATATTCGTTACCTAAACCCCGCTTCGTATGTTAATCAGCTTATCAGTCCTTTGCCTGGAATGTGGTGGTCTTGCAGATTTGTAGGTGATTCATGTCCTTGTGACCATCCGGATCTTCTCCAGCAAGGAGACTTAGCACTCCCTCCCTCTAGATAGCATTGGAATGTCTCTCATCCTTTTCTCATTCTCTTTTAAATAGCCCCTTTGTTAGAGGAAGAAGGGCAGGCGTCTCCTCAAAAATGTAGGCGTCTCCTCAAAGCTGTGTGCCTATGCCTATGTGACCAGACACCGCACCCATGACCAGTCACCATACCCACATTCCTTGAGCAGACATATACAATCACAATCGATGTCCATTGTCCCTATTTCACACTATTTCTCCATATCACCTCTGCAAATGTGTAAAGCTCTGTCTGCAAGAAAAAAATTAATGAAAGTTGGGAACGTCCAATTCATTGTAACAGAAGCTGATGCTCCTGGAATGTAAGAAATTGTTACTTTGCCTCACTTAATATACTTCTTTCAAGCCTAATGTTGAATTCAGAGCATTGTTTAGATTTGTGTTTCAAAATGTTTAAGAAAAGAATGAGCAAAACCGCTAATCAACAAATGAAAAGAGAAATTATTTATCTTAGTGATAATGAAGATTACCATTGAAATATAAATGTAATACACTTTTCTGCATTATTCTGGTGTATGAGTGGGTATATGTGTGTAGGTGTGCATACTTGTATCTATACAGCATAAACATATAGATGTGCGTATCTGTTTTTACACACAAACATTGTGAATAAGTATTTGTATGAATGTATATGTATGTCTGTACACGTATATGTCTTTTCTGTCATTCAGGTGCAGGAACAGCTTATGAATGTTGAATTATCTCTTTGAAAGTTAATTATTTTGCTAAATATAAATTAATCTTTCGAGTATTCGTACTGAAAAAAAATAGGAGCACTGACAAATGTTTATGAACTGACAGTTCAACATTTGCATGTGATTCTGTTGCTTAAACTTCTGAATTACAGAATTCTGATCTAGTTAAACAGGAACGTGTACAAAGTTTAGGTGAAGCTGACTCACCCTCTCAGGTCGTTAAATAATTCTCTCTCTCAAGTACCCCATCTCAAGTTGTCAAAACTAATCAAGGGAGTCAGCCTTGGGAAACAAAGAACAGATAATGATAAGAACATCGTTATCTAAATTATGCAGAAAGAAGTCTTCAAGTGAAAAAGTTCTGGCCACAAAGGGACAAGCCAGTAAGGTGTTGCAATCGCAGATTTGCACTAGAAGAAACTTGCAGCTAAACCTGTGCGTGAATGAAAATGAACATGCAATGTCCTATGAATGTGCAAGTACTCTACTGTATATAATGTGTACCCACCCCCGAGTAACTTGGTGTGCACGTTAGAAGGAAAGGTCCTGCATGCACCCAGCGCTGCAATAAACCGATGTCAGCTTTCTAATGTATCCTTTTTTTCCTGGTTTTCCCGGTTATGATTTTTGGTAACAGTTCCCTTCATAAGTTTACAGGAAATGCTTAAGATAAAACTCTCATGTGAATACTAAGTAACTCTGTAAAATGCTTAGATAACTAAGTAGAAGGACCAAATAAGATATTGGAAATACTTTCAGACACTTTGACTGATTTTTATAAAAAAAAAATTGGGAAAAAATTGCACTTAAAATTGGTTGATGGTTACAAGATCAGAAAATACGGTATTTCATGCTTACCACATTTATCTTTCAATGACAATGCAAGCTCATAATCTGTATTCAAGAAGCACTAAGTATACTTTCTCCCTTCTTCCTTCTTTAGCATGCTAATCAGTTTCCATAAAACAGAAATGTGGCCAGAAACTCAAATTTGAGGTCTCACACAGTTTCACTTATCCTTGAAATGAAAACTCTGAATACACATGACATTTACGTAAGGCTAGAAAAATAAAATAGTCTGAAATTAGATGTGGTGTGTGTTTCCAAACAAATAAAGAGAGATCTAAAGTCTTAACAGAAATCATAAAAAGGCAAATAAGTGATACAGCCTGAAATCTAAGCTGTTTAGTGGTTACACTATACTGTTACATATTTTTAATTGTTATTTATAGATGATGCCCAAATATCTTTATTTTTCTAATTAACACATAACACATATTTGCTGATGACAGTAGAAATAGCTGGACTCAGAAAAGAACTTGGACTCTAAAGGGCATGCCACACCAGTGTGCTGTAGTGACTGCAGACAGTGGGCTTGGCTTGGCTTATCCAGCAGTCCAAAGAGCTTGGTGGGCATAAGTGGCCCTGAGCTGAGGGGAGTGATGCATTAATTATAGTCCCAGTGGCTGATGGAGGTACTGCTGACTAGTCTTCTTGCTTGTGACTATGCTGGAAAAATCTGCAACATGCAGTTACATATCAGAAAAAGTATGTCATAATAGGAAAAAAAATAATTGAGAGGTAGTGGGCTTAGGGACTAATATGGGAAGTTTTATGAAATGTTCTCAAAAGGAAAAGGATAGCATACTGAAAAAGGGCTGTAATTCCATTTTTAGAATACCTGCCCATTTTACTACTTTTTATCAGGAAGCAAAAGGATTTTAGAAATTGGTGGTTCAGTGATAATCTATTCAAATGCTAACCTGTTTAAGAACATTGCATGTTTTTAGAGCACTCCACTTCCAGAAGACATGTTATTCACTAACAGACTTAAATGACTGATGTGGAAGAGATTCTGAGAGCAATTTCATTAGTTCTACTGGGAATATCATAATTTTATCGTTTAATTTTATTGACAGAAAACTACAAAACATAAGGAAAATGAAGAAACTTGAAGAAACTTCACTTGGCATCAATCATAAGAGCTACAAGATGAATTAATTTTCATAATTTTGGTTGATTTTTCATAATAATTTGAAAAGTAAATTAAACCAAAAAACCATGTCTGTGAGCCAGTGTCCCTAACTTCAGACATCCTTCTGTCTGAAAGATTAGATGCCTGCAGTAATACTTTATTCTCTGTGTACAGAGATGTACAGTATGCATTTTCTTGCTACAATTTTTTCTCCATGCAATTAAGTATGCAGGCAGAAATTCAATGTTTAAATTACCTGGAGTGGATCCCACCTCCTAAATTTAGAAGTGAAATCCTTTGTCTCATTCTTATACAGCTTCTGAATTGATCCCTGTTCTTAAAGTTACGATACACATTTCTGAAAATTTCAAGTGTTTGTGAATATAGATTTTGAACAGAGCTATACTATATATTTCAATACTATTTTGTTGTCCTTTGCTTGTGGCAAACTGTAGAATTTAATTTAGTGGCAAAATAATGTAACAAGTTGTTTTGGGAATGAAACTGACAGCATAGACTATGACATCAATGTCAATGTCCCTTAGATGGGATATTGAACAGCTGCATAATCACAAAAGAAATAATTAGAGGAGTGCACCACACACATAGTATTTGATGGGATTGATTTAGAGCTTGTGGGTCTACTCAAACACTCATCCATGCACACATATCAAGTTTAATGTACATGTGTGCATGGCCAGGTCTTCTGCAGTGCATTTTATTGATACAGATTTCTTCACCGAGGAAGAACATCTGTGCTGCTGGAGGAGAAAAGGAAAATAAGGAAGTACGCCATGTCCAATATTTGTTCCTTTGCTTTAATGTTTTTAGGAATCTTCTTCCCCCAGAGAATATCCCAGTATTCAAGAGTCCCTGAACTCTCAGGAACAGCCCAAGAGTAATCAATTCGCTTATGCAACTGGTAAAAAAGTTCTTGCATGGTCCAGTAAAGCATATTGCAATTTCTGTCCTTTGTGTTTAGTGATCATGAAAAAATCTATACTGTTTCTCTAACTGAAGGCATAAAAAAGAAAATTCATTTTGCTCTGCATTGTCTATGGACACTAAAAAGCCCTAAATACTGCATAAAAATATAGTTCACATTTCTTGTATGTTACATGTTTTAAAAATCTTAGTGTTTTGTTTGGTGTGCTAGCCTAAAAAGGTAAGGAATGGAATGAATATACTATCAACTTAGAGGTCAGCATATAACTATTCAGAGAAATTTGAACTTGCCCTTCAGCTATTATGTTGTTTAACATATCAGCAAAATAATGCCATGGGGAAACCCCATCTTTTCAAAGCTATTTAAATGTTTGTTCATGCTTCAGTGACACAAGAAATCTATTTAAATGTAAATAATTAAATTCTACAAGGCATGGCCATTGGCATTAAATCCATGACAAATAAAGGCAATAAAATTTTGAATGCCTGTCTTCCATCTAAGATAAGAATTGTGCTAACCCTTCATCTTATATTATGGAGTTACTTATACTGTCTATTATATGTACGTGGGTATATGTGTACATTTATACAAACACAAAACCACATTTATACATATATTTCATATATCGCTTTGCTAGTGATGTTTTTTGTTTATTTTTTAAAAAATAAAAAAATTCTGTGTACCCTCCATTCATCTCAAATTCCTCAATAATTAATTTAATTGGTGTCAACATTAAACTGCACCAAAATCAGTAAAAAATCTCTTTGTTAAATGCTTATTTTTCATAGTGAACTTGAATCAGGAAATTAGAGCAGTAGTGTTCCTAAGTAAGGTCAAATACTTGTAAGGCCTTTAAACAATACTAAGATAATCAGGGTTAAATTCCCAAGAACTCAGGAAGGACATTTTCTCATGTCTCTCTTATAAATAAATAAATTCTCCTGTTGCCACATAATGAACTCTTTAGAAGCATACTAGAGCATTAATTAGATTAACCCTTGTAGGCATTCAAATTCAAAGCTTCATTTCCTCATCTGGGACTGTCAGGAAGAATATTAGAGTCAGTTTGTTAAACATTTCATTTAGACCTGTCTTTGCCATCTTTCTACTCAGCCATTCCAGTCCTTACCCAGTAATTTCGCTGAGTTGGAGACAGGCCAGCTAAGATATTATTCATCACCATCTTTTAATGTACCAGTGGAACTGTGGTGCAAGGACAGATCATTCTTTTGTACTTCATCAGTGAAGTGACAGATATTTTTTTTTTCCCTTATTGTCAATATGCAGGATCAAGCCTAAAAATAAGGGGGAATAGTTTGTGAGGAAAGAATTCATCATAATGTAGGAGAGATTGGAGACCAGACAGAAAGCTAGAGAAGTTAGAAACAGAAGATGAAAGAAAGGCTGATAGACTTGATGTAAATAACGAAAAAGACAGAACTCTGATGGTAGTGATGCAAAATAGGCAGGAGACAGAAGGTTTAACAGGGAGAAATAAATATATTGGAAAGGAATTTAAATGAAAATTTCCTGAAACCAAATAATTAAACTCAATAACTGGGGTCTGAAAGATTATACTTTTAATCCTAAGTAAGATGACCGAGCACTGATTCCTTGTGTGAGATCAAGCGCCACCAGCTGGCTCGTGTGCACCCTGTTTTGGGCTCGTCCACTTTGTGTCAGATTTCTCTCGGAGACATTTTTTGACAGGTTCAAAATGGAGCCGCTTAAGCAACAAGGGCAATTAAGTCTGCAGTGTTCAGTGTCACTCTATTATTTAACAAGGCAGACTTCCCCTAAAGATGTGCAAGGAAAATAAAACATGCTACAGAAGAAAACAAATGACAAAGAAAATGGAAGCAGTAAAATGGGAAGCCAAATCAACAATAAAGTTCAAAGGAAGCAGGTGAAGTCTTTCTATAATAATTTAGAAGTATACTGGGAGATTTGCTGCCATATGGTGAAACACATTGTATGGTTGTCTCTGTTCTGACATTTGAATGTAAACTGGTAAAGCATGAAGTGGAGTTCCAGCCAGCTCAGATTATGTAGTGGTATCTCTCCACAGAATCTATGGGCTGACACAGCTTTGCTGTGTTGTCTGCCACCTCCTATCACGCAGGGAGCTGAGGAAGAATGAGATACTCTGTTTTCTTCTGCATGTCTGGCTCCATCTGATGCGTTTTGAGGACACTGAACTCTTTATCATTGGGTAAGATTGTTGCAGAGGATCACCCTGATTCTGAACAAATCTTCACTTTATGAGACTGTGAGGCAAGAAGAGAACAAAAGAGTTGTATAAAAAGCAGCTACAGAAGCAGCTACAGTCTAGCTGACTGCTGTCACAATTTTAGATACACAGGCTGCTGATTCTCCTGAAGGCAAAGCTACTGTCTCCTCTTCCTTGGCTGCTGTAGGTAGATACTCTGAAGAAGCAGATGGGTCAAAATAGTTCCATCTGTTTTACTGTCAGAAACTTAAAAAGATGTTCTGATTTTAGCATAAGACTCATGACATTAACTCAAGAAGTAAAGAAAACTAGAAAAAATGCCCAGTCAGTTCCCAAGCAGTGGCCTTCAGCCAGCTTCCCCCCCCCCCCCCCCCCCCCCCCCCCCCAAGCTTTATATACTGAGCATGACATCATATGTCACTTTGGCCAGTTTGGGTCAGCTGTCCCAGCTGTGTGCCCTCCCAGCTCCTTGTGCCCTGCAGCCTGCTCACTGGCAGGGCAAGTATGAGAAGCTGGAGTCCTTGGTCACTGCTTAGCAACAACTGAAACATCAGTGTGTTATCAACATTATTGTCATCCTAAATCCAAAACAGGGCACTGTAACAGCTACTGGGAAGAAAATTAACATTATCCCAGCTGAAACCAGGACAATAGTAAAAGAAGAATGTCACATACTTTATTTATACTGTGCAAATAAAGGAGCTCAAAGTGGCTCCAGGAAAGCCAACTTTGGAAATAGAAACAATGGATCATAGTTTAACACAGCCAAATGACCTGTGCATGTACTGGGGGACTTCAGGCTGGAACAAGAGAGCCAGTTTGGGTGCAAATTTATATTCAACCTCTTCTTCCTTATGCATTTGCATCTGAGCTCTACTCATCTCCTTGCAAAGATCTGGAAGTGTAAAAAAATTGTTTTAAGCAGCAATAATTGCCTTATACTCCCCTGCCAAAAAATCCCAACCCAGAATTCAGGACAGTATACTCAGAAGGCAGGCTGCAAAAAATGAAGGGGAGTCCCAGGGATGTGCAAATCCTTGTCCCACTGGAGTCAAACAGAATTTCATAACCCCTTTAAGTGAACTAAGGTTTCATCCAAGGATCATTCCCACAGGTGGGTGCAGTGTGTCTGAGCTCCCTAAGAAACTGGTAAATGCAGCTTACTTTATCTGGAGAAGTTATACTTGATTATAACAGCATATAACAGTTGGGTCTACTAAGAAAACTTATGTTTGTACCACAATTACTTGTGTTAGAAGAAAGTTGCTGAGCTGAACTAGATAACAAGGATACATCTTTCTTTCTTTGCAGAATACCTATTTAACAATTTGGTGGGGTTTTTTTTCAGTGCTTTCTAATTATGAATTATTCTTTGGATTAAGCACACTCAGTTGAATTTCTGTAAGGTATAGAATCTAAAGATCCATAGTAATTTTGACATTTTTTTATTTGCTCTTATGACAGCTTTTTTAGGCTTTCATCTTTCGAAGGTGTTTCAAGTGAGATCTCAGCTAAGTTGTATCAAAATATCATGGAACAGTTGGCATCCTTATTTCATAGATGACTGACACTAAGGAACTCCACAGACATGGGAAATGCTATTCTCCCATTAAGAAAGCTACTGCTGTCACATCATTCAAGCTTTTATAATGGCAGACTCTAGCATGTCATTACTTTTGAACAAGCAAGATTTAATTTCTCCACCATTTTATATTATTTTTTCATGTGTTGTATCATGGCATTTTTCTTAAAGAAAGATAAAAGCTTTCTGGTGGCTATTGTAGATGATTTTTTTAAAAATCACAGGAATTAAATATATCCAGAACAACACTTCCAAAATATCTTTTTAATGGATAACTGAAATAACTGCAAATTCAGAGGGGGCTGTGGAGTTACCCCAAAATGCTTTACAAATATTTCCAAATAAATGGGCTCCACATTTTCTGAGCAGAGTTGAGAGGGCATTTTCAGATTTCTGGTGTACTAGTTCTCCAAAGAATGTCCTGGTTTTATGAGTGTGGGGTGAAAACTGAACAAAGTCCTAATGCTCAACTACTACTGCGAAGTAAGCCAAGGAAAGACCTCAACATGCTGCTGAAAACTAGGAAATATAATCCTTTCAGGAGTCAGATGTATACGGACAATAATTTTTAAATGTCTTTCTTTAAGATGCAGCATTTTTACATGCTCACAGCTTTCAGTAAGATTTCCTTCTTTCTCCATGTTTAGTATGATTTAACATTTAATATTACTGACCTTCCTCCCCTGCTTCCTTCCTTCCATGGAATACTTTGACAAAAAAAAAAAAAAAAAGAAAAAAAAAAAGAATGTCGCCCCCCCCGCCTTCTCCTTTAAAAATCTTTGAGTGTCACTACCACTACTGAATACAGTAGCAGTAGAAATGCTTTCCTCATATTGATAGATTTATGGATTTTCTTCTTGTGATAAAACAAACTTTCCATTTTCGTTTTACATATAAATTTCACAAGTATTTTGAATTGGTTTGCCGTCATATTTCATACTTTAATACTTTGAAGATTGATACAATATTTTAGTATTGCTATCAAGTATATTTCAGATTTCTGGGTTGGCATTTTCAAGGACATTTTTCTATATCTTTTTAGACAGGTAACTGTAGCTGTATATGGCATGAAAAGAAAACTGAGTTATGGAAAAGGGGAAAAAAAAAAGAAAAACTTTCTGATCTTGTCAGTTCTTCAAATGAAGTTTATAACTTCCTTGCAGACCATCACGTATAGAGCTGTCTGTATCAGGTTTTTATAGATTCTTCTGACAGTCTGTGCAGTGGTTGACCCAAACCTTGTTTCTACTCAGTTTTTGTTAAAACTAAAATCACCTGTGAGACAGGTTCTTCTCATAATTGTGACAGAATCTGGATCAAAAATCATGTGGCTGTCAAAGGAAGTACAACTGTTCTATATCCTACAGTATAAAGGAGTGCACACAAAAAAATATTACCAGATTTAAGGAAAAACAGTGCATTTCATTTTGGTTTTGGCGGCTTTTTTATATAATCTTTAGGTTCTTTTGTCAAATTATAAATATCATCATCTTGGAAAGTACTAACATGATAGTATTTCAAGACAGTTTGACACAATGAATGCTTGTAACAGCATGAAGAAAAAACCAGAACTGTCCAAAGGTAATTCAAGCTGACAAAACATTGAAAAAAATGATGTTACATATGCTAAACTTCAAAGTTACAGCTACTGCCTAGAAACCAAGCAGTAAAGACTGGATAATGGACCTAATTTTCCATGGAGAGTAGCTTATGAAATAATTTTTCATCATGTTTCTAGTATTCTTCCTCTTGGGCTGTTGTGTATGCATTCTGCACTAAACTGTGGGGTGTTGTACAGTGACTAACGGGACTTACAGGGAAAGCAGAGCTCAGGCATAGGGCTGCTACTGTATTAACAGGATCATGAAAGGTCCTTAGTGACCACCTCAGCTTTATTCACACAGTGAAGTTAAAAATGGCCTTAGACATGATTAGACTTACGGCTCATACCTTCTATATTGTGTTTCAGGCTGTTTGTACTTCAGTAGCTCTGGTTCAAGACAGCTACATTGTGCTGGGTTTGTGACTTCAGCTCATATATGGAAGTGGTGCACTGGGTATTTTTGTACTGATTATTAAAAAAAAAAAAAAAATCACAGTTAGGCTGCACACTCAATAAGTAACAATGTATTGGCTTTACATGGCAAGATTTTGGTAGCAGAGGGGCTACAAGGGTGGCTTCTGTGACAAGAAACCAGAAGCTGCCCCCATGTCCAGTAGAATCAGTTCCGGATGGCTCCAAGATGGACCTGCTGCTGGCCAAAGCTAAGCCCATTAGCTCATATTTAAGAAAGGGTAAGAAATGCTGCACAACAGCAGTTAGGACAGAGAAGTGACAATATGTGAGAGGAGCAGCCGTGCAGGCACCAAGGTCAGTGAAGAAGGAGCAGAGAAGGTGCTCCAGGTGCTGGAGTAGAGATTTCCCTGCAGTCCATGGTGAAGTTCATAGTGAAGTAGCCTCACACTGGAGAAGCCTGAAGGACTGTCTCCTGTGAGAGGGACCCCACACTGGAGCAGGGGAAGAATGTGAGGAGTCCTCCCCCTAAGGAGGCAGAAGGAGTGGCAGAAACAACATGTGATGAACTGACCACAGTCCCCATTCCCCATCCTCCTGTGCTTCTGCGAGGCAGGGAGTAAAAAAAAATGCAGTAAAATTAATCCCAGGAAGAAGAGAGGGGTGGGGGGAAGGTGTTTGTAGGATTTGGTTTTATTTCTCATTATCCTAATCTGATTTGCTTGGCAATAAATTAATTTCTCCAAACGGAGTCTGTTTTGCCTGTGATGGTAATTGGCAAGTGATCTCCTTGTCCTTATCACAACCCATGAGCTTTTCATCGTATGTTCTCTCCACCTGTCCTGCAGAGGAGGGAGAGTGACAGAGTGGCTTGTTGGGCAGCCAAGCAAGGTCAACCCACCACAAACTGTGACTGAGTTTTCCCACTGTGATAGTATTCTGGAGCAATTCCAATTTAAATTTAAAGTACATAAGTAGTAGATAAGCCTGGATTTATATGTGGTCTTTGGCTCACACTTAGTTGGCATTATCTACATAGAAACTTAGCGTAGCACAGTCCAAAATCACCTTACCCTCTTTATATAAGCCTGTTCAACAAAACTGTCTTCTTTGCAACCTTACGACACTGCTGAGGAAGTTAAATGAATTACTATGTGAATGAAAGAGAATTTGATGCAAGAAAAAAAGATAGTAGGTTTGTAAATGGTAAATATTGTAAAAATTGGTCTAAACTATCACCCTTAGAACTTACATAATATTTTTTGCATTACACTACAACAGACTCCTGGCAGCACGGAACATTCCAAAGTAAGGTTTGGGGGTTTTTGTTGGTTTTTTTTTTTCTTTTTTTTTTCTTTGAAGTGGTTTCATATCCCAGTTGAAATAAAGAGTTACAAATTATATAATAATAAAGTCTCTGTAGTCTTGCAACTATAAGGAATTATAATCTATCCTGGAAATAGAAGTAGAAGAAAACAAAATTAAAATGTTACCACAAATGAGAACTGTGCTTTGTCTTTCTGAACTTTTTAATTCTCTTTTCCCATAACAGAATAAATGTTTAAGCTTTTATTTTCAGCAGTTATTTTTACACAGTGAATATTCCTTTTTCAGATGAAGCATAGTATTTAATTTTCTCTATTTTAGGTATAACTGCAATAGCAGAGCCTTCTAGCGCTTTTAAACACCATTACCTATCTATCTACACAGCATGACACACTGAAATATTCAGAGTTGACAAAGTTTAGGGAAAGTATAACCCCACCCCCACACCCGATTGTGCCTATTTTGTTTTCCATGACAGGAAATGGCTTTTTTAGGTAATTTAGGTCATTGATCGACTCAGATTAATAATTTGACTCTGTTCCTGATTAGTAGAAAGTACAAAGAGATCCTGATGCCCATATTTATGTTAGAATAATTTTTTGTTCCAGACAAGGGGGGAAAATACCTTTTTCAAAACCTGTTTAATTAGGCTTATTCCGCAATTTTATTTGATACAGATATCAATTAGCTATTTGGGATATGACAGCTATCTTCATCACATTTAAATTCTATAAAGATCTATGTTCTCCAAAATGTTTCTTAGACTTTGTCAGTGACTGGCTAAAAAGCAATTGTTTTGAATTTTGAAATTATTATAGGTAAACCATTATTTCCTTATCTAGCATGCATGTATGACTTCATAATGTAACACTAATTCAGACTAATTTGGAACACAGTATACAGTTTATATGTGAATTTGCACTGCTAAATGTGCTGTACAAAAGTGAAATACAAATGTACAAAGGATATAAACTGTTGCAGTTTTCAAAATAATGACAAAATATCCCACTGTGGTAGGACAGAATAATCCAGAACGAACAGAACTGCTTGTAACTTAATCATTCTGGATCTTTCTATGCATTTTTCCTATTATTTTTCAACAGAAATGGTGTTCCTGCATTAGTTATTTTGAAAATTTCAGTCTTAGAGTATTCTTTCACTGAAGAGCCTACTTTTAAATTTTCTTTTGTGACCTAATAAAGATAGTTAAATGTGTAACACAATTATGAATAACACGATAAAATATGTAATTTTGATCTAATGACCCTGACTGTAGTTAAGTCTGTAAGATGCTCCCATTGACTGTAAAACCTCAAAGATCATAGTTCTAGCATGGATGTTATGCTTCATCTCTTCTTTCCTGTACTCTGAACAGAAGGTATGCCCCAGTGAAAAAATAACATTGCCACAAAATTCATTCATCTATGATTATCATGGCAGAACTGGATAAATATAGCTCATCAAAGCCATAAAAAAAATAACTGCTTTTTTAAAAAATAAAATCTCAAAAATGTTACTTGAAGAGTGTCTCTGCTGATGGTTGGTCTCAGAAATGGTGAGCAGGTGGCTTAAAACCACTCCCTGTACTCTTATATTTAGAGGTTTATTGACTGTATATATTTAGAAACTCCAAACACAGATTTTTACATTCCTCAAGATATGTTTTTAATCTTGTCAATAATGAAGTATCCTTGATATAAAGTATGCATCTGATTATAATACATTTTACTTCAAAACATGGCATGATAGTCCATTTATTTAAGCTAAAGTACTACAAAAGTTGGAAAACTGTATTTGAGACTAGCTTTGTGTATTAGCAAACAGTGTGTGAGGGTTTTTTTGTTTTATTTTGGGTTTGTTTGTTTTTTGTTTTTTGGTTTTTTTTCAGTTTGTTCAGTTTGTTTGTGTATTAGCAAACAGTGTGTGAGGGTTTTTTTGTTTTATTTTAGGTTTGGGGTTTTGTTTGGGTTTTTTTGTTCAGTTTGTTGGTTTGGTTTGGTTTGATTTGGTTTGGTTTGGTTTGGCTTTTTTCCCCAAGGACAAGGTATTCTAGAGGGCATAAAGCCAGCCACAATGGAATTGTGTTTGGAATATAGTAGAAAATCTGGATCTAGAGTCTTTTTTTTTTTTTTTTTTCCCTCTCCTGAATGATGCCTCACATAGCAAATTGGCATTAATATTTTCTGACTTAACACTACTTCTACCTCCTGTTTTTAAACATCTGATGAAAGTTTATTTTCATTTCATTTAGCAGCCCAAGGACACACAAAAATCTTACTGCTGCTTAAAAAGAGAGAAAGAGAACCTGTCCAACAGACTAATGATAACATGCTATGAAATCCATAGAGACTTGCTCCCTGAGGTATAGGTGTGGTCTAAGTATCGTGTTGCTGAAATCCCTTTTCTTGAATAAAATTGACAGATATGGTTTGAGCATTACAAGTAATTGGGAATGGATAGAAGCAATATTGGGCTTGTTGGCATTAGGAATGATGAAACACTGGAACAGCCTTTGACTGAGTAGATCTGAGTACTGCAGTAAAAATAAATGAATAAACAAGCAGCTTCCTCAAAAAAGTATTTTCTTTCAGAATTTGTCTACTACCTGCTATTCATTCTCTTGATTTAATACCCACAAAACTCTTCTGGAAGATTGTCTTGCTTTGGCTGTAATTAGTACTGAATTTGTTCTCTGTGTTGTTCAAATCTCCACTAATCTTGAGTAAAATCACCTTGTGACTCCACCTGTCTTGAGAGAAAACCCACCTCCTAGTCTTGTAAAAGTAAAACTTGACCCTATATATTTTTCCATCCCTTTGGAATCAGTATTCCACCTAGGCTTTGTTTTTAAGTAACTGCCATTTAATTGCTCTTTATATTTTCAAGGAAAATTGAATTCCAAGGCTCAGAAACTGGAGGCTTTGGTATTTCAGTGTACTATGTCAATCTTTTGCTGTTTTAATAAAACTGCCATCATTTTCAGCTCCATATATGTGTATGCCTTCAGACCTATTCTCACTTTGTTAAAACAGAGCCATGTAAAACTTGTTCTTTAACCTTCATTGGGAGAAAGAAAAATATTTTCATGGCACTAGAGTTCTTATTTTGCTCATTATTTGCCTTCAGTTTCATCTAATTCACATTTATTTTATAAAAGTTTGTAGGATCTGTGTAATGATCCCAAGCCATATTAGTCAGACCACTGGCAGTCAATGCCAGCAACAAATACTTCATAGAGAAATCAAACATCAGCCTAGTATTGTGGAGGTCACCACACTGCACAGAGTTATAACCATCCAGAAGGTGTGTTCATATGTCAGTCCAAGGTAAGCTATTTGAAATAAAAGCTTCCTTCTCGTTCAGACAGTGATGTACCCATCCCTGCCAATGGCGTGCTGACAACAGAGAAGCCAGGTGTTCTTCTACACTCAGCACCAGCCTGTCAAACCTCATTCAATCCTTTCAGACTAGTGTATTTGACATCTGGACCTTCTTTATGTCTTCTTTTGCTGCAAAAAAATGTTTTCTCCTCATGCAAAAAAACCAAACCCACCACCAACAAAACCCTTCTCGTGCAAAAAGAATGCAGATCTATTGTAATGGTCACCCACTTTATTGTGTACCAAATGAAGGTAACGATAACACCTTCTTAGATAATGCACTCAGTGTGGCACTGTGGGGTTACTCAGAGGATCCTCTGCTAACCTCAGAGGTGTGAAGGAAATGAGTATGAAGTTTAGTTTGGAGGGAGGAATGGGACAGCAGGGTCCCTTATTTGGAAAGCAGAGAACTGAAGGCTTTGGTGAAGACCTCCTCTGTAGGCTGGAAGGCTCCAATTCAAACCATTTGTCATGTCGCTTTTAGCTTGACTACCTTGTGGTGTGCGCCCAGATTTGATACTCCCCTTAGTACCTATCATGCAGAACCTTGGTATAGGCACAGGACATAGACATGGGAGGTTTGATCTAGTCTGTCCTTGTTCTAACACAGTTCCCAGCACAGCTGGTCAGGGTCATGAAAGGATGCAGCAGCTGCATGTGGTATAGGAGAGAGCGCTAAAAGGAACCTTGTAAACGTGCAAGGTTTTCCTAGGATTCCACCTACAGCTGTCCAAGGAGATATAACTGTAATATTCATAGTGCTTGCAGATGGCCTCCAGAATGGACACAGGTGAGGAATCTAGTGACTTCAGTGGAAACTCTTTAACTTAAGGGAACAGAGTCTTTTCGAATCTATATGGAGTTTACCAAACAATCAGAATGAAAGAGCATCTATTTAGATGTGTGATCTGTTGAATTCAATATTGTGATTTTGTGCATGCTAAGAACTGGAACCCTACAGAGTCCTCTTCAGTTTTCAGATGCCTAAATACCTAACAGGTTTTGAGAATATGACCTTTCAGGGAAGCACAATAATACAAATGCCATTAAACCCCTTTGCTACATCTCAGCATAAGGCACTGTACTGGGTATTTATTACTGTTGCAGTAACTGGCACTGGAAGGAAAATTACTAGTTACTGAAACTTAATATCCCTTTGCAATCCAACATAACATAAGAGATCAGATATCAGATTTTTACATAATCGAAAGTCCTGTAAATAGTAAATACTGTTTAAGTGGCATTATTTAAGATTGCATTATCAAAATGAAATAGTCAATTAAGTGGTATCTGAATGTTTCTCTCATGTAATGATACCTTATAAACAGCTGCAGCAGACTTGGTTTTGTGGTAAGACTTGCTGTTTGGATTCTGTGTTACAGAATTTGTAATACATTTTATGATAAACTTTAATAAAGCATTTTCTAAAAAGAGAAACAAAAAGGGAAGACTTTTGTGACCTGATCATGAATGTGCTTGCACAAAGAAAATTGCTATTACAAACTGCTTTAAATTAGTTGCATGACCTAAGCTAGTTCAGAATTTCACATTTAAATACATATTTTTTTAACAAGGTAACTTCACTATTATTACTTTTCACAGCAGCAGATCAACATTTTCTAAATCATTTTGCTAACACAAGTCCCTTAAAGGTTCTTCTATTTTTGAGGACAAATTCTTCAAATGAAACCTCTTCCTCCTTTCCCTCTAAAAACATAGGGCTGCTCCTTAAGTGCTCCAAGAAACTGCTCTAATTATTGTCTGCAAGTGTACCATTAGCCTGGGAACAGCTAACTGCCTTTAACTGCTGGAAACACCTGGGTAATTAATGATACCCAGACAGTATAAACACTTCATAATCTTCTTTGCATCCTCCTGTGACCCTCTTGGGTATTGTCACTCACAGTTTGAAAACACAGAACTGGAAAAGTTATGAAATTTACTATTGAAGGCAGAGAATTCAATTCCTTGTTGACAGAAATTTATACATCCTTTATCATAGTCACTCCCAATGTTTATTATTATAATAATTTATATGTTTGTAGTTATCATCCATTGTGTTGCACGTTGCTAAGAATAAGTAGTTTGTGTCCAAAAATGCTTAGCATATAAAACTTCAGTGATTAGTCCATAAATCTGTTTGCTTGGCTGTAGCAAACCTCTGTGGAAAAAATGTCCAGAAGAGATACAGTTAGTTTAGGCTGCCGTGGGCAAGAGAACAGTATGAAGAAGGCATGGCATGGGGAAGACTTGAGAAAAACACGTTACGCTTTCTTTTGCTGCCTTAACTTGGAAGGAAAAGAAACAGACAAGTGTCCATAAAGTTAGGGTTTAGTTCACAGACTGTATTTCTGTCTATGTTCTCCTCACTTTTTCAGCCAATTCCTTCAGGGATGTCTACACTGTATAGTACAGTAAAAGAATAAAGTTACCTAAGTTTTTTGGTAAATAAGGTAAGACAGTGACTACTGTCTAGTTACTAGTAGGTCAGGCTGTGATAACCTGAGAAACTGCCCAAACTAGTCTGCTTCTTTCCTAAGTTCATGCAAAACTAACTCAGTTATAGCTAAAATACGCTGCAGTCTGAACTCCAGGCATAGTTAGACCACATGGTTATGTGTGCTCATGGCCAAAAGACTGAACTAGAAATAAGAAAAACATAGTCCTTTTCTGTATATGTCATATGCTCCATCAAAAACAAGGAAATCATTGAATCTTTCATTGAACCTCAGTTCAGCACTTGCTAGGGATAAAAATGAATGTATGTAAATACCTGAAAACTGCTCAATTACTATGGCACTGTCTATATCTAGTTAAATACTGATATGCTTCTTTGTATATGTCTAACAGGAATGAGGTACACAGATGACACTGCACTAGCAGGTGTACGTGAAAGGGATTTACAAATTATTATTAAAATAACATTATGCATTTTTTTGAATTTATATATTAGAATGAAAATTAATTAAATTTATGATAACTCATTAGAAATAAACGTAGGAAGTGAAACTAACTTCCATAATCAGTAACTGGTTAGATGAATAGTGACTCATAGACTGATCTGTTTTTATTTGTTCAATGGGAAATTTTGTTCAAAGAGGAAAGTCTCAGTAGAATGCAAGAAAGGAATTTTCAGAGTCCTACAAACTTTAAAAAGCTTAGAAATTTTGTAAACAGGATGTTGCTTTCAGTTTTTTGGTTGGTTTGTTTGTTTTTTTTTTAAATAGATTCCTCTGAAATTTCAGTCATCTGCATAATAAGTACTTGAAGATAAAATATCTGTGAAGTGTGGCAAGCTTATTTCTGAAATATTTGTTACCTTTTGTATAGCCTGGCATTACTGTCCATTAGCTAACCTCTTTTGTCTTTCTTTAACCTACCTTGACTTGTAAATCCAAGCCTATATTAGGTGAAAGTCTTGAGTTAAGAGTCTAAACACATAAAATGCACAGAGCCAACCATATAAAACACTGCATTAATTTGTCAAGAATGCTTTACCTCACAGATCATCTGCTCAATATGGAAAAAAAAATATAATGTGTAATTTCAGTGTTGAAACAAACAAAAAACCTAAGAAAAAATAGACGTTGCCATTCTGAGATTAAAAAAGCAGCTGAAGCAGCAGAAAGTGCTAAAAAAGTGTAAATAAAGTCTACTCAGAAGGAGACAGATATAAAGTAGTGTTTATAAGCCTGTAAATTTTACTACATTGTATTTTTCAGCAATGTGAACAGGTAAGATTATGAGCATTCCCGATTTCTTAGACCAATGAAAATTCTATGTAATGACATCCTAAGCCAACATGAAGAATAAAGTTATGAAAACCTACTAACTGGAAGACTTCTCAAGTGAATTTAGCAATAGAAAGAAGAGCAAACACCTCTTAAGAATTTGCTAGATTTAATTATTTTATGTAATATATTAGAATATAGCATAGAAAAATGTTTTGAGTTCTTTATGACTATGATAGTTACAATGACCAAAATTAACTCTGAACTTACCATCATACAAGAACAAGTTTTGTGGTGAACAAGTTACAGCTGCTGAACCCCTGCAAACATAAACTTTAATAAAATTTTGTATATTTCCAAGAAGACTGATCACCTGTGTCTCATTTGTAATGTCATTATATGTTGTATGTCTATACTCTAGAAGAAACTTATCAATGACAAACTTTTACTTTGTTTGATAGGTGGAAAACAAATTTATGCCATGCACTGCATCTGGGGCAAAAACCCCAAAAAACAAAAAACCAAAATACACAAGCCTTGTGTTCAATTTGAAATAACATTTTAGCCACTGCAGTTTAGTCAACCAATGTCTTTTAACTCTATTGGACTGGGATTCTAGAACATGTGCAAAGATTCAGGCAAGAAAAAACCCCAAATGTTAGATTGCTTTTCATTCAAATTGAGATAACCTAAAACAATAAACTTGCTAGTCACTAAGAAACCAGTTTTCAGAATGTGACACAGTCTAGGTAACAGAATCAACTTCCTGATACTTGCCTTAGCATGGACTGAATAGTTCTCCTTGCTGTCCTATACTGTAATAAATCTTCAGGCCATTCAGTGCCTGTGTTTATCCTACTGTATCCTTGACAGTGCATCCTACGTTCAGGTATTTGAGACATACAGGTAGGCTTAGGTATGACAGAAAATTGACAGGAGCTAATATTTAGAGAGTGGATCAAACCCTAGATTTCCACCAATGATGATGGAAGTTTTAACATACAGATATCTAAGGAAGACATCTATATTTAGTTGTCTTAAACTGTCCTAGTCTACATCTGGAATGATTTTTTTTTTTTTTCTTTTTTTCTTTTTCTCCTCTGTTTTTTCTACTGTCTTGGTCCACTGAAGGTTCGGCATCCCGGTGCAGGCTGGGGGCTGGGAGCTGTGTCTAGAAAAGCATCTCAGCTCACTGGATCTAATCCTTGCAGCATCAGGAGGAAGAGGATAATGTTAGTAGCTGGGTGACTCCCTGCAACCAGAGACAGAGGCCCCCATTTGCCACCCCAACCTGTCAACTCAGGAGACTGCTGGTTGAGAGGTTTTGAATCCAGAACATTGTGGAGAGGCTGTAGAGAGTTGTCTGGACCTTGGACTATTCCTTCAAGTCTCCCACATGGGCACCAAAGGTACAGCAAGGGGAGACCTGGAGCATATTGAGAGACTATATTGCTTTGCAGGTGAAGACATGGGCTCCTTGCCAGTGGGGGGGAAGGGCTTGTGGGGGAGTGAAGGGATCCTGAGGATCAACAACTGGTTATGCAGATGGTGTCAAAAACAGGGATTTGGCTTTTAGGCCCAAGGGACACTCTTTAAGAGCTGAGGACTGCTAGGAAGAGAGGGCATCCATCTCACCAAGTGGGGCAAAAGCACTGACGTGGTGAGGAGAACTTTAAGCTAGGAGACAGAGATGGTGACCCATAATCAGCTGAGGCAGTTGATCAGTTGAGGCATCTTGGAAAGTGGAGGGTGCAAGGTGCAAGGATAAGAGAGCCCCTGAAAACAATAAAACAAAGCTGAAAGGGGCGCACCTTAATGTACACAAATATGGAAGTGCCTACAGGACAATATTTTGGAGAAAGTTCTAACACCTTTCCTGGGAAATCAGCATGGCTAGCTGTCTCTGTGTAATGACCATATACTAATGCACACATCATGGGAAATAAAAAAAAAAAATAATCAAAGTTTCCTGTGTGAAGTTGCAGGCATATAATCTTATTGGGATCACAGAGAAGTGGTGAGATAGCTCATGCAACTGCAGTGCTACGATGGACAGAAATGGGCTGGAAAGACAAGGATAGTGATTGCACTTTTCCTGGGACAGCACTGGATATGCATGGAGCTCTGCCTGTGGACAGGTGATGAGCCAGCTGTGACTTTATGGGTCAGGATTAACAGGCAATGATTACAAATTTGTTATAGCCATTGCCTTAATAAGTCATCTGTTTTTTTTCAGCTTTCAAAACTGTTCCAGTGAGGTTACTTGAGAGAACTCTGACAGACAAACATTGACTGATGAGTGGCTGTATATCCTTTATACCTAAACCATTGACCAAGCCTGAGACTAGGACAGTGTCTAGCTGCACCTAGACCTCTGTCTGAGAAAGGGGATCATTTCTGAACCACGTTTCTCAACAGGAGGGCTTTCCCTGCCCCAAGCAACGCATCACTTGCAACACTACCTTGCAGCAAAGAAGGCAAACTGCCTCCTGGTCTGCATTAGGAAGAACATTGCCAGCCAGTCAAGGGAGGTAAGCCTTCTTTACTCAGCACTGGTGAGAAACATCCAGTTCTGGGCTCCCTGGTGCAAGGCAGACATGGAGATACTGGAGCAAGTCCAGAAAAAGACAGTGACATATCTGTCATACAAGGAGAGGCAGAGAGATCTGGGACTGTTAAGGCTGGAGAAGAAAAGTCTCAGGGGAGATTTATCAATATGTATAAATATCTGATGGGTAGAATAAAGAAGATTAAGCCAGACTTTTCTCAGTAGTATCCAGTGACAGAATGAGAAACAATGGGCACAAACACAAAGAAAGGCGATTCCACATTAACATAATAAAACACATCTTTACTATGAGTGATTGAAAACTGGAACAGGTTGCACAGAGAGGTCATGGAGCTTCAATTCTTAGAAATATTCAAAATCCAACTGGACATGGCCCGAAGAAACATGCTTTAAGTGACCTTGCTTTGAGCCCGGGGATTTCACTGAATGGCCCCCAGAAGTCCCTTTGGAACTCAATGTTCTGTGATTGAAAATAGTACACTATTTGAGCAGAAATGAAATACATAGTTTGCTAAACCTCATGTTGATTTTGAACTGTCCTTTAGGAAGGATGAATACCTAACTGCTATGAATCACAGAATGTTAACTAAATTACCATTTATAGTTGTTTTGTGTTTTGTTTTGACGTTTTGTGGCCTCTTTTTTTTGGTTGTTTGATTTTGTTTGGTTCAAGTATACAATGTCAGACAATCCAAAGAAATGCTATTTTGTTTAAGTATAGCTACTTAAGTAGTAGGGTGGAGCAAGAAAAAAAAATCCACTATATAAGCAGTATTACAAAACCTGTCTTGTCTTACTATGAATAAATATTAACTTATGCATTCAATTACTAAATTTGAAGACTGAGAAATTATAGACAATCCTTAGACTGTTATTTCTTCATGGTAGTTTCTATTTTGGAAACCTAACATACAGATTTGAAAGGGTATCTGAATAAACAGAATAGTTGAAGATAACACTGTATATAAGAAAATGTGAATAACTCTATTGTCTTATGATGTACCTAGTTCTGACCTTTCATATATAGTAGAAAGAATGACAGAATTGGTGGCTTAAAATAGATGCCCTCATACCCTCTTACTACGTTTACATTCAGTTTAAAAACTGAATGGATAACTTATATCCTTACTTTTGAAACTGATTTTTCTTTCAGTCTTATTCATTTTGAAGTTGTCCATTTCATAGTCCATCCAAAAATCAGTATTTCAGTCAGAGGCAAATAGCAATTCCCTTCCTTATCCAATCAATTGCTGTCATTGTTCTTTGGGTCAGACAAATGCTAGCAGAATGCTAATCTATGTTTAGTAGCACAAGCCTTGTGGAGGTATCTCAACCTAAACTTGTAATGTTATACTCAGCCAACTTACCAATGGTCCATTTTAAAAGTTCTGATCATAGTTTTGTTCTTCCATAACAAATATACATATTTGCTATTAGTCATTATATGAAAGTTTGAATCTTCAGAATATGACAGAAAATTGTCTGTCTTTCTGTATAGCATACCAATGTTCATTAATTCTGATACCATTCAGTCTACATGTCTGGCCAGTGGTTAGAAGGAGCCCATTAGGGAGAATTTCACCTTAAAACACACATGTGGTGTTTCATCTGTGTTTTATTTTGCTTGAGAAGTAGAGTGCTATTGGACACCTACCTGCAAATCACTGTCCATGCAAAGTTCTGTAACAGTGGTAAAAAGTCAAACACAGAAAAGAGTTCTAAATTCACTGCAAAGCTACATTTCAAACACACACATTTAATTGTCAACCCACTGAAGTCAGCAGAATGAAACCTCGTATGTGAATAGGGCAAATATAAGTCTACTGCTTGGTCATGATTTAGAGCATATGCATGTTTGTTGTTGTAGTTGTTCTTCTGAAGTGTCTCTGTCTTTACATGGCAGCAACTTAGTGAATTTTGTCTCGGACTGAGACTGGCTGAGGTTCTGCTATGTACTTAATTCATGTGGTTTTGTATCCAAGAAGACAAGTTGAATCCCAGCTAAAGCTTTGTGATTTTTATTACAGAGGTGCTTTTAAAGGAGAAAGAGTTGTGTGTTGACTACTCATTAATTTTCAGGAGACGAAGCATAAAAATCTCAGCTGTTTTTGTTTTAGATGTTTTTAACTATCATGGATGTAATTTTCAAGCTATGCTTTCATTTTCTTCACCTATTCTCACTTTCTCTGGTGACTTAATTACTCAGGGCCTTGTTTGGTTTACAATGCCAAGCAGGACTTGATTTCACTTCCAAAACAATATAATTTATTTTAGAAAATGGGCTTTTTCTTGCTCTGATTAATACAAATCAAAAAGTTTGTGTGTTCTCAATTCTCTGCTCACATGTAGTGTACAAACAAGAAATGAAGCTTAAACCAAAAATTTCAATACATTTTAAAACCTATACTCTTTGTATATTCTTTCCAATCTAAGTCTCAAACAAAAAGTAGTGAAAGAAAGATCAATGTTTTTTGGTGCCTGTGAGCTTTCAAACCCTCAACTTTGAACTTAGTGTTGAACCGCCAGATCGTAGCACTCATGCTTGAGATGGCTGTGTTCCACTGGTCCTGGTGAAGTTGTCATACTGTCTGTAGGAAGTCGAGATTCATAAATGGAGAGAACAAGCATGCCTTCCTATCACAGTGACTAAGACATTCACCTGAGAATAAGGACTCCTGTGTTCATAAGTCTGCCCCCACTATGCTTTCTGCATTTATTGTGCATAGGTTTTATTTTTTATTGGTTTATATTTGCTCTTATACTTTTAGTCTTGGGAAATAGTCAGTAGGAGATATGGAGGAGGAGTTTGCCATCTGGAACACAACACATGACAGGCAAATATTAAGCCTTTTAGCAAGGTTTACTATTTTTCAGCATTTTGCCATCCTGTGTAATTCTTCTGGGACTTGAGTCATTGTGTTACTGTTGTCCATGATGGACTGGGAGTTTCTGCATAACTCTTCATTGTGCCAATTTGTTCAGGCACTGTGAGGATCTGAGGATCCATTCTGAGCTATGGAGTGCTCAGCTCTGAGGGTTAAAGTGCTGCACTCCACTACTCTTGACCCACTGAAACCAAAACTGAACAAACTAATGAACTTTGCCTCCTGTCCTGGTTTCAGCTGGGGTAGAGCTAATTTCCTTCTTAGTAGCTGGTGCAGTGCTGTGTTTTGGATTTGGTGTGAGAACAATGTTGATAGCACACTGATGGGTTTGGTTGTTGCTGGGTGATGTTTATATTAAGTCAAGGACTTTTCAGTTTCTTGGGCCCTGCTAGTGAAAGGCTGGAGGGGCATGGGACATTGGGAGGGGACACAGCCAGGACAGCTGGCCCAAATTAGCCAAAGGGATGTTCCATACCATGGGGTGTCATGCTGAGTGTATAAACTGGGGGAAGAAGAAGGAAGGGGGGGACATTTGGCATTATGACGTTTGTCTTCCCAAGTAACTTTTACGTGTGATGGAGCCCTGCTTTGCTGGGGATGGCTGAACACCTGCCTGCCCATGGGAAGTGGTGAATGAATTCCTTGTTTTGCTTTGCTTGTGTGCACGGTTTTTGCTTTACCTATTAAATTGTTCTTATCTCAGCCCTTGAGTGTTACATTCCCTTCTGATCCTCCCCCCCACCCCTCTGGGTGAGGGGGAGTGAGTGAGCAGCTGCCTGGTGCATGGTTGCTGGCTGGGGTTAAACCATGGCACCTCCCCTGATTTTTGTTGGATTGTTTTTACTATTGCTGGTTTTTTATTTCCTATCTGATTTTTTTGATTTTTTTTTAATAAAGTATAAAAGTATGAAGTACTTACAAACTTCAGCACTTGTGATTTATTCAGACCTTGATCACATTTCTCATCATCTTGTTCCTGGCATTTGTCTCTCAATGCCACATAGCACTACAGAAATATGGTGCTGACAATCCTGTTTTCTCAAATAACGTTTAGTGATGTCTTGTTTATGTAGTTTTCATCTCTGAGTGTGCATGCTGCCATGTCTAGCTAGCAAATGAAATTTACTTGTTCTTTATTGTTTCACTTGGTCCAGTGAAGTGCTAACCACCTTTGTCACTGGTAAATTATTTTATTAGATTTTTCAGTTACTCTGCCAGGACTAGCAAAGTTTTACTTCCTTAAAAGTATCTTCATACATTAAACATTAGTATAGATTTGAACACCTGCACGAACAAAGAATAAAGGTCAACTGTTCGAGTTTTGGGTTGTTTTTTTTTTAATTATTTTTTCGCCCAAGATTATATGGTAAAAGCCAAGAGGCATCATCACTGTGCCCAAAATATTTTTTTATGGTTGTTTGTTTTTTTCCATAAACAAGGCTCCACAAGAGAACAATGATGGATGAAGGATTAGGCTATTTGCAGAAAAATACAGACATATTCTACCTTTTTGCGAGATGACTAGAAGCCAAATAACTACATTAATATATGTTTAAGCTTGATCTAATATATCCAACCTCTCATAAAAGCATAAAAGTCTAATGCTGTGTTTGTGATAACAGGTTGTATGTTTTATTTCCATCTAGCTTAGAGTAAGCAAAGCAAACTCACACCTGTCTTCAAAATATCTGTAGGTATAACTGATCGCTTTTATTATTAGTTTTCCTTTTCTCCCAGCTATTACAATTGTGCACCAAAAATGTCACCTGACTGAACAGGCAGATAATAGAAACCATGGAGACTTGATTTTTTCACCCTTTTCTTCTTATGTCCACCCACATATGTACAATGCGTTCTTGCACAGGAGAGCAAAGTTGGGAGCAGATATTAGAGAGAACTAACTTCTTATGATAGAGTGATTCTTACTACTTTTAAAAGAGGTCATGTTCCAGGAATACAGTAATAGGGTACTTTTTTTTTTTCCCCTAAGGCTTTGTGTGGTAGGAGTATACTATGTAACTGTTGGCTAAGGGCTCAGCAAGGACTTAGTTTTACATAGTAGTTAAACTATTTTATAAAGCAGAGTGACTTTAATTCTCTTGATTTCCCTCATCTTTCAGAGACTCCAAAAGAATCAAAGACAAAAGATCCAGCAAGTGCATTTACCTAATAGCCAGACCCAAAAGGTTAGGGAAGGATATTGTTTTAAGAAGCCAAATTTTGAAACCCAACTACTGAAAGGGCAACATTTATGGGTGAAAATATGAGTTAATAGTTGGGGGCGTTTGCTGATATTAATGCACTATGGGTAGTACAATACTGTCCTCCTCTTCTCTGCCCCCGCTGCCCCCCTCCCCACTCCCCCAGTTCTGTCCTGTGGAGTGGAGCAGTTGTTTGGAAGGTTTTTGTTTCAATGGTAGCTGGATATCCCTGATAATATTATTTTCTCTTGCACTGTTGCCACAGAAACTTTCCAATAATGTAATATTTAATGGAATTCAGAATGAAGAGCAAGTCCATAGTTGTTGACCACTATAAAAAAGATACAGAATAATAACATTTTTTTTTTATTTTTCATTTTTAGGCTTTAGAGGCTTTTCATGAAAGAAAACAAAGTAAAACTAACACCCTTAAAATCAGTAGCATTCCGAAAACAGGGAGCTTTCTAATCTTTAATGGAAAGTAGCTATTAAACCAGGCACTTCTTCAGGGGGTGGGGTGAACAAATAAACCAACAAACATCGTGAATATGTATCTTTTGCTTATATTTCTTGATTTATAACTTATTTTGGGGACTTTTACATTTAAAAAGATGTTGATGGTCTTGATCTTTCCTGAAAAAGCATTGTATGCCATGTTTTTGTATGCATATGCCAACTAAAAAATTTCATTTGACAATTGGCATCTGTATTCTTTTTATAGTCTATCAGGTCATCTGTTATGCACAATAATGGCATATCAATAATTTGAATATATCTTGAAGAACTTAATTTTTATGAACTTTTAAAATTATTGTTTAATAAGCCATCAGTGCAGAAGCATTATAGCACAGTTAAGAAAAATGCGAAAAATGTCAAATTTGATATGTCTGCATATGCCATTAAATTGCAGCAGCAGTCCTTTTAGGTTGACAGCTTCTGTGATTTTCTGTTTAATCCTCTCATCATTCACAACAATTATGCTTTTACATAAAAAGTGACTATAAAGTGACAAAAAAATAAAGCCAATGCAGTTTCTACACCTCATTTTATAGCAACAGATGTGGTGAACTATGGATATTAAATCTCCAAAATTAGCACTACGAAGTAAAGGTACCGGCACGGATGTTTGGCCTAGAGCGCCACCTAGTGAAACTTTCATGAAGAAATAAAAGGAACGCATGTGTTCACTTGCGTAAATTGCAGTCTTTACTTACGCTCTATGGGGTTGCTGTCAGCCTCAGGTAACAGCATTTAGGAGCTCAAGGTGATGCTATAAAGTTACAGGTTATTTGCATTTCAGAAAAAAATGTTATTTTAATTAATACAGAAAATTCCTTCACTTCTTTCCTGCGATGATTTAGGAAGGTGAATAACCATGTTTAGAATGTTATAATTTTGTTATTGCTAAAGAATATGATAACTCTTCCCTCACCCCCCGAATTCCTGAGTATCCAAAAAAAGAATATTTCCTTCTTTATCGTATCTTCCTCTTTAACACTATTCAGTGATCGTTGAGATAGATTTCACTTGACCCATATAAGAGGCTCTTCTCCAATCACTATCAGATACCAACCTGAATCATAATGTCATCTTTGCTGGGTTCTGAGGATTATTAAGACATTAATTTAGAGCTGAGCCCATATTTAAATAGTGATATTGTGATGGTGAACATGTCAGAAGCTGTAGTGAATTTCAGCAACAGCACAAATAAGTTGGGAAAGCAAGTGACAAAGAAGAGACTAAGATGAGTGAAAGAAAGAGGAACGTTCTGTATTTTGTGCCTCTACCTGTATTGGTGCTCTATGGGAAAGGGAGGGCAAATACTGCACAGCTGCATTATGCTTACCATCCCGTGGAAGGCAATATAAGCTGTAGCAGTGGAAGAAAGTACTTTATGTTAATTTGCAAGTAAAAAAAATTAGTGAGACAAGTATACTGGGCAATTAACACAAATACTGGGAGAATACCATCTTCAAGATACTCATATTAGAATTTTAATAGAATTTCACCACCTATAGATTTTTTTTTAAAGGGCAGCAGACCACATGTTAAAGAAACAAGTTATAATTTAATAAAGCTCATAATTAGCTCTTCCCTTCTAGATCCAGAGGTCAGATACACATAGACATAATATTCAAACTCTAAAAGTTTCTAGAATGTGGGGAAATGGCAGACTTCTGGTTGTTTGAGCACTGGATGACAGAATGTCCATGCGAGAGGGTAGGTTGGTGAGAATAATTTGTGAATATACAATTAAAAGCTTTAGCATTTTATCTATACACATGAGAAAAGTGCTAAAATTTCTCAAATGAACATAAATTTAGTTTTCTACCTTTCTAGGACTTTGCAACTTTAAGAGTATGCAACAGTTTTTATTTTGTGAATATTTTCCTGTAATTTTGTTTCTTTGCCTTATCTTATTTAAAATAAAAGATCCAGCAGTATGTACCTTTCAGTAGTCCGATTTTCTGAGTCATTATAGCTGTAAAAGAGATTGGTATAGCTTGAGAGAGCTAGTAGCTGAAGAAACTTTCTCTTATGCCATAGTTTGAGGACTCAGGACACTGACTGCTGAAAAGGAATGTGAGACTGGGAGTTTCTCTTACTGAGGATTCCCAAGTGCTGGAGGGAAGATGATAGTGGGCATGTTAATGCTCTGTTTTGTTTCTCTATATCTTTCTCATTGAGTAAAAGATTTATCTACTATCTACAGCTAAAGGGCTTTCTGAAATTGGGAAGACTGAAGGGACAAGCATCTCAGTAAATCACCTACATAATTTTCATCCCATACTGTGAGGCATAGACTTTGTTTTCCAGGTTCTGTATCTACCAAGAATACATTTGACTGGAGGGAGAAGTTAAGAATTGGAAAAAGACCTAAACAACATAGAGTATATCACCCATAGTTAAAGCCTGCTAATGCATGGAACATTGTTAACCACAGTGTATGGAGGGAATTGTTATTCATATTTACACATTTTATTCCTTGTGCCTTGCTAAAGCTGTCATTCACACTTAACACCAAATGGTCACTATAATTTCCAGCAGAAAATAACCTGCAGTTTTAGGGAAGGAGTACATTCAGTAAAATAGCACATTCACCAACTCTAGCCAAAAAATAGCTTTCTTCAGGCTATAGCCTTGGATGCTTGACATGCCCTGCCACTTGCAGCCAGGTTTTTATGCTTTTGAGCACTGTTTGCAATTCAGAAGGTTTCCTTGAAGCGTTGGCTTGGTGAATGTGATTATGTTGCATGTGTTGCAGTTGACCTGCTTGAGCTGTGGAAGTGATGCATTTAATTAATGTGTCCTGCAGAAAGGCAAGCTGTTTCCTGGGGGGAGTGAGGTGAGGAAACCCAATAAATAACAGAAAATAGATCTGGAAATGACTTAGAGGTCATCTAATTAATCACCTTCCTCACAGTAAAATGTATAAGTTTATTGTTCATAGTTCTCATTTGAGAATATTTTGGTATTACCCGTGCAGAAGAAATATAATCTTGCATGCTGTCCCTAAATCATTCTCTGAAAAACAAATGGAATTTCACCATTAAGGCACAGGTAGCTGTCTGTAGTATAGCAACACATTGGCATTATGCTGAAGTTTCTGGAGTTACTGTTTCTGCAAAGACAGTGTTGAGCCTACTGTCCACAGGTACTGGGGAGGGGGTTAGAGGGGAAGGCAACAGAGATGTAAAGTTTATGTAAAATGGGCTAGGCTGATCAATAGCAATGAAAAATACCACACTGAAGGAGGGGTGTAGCTGGCTTTTCAGCTGAAATCACAAGGAGTTCTAGTAATGTTTTTTCTCTCTCCTTCCTGGATATGCTTCTGTCTATATACAGTTCTATAAGACCATGGTGAATTCAGACATATTAGCTTTTCCTTCTGAAAGTGGGATATGTACTTGGTGCTGCCACTAAATGTTCTGAATATAACTGAAAAAGAGTGTGAGAAAGAGGTGAGAAGTCAATTTCCAGATATTACTGGTGGTCCCTATACCTTAGTGCTTTTTGAATGAAGGAGCATTTTGTAAGGACCTCTCTTTGTTAACATTGAAATGATTGCTTTTCCTTATCTCTTTCCTTTTTCTGAAACAGTATTTAGATTGGGTCTCTGCAATCACTTGGGAGACAACAGGGGAGGAAAGGGGAAAATGCCGCCCAAAAGTTCTCTTACTATGATCACAGAAATAAAGCTTTTGTCAGACCTGTCCTAAATGGTGTTATCATGCACGTGACATCCCCAGATTCTCTACCACCTACCTGGTCATACATTGGCTACACTCCAAGTTGTCTGGATCCTGAAATCAACAGCACTTGGATTACTCCATAGGGGTACAGGAAAAGTTACATCATACCTGTCATTTGGATTCAGAAAACATCTCACAAGTTTGACCTTTCTAGAAGTATCGTGAATAAATACAAATATTTGTACATGGGTCTGTCACCGAAATTGGGAATCAAACCTCTTAACACCAATGTAGTATTAAGAAGCAGGCACTCCTTTACTGCAGCGCTGGGTGCTCAGTGGCATCTCCACAAATCAAGCACACCTGTGTAGATTTTACCGTTACATTTATACACAAAATTACAAGGTTGTACACTCCCAGTTACAATTATTGGTTAGTAATTTGCATTTAATTGTAATATTTGCCGTGTCATCCTTTTCTGTTACTACGCATGTGCAGGGGAAGGGTCTTCACCTGGGCAAGGATCTTCTTGACCTGTGGGCATGATTTTTAGTATTATAATGTTCAGGACACCTTAAAAGTAAGTTTTGTTGCCAAGTTGAATGGCTGGATATCGGCCTTGCCAAGCTGTCCAATAACTCATCCTATACACAATAGAACCCAGGTGCTCTGGTTATCGTCTGGAGAGTAAGGACTAAGGGTATTATGGTCTATAGCATAGGGACTTCAAGTAACAGTCTTGGATAACAAGCAGCACAGCAATTCATACGTCATTGGTTAATAACTGTTAACATAATTCTAACATGGAGGTTAACTCCTTAAAATCAAAACGCTCTTTTAACTAACTGTTACATGAACACAAAATATAGAAAGATTCAGTAAAATCTTAAGATAATCTGCAACAGGTCTGCCTGATCAGAAAGTTTCAAAGTAGGTCCAATAGCTAGCCTGAAAAAACTTACATACACTCATAAGACAGACAATTTGTAACTCATAAGACAGACAGATTATTTGTAAAAATAATCCAGATACCCTATTATATTAGCTGTCATTTAATATTCTTTATTTATCATTTATTTTTTAAAGCTGCATATGCTAGTAACTCTTATGAATGCAGCAAGTGAAAAACATTCATACAGAATAAAATTATCCTTAAAGAATAACCAGAATAATATTTCTGATTCGAAAAACCCACAGAAAGAACCATTGTCTTTCCTGGAAAGAAAAAATTTGTCTATCCTGAGGTTAGACATGGAACAAAATGCAAGGAGATGCATGCAATTTCCCTTAAGTAACTAGTTATGGACACACCTTCTGCAGGCAGGTCTGCTGCCTCTCCCTGCCCCAGGAGAGAGGTCTAGGCATTTTCTGCAGTCTGAGGTTTGCACTGCAGCCTCCCTCTCTGGCAGTTCCATCTGGGTGGAGACATTGGCCACCACCAGGGTAGATGATGCAGACCCCGCAGCCGGAGATGCAGCCTTTGCTCTCAAACGAGTGCCCGCCTTCTGCCTTGAGGGTCGGGTAGGTTGAGTGCCATTGACCTGTGTAGATGGTCACGGAGAGGTGCCTGGTTGCTAGGTTATGTGGACTTCAAGCGTCTCCACTTGGCCAATGGAATGCCCTTCCTCTAAAGTGGCACCCTGCCTCCACACCCTCCTGGTGAGCTGCCACACAAACAGCTGCATCACACCATCATGACTGAATCATGCCATCATGACAGAATCTGCATTGAAAATACAGAGCTTGTGTTATCTGATGGGTTACAGTGAACTTTGCAAGTTACCTTAGAATATGCTATTTAATGTCAGAGCAATAATACTGGTGGACAGAATACATTCTTACTGTGTCCTGTTCAACAGGGTTAAGTTCTCCCTTACGTTATTTCTTTATTCATATTATAATAGTTTCCCGTAACACAAACAGCCAAGCAACCCTAAGCTGTTTAAAGACTAGAAATAAAAAAACCATCCTTCTACCACCACAACCATTGCTGTTTCTCAAAGCAGGCTTTTTTCTGTGTAGATTGCAAAGACTACCTGAGACAACTACTAGCTATGAAAATTCCATAACAAAATGACTTGTTAAAATATGCTGCTCCAGCTTCATGACTGAAGTAATGAGTTTTGTTTAAATATTAGTATTAAACCCCTCTAGTGCCTGAGATAAGCTACATTCTTTGGGTTTTTTTGTGAACTGTGGCAAGGCAACAAATATGAAGTTTTGGGGGTTTAGGAAGTGGATGACCTTCTGTGAATAATTAAACATTTGAAATAAAGGATCACAAAAGGTTTTGTGATAGAGTCCTGAAAACCCCACAGGGAGATTATAAAGACTTTAATTTTTTTCTAGAGACTAGAGCACATGCAGCTGAAAAAGTCACCTTCGCTCAAAAAGGTCGTCTAGTCCAAGAAAGCTTCTTCATTCCTGTAGATTATTACATATAATGTATTTTTTCCAGAGAAAATAAGACTCCTTTCTTCAAAATCTCAAGTGTTCATAGTTTTAAATATATGAGCCATATAATAAGGTTTGACAATTAAGTTATTAAGTAATAGTCTCTAATAATGATTCATCTGATAGTAAAGGTGTTTGTAGAAAAGACAACTGAAAAGGAGGTCTGATAAATGCTTAGGTTTTTAAAAGACCATTGTAAAGACAAAAATGAACAAATAAGATACTATTCCCTGTCCCCAATGACTAACAAGAAGTAATGTATTAATTCCTACTAAGGAAAATTTTTGTTGGAGTGTCGATAATGACCTTAAATGTAATAAAACACAGGAGATTTTTGAGACAGTGTTGGACAAGAAAGGCAGTAAAGACGTTCAGCTATACTACTATTAGTATCTAAGTCTTCTTCAATACTAACTTGGATAAATGTACACATATATAGGTCTGTGGGTTATTTTAATGGGAAATATCATGTATCTTAGGAAGCATTCCAGAAGGCATTATTTTTTAAATTCTTGTCCTTGCCTTGAAAAGTCAATATAACTCTAAGTTATGCACTCCTATTGTAGTTTTCCAGACTGTAATTTTTTTCTTTTCTCAGTAATAAACTACTAAATTTTTATAAGAATAGTTAAGGTTGCAAGAGACCTCTGTGTGTCATTCAGGGTATTACCATAAGACATAGTTAAATGTATATTTCCTTAATTACTCATGAGGAGTAAAACTTAACTTGGAATATATTTTGCATTGGAAGGGAAAAAGCTGAAGTTATTTTTTGCTTTGTTTGTAAACAAGGTCTATAATAGAATTAAATAATTGTTTATAATCTGACATGGTGTAATATGGCTTTTGAAGTTTTTATGTACTATTCCTGACACTTAAACATGAATGTATAGGGTGTTGAAATGTAAATGTAAAACAATATTTTAACTAAAAGTGATCTAAGCCTTTTGCTAACATAAAATCCTTAAATTGTTTTAATGCCAAATGATTGCAAAAAAAAAAGAGGCTCAAGAGAGTCAAAAGGCTAGTACTTTCCATACTGAGATATGTAAAAGGATAAAGATCAATAATTCTACACATTTTTTAAAAGAAGCTAATTCATGCAATTATGAGAAAATGTTCAATATGCACATTTGGGAAATAAGGAAATAGGATGATAGGAAAGATGGAACAAATTGTAGTTAATTCCAGAAATGTATTCTTTTGCAGTTGTGAATTAAAGAACTGCCATATTTTGAGATTTTTAATAACTTTTCCACTAATGTTAGTATTGAATCAGTCCACTGAAGAAAACATTATAGCACTGAAGTTGCTTCACAGTAGCTGCATAGGAGTTAAAGCAAATTTGAGCATGTTGCAACAGATTATCTGTCATGATCATCTTAATATTAGATTGGGAGTTACCTAAAATATTGGGTTTCCTTCTCAGCAAAAATCTTGTATATATTGCCATAGGGAATATGGTGAGAGTGGATGCACTCCCACTCCATCCTCATGTAAAAGTGTGTTTCATACATGTAAGTATTAATGATGGAATTAAACTTTTCTGCTTTAGCAAACATTGGGCAGAAAAGGAATCTCAAGATGGCTTTATTTGCAAAAAAATAAAATGTTTGTCTTTATTTCCTTTTTTAACTATTATTTTATAAATTCTTTCTTTAACTTTTCAGTGGAAAATTGAATATTTCCCCACAGAGTTAAAAAAAAACAACAACCAACCAAACAACCAAACAAAAAAAAAAAAAACACAAAAAAAGAAGAAAAAGCAACATAAACCCAACTCTGATCTGTCAAAAATAGTTACAATGTTTAAATTTTGCTGAGTCTGCATTTCAAAGTTTGCAACACTGTCAAGACCTCATAGTAAAAATGCACAAATAATAATGGCAATGATAATGATAATAACAGGACCAATAGTAATAACAACAGTAAAGAAAAAGGGTCTGAGTGTTAGACCAACTTTTATGATCTCTGTCCTTTATATTTAGTCCACTGAAAAGACACAGTGGCTTTCAAGTCTTGCTATTTTCCAGAAAGGTCTCAAGTATCAAGAAATCATCTCTGCAGAAATCATCTCAAATGGAAATTACAGAGATTTGCTGTAGGTCTGCCATATTTAGCCTCTCAGAGAGGGAAAGGGAAAGGATGAAGAGGGAGACTTGCAGAAAGAGAACATTTGGATTGACTGAGTGATAACTGGGATGAAGTGGGGGCCTCACAGCTTGGTGTTGGTTCAGTAAAAGCCAGAAAGACTCTTAGACATTTGTACCAAATCCCCTGCCCTGTACTGAACCACCAGACCCCACTGGCCTTCCAGAATTGACATTCTTTGTAAAGGGCCAATCAAACACAATTGACTTAGTCCCACCTCGCCATGAGTATAAACCTGACATTTAGAATTCTCTGTTTTGAGGATGTGAATTCCAACTACTGGATGGTTCAACAGGCCTGGATCTCTCTCCCCCGAGGCAAGGATGCCTCTTTGGTGATACTTGCACCTCCAACTACATCAGATGTTACCCAAGACAGTATCATTAAAAAAAAAAAAAAAAAGTGTTTAACACAGCTCAATTTTTGTAATAATTTATCAATGGCAATTCCAAATTTGTTATATCTGTTGCCTTAATAAATATTTTTTTTCACCTTTTCGAAACTGTTCCAGTGAGGGTCCTTGAGAAGGCTCTGACAGGCAAACATTGACTTTGATGAGTGGCTGTATGTATAATCCTTTATACCTAAACCATTGACCCAGTCTGAGACTAGCATTGGATCTAGCCATACCTAGACTCCTCTCTGAGAAGGAGTTTAGAAAGCAAGAGGATCCTTTCTGAACCTTGTGATTCAGTGGCAGGGTATTTTTCCCCCTGGCCACACACCAGACTTGTACCCATAGCACTACACTAACAAACTGCACCCTAGTGCCAGAAGGGCATTTTGTGTACTTCAGAAGAAAAGAAAGGGCAAATACCAGGTAGTATTGACTAGACTGACCTGCTGTAGGGAATATTATCCCTAATTAGTATATTAACTGACCCATAAAACCTCTTCAAGTTCATGGATCAATCTCTGATCCTATTTTATTTAACAGTGGAGTATTATCCCTATCTATAATTTCCATTTAGCTGCACATAGCTGGTGACTGTCACTTGCACAGCAGCCCAGCTTTGTACCCTGAGACACACTGTCTCATCTGTGATGAGCTATTATGTTATTTAAGACCCTGAACTGTCGGTTCTGCACCAACATTATGTAAGAATTTTAGCCTCAGATGGCATATAAAAACATAGAAACCCAAAATCAGAATTGCACTTGTAATAGGGTTAAGCATTATGACCCAAACAGGCCTACTTCATGAGCACAGAATGATCCAGAATATGAAGTATTTGTCTCAATGGAACTTAGAGGTTTTCTTATCAGAGTCCAGAATTTTGTGATCAAAAATATTAAAATAGCAGTTAGACCTTTTAATGGTTTCTATATATGAGTTAGGCATCTAACATAATTGTTTGCAGTCATGTCATGCATGACATGCATAATGTCAGTGAAGTTTTGACTTCATAATGTCAGATGATTTGCCATGATAATTAAAAATGTATTTACAGTGAAAACAGAATCATTAAACATAAAATATAAAAAGACCTCAAACTTTAAAGTTTTGATCTCTTAGAGAATGAGGAATGAAAACAGTAATCTGATTATACAAAATAATGTAGAAATATCTGCTTTTCCTCTTACTGTTAGGTGTTATATTTCTAATGAATATGTTTCCATTTACCCAAGCTTTTATCTACACTTATTACATACTGCGAGAGCATGGTTCATCAGGGAAGAAGGAAATAAGCAGACAGTAAACGGAAGGTCTATGCCAGACATATACTCCCACTTTGGACACTGTAGAGGAATCCTTTTAATGAGATAGCTTTCCTAGCCCCTGGTAGAGGGAAAGTAGGTTTAATGGGCTGATGTGCAGGGAAAGCACATGGCTATGCAAATATCACCTATCAGACAGCACTGCAGGAAAGCACAAAGCATCCTGTGGATCCAGGGCAAGAACTAGTATCTCCCATCACCATTCCATGCTTTCATTCCTGAAATAAAGGGAGAATCAAGGACAAATTGATAGGAATCAAAATCTCATATCTGCTTGGGCCTGGTCACAGGGCAAAGTTATACCTTTAAAATGGATGTACATTCTTACACTGCAGGTTCACATAGTTGAGGAATTTGTAAAGAGACATGACAGGAAAACTTAAAAAAGCTGAACACATAGTGCTATGCCTACAGACTTTCTGTGCCAGGGCAGACAAACATGGTGAGCTTATTTGGGGTAGCCTGTATTTTTCTGGATAAAATGTTAAAATGAGGATTTCAGCAAACTAAAAAAAATAGAAAAGGAGTTTAGAAAAGCTAAAAATCTTCCTTAATATCTACTACAACATACCATGTGCCTTACTAACCATATATTATACTAAACTGAAGCAGTTTATGAAATCCCCAGGTCAATAAACGTCAAAATAAAAATGGTTACGTGTAGCTATCGGAGCATTGCTAGCAGATGTGAAACTGAATAAAGAAAAAACCACAACACATACACACACATATACAAAAGATGATGGACATGTTTGAACAGAATATAAGAAAGCTTGAGGTCTTTATCAAACCACGCAGCCACTCGCTCACTCCTACAGCAGGACTGGGGAAAGAATCAGAAGGGTAAAGTGACAAAACTCGTGGGTTGAGATGAAGACAGTTTAATAGGTACAGCAAAAGCCATGCACACCAGCAAAGCAAAACAAGGAATTAATTCACTACTTCCTGTCAGCAGGCACGTGTTCAGCTATGACCAGGAAAGCAGGGCTCCATAATACTAACAATTACTTGGGAAGACAAATGCCATCCCTCTAAATGACCCCCTCCTTCCTTCTTCTTCCTTGAGCTTTATATGCTGAGCATGACATCACATGATTAGAAATATCCCTTTGGTTGGTTGGGGTCAGCTGTCCCAGCTGTGTCCTCTCCCAGCTTCTAGTGCACCCCCGGCCTGCTTGCTGGTGTGGCAGAGTGAGGAGTAGAAAAGGCCTTGGCTCTGTGTGAGCACTGCTCAGCAATAAAAAACATCCCCGAATTATCAACATTGTTCCCAGCATGAATCCAAACCATAGCCCCATACTAGCTAGTATGAAGAAAATTAACTCTACTCCAGCCAAAACCAGCACAAAAGAAAAATAAAAAACCCGACCAACCAAAAATCCCGCAATATTTGCTTCTGTTTCTTCCTTTTATGCTATGAGTTACTAAAATAACTGTTGTGGTTTAACCCCAGTTGGCAACTAAGTACCACGCAGCTGCTCTGTCTCTCTCCTCTGTCCCTGGTGGGATGGGGAGAGAATCAGCAAAAAGGTAAAATTCATGGGTTGAGAGAAGAACAATTTAATAATCAAAGAAAATATAATAATAACAACAATTATAATAACAATAACAACAACAACAATTGCAATGAGAAGGATGGAGAAAGGGGAGAGGAATAAAATCCAAAGAGAAGGGAGAAAAAATCCCCAGCAAGTGATGCACAATAGAACTGCTCACCATCTGCTGACCAATGCCCAGGCAGTCCCCCAGCAGTCATCAGCCCAACCTTGCAAGCCTCCCGCAGTTAATGAACTCAGCATGACATTCTATAGCATGGAATATCCCTTTGGCTAGTTCAGGTCACCTGTCCTGGCTGTGTCCCCTCCTAATCTTATGTGTTTCTCCAGCCCTCTCGCTGGCAGGGCCTAAGAAACTCAAAAGTCCTTGGCTCAGTATAAACATCACCCAGCAACAACTAAAACCATCAGTGTGCTATCCACCCTGTTCTCATACAAAATCCAAAGCACAGCATTCTATCAGCTTTGATACAATTTTTAAAAGAAAATTAACTCTATCCCAGCTGAAACCAGGACAGTGATCTTAGGTTTTTACAGTAAGATAACATAAGCAACCACCTTTCTTTTGGAAAACAAACAAATAAAACTCTTTACTCAGGGGACCATGGTAGGATTGTTGGTTTTGTGGGGTTTTCTTGCAAAAAAGCTCTGTGATTATATTTTACCATGAACAAAGTGAACCATCAATACTTGCCTTCTTTAGGTTTTTGGCAGGTAGTGGATTATACTCTTCTGTAATAGGGATTAAGTAATGAAAAAATATTTGAAATATTTTTATTAATTTATTTGGCCCTTATTGTATTGCTACTTTTGCCAGCCAACATGCTATTCTCTTATTTTGCTGTAACACAAACTTTTAAGTGAGCTAGATAATTTTCATCATATCTTATGCATATTCTTTGTATCATTGTAAGTTTTAATAATTATTATCCATCATTATATTTTATGAAGTTCAGGATACTGATATTGTATTTTTTTAATGCTAAACCCCTCCTGTAACATACAATGCTATATAATAAAATCCATAGGAAAAGTCAATATGAAACAAACACTTCTATGGTACAAGTAAATCTTTTGTACAAGTAAAGATTGGTCAGCATTGAGAGAGTTTAAGTACACAAACATGACAAAAAGCTTTTGTATTCATACGGAAGACTGAATGTCAACAGTTTTGTTCCCTGTATTTCAGAATATTATGTTTGAATCCATCATTCACAAAAACCTGCATGACATATAGGCTCCACAGATCATTGTAGGATAACAGGAAGCTCCTATGATAGATTAATTTTGTTTCATTTTCTAATAGCTGTACTGAGTTGTTGGATGTATGTGCAGTAATTACAAAGCAGCACAGCTGGAAATCTAATCAAACTGAAAAGTCTCTAAGTGGGTAAAAACCCCCAAACTCACAGATCCTTCTAGGCAAGTGAATAAATGCATTTCCTTTAATGATTACTGTTATTTTAATGAGAAAAAAACCCAACAAAAAATAACCCTAAGTAAAAGTTCACTTATTTAATAGATTCCTGTTAGAATTAAAGAGCTGAATTTTAAGGGCTGCTAGTAAGAAGTGTAATATTTTCTTTAAAGTGTTCTTGCTGTTTGAGATATATTAAATCACTGATTTAATGTGTACAAGAGCCAATTTTTAACAGTTTGAAGTCTCATACATGTGCAGATGGCAAAAACTTGAAAATTGCATGTGGGAATTTTTTACTGTATTTCTTTATGTATTTATTTATTGTTTAAGTATTGTTTAAGTAGCTAAATTGTTTTTGACAGCTGGAATGCTTAATTATATTGCTTTTCAAAGAGTCCATATTACCCAAGAGCCAAATTAATAAAAGGTGTAGGATCTTTCAGTTTAGGCTGTGTAACTTCAAATCTTTTTTTATGGAAAAATATGGAAAAAACTAGCTTCAGCCTGAGCAAGCTATCTTCTATAAGTGTCGAACGCTCCCTCCTTGTATTATTCACATCAGGTAATTTGTCATCCTGACCAACTGACTTCTAAAGAAGCGTCTCCTTATACATAACAGTATGGTTGGTTAGTCAGAGGCTATTTTCTAAAGAACCCCTTATGAAGTCTTCTTAATATGCCTGTTTTGCCCTCTCACATGCACATACTTCTCTTGAAGAGCACCATAATGATCTAAAAGAAGTTGCTACACAAGGAAGTTTTATTGAGAAGTATAACTATTCCAGATAGGAATTCCTTGAAGACAGCCTCCCTCTCTATGACTTAAGTCAGGTTAGGGCATCTAAGCAGAGGAATACTCACTGCTGGATTCAAATTGGAGCTAGATGACCGGTGTCAAAATGCTGAAGCTTGGGCTAACCCAGGTATGGTCAGAGGTGGAATTGTCTCAAAAACTAGGGAACTTCTAATTCAACAGAGAAAGATGTTGGAAATCTAAGTATTTCCAGGATTAGCTGGCAGCTACCCAAGGGAATTTTTTTGTTTGCTTAGAATTGCAGTATTATATGCACAGATGTTCAGGCAATGATGTTCTAATTGTCTGTACTCAGTTTCACTCTGCTCGTTATAAGAGTGTAATATTTGCCAGCCATTTTTTCCCCTTCGAATTTATTATAAATAGATGTTCCAAAAAACCCTATTGGGAAACAACACTATTTATCAATTAGATGTAAAGTAACACACCAGAAATAAAGAGTTTTTAAAAGAAAATTAAAACTGAAATCAGAATCAGTGCCACACGGGAACTGGATGAACTTTTGATTGCTTGCTACTGCAATGGAACTAGCAGTATCAACTAAGGCTCAGCATACACAATATTCAAAGGACTGAGCAAGCAGAAATAATTATGTAGATTAATTTAATATGATCTGCATTCCTTTTTGTGTGTGTGTGTGTTTTGGGGTAGATATTTTTTAATTTTTAGTAGGAAATAAAAAATTCTGGAATGAGTGAGTTAAAAATAGCATCAGAGAAAGCTATAGAAACCCTAAGTTGAAGCACATTTTAGTGAATTTTAGGCCACAATATAACAATTTAATTATCTTGAATTTCAGAATAACAGAACTAATTGTTTTAGGTGTTTTTCACCCACAAAGAAGATTTTCAAATAATATTTCTTAATATAACTCAACTGATTGATGGGAAGCTCTGCAAGTATAAAATATCAAGAATTTCTGTAGTAGGGAAGGTGTTGCCCACTTCAGTTGTAATGTAAAATCGTTTGACATTTTTATCTCAGAATGGGATCAAAGTTATGACAGATTTGTGCAAACACAAGAAAGAACTTAAAGTACCTAGGTGGCCCACAAAAACAAACAAATAAACAAAAAGTTTCTACTTCCACATATTGATGTTCACAGCAACATAGAATAACTCAGGTTGGAAGGGACATCAAAAGGTCAACTGGTCCAACATTTCATGGAAAAGGAAGCCCAGACAGGATTATCTAGCTCCCTGTCCAGTTGTGTCTTGAAAACCTCTGGAGTCTACCATAGTCTACCATATTCCTGGAGACGTTGTTCCATTGACTAATTGTTTCCTACTAATAGTAGGAAAAAACCCCAACCCATAGGAATTAACTCTATTAATTATATGATAGAGAAATTATAACTCTAATTTTATCTCTGTGTATTCTTAGACTCTTCAAAATCTGCCTGAAAAATTATACCTACTTTTTGGCAGATGTGCTAAAATCCAATCTCAATTCAAGAAAAAAATCTTTGTTAAAAGAAGTGTCTTAACTGATTCACAAGTATATTTCTTCCTCGAATTAGCCTGAACAATAGGATCTTTTTTGTTATTTTTGCATGGCATCTGTTAGAATGGGATTATGACCAAGCAGGATGTCTAAATATGGGAATAACATAGATGGCAGAGATAAAACATACTGGCACCTGTGACACAAGAAATTTAATCAACTGATTAATAACTTCAATATTGTGTTTTCAAATTCCTTAAATAAAGCCCTACCTATTTTACTCCTACAAAGGTACATAGCTACATACATTCATTCCTACATATGATATCTACTTATTTTGCTCTGTTTTAATCATTAGAGGAAAACACATTAATTAAATTAATCCTTTTGGGTGTGTATTTGAAACATTGCCTAAATGTTATTATAATTTGCTTAATAAAATATGACAATTAACTTAATCTTCCCAAAAGTATGATGCAGTGGATGTAGTTTAATGAATCTTATTGGGAAAAACTCTGCTGTTCAGTGAATATTTGCTGCCACCTGCAGCCAAAATGCAAGAAATGCTTTTCTAGAAATTGTCAAACATTTAATATTCCCCCCTCCTCCCCTCAAGAAAATTTGCTTGTTATGATTAAATAATTTTTAACTAAAGAATTCAAGTGACTACAACTATTGGCTAGAGTAAGCTCCCGGGTAATAAGTTAAGCATTTAATACACATTTTGTTTTTCTGTTGGAATTTTATATTTTTTTTTTAAATATTGCATAGATACTTATAGCTCTTAATTTAATTGGGTTTAATAATAGTTTTTAATAATGTTTTTAAACATAAAATATTATTTTTAAAGGTTTCTGTAGCAGAAAGTAGTGCCCTCTGAAGTGTGAACTTTGAATTTGACTGGACCAAAATTTTTACACTCCAGCTAGCAAATTTTAGTAATATAGCTTTCTCAGTTTCCCACTGCAAAAGACCAGTCTTGCTATCTTTGTATAGTCTTTCATGGACAAGGACTATTGATTTTTTTTTCCTGTTCTATAGATCTCAGCTTCAAACAGCTGATCTCAGCTACTCTGTTCATATCCTATTTCTAATTAATCAAGAAGTGATTAGCTGTTGTGCCCTTTATCCCAAACTCCTCTTAACAATAGATTATTATTTATATGGTACCTACAGAATTTTTCCCTGTAGAAATTTAGATGGAATTTTATAGAATTTTTATTCATATTACTTCAACTAAAAACAAGTTTATAAAATTAGGTAGTATTATAAGAGGGGTGATTTGGAACAACACTGAGCACAGGATCTATAGACAAACATGGAGGGACATAAATGTAGGTAAATGTTTGACTGTAGCATCGATGTGGTTCCATTAAAACATGTTTACATAATCAAACAAAGCAATTTTCTTTTTTTCTGGGCTTTTCTGAAAAGCTCAGAACTTTGCAGAATTATGTCACTGTAGGTCATCCCAGCATGGACAGCATTAAAGAAGACAACTTCTTAGTAGTTTAGGTCACATTTTGCTTGCAATGACTAGTGAGACACTAAATTGTGTCAACAAAAGCCAAAAAGCAAATGAGGAAAATATTTAATGAAAACATACATCAAAACAAATTGCTACTTATTCAGTGTCATTGTTTAAGAATTTCATAGACTAATTCATATTTTCTTCAACATAATTTTCACATAATATGCAGTCTACTTTATTTTCAGTAATAACCATTATTTGTGAAGACAAATTATTAGGTCATAGTGATTGAAATGCTCCATTTTATATAGATTCTACTCTGCAGCTTTCATAATAATTAAATAAATGTTTTCTAGCAATATAATAAATCATGTAGGTCACATTTATCATACATGGTTTTTATTTTCTTCTATTTTCTAATGAGGGAATGAGATCTCGTGTTTCATTTATATCATAGAATCATAGAATCCTCGAGTAGTTTGGTTTGGAAGGGAACTTTAAAGATCATCTACTTCCAACACCCTTGCCATGGACAGGGACATCTCCCACTAGATCAGGTTGCTCAAAGCTCCATCTAGCCCTACCTTGAACACTTCCAATGGTGTGGCATTCACAACTTCTCTGAGCAAGCTGTTTGAGTCTCACCATCCTCACTGTAAAACAATCTTCTTTATGTTTGCCTTATAGTCCCCTTTTAAGTATTGAAAGGTTGTAGCAAGGTCTCCAAAGCAAGGGTGGAGACAGATACAAGGGTGTGGTTTTTTTTATTTCAGTGCACAGGGTTTTATGAATTTATGTTGAAGAACAGAATCAGAATTTTGAGGGAATAATGAGGTTTGATAGGATGGCAATATGTTTATCATTCTCACAGTGATGAATAGGTTTTTCTCCTGGACAGGTGAGTGAAACTAATTAAGTCCATATATATTATTTGGGGAGTCTTAATATAATCAACTATTTGTTCACAGGCTTGCAAAATTACAAAGCTTATGCAGTAGCGATTGCAGTATTCATCATTAAAATGAGACTTGGATTCAAAGCAGAACCGAACATAATTTATCTTATGGGAATTTCTGATGGTTTATTTTACTGGCCATTTAAGTCTAGGGTTTTGGCTCAAATATTTGATCTGTTATAATTGGGCTATTAGATATCTTGTGTTTGTATTGTTTTCAGTCTTTCCTGTTCTTTTTCTAAAACCTGATGAGATTTTAATGATTGCATCAAACCTTTTTTTCTAGGTTTATTTGTAATACATAACAATATATATCTGAAAATTTTTGGTTTGGCCTAACATTTTGTGATATTGTGTACTTATTGTTACAAGCCTTCAGAAGAACTATAAATAAAGTTCAGTCAATGAAAATCTGAATTATGATAATATCTGTATATTATCAGCTTAACAATGGAACAGGAATTTTGTCTTGCCCTGAAGAAGTTACAGTTACATTTGAATAAAGGTAAGTAAAAATGGCAAATAACAGCAATGGAAATAATTTTATTAGATAATGTCAGCTATTACACAGCTGAGGCTTCCAATAATTTCTATAAAATATGTTAAATTTTTTCTTAAAATAATTATAAAATAAAATACTTTATACTGACTGCTGCTGAATCACTGTTTACCCACGGTGGTACCAAGAACATGGGGATGTCAGGGAAGGACTTGTAGCAGTAACTAGTGAAAAAACTCATATAGAAAAGTTATTCCATAAAGAAGAGTGTTTAGAAAAAAAACCAAACATATATATTCCACCCCCCCACCCCCCACCCCCTTTTTCTTTTCCTTGGTGTTAGACCTTCATCTGAAAAGTTGTTTTATGATGCCACTGACTAGTCATTCATTGGAAAAGGATTTTTTTCTTGGTATTCAGAGACTGAAGAAATCCTAAGATTGAATTACATTTAGAGGTAGGTTTTCCCTGTATATAAAAATAGTAACTATAATGAGAGGGTTTTTAAGTCTCAGATAGTATGTAGAACATTTCTAGTGTCAGGGACACTTGTACAGTGAAAAATTTGCTCTTCATTTTTTATTTGCAATATTATCGTATACATGACTGAAGAATTAGGAAAAAAAGAACCCCAGATATATTAAGCACAAAAAAATGTCAAGAAAAAAAACACCTGTATTTAAAATGTGATTCATTGTTTTGTATTGAGTTGTGATTAGGAAACATTGGATATATTTGATAGACCTCCTATGCAGAGCTTAATTAATAAGATATATAATTTGGCACTATGTTTGCCTCTGTAGTCTTCAAATGCCTTAAAAGAAAGGAAAAAAAAAGGCCTTTCTTATTAATCAGAATGAAAGGATCTGCACTGGCTAAGCACTTTTTTCCCAATAAAAGCTATTTGTTGCCTATTAGCAACTCGTGGTTACTATGGTTCCTTCCCATAAAACCTACTTTGGTACCCATGAAGAGCTCATGGTTACCACAGAAGGTGTCTGAGAGGGCTGTGAGTGCTGATGGGCTCTGCATACCTCCAACCCCAGGGTTCAGCTGTGGTGCCCCCAGGTGGCACTGGTACATCAAAAATGGGTGAACTGGGGACAAGCAGCATGAGGGAGAGCTGGAAGAAGGTTCACCAGGGCCTCCTTACCCTCCTTGGAAGCTGTATTTGCGCTGAAGCACTCCTACCTGGTCTCTGCCTGAGCTACATACCAAGCGTGTTAGGGCTGAGCTGCACACCAAGCATGTTAGGCCTGGTCATCTGCTTTCTTGATGCCAGCCTTGACTTCCCAGGTTGGCCTCAGGCCTGCCTGGTCCCTGTGGACTTGCCTGGACATCAGTAGGCTCTCAGCTGACCCCATTCATCATCCCCCATCCAAGCCCTGCTCTCCTGGACCGGTACCATGAGACTGCACCTGTTTGTGAGTTGCTGCCCTGCCCTCACCCTCAGCACCTGTCTCCTTGCCCTTGACAGCTTCTCGATGTCACTGTTCCCTTACACTGGCATAGGAAGCATAACAAGTAGCAAAGACAAGTTAGAAAAGCAGGAAATTTGAACTAGGTATTGAAATAACTACTTCCCTGTGAGGGTGGTTGTCCTGGTTTCAGCTGGGATAGTTAACTTTCTTCTTAGTAGCTGGTGCAGTGCTGTGTTTTGGATTTGGTGTGAGAACAATGTTGATAGCACACTGATGGGTTTGGTTGTTGCTGGGTGATGTTTATACTCAGTCAAGGACTTTTCAGTTTCTCGGACCCTGCTAGTGAAAGGCTGGAGGGGCACGGGGAATTGGGAGGGGACACAGCCAGGGCAGCTGACCCAAACTAGCCAAAGGGATATCCCATACCATGGGGCGTCATGCTGAGTGTATAAGCTGGGGGAAGAAGAAGGAAGGGGAGGACATTTGGCATTATGGCGTTTGTCTTCCCAAGTAACCATTATGTGTGCTGGAGCCCTGCTTCCCTGGGGATGGCTGAACACCTGCCTGCCCATGGGAAGTGGTGAATGAATTCCTTGTTTTGCTTTGCTTGTGTGTGCGGTTTTTGCTTTACCTATTAAATTGTTCTTACCTCAACCCTTGAGTTTTACATTCCTTTCTGATTCTGCCCCCCACCCCTCTGCGTGAAGGGGGAGTGAGCGAGTGGCTGCGTGGTGCTTGGTTGCTGGCTGGGGTTAAACCACAACAGTCCTTTTTGGTGCCCAGCAGTGAGGCCCTCTTGCTGGCAGGGCCCAAGAAACTGAAAAATCCTTGGCTTAATATAAACATCATCCAGCAACAGCCAAACCCATCAGTGTGCTATCAACATTGCTCTCACACCAAATCCAAAACACAGCACTGCGCCAGCTACTAAGAAGAAAATTAACTCTATCCCAGCTGAAACCAGGACAGAGGCCAAATACAGGAAGAGGTTGCCCAGAAAGGCATCTCCCACCTCTGGGTGTCATCAGGGCTCAGCTTGACCGGACCTAGAGCACCCTCTTCTGTTTGGCCCTGCTTTGAACAGAAGGCAGTTCCAGATCATCTCCAGAGGTCCTTTCCAACCTATCCTGTGATTACTGAAAATATTTGTGGCAAAGTTCTGCCTCTTAAGTAATCAACAGAAAATATTGTTCTGTGTTTGTACACTAACATTTCTGCCCTCAGGAGGTGACGTCCAACTATAACAGCAGTACCTTGTAATGCCTTGGTTCCAACCAGCTGTGGGTGAACCGAAATTCAAATTTCAAACCTGCAAATTTCAAATGCAGCATGCCAGATTTATTTCTTTCAGTTAATGCGGAAGGCTAAAGTATTTTATTTTTTGGTTAATCCTTCTCAATAAAATACATATCATTGCATAGATTTCTTTATTGTAATTAATGCCTTAAAACGTTGTAATATCCTGACATGTCATTTGATGGAAAAATATGAACCATGTTTTTATAATTTATATCAGAAAATTTGGACTCCCAAAAGTCTGTTTAAAATGCAGGGGGTCGTTATATTAACTGTAACAGTTGTCTTAATATATACATATTTATGAACTATAGATCTCTGTACTATATTCACTTTTGTATCAGCATGTATGTTAAAATGAATCTTTGCAACCAATATACCTATGTGAACTTCTGGTGTCTCTGTGGTCATTCAGGATTTTACTAATAAGGAAGTGAGGGTGACACAAAGCCACTATACAGCATTACTTGCCTTACAGAAAAAGATAAATGCAATTTCATCGTATTTGTTCCCAAAATACACAAAAAGATTGAACTGACTGTGTCTATTAGTCATATGTCCAAGATTAAGGGTCTTTGGTGTTTCAAAGATGACAAAGCTAGCTGTATGAGAGATGAACAGATAGATCCTCTATGATTTTTAAATAAGAATTTTACTTTTCCTTTTTTAAATAAACTTTTTTACAATGAAATGTTAGAGTATCCTAAGAAAATAGTGTAGTCTTTTTTTTAATAGTGTAGTCTTTTTTTTTTTTTTTTTTTAAATCAATATCAAAATCTCAGGAATCAGAAGGATACATATTGTGGGTATTTTTAACTGTTGTATAGTAGTAAGAACATAAGGCTGAAAAGAGGTAATTTTTCAAAACTCAGTCATCTTATTTTAGGATAATTTTGGGGCAATTCTGTTTTCTGTTAAGCTGACAATTAAATAGTAATTCATCTGAAATCAGTAAACTTATTATTCAGAAAGCTGGCATGCAGTTAAGAATCTTAGGTCATGTCTTTAAGTGGATTTGGTATCTAAATCATTACAGTCCATTTACTTTGAAAAATCCTCTGGTCACAGAGTGCTGTTTGGAACCAGAGTTCAGAAAATACAAAGGAGGCTAACACTTCTGTATTTAATCCTTCTACCATCACCCTTCTTTCCCCTTTGAAAAAAAAAAAAAAAAAAAAAAAAAGCGGTAAAAAGGGTCTTCCAAACTCTGGCTACTGCATAAAAATCTTTCTGATTGTTTTAAAATGCTGCACTTTTGTGCAGCACAGCTTAATTATTCACTTGAGTGCTGTCTTTTAGAAGCATGAGGTGTTAATTACTATGCCAAAATTTATTTTTAAATCTGAAATTCTGTTTGGATGTGCAGTTCATTTCTTTCAATTAATTCAGCTGCAATGTGTGCCTTGCTTTCTGCCCTCCGCATTACAATAGCAGTGACTTCCTTGCCTCTGTGGGCACCTAGCCAGAAAGACAAACTAACCCCAGTGTCTCCCTGCCCTTTCACTGCCACCTCAATGGACTATTGCTGTCAGCAGTAAAAATACAATAAATTGAGACTCTTTCTTCAGTAGAAATCCTATGACAGAATTAAGGAGTACTTTAATATTTTACAAGAGACTGAGACCATCTGTTAAGATCCAGCTGGATGGCTTTTTGTCTAATAGAGTGGAAATGCATCTTGTGACTATCTATTCAGGTGGTTTCCTCAGCTGTCTTTCCCATTGTTAATCTTTCAGTAATCACATTCTCTATCACGGAGCAGTCAGAGCAATTTCCGCTCTCAGGTCAAACCTTAGGGGTTATGCTTTTAATTTATTTAGTTAATTACCAACTTGCTCATTTAAGTAATGTCCTGTTAAGCTTTACCCAGAGGGAAGGAAAAGAGGAGGAATATTGGAGTGGAGAAGGCATTTCTGCTTGAAAAGGGCAAATTTAGGACTCAGATGTCATACTGCTAAGTAAAGAGCAACAGAAAGGTTAGGAGATATTGAAAGTTCGTCTTCCCAGGATATTTTGTGATGCTGCATATGCTGCCATGGTAAAAAAAAAAAAAAAAAAAAAAAAAAAAAAAGACAAAAAAAAAGTGGATTATCTATTCACTAAACTGCAAAAGAGGTGTTTTGCCATATCCATCAACCTTGGATACCAACTTCATGAAGTTCATCCCACATTTTCATTTTATGCTTCAGAAGCATTGCCAAAGATAGTATAAAATACCTGTTTACCTTCATGTAAATAGAGTTGCTACCCTGGCGGGTATTCATATGCTCATAAGTTGACTCAAGGAATTAATGACTGAGTGAAGTTCACCTTTGTACTGACTTTCTTTATATATATGATCATTATGGTCTCTTGCAACTTCCAAGTCAGCATCCTGTGACTTTTAATCCTGTTTTCACTTTAAAATATCCTACTAACTGTAGTGGTATGGCTTTAGTGGGGTCTGTAAAACAAAATGTATGCTTAAAATCCTTCAATGGTTCTAGATATTAAAAAAATACATCTCGTATAGGTAAGAAAATCTGAACAAATATTTTTGGTTTTTTTTCTGTACAAAATTGAAGTATCTTACAGTAATTTACTCATCAGTATTGTATCAGTCAGTAAGACATATGGTAGTCCAGTAAAATGGGTAGGCAACAATATATTTGTCCAACCCAAAAGCACAGCCACTATTTACTCTAGAATATGGTAGACTTCAGAGGAACATTTAGGAAGATTAACTTCTAACATTCTTTCTAACACTGAAAGATGAGATTGGCAAAGTCTGGGCTGTTTTATTTCTTGAGACTCATTGTGCCAAAGGCTAAAACCCAACTGTAAAGATTCATGGTCTTCTAAGATACATCAACAGGGATTTCAGTCCTGGGCTATATGCTTAATATTTAATTTGCCAACAATTGCAGGAGAATTACTTTGATTCTTTCATTGGTCTGTGTTCCTGCATTCACTCATCCTGTGGTTTATGGGGACTACGAAGATTCCAAACTCAACCTCACTGGGCAAGCTTTGCAATTCTATGTATGATGGATGTACTCTGTATCCAAGAAACGGACTAAATGTGCTTTAAAAATTTCTGTAATTTCCAGAAACAAGTTGTGCTTCATATGAACTCTGTAAGATGTTTCTCATCACTCAACAATTGTCTGTCCTTGATCACAACATTATTGGGTCATAAAGGTAGAAATGTATAAAGTGGAATAAATCCAATTGTGCTTATTTCTGTTAATGTGTTTTCTCAGTTTATGGTTTAGTCAGAGGAAACAGTCTATGATACAGAGTTAGTAGCTTGGTTGCCAAATTCTATTTTGTCTATAGCCTACAGTGTTGCTATGTTTTAAAATATGAGCACTGCATACATCTGGAAGCATATTTTCCTATTGTGCTAAATAATTAAAATGTAGATAAAGAATTGAGAAGGGGAGGTCTAAGTACTGTGCTTGTGCTGTTATCGGTATATACTCTAGGAGTGATCCTTGCTTCACAAACCAGATAGTTCAAAGCAGCTTGTGCCCACCCTGCTCAGGGCACACTTGGTTCAGAGCAGAGTAACTGCACCCATTCTGCAGGGAACTGGAAAGACTCCCTGCACCTGCCACAGGAGTCTGCTCATCCACCACCATCTCTTCAAGGGAATATGAAAACAGCAAGAGATGGCATGGACATCAGTGTTAACCTTTTTAGATTTTGAATAAAACTGCTTTATCTGTACTAAGATCTCTCAGCACAAGGTTTCCCTGCCTCACAGCTAAGGAACCAACAAGACTTTTGCCACTCTGAATTCCTGCTCCTTATTCCCACACCCTTCCCCAATCTGATATAAGTCGAGATGCACTTTCTCAAAAAAAAAAAAAAAAAAAAAAAGATTTCTTCTTGGCCTATAAAACACCCATTTGGGTCTGAGATATTTTAACAAGTTTTTGATATAGTTTTTAGGCATTGTTTGCCACATTCGTCTTTTATAACATGATATAAAGTATTTATGTTTCTTGCAGTAGGTTATGTCATAAGGGTTAACACTGGCTGAGGCTGGATCTTACAGAGTGATTGCTGCAGAGGGCTGGCTGTTCTAGTCAGTGAATTTAGCAGTGACTTATACAGACAGTGATTCATGAATGGAAACATTACCTACTTTTGTCTAGAGGGCACTACAGTTGTTCCATCTGCAGGGTAGGGGGGAAAAGCAGAAACTGAATTAATGTAATTTGGAGGTCTGGGGTAACAGCACCCTGGAAAGAAAAAGACACAGCCATTAAAATTTATGTCAAAGTATAAAACTGTCTTAATTGTGTGGCTATATTTCTAAGAAAAAATTCTCAACACAAACTTCTTCCATTACTCATGATATTCTTATACTCTTTCAGACGGTCAAACTTTTGCCCCTGAATTGGAGAATTACGGGTTCAATGGATGGACTATTAGATGGATAAGGAATTGCCTGGATGGCCACATCCAAAGAGTTACAATGGTTCAATGTCCAAACAGAAACCACAAAGGGGTGGTGTCTCTCAAGGGTCTGTATTGGGACCAGTACTGTTCAGTCTTTATTAATGACATAGACAGTAGGATTGAGTGCACCCTCAGCAAGTTTGCAGATGACACCAAGCTGAGTGGTGCAGTTGACACACCTGAGGGATGGGATGCCATTCTGAGGAACCTTGACAGGCTTGAGGAATGGGCTGATGCAAAACTCACGAAGTTCAACAAGGACAAGTGCAAGGTCCTGCACTTGGATCAAGACAATCCCCAATATCAATACAGACTAGTGGATGAATGGATTGAGAGTAGCCCTGCAGAGAAGGACTTGGGGGTACTGGTGGATGAAAAGTTAGACATGAACCAGCAATGTGTGCTTGGAGTGCAGAAAACCAACATATCCTGGCCTAGACTGCATAGAAAGAAGCATTGCCAGCAGGTTGAGGGAAGCGATTCTGCCTCTATACTCTGCTTTCATGAAAGCCATGAGGAGTTCTGCACCCAGCTCTGGGGATCTCAACACAAGACATAGGCCTGCTTGTGTGGGGCCAAATGAAGGCTACAGAAATGATCAGACGGCTGGGACACTTCTATGAATAAAGCCTGAAAGAGCTTTTGTTAAGCATGGAGAAAAGAAGGCTCTGAGGAGACCTTATTGCAGACTTTCAATATATAAGGTAGGCTTATAAGCAAGATGGAGAGACATTTTTACCAAAGCCTGTAGTGACAGGACAAAACACAGCAGTTTTAAACTGAACAAGGGTAGGTTCACGTTAGACATATGGAAGAAATTTGTTATGATCGGGGTGGTGAGAAACAGGATCAGGTTGCCCAAGGAAGCTGTGAATGCCCCATCCCTGAAGGTGTTCAAAGTCAGGTTGGATGGGACTTCAAGCAACCCAACTTACTGGAAGATGTCCTTGCCTATGGCAGGGAAGTTGGACTAGATGATCTTTAAAGGTCCCTTCCATCCCACCCTAACTATTCTATGATTCTATGATTCTACAGTATGGAATGCATTTAGAGAGGAGTTCTACACAGAAGTAGAGCCAATCTGAAGATATTTTATTTTAAATTAAAAAACCCCAACCAACCAAACCACAACCCCCCTGAAAATTAAAGTTCAAAGATAAACTCACAGAACGCATTACTAAGTCATTTTCCACATTTGGAGTGAAAGAGAAAATTGAGAACCAACTTTAAAAAGACAAGACATGAAAATAGAATTGATGTAATACATAGTATATATATCTAAGTATTGTACTCATTATATTATGAGACATCTTTATTTCAGGTGGCACAGAGGTGTAGGCTGTTCATTAATGTTTTTATAGCTTGAAAGTACAAACTTTTTCTTTTAAGAAAATTTTCAGTGTAAAATGAGAAATTTCACCTTCATCACATTTTCAAGTTTTAGTCATTTTTTTCCCACTTTAGGCAAGTCTTCCACTCAAATGAAAAAATAGCAAATTGCTTGCAATTTCTTCTTCCTCTTTAACTGGAACAGAATAAAATAGCTTTTGAAAAACTGACAGATTAATATACAGTCTCAAACAGGAAAGCCAATTAGTGCAAGTTAAGCAAGATATAAAAGACAAATGATAAAAGCTAGGTCATCTCAGTGAGCACTTAGGAGGATGGGTAGGTAATGCATCACTCAATCATTTTGTGTCCTAAGAAAGGTAATAATATCATGCACATTAGAGTTTTTGTGCTCTCTCACACATACACTCACATCACACAGACTCTATATACTATTTAAGGATTTCGGGGGTTGTTTTTGTTTGGGGTTTGTGGTTTTTGGTTTGTTTGTTTTTTTGTGGGTTTTTTTTCCCCTTCTCTTTATGCCCTGTTTATTTAATAAACACAAAATACCAAATCCACACAAATTTTCTGCCCATAGGCTTTCCCTTTTCTTCATTTTCATTTCCCTTTTCCCATTTCTTCAGGAGCTGAACACAGGCATCTAAATGAGTGTTTTGTCTCAATTCCATATGTGTGTGTTCAGTACAGTTGTGGTATAATGTCCCAATTGATCAATGTAACTTATTGACCTAGCTGCAATGATGTAACTCTAATTAAAGTGTGATTAAAGACCATGATTACTAATTTTACTTAAGTAGACAGACTGTATTCCATAGCAACTAAAAGCAGAATTATACTTCTAAACCTCCAGAGTTTCATAATCATGATGTGAAATCCAGGAAAACTGTGACCGCTTAAATCTGACTTCGACATTTACTGGTAGAAAATAATTTGACAGAACTATCAGAAATCTCATTTTAAAAATCTCTGTTTGATTAGTGTTATTCAATGATTTCACAATTAAATGTATGTGTAGGGAACACATTTTAAAGGATTGTGAGAAGTTTCTAGACAATGTATAAATAATAAAATCACACATAGTAAAAGGACAGCTCCTGTCCAAGAAAGTTTAATAATCCAAAGGAATTATACAGATAATGAGAAGGACTACAGAACCCAAGTGATCTGCAGACAGTCAGTTAACAGTTTAAAAGTGGATTTGAGTGTCTTGACTTCTGGGCCACTGGCTTAACCTTGTCTCCTTTGCCTTAGAGATATTTCAGAATCGCTTAACTAGCATCCCATACATCCCAGGGACAATTTTGAAAGTTAATGTCAAGGACCGCTTCATAAATGGAAGATTGATTAAATTTAATACTTTTTCAAATGACTGTTGTGAAATCAAACTCCCCATTACCTCTTCTAATGACCTTTAATGTTTCATGTGTATTAACTGGAGGATGAAATTGCTGAAGGACAAATTTATGTTTCTCAAATTATATGTCAAAGGTTACAGAAAAAAAATTACATTGGCTCTGAACTTTGTTGGAGAACAGGATAGTTTTGTAGTAATCCTAAATAGAGACTAAAAGGAACTACATTCCAGTTTCAACTTATGCTGTTATTCTTTTCAAGGCAATATTTGAGAATTAGAATATGACTTTTTTTCATATTCTTATACCTCGAGGATACTTCTGTGATCATTCCCCCATTTTTTTTTCTGATGTTACACCACATTTCTTTCTCATCAAAACACTCAATAACAAACTGCACTGAAAATTGTGTTAATTTCTAATCAAAACCTAATGAAAGACTTGATTCAGCAAGGAATGTATAAGCGTATAAATAAATGTACAAATTGTAATTTAGAAGTCAGTGAATTTATTTGCATTCTGGATATATATAAGCTACATGGAGTCCTAGTTTACTCTGTTTAACCAGTCAGAATAAACATGTTCATCTTTACTTTTTCCATATCAATTAAAGTCCCTGACAACCTTTTAACTGTATGCAGAGATTCCTTATGTCCCATGGTATAATATAAACTTCAGAGTGCCATGCATGTATTTCTTTAATGAATCCAGTTGTCACTTGTTTGAGTTTCTTCTCTGTGTGGATATAATACAAATATAATGTGATTTCAGGAAATGTTCCAATTGTGCTAAAGTTCTGGAATTATAATACTTGATTACCTGTGGGAGGCAAGGTCTTAATCTGAATTCATGAGCTTATAAATTCTTAAAGGCTGAATGCTCAGCAGGTGTAATGCAACACAGATTCATTAAAACTAGTGGAAGTAGGCAAATTTACATAGTCTGAGGATCTGTCCCTTAATATTTAATCTAGTTTCCCAAATGATTTTTCTAATTGCCCAGATTTACAGCTATCTGGCAGTTACAGTGGGAGGGTTATCAAATATTTAATTAAATTGTGAAGTCACAGCCATATTTTATTTCAAAACAATCCCAAATGGTTTAAATCAATTTGTTAAATACTAAAATTTTAAACACTAACAGGCCCAACTTCTTGGTCTGTATCAGTTAGCTTGGCATCATTCTGTGAAAGTCCACTTCTGGTTTAAATAAAGAGATCAAAGCAAACATTTCCTGCCTAATTACTTACATTTCTTCCCACAGTCACTGATTATTTTTTTTTTAAGTTTCTGTTGTTTCCAGATGAACTTACAGCCAAAACCCACCTGTTGTGAGAGTTTTCAAAATCACCTCTATGTTGTTGGTTTTTTGGTTTCTTTCCCCAAGGGAAAAAAATTAGAGACATTTGTATTTCTTTAATTGGACTTGAGAATAGGATTGAAGAGACTATATGCTTTAAGCAAAACTCTGGAGTCAGAGTTGTTGTAATACTAAAAGAAAAGCAGAATAAGCAAAATTTCTTTTAACAACTTATGGTGCGTCTTTGTTGCCAGAGAACAATGTGCACATTCATTTGTGCACACTGAGTATTGTTGTCTGTATAGTGGGTCCTCATTTATCGGTAATGATATGAAAGTAGGTTTCTCCTCAGGAAGGCTATCTTTACACACAGATATATATATATATATATATATACACACACACTTTTTTTTTTTTCTCTTCGCAGAAAGAAGAGTTCAGATGAAAGTCAGAGCTTTGAGAATAGTTAGAAAGCCTCTAAGAAACTGATTGTTTGCAAAGAAGCATAAATGATAAATGATAATTAATAGTTAAACTCTCGATACATAGTCTGGCATTCTTGCATTAAGCCTAAACAGGTTATGTTTAGTCTGGGTGATGACAAAGGTCCATAAAATAACAGATTAAAGTAAATGGAAATAAATATGAAGTGATACACTGCATTGGACTGAGGTATGAGCTAAGCCCCACACAGCCACTCACTAGCTCACCCACAGTAGGATGGGGGAGAGAACTGGAAGGGTAAAAGTGATAAAACTTGTGGGTTGATAAAGACAATTTAATAAGTAAAAGAGAAAAAAGAAAAAAAATAAAGGCAAAGTAATGCAAAAGCAATAGCTCACCAGCCAACTGATGCCCACTCAGACCCTGAGTAATGGTAATCTTTGGTAAACTCTTCATCAGCTTTTATTGCTGAGCATGACATCATATGGTCCGGAATACACCTTTCTTCAGCTGGGGTCACCTGTGTCGGCTGTGTCACCTCCCAGCCTCCCACGCACTCCCAGCCTATTGTCCTTGGGTTGAAGGGGAGAGCATGAGAGCAGACTGAGAAACAGAAAAGGCCTTGATGCTGTATAAACACTGTTCAGCAAGTTCAAGGCATCAGTGTGTTATCAACAATGTTTTACTCACAAATCCAAAACATAACACCATACAGGCTGTTATGAAGAAAATTAACCCCAGAAGGGAAAGTTCAGAGAGGTGGAGAAAGATGAACAAGGGTTTAGAAAAGCCTCTGTATACAGAATGACGAAACTCTTCAGACTAGAATGGGTTACTGAGGAGATACATGATAGAATTATATCAAAACATGAAAGGCATAAAGATTATGAAGAGTGAAGAGTATTCACTTTCTTTTCAAATAGAAGACAGAGTTCAAAAGAAAGTAGCGACTGACAGTTTGAAACAGGTGGCACTACAAACATTAAGCAATAGTTCTTTTTTCTTTGGAATGTTGTGGATACTAAGTTTAAGAAAATTGAAGTCTTGGGGAAAAACAAATGAGAAAAATCCATGGAGAGCAAAGAAATACAGAAATGTGATGACTTTAGGTATTTTCCAGGCATGATTGTTTTGGATGCTGTGATAGTATTCAGGAGGAGCATGATTTCATAATTGACTTTTTCTTAGGCATTTGCCTTTGGTTCCTGATGAAGACAAGATGAAAGATAAGATAGATGGATTTTTTTTAATCCCAGTACCAACACTTTTATGTTTAATTATTTTTTTCTTCATCCTCTAGAACGAGCGTTTTCATCCAAACAAGTATAATGTAGTTTTTACATTGGTGTTTAAATGTGCTCCCCAAGAAAGTTTGCTTTCAGTGTTTGTTATAAAGAATGCTGCTTTTTATTCCCATTATTTTGCCAGTAAAAGTTTCTCCCTGTAGCAGATGGACAGGACAAGAAATTGGAGTTTGACAAGAAGATCCAGATTTGAAGCAGTAATAAGAATATGATTAATGTTACAGAAAGAAAAAAAAGGTATTTATTTTAATTTGATAGATTTTGATGCTGCAAAAGACAATGTCTGGTTAGTTATAAGAAAAGGTTAAAGCTTAATTTTCACACTGCTAAACAGCTCTCAATGCTAAATGGCATCAGATATGTTAGCTCATGATTTGCTTCTGTCTTGATACTGCAGGTCAGTATGTAATTTGTTTTAGTTATTTACTAACATTGAGTGATATAGAGTTCTAGCCTTCTAATGATAGAACACAGATTTTTTTTTGTTGTTAATATGCTACTCAATATTTTGTATCATATCAGCAGCATGAGATTTCACACTTGCTATGGAACTATATTAAACTTGATTTAATAAAGAACCACAATAGTATTTTATTCTGGGGGGAGCATTGTCTTCTGTAAGACACTCTTGTATCATATGCAAGACTAATTAATTTAAGTGAAGATGAAATTATTTACTACAGCTTGATATGATCTAGTGGTTTACTGCTGAAAGGGTGATATCACACTGTCCTTCTTTCTTGCTTCTACCATGCCCTCACTTGGTACTCACTGGACTCTTCATAGATATGATTCAATTAATCAAACTGCAAATATATGGTTGCGTATAAAACTTATTTTAAAAAGTAATTAATTTTCTGATGAATTGGTAAATTCCATTAGATCATAAAGTCCCATAAAAGCTATACCAAGTACAAGAGAAGCAGTGATCAGAAATATGAGCAGAAAGAAGAGAAAGAGTATCCCTGTTTAGGAGGCAGTGGCCTGTTCGTTCACTAAACTGTAAAAGAAGAAAATAATATAGGAAAAAATTCTAGATCTTACCCTCCATGGGATAAAACTTACTCCAATATCATTGTTCTCAACCTCAGGTGCAAAGGGCTAGAAAATCACTCAAAGACAATGTTGTATTTTGAAATAGAGATTAATTTTATTGCTTTTCCTTTTCTATCAGATTTTCCTTTTAAATCATTCTGTCAGTTTGTTGTTTCATGCCACACATCGACCTTTACCACCACTCAACTGTGGTTTTTTAGTCTACAAAATCTTGTCTCAAATGTTCTTTTTTTACAGTGATAGTTCTTTTTCTTTTTCTGTCCTAAGACACACTTTGAGAAGAGATTTGTTCAGTCCTTTTGTCCCAGGGCTCTTCTGGTCTGTGTCCAAGGTAAGGATATCAGTCAGTCTGCGATCTTCTAGTTTCCTGGTGGGTATACTAATCTCTGGCTGACAGTTTCTTTTTGGTCTAGCAAATACTTGGTTTATACAAACTCAAATACCATTAGCAGGATATTAGGGTTTCTTTCACAGTGAAGCATTCCAGTTGATGAGCTCACCTGAAATGTGGAACACACAGCTCTAAGTCTTCATTTTACCTTGGGGATTAACAGTGAGCTATATCAGACACACATTTTCACTGATACTTGAAGGATATATCTTAGTGAGTAAATTTCATCTCCATTGTGCTGTAAGATTCAATAGCCATCTGAATTAAGGATAATTATTTTTGCAAAGTGAAAAAGAGCTGATAAAAGAAGTTGTGAGAGAGCATTCCTGGATATGTTGAAAGCACTCTCCTGTGTATCTATTAGGTTGACTTTTTTGTTTTGTTTTAGTTGCTAATTGTGATAAACTTAATTCTTAATTTTCTTCTAATTAACCTGCATTGATTAAAGTAGAATACTGAAGCATGGATTGTTTCTGAGATGATTCCATCAAGACCAAGGAGGCTCTTTACTAAGAGATAAACTGAAAGTAAAAAAATGTTTCCAGGGGAAAATTACATAACTTGTGAAAACTTTTGAGTAGCCACATTTACTAGTTACCTCTGAAAAAGCCTAAGAAAATAATATAGACTATCAATGATTTAGAAGGATCAGAGAAGAAACTTATTCCTGAAATATTTCATAAGATCATTGCATGGGGAAAATGGGATTCTTTTGTTCGTCTTTTCCACTGTTGACAAAAGAACAGATAATTGTTGCATTATTTTATCAATTATTTTTTTCATCAAGCAAGAAAGTATTGTGGGTTTTGGTTTGGGTTTGGGTTTTTTTTGACTTTTACCTTCTTTGTCTCCCCATAGCTAATCTACTAAATCAGTAATCAGTATGGAATACCTGCAGCGTATGTACCAACTCTGTCTGGTTCTGAAGAAAATTATTGATTTTGGTGAGGCAACAATCTGATTTCAGGTTGTTTTGTGTTAAAAGAAAGAAAAAAGAGCAACAGAACAAAAAGAAAAGATCTTTATGTTCTATAGTATTCTACCAGGACAATTACTTAGATATTTGCTAAGCTTGTTCTGCCATATCTCTATCCTCAGCATGGTAGTGACATGGGGAATCAGAGTCCACAATCTATCAGATTTTAAAGTCGGTATGTTTATTCAGTGCTGGGCAACACGGGGGTAGTCCCGCCAAAGCTGCACGTGCCTGGGGCAACAACTTGCCTTAATTTATACAACCAAATTTTGCATATACATAAGGTTTCCAAATATGCCTATACATATTCATAACCTAGCCCTGCTTCGTATTAAAATTAGTTCCAAGAAGGCATTTCCATAAGTCCCTCCCAACTGCATTTGTGTGGTGCCTCTTGGTGGTGGTCGAGGTGGTCATGAGGATGAAGGCTTGGTAGACTCCCTCGCTCTGAATTTTTTACCTTTTCTCTTCCTGCAGACTTAGTTGTTCCTTGGTCTTTGTCCAGACTATAGAGTTGGTTTTAGCTAGTTCTCATCACCAACTGTCCTTCAGGAGGAACTGCAGACTCCTTGCTTCAGTTAATTTACACAATGGTTAGTAAAACAAAGCATTATTTATCAACAACCATCCAGGTAATCCTTAAGCAATTAGATCTGCTAACATTTCTTTAAGCCCTTCCCTCAGTAGAAAATCTGAAATCTGCTATTCATAAATTCTTTCTAGACATTTCTTAGAAAGACTTTTAGTATCAGCAAGAGGTAACTCTTTCTTATAGTAAGATATTTGTCTAATGATTTGATTGAATATTTAGGAGGGATACTGCAAACAGCAAAATACTATCACTTTCAGAAAAAACTTCTTGGCAAAATAGGATACGAAACAAGCATGCCATTAATTTTCTGTATGATACTAAAGAAACATCCTTTTCATACTACAGAGTAAAAAATAATTAAATATTAATTATTTTTCTGATCTATGAAATGGTAGACAGAAGAAGGAATTAATTGTTCTGAACATTATTCACCCACATGATGCACTGAAAAGAATCTGTTACCATCATGACTTGTCACTTACAGTTATATAAATAAAAAAAAATATTCCATCTTCTTTTTCTTCTTTTTTGGAAAGGGGATAAACCAATTTATTTCTCCTATTTGATTTTCTATCTTTGACCTTTCTAGCTTAAAAAAGTGGCTAAATAAACTATAAAAAAATAAAAATGCATTCAGATACATAGTTTACAAGTGAGATAGTTTTCAGGTAAGGTCAAATACAACTGAAATGGTTAGGTGGGACATTGCATGCATTTGTGCAGATGTTATAGCCAATTTCTGTCCCTCAGAAGGAACTGACTGCTCAATCCTGTTTGACAGTGGACAGTGAACTTGCAGTACTTTTGAAAATTTTACAGGGGTGGTGAAGCCTGTGCAGCTGCTTCCCACCCAAACAGCTCCTTTCCCTCAGCACAGCACAGGGGGAGAGCGTCCTGAAACAGACTTTCACTACTCTGTGCTAATAAAAAGTAAAGCGTGAAGGGCTGAAACCAGTGGTATTTCCTAGACCCCACAGAGAGAAAACAGTCTCTTGATTTCTCCCCCTACCCTTTTCACTGAGATGAAAGGAATACTGGAAAAAGGAAGAAGATCAACCACAGCATATGCTTCCTTCCTGTCTGCTAATATATTTACAAACTTCTACTCTCACTGTAGTGCTAATCATCAAGAACAAGTAGTGGGTATTGAAGCTGTAGCTTTTAAACTTATCATCTGTATTTTTTATAGCACTGTAACTTCATTAAGTGAAGACAGATATTTGGGACTTATTGCTTTGTCTTCTTTGAAAAGTTGGTGATTTTAAGAACAGTGTGCTCTAAAAGGCTGTGTTTATGAACCTACCTAGTCAAACATCATATTTTGTGGCAAAGCAATGTTATGCCTTCATGAAAAAGCAGTTCCACATGTCTCTGGATAACTTTAGAAGTTTGACTTTCCTGTTTTGCATCTAAGATAACCTCACTACTAAATAAACACCATACCTCAGTTCTTGTAGTTGTGCACACAAAGAGAATGTTTATCTGTACTCCTGAAGGGAACTAGTTGTGTGAAAAAAAGGTAGTTCAAACATTTTTCTAGAAAACAAAACAGAACCATGTTTTCTTTGCTGTAAATTGTATATTATATCAGAAACTGTTCTCACAAAAATACTTTGCAAGCAAACCAAAAAAAGGAAAGGAAGGTATGATTCAAGGGTGACCTGATCATTGTCTATCTTATTGCCGTTATTTTGGCATCTTTCGTGAAGATTATGCATCTCATTTGGAGATAATTTGAATCATGTAAAAAAAGGTGACCAGGAGTAAAAAGCCCTGAAGAACACTGCAGAATGTCATAACATCCCTTTTTTTTGGCCTGAATTAAAGCATGAGTTCACTCCATACAACTTAGACTTTTTAATATTTTAAAGCAGGACTTGGAAGTTGGCCTTACTGTTTTAAAGTATGAAAATGAAAACAGGGCTTTCAGTTGCTAAGATATTTTTTTTTTATTTCTTTTAAGTTTAAATGTAAACATGAAAGCAATAGTCACCAGTTACACAGGACAAAAGAGGGACAGATTTTATAATGATTGTTTCATTATTTAAGAGAAAGCTGGCAGAACAACAATAGCAGTTCATTATATGCCTTTCATTATTAGGTTTCTCTTTTCTTCAATATAATAACTAGTTTCAAAATCTCTGTGTATGCAGGTGTGCACAGTGTCTATTTCAAAGAAATATACCTTCTTTCTGTATAACTCATTGCTATGTCCCTTAAAAGCTGTTGTATATTTCAAGTTCCTTTCTGGCACTTTTGAGTGCTTTGGAATAGATTATTGTTTATATAATGGGTCTGACACTACACTTCAAAACAAAGCAATATGAATGCAGTGGCTAGAACACATAATTGTAAATAAGCCACATTTCCTGTAATTTGCAGAGTTTATAAAATCTTCAAAGCTAATATGATTTGTTGGTAATAGCTCAGTTCCCTGATTCAGCCCTGGATTCTGTACCCCTGAACATTACAATACATGAATTACATGAAAGCTAGCTCAGTACAAAGTTGTATTTTGGAGTCAGGCATCACGTTACCTCTGAGACAAAATATGGGAGAATATTTTGGGACAGTCCATTCCAGGGACAACTCCCAAAAGACAATACAAGAGAATGGCACCATCTGGGATCGTACTGCCTTACACAGTTCAATATTAATTCAGTCATCCTTGTACTTGAATACACTCACAGGCCACAGCCGTAAATATCTATCACATTACTTCAATTTTGTGCTTCAACAGTCTTAATTTTACTTCATATACTTTAGATTTAAAACATCCCAAAATACAATGCAAACTCTTAGGTCTATGGAGATATAACATAGAATCCAGAACCAAATGATGCGTAGTCTGGATAGTTCGCTCTAGAAACAGCTACCCTGCCCAGTGTGGGAACTAATTATTCTGCCATTCTGGTGAGATGATTTTATCAGTGTAGATACAGACTATAAAAAGCAACTGGTAATTGACAGGTTGTTGCAGGATTCATGTCCCTTATAGGGAATAGAGAAGGTTCTGAAATGGAATTGTCAGGGGGTATTATTTCTGCTTTTTCTTATTGGCATAGCAGCAGTGGAGAGATGGGACAGTAATCTACTGAAAAATGTTGCCTGAAAATATGATTATATTTTCCAATCAAAAGAGGAGTGATGTTCTTAAAAAACATTTAGTAGGAGGATCAGGAGCATGAAGTTTACGTAATGAAGTTGGTGAACAGGTTATCCTATGTTCTTGTTGACAGGAGAAGACTGGGCTTCCTGCCATCAAAGCGTCTGTCACTCTTGCATGTCTATATCCCTTTGTCTTTCACAGAAAGATTAGATAACATATCCAAACTCCATCAAAATATTTTTTTAACAACTGCCAGCACTAAGAGGGGATATATTGGTGTTACTCTATTGTATAATGTATTCAGTATTTATTATGAATGGTGAAATTTGTCTTTTGCTCACAGCCTTATTCTACTCACTAACCCTTGACTACAGATCCTTAATTAGGAGTTTTCAAAAACTCCTCTGCACGTTAAGTCATTCTGCTACACCTTCTTTTCATCTGCGCTCAGAGAATACTGAAGGGGAGACCTGACTTTAAACAGTAAGAGTATTACTGCTGTTGCTCTGAGAGATAGTGCACTCAAATCTCAAAGATTTGTCTTTGATGTGCTTGTAATCTTCTTATGGTATTAGTACCTACTAGTAGTAATGACACTAGCAGGCTGCAAAGTAGTAAATTTGCAACTAGAAGGCTGTAGAAGGCTACAAATAGTCAAAGGAATTGGAGTCTGCCTGAAAAATATTTCAGTATGTGCAAACCACTTCATGGTTACAAACTTGAGAACTTTCTATAAATCGAGTTCTAGGAACTGCAAATCACTTATAAATTTAGTCATTTATCTCCATGCTTCTGCTTCAGGACACCATATCAGAACGAGTTAGACACAGACCTCCCCATTCTAATCTCATTCAATTATTCAAATCTCATAAACAATCAATGAAGCAAAAGCTTACTTTTAACTGAACCTTTATGTTTAGTTTCCTTGCTGGTTGTGATAGCACAAACAAAAATGGCCAATCATATCTCTTCTTTGTCCTCTAAAAAATTTTGTCCAAGTGACTGTAGCCTCTAACGTAAGATGGTTTCTTCAGAAATATAGCTTGAATTTAAACTAACTTTTCTTATTGTGCAAAGGAGAATTCCATCAATAATCAAATAAAATAATTAAATATACACAATTAGTGTTATTTTCCTCTAACTTCGTAAAAGTCTGATTAATTAAAACACAATTCTGTTTTATGGTATACTGAAGGAAAAACAGGTTTTCAGATTTGACTAGCAGCAGTCAGTCTGCCAGATTTCAGGGATTCAAAGAAGCAAAATTCATCTCTGGACTGTAAGTAACAGCAGCTCAAAAATAGAATGCCTATGGAAGAAAAAAGAATAACTGTAAGTTTTCTTCTGAGATATTCCTGCCGTTCACTAGTGTGTAAACAGCTTGATGGTGTTCATTGCACTTCAGATATGTGCCTCAGCTAGCCAAAGACAATGCTGATCAGAGCTATCAAATAAAGAAACACTACAAAGGACCAAGAGGCACATCAACCAACACATGTTAGCAGAAATCACTGCGCCTTTGTGACCTCAAACAAAATGGTCTCTGTACAAAGAGATTATTCAAATAATTAAACTGGTTTAAATAACTAAAATGGAAATATGAGCCATCTAAAGAGGCTGTGTGAAAGCTGGAAAAGGTAAATGAGAAAAAAACCAACAAAACAATTGAGTGTTGGATATTTTCTTGATTTTTTTCTTTTATTTTTTTAATTTTCTTTCTTTTTTCTTTTTTTTTTTTTTTAGGAAATAAATAGCTGTTAAACTCAAGCTTTTAACATGTGAACTAGGAGATATGTCATTGGATCAGCTCAATCTTTCATTTGCTCAAAGTTTTACACTGTATTCAGTTTGCTGAATTCCCATTAAATAAGAACTTAGCAGTGTATTATTATTAGAACCATCAAACTCCATAATGAGTAGAAAATTTTGAAAATAAATAGTGATGAAATTGATCTACTATTGAAGCAATTTTTTTTTTCAGAAAAGGAAAGGAAAATTTGTTTAACTTACTCAAGACAGATTAATGTTCTGTGAACATCTGGCTAGATTTCCTTTCCTTTTTCCTAGCACACATGATTTTGAAAAATTCTGCTACCAAAGGGTTTTCTCAAGGCAGTTTCACAGCTGCTTTTCTAGTACTATGAAAGGTAGTTTCAATCTATAAACCTATATGTATTTTTTTTAAAGTAACCTGGAAAATATGAGTCACATCATTGTTTCATGAATACAAAATGATCTGGTAGCCATAATATCTAGTAGCCTAAATTATCTATTATCCATAGAAATTAAAGACTCAAAGCACTGCTTCAAAGCTTTCTGAAGTAAATGGGAAAGCTCCTTTCAATTTTCTGGGTGAACTGCAGCTAGTAAATACCTAAATGCATAATTAAGTGAGCAAATAAGCACTTCCTAGCCACTCCTTATTTGGAGAGATAGTTGTGATATGTGATAAGCCATCATTCAGAACCTAAAGAATTTATACTAACCAAGATATTGATTAGATTTCTATTAAGTACTGACTTTAAACCAGTGTGTTTACATTCTGAAGTACATTTTGATAATGCATTTTGTTTTGTGTTACCTTTATATTTGCAATAGGTAAGGCAAATTCTTATTTTTTCATTGCATCTCAATGTTAAAAAATGAACATATTGCAAAAGCAAGAACAAGATAAACTGGGTTTGTGCCCCAATACTGTTTATAAACACAGAGATCTGGTTTCAGGAACTTCATGCATATGGAAAAACAGTGAAATAGCTATAAATGTGTGCATGAAATATATAGGAAGACTAATCCAATAAATCTCTAAATGCTTAGGACTAGTTTGTGACATAAAATTAAAACAAATTGGTTAAATCCAACATTTATTGGATGTGCCAAAGAGGAAAACTGAAGCATGATCTATCACTTTTTCCTTCAGAATCTCTTTTCTCTAAGACTGAAATAATTTTTCTTGAGATGTTTAGTCTGTTATGTGATTTGCCAATCACAGGGGGAGGGGGAGTGTTAAAACTCTGCTTCCTCACATCTCTTCCCCACCCCCCAACCCCCCACCCCCCCCCCCCCCCACCCCCCCCAGGCCCCTGCCTTTGTTGGTTTTTTTTTAAGGAAACAGTGTAGTAGCTCAGAGTCCGAAAATCATGGTACAGCATAGTAGTACACAGCTTACAAAGCTACAGAGATTAGTCATTCCTTGCATCATTGGTCATATCTTCCACAGTATAACACAAAGCCTGTGTAAGAATGCAGGTTCTTTTCCAGTGTTAAAGGCTGCATCCATCACCACTGAGAAAGCCTGGGCAAGCAGTAAGTACCAATATGAAGTTAACTCAAGTTCAGGTATAAATATAGGGTATGTAATAAACAGAGTTACTTTATTCTCTTGAATAATTCTGTCTCAAGAAATAGAGAAACCCCATTAATCTGCCTTCTGCACAAACTTCTGTACTTGCCAGAGAAAGTAAAGTAACAGAGGATAATGAGGACAGAGTAGAGGCAGCAGAGAAAAGCATTGGCGCTAGCACATAACCTTGCAGAGCACAATGAGGATCAAGACAAAATTATTATGCCAATACTATGTTTTGTAATGACCCATGGCCTTGTGAGCAGCCTGTGGACAGCCTCCCAGGACATGCCTGCAAGCATATTAAGGTGGGCATGGTTTGTGAATGTGGTAAAAACTCCAAGCCATACAGAATCCCACATATTTTAGGAACGACCTTGATCTGTACCTGCAGGCTTGCTGACTGGACAAACAGTGAATCTACTCTCAAGGGCAGTCAAAGCCAGTATAGTCAGATAAAATGTCTCTCATAGTATTTCTACAGCTGAGTGAGTTTATAAAGCATGTCCTTGCTCAGGGCCATATTCACTACAATAGTTAGGAATAATTTACAGTATCTAAGAGTATAGTTTAATCGATTAGGCAGACTGGTCTTTACTGAAAAGATTAACATGACACATTTTGGAGTACTTGATATTAGAGTATTTTATCATAACTTCCTATTACATCTTGACAATATTAAAATAAATTGAAATTCTGGTTAAAACTTTTCCAAAAAAATAAAGATTTGAAGATTTGATTGAGAACAGAGACATTAAGGCCAGATGTGAATATTGCAAGACTTCTGATGTCTGAATAACATACCACTTTCACTGGTAGTGAAACCTTAAAAGATTTTCCACTTCCCATTCTCTGTTGCAGCCCTTAACACATTATGGAAAGGCTTGAGCAAATCTTGTCATTTCAAGCGGAAACATTATGAGTAGGGGAATCACTGGTGCTGGAACACAAATTGGCAGTAATAAGATAAAAGACACCAAGGTAAAAACTTGCAAGGAAAAAAGGTGTAAAAAACCAACACTGATTTTAAGTTTGGGTAATGAAAAAGATCCATAATGAGACACAGACCACAAAGAAACAGAGTTAGCTTCAAGTTTATTTCTTCTGTGTTCCAATATCATTGATTATTTAAACACTATCTTTGCTTAAAAGTAACTGTCTTTTTTTTTTGGTTTTTTGTTGTTGTTATTTTTTTTTTTTTTTTTTTTTTAATAAGACAATGTTTAATATGAAAAAATAGCTTACTTTCTAATTAGTCTTTTTTTTACCCTGGGTTAACTTGCAATGTGTGCTCTTCCATTCTAAGTCAGCAACAAACAAATTCTATTGGAATATATTTGGGTGGTCATGGGAATAATATTCTGCAGAAGGAGAAACAGCTGCCATGTAATCAGTAAGAGCAACCTACACCAAAAAGTGATTGGAAATGTGTATCAGTTGTTCACCATTATCTCTTAGATGGAAATAATACTCTGATGGAACACAGAGAGAAAGTGGAGATCTGCCAACTACAGATATTTAGGGAAATGTGATGAAAGAGAATTTTAATAAAAACCATTGCTTCACTTAGACTACAGTATTTTGCTTGAAGTATTTTCCCAGAAATCATTAGGAAATTGAAAACAGCATTCAGAAAATCTCTGACTGGATGCAGCATGCTGCTATGCATCCTGATGCTTCTGCAGTACACAGATTCAAGGCAGCAAACAATGCCAGAGGTCCTAGGCTGCCTACCACAGAAAGCTACGAACTCCACAGCGGATCTTGGGATTTTTTCATAGTAAGGCCCCAGGAACCAGGTTCTTACTATGAAATTTCTGCTATGGAGTCATGACTGTCGGTCTGGAAAGGAAGGTTGTTATGAAGTACTAGTCCAAAAGGATAAAAAATTAAGTAAAGATTATTAACAACCATTAAAGTGTTTTAGAAGATATTATCTTCAAGAATAAGGTGTGGTCTGAGGTAGAACTTGCGTTATTAAAACTGCTTCCATCCGTTTTGTCTCTGTATCTCACACCAACTCTACTGTCAGTTTTCACAGCAGTTAACTAATGCATGCAGTCATATTTGGGTGTTCAGGGTTTTTCTCTACCTCAGAGAGAATGGAAGTGGATGTTTAGCTATTCTGTTGTCAGTTCTGTAAGTTCAATTTTGATAGAAGTTTTAAAGAAAATCACATCTAAGCATTACTTTTAAAATTAATGCTGAAATGTAATTTCTCTGTTTTTAAAATATGCAGACTTTGCTCAGGCTGATATTCAGACTACAGAAAGGAAGGCAACTTAGATATGTTTCATCTTAATTATGTTTCTTCCCATATGATTCCTAATGCAACAGTTTGCTGCTGTTGAATTTGTTTAATAAATTTGTCATGGTGAATATTAATTGCCTGCATTTACTTGGGAGGAATATGTTGCAATATGTATATAAGCTATGAGTAATGGATTAAAAGTATAAAGACACTGAAATCAACAAAGTTAAACTAGGAACAGCTTTGTTCCTATTTATTGAAAATATATTTGGTTCAGAATATAAAAATAATTGCACTAAATATTGAAAGTATGCTTGTTTGTATCCACGAACCAGCCCTGGTTCCTTGGTTTCCTTGTTGCTAAGCATCTGGGACATGAGCATTTGAAGTTCACAGCTCCATTCCTACTACAAGTGTTCAGGCCTCCTTGCACACATGAACATGCACACAAACACACACACACACACACACACACACACACAGACTCTGGATTCCTCCAACAACTGGCCTTAGACACTCAATCTATCCAGCAGCTGGTCCTTGGATCCTCTCAGCTCCAGCTGCCTCACACAGAGACAGCACATGCAGGTAAGTCTCAGTCGACCTCTGAGACCCCCATACTTGACTTGGACTTTCTGGTCACTTCAGTAGCCAGTTTGCAGACCCTTTGGCCTCTCCAGTATCTGGCAGACTTACAGCCTCTTTAATGCCTGCCTCCCACACTTATACCCTGTTTGCAGATTGGTCCAAGTTGATAATCACTAGGAATCACGCACGTATGTCTGAATGTATCTGTGTGATAGGCATACAGCCTGCAGAGCAGGTTTGTTCTGTTCAGTGTCTTAGTTGTATCTCTCACCTGCCCACGCTGGGACACCTATAGCACCATGGCTTTCTGTGAGGCGTGACCTCAGTCAGGATTGCCTTCAGAGGGAGTATGTCAGCAGACGGGAAGAGGAAGAGATGGCCGTGAATGTATGCACATGGTGTCAGAAGTTGACTGAGATGCACAAATTGACCTGGGAAGTTGGAAGCTCTCCCAAGTCTTATCCTCATGTGTATAGAATAAGTGCAACAGAATATAGCCTGCCTATGGAAGAAGCTAAAAGTAATCATATAAGTAAGCAGAACCTTTCTGGAAAACCAAAATGAACAAACAAATGAAACCAAAAAACCAACAGCAATTCAGATGCAATGCACTGTATTACATACATTTAATCAGTAATTCAGTTCCAAATATGATTTTAAATAATCACAAGTATATATTATAAAGTCAATCAGACAGCTAATCAACACATAACGATTTTTTAATGAATGTCAATCATTAGAATTTGGCCCAGTTTATTTAAACATTAGACTCCTTTAAAATAGGTCATTCAACTTGCAAATGTAATAGAATTCTCAATCTCATCAGAGAGATTAAATGTGTATTATTAAGGATTTACTCAGTTCTTTTAATCACTGTACAATTTATAAGTCAGTTTCTTTTATCTGTAACTTGAATCCATGAACACAGAGCACTTGAGGGATTGAGCATCATTTTCATTAACTATAATTGCTTTGAAGTACAGTCTTCTGTCTATTGAAGCATGTTAATTTAAATCACTGCTCTGCTTTGCCTGCAATGAGCTTCATTTTTACAGCACTTGACTGTAACTGTGAGTTACAGACAAAACAGATTCTGAATACGTAAAGCAGGTGTAATTGGCACAGGGTGCAGAGGGTGCAGCTGGTGCTTTTTTTTTTTTTACTTTAGCTTGCTTTCTGAAAAACTGCTTTTAGCATCTGCACTGGTTAGAAAATGATCAGTTCTTTTCCTAGGTTAGAGCTCCACTTGGCGGTTAATCAGACAACACGTAACACTGTCATTAACTTTTCACTATGAAAAAGAATTACAAATATAGTCATGTCATTTTTATAAATCAAGAAATAATAAAAAAAATAACACCAACTAGGAAAATGTGTTCTTTACCTGTTCTATAAACTAAGAGAATTTTTAAGCATAGGAATAGTTTCTTAAAGCAGATGCTGATAGAACTTTAATTAATTCTCTCTAATTTCTCAGATTATATAACAAAATATTGTTACTTTTGATTGGCAGATTAGATCAGATGGCACAAGAATGACCAAATTTTTCCCAAGATAATAAAAATAAATGATTCTGACTTTGTATTGGGATTCAGGGTGGGGTATGGGAGTGAGGGAAAAAAGATAGATAAATACTTGGATTTAAAATTACATGCATAGTGAATTTGTTAAACTCTCTGCATTGTGTCAGATAGCTAAACAGTATATCAAGATTTCTCATCTATTGAAATCTAGACTATTCCTAAAATGATAAGGTAATGTCTGCTTATCCATGTTACAAATAAAATGGTGCTCACTGGAAAATCATTACTGGGAAAATTTCCTTTTTCTTTTAACTTACTGGTTTTGGTATCAATTAACTCATTTCACTTCATCATAAACTTTCATGACAGCAATTTGGAATTGACAAAAGACACATGAGCGATCTACCACCTGACAGACACTGGGCAAGAAACATCAGTTTCCCAGTTTCTCTGCCACACTCATTCTTAAGCTATTGGAAGAAGTATAGAATTAATAATTAATAAGTAGTGGTCCAGCTACTACTTGCTGTCAGCTCCTTGTCCAACTTCCAGTTTACAGAAATCCTGCCCTGATTCAGTGACTCTGTTACAAAATCTCAACAGAAGGCTCAAATTATATATGCTAGCTTAATTTCAGTGTTTCTGGGAAAGACAGTATAATCACACCCTTAATGGCATGCCTCCTGTCACTCTCCAGTGACCTCCATGTCGGAATACCTTCTAAACAAAGAGGGCACACAGAAAAATCATGTCCATAGCGCTTTATTCACCATTCATAAATAGGCAATGTGTATAAACTGAAACACAGGAGGAAACACTTTTTCACTGTGAGGGTGACCAAGCACTGGCACAGGTTGCCCAGAGCAGTTGTGGAATCTCCCATCTTTGGAGATCTTTAAAAGCCATCTGGACACAGTCCTGGGCAACTCAACTTTAAGTAGTCTTGCTTGTGCAGGGTCTTTGGACAAGATGATCTCCAGAGGTTCCTCCCAACTTCAACCATTCTGTGATTCTGTGATTTTGCTTAAAGGAGACGCTCTGAAAACTTGCATTTCTGAGGATAAAAGATATCGCAGATAATAAAAATCCCTACGAGTTCTCGTTACTTCTACTGATGGTTTTACTTTATCTTTGTAATATTTCTCATTGTCAGGCAAAATTTGACTGCTACCATAACTGATCAAAAACTTCATTCTTTTGGAAACTTATTGTTTATTCTATTAGCTGTCCAATGTAGCTCTTAGAAAACTACAGTTTTGGAAAAGTCAGATGAAAATATTTTTCTATAAATTCTCTCAAGCATTCTTATTCTAGATAAGATTAAAAAAATAATCCTGACCCAAGGGTGTAAAGAGTTTTTATATGAGTTTATAGACAATTTCAAAATAGACAACTCGGGAGAAAAACAAATGGAAAACAGAAAAAAAACCCAAACCACTTTTAAATTGCCATTCTGTAGGATAATTATGACATTTTGTAATAATTTACTGAAAAACCTCTAGACTCTCTATATACTATTTCTTCAGCTCTCATAAGATTTGTGATAAGATGCACTGCTACTTAGAAGAAAACACATCTGAGTTATTCAATGCATGCATAAAGAACTTTATGTTACTAAGGCTGGTTTTTTTGTTTAAACATTGCTTTCACATAGTAAATCATATGAATTTATATATGAATTTCTCTTAAACCTAATCTTTGAAGAAGAAATGCATCCACATAAGTAAAAACACCCACAAGGTCTGCCTGTACGAAAGTGGCAGAGAAACATTCATAATTTAGGTGTTTAACTTGGTTCTGAAAAAAATCCAACAACCTATACATCTTTAACATTTACTTAACACATTATAAATTCTGTATTATTTTATTAATCTTCACAACACTTTAGTATGATGATTAAAAACCTGAAAAGCTAGCCCCAAAATTCTGAACAATAAACTCCTTTTGCAGTGGTCTACAAAGTTACAATGTATTGCATTAAATATGAAGATAAATTACAAAAATAGGGAGTTCATTATGCTTAACCTCAAATTTCATTTTTACCCTCACAGTTCAAAAAGGGAAACAGAGAGTCTGAACCAGTTGCAGATGTTGTTACAAATCAGATTTTTGAAAGTGCATGTTATACACAAATCCAAAGAATCAGATATCAGGTAAGATTCCTTACACCTAGCTTTAGTCACCCAAAAGTTAGAAACATCTGACCTAGTCTTCCTATGATTCCCTTATCATCGATGGGTAAAAATAGACTACTTTTGAATAGGTTGGACAAAGCAGTCCTGCACGTCTACCTAAGCAAAAAGTGAATTATCTTGGGGAGGCATCTATTTATGTCTGAATGACAGTCTGCTTCTCTATTGAGAGTACTGAATTCACTGTGCCTGTGACTGTTCTCTGGCCCTGAGGTTGAATAATAGGAGAATAGCCACCTCCAAAAAGACTTTAGGGAACTGTGTTTTGCTCATTCTCATTCTTGATTTGTGTTCAGGTAGTCTTTGGAAAAGGTTGAGTTGCCTTAGAATGAAACCATGTCAGGAACTGTGAAATAATTTAACAGTAGAGGTGATTAAATGTTCATGCCCAAGAAAGTGTTGAGGCACTATTTGATTTACTGAAATAGGTGTAGTTATTAGCACCTACTTTCATCTCAGATACCTTTCATGCAGTTCCACCAACTTATGTCCAAAAGTGCTACTTCTGATACCATAACACAGCATTACTGAGTGCCAAATTTCCTTGCATAAATGAGACTTAGTCATTTATAAACCAGCCTGATGAACTCAACTTGTATGATAAATATAAAAGCTCAATACAATCTGAAGAGACTGGGTTTTACTTGAGATTTTTTATGGAACTTTGTGGCCTAGAATTACAATGGAGCTTAAATGTCTCAAAGTAGCCTCCATCTAAAAACCCATATTCATAATTCTTGTCTGAGCATCATGTAATTCTGAAAACCTTTGAAGTGAGATGTTAGCAAAGATTTGCCCTCTTTGAACACAGTTATTACACTCAAGAATTAAAAGGTAAAACAATAAAAGATTATGTCTTAGAGATCAGCTGAGAAATAAGAGATCACCAGGGTTTATGTGTGAATTAGGAAAATGGTTGGAATTACAAACTAGTAAAACAGCAGGATTATCTTCACATGTGCATTAACAGTATTTCAAAAGGAGATCATGGTTTGCTAATATTTTAGAATTTTTTGAATGTGTCTTTTATATTCAGTTCACAATAAAGCAGTAGATAAAAGATAAATGAATGGTATAAGACTTTCAAAAGACTATTGATAGAGTAACTCAGGAAGAAGATCCCTTAAAGCTAAAACATAGAGTGAAAGACAAATAATAGAGATTAGAATCAAGCTGAAATATGGGAAAGAGGAAAATTGATTAATTTTCTGCAGAGCAAAATGCTAATCCACAATGTTACTGTTTTTACTGAAGAATATTGTGATTATTTTTACCTTTATTAGCATTTTTTTTAAAAAGGAAGTTGTTATCTCCATAGCCTTTTTCATATGTAATTCTGCAAACTGTGGTTTAAATAAGAAATCAAGCCTATGGATGTTTAAAGAATAGCCATTATACTTTTCCATTAGCATTTTCGTATATGTTGTCCACCATCATCTCTTAGTTTCTGGTTAATACCAGCTGTTCTATGTCAGAATATCCAAAATAAACAGATCTATAGGGAGTTCAAAGAGAATGCTAAGTGAAATGTAAACTAATTTCACCAGAGACTGAAATGATATTGTATTTTACTTTATGTGAAAATAAATGAAAGATATGTGAAAATTTACAAATTATATACAGAAAATAGATACCTGTTTTATTTCATAGCATTCAAAAAATATAAAGCAAAACTTACTGAAATTACAAAGGAAATTAATTCAGTACTGGTGAAAGGAGTATTACTCACACACACACAGGCACTGGAACATGGAAATCAGAAATGGAAATTATTAATTATAAAGGTTAATATGGAATACCTGATATTTCATAGATGTTTATTTACTGTTTTTCTGTTTATAACTCATGATAATGCAACTTGGCTTACAAGTTTTATTTCTGGACCAACCCAAGACAACATCTCATTTTCCAGAGGCAAAAAAACCCCATATGGACACATATATTATCTCAGCTGCCCCATGAAAGATTATGAACAACCTTTTAATGGTTACAAGGAGGTAATGCCTTTGATGGCACATCTTAAGCTTCCCCATAGAACTCTTGACTACCTGTGCAACGTCAGGTCCTTGGTAGCATGAACAGACACCAAGTCTATAAGCAAGAATCAGGCTGCCATCATACTGGAGAAAGACTTGTGGAAGTGTACCAAGCCTGACCATGAACCCACGGTACTTAGAAGTTTGGCTGATTAATTCTGAGGGAAAGAAAAAATGCTGAAGAAGGCTTATATGCTTGAAAATATTTTTTTGTTTTTATTTGTTTTTTGTTTTGTCTCCAGCTATTCTTAATAAAGGTTTTTATATGTACACATAATTTTATTTTGGCTATTTTAAGCAGAGGCTTTGAGGGCTGAAAAGACAGGCAGTTATGTTGGAGACTTTTAAATTAAATGAGATAGTAAGGTAAATGCACCTTAAGGTTTTGCAATGTTTCTGAGAAACAATTAAGGATAGGATTCTAAGTATGAATTTTCATTCTAAAAAAAAAAAAAAAAAAAATAAAATCAAACCAAAACCACAAAAAAACCCCATGAAACATAAACATTCTCAAAAAAAAAAAAAACCAACCAACCACCAAAACCCGAAAAACAACCAACCAAAAAAAAACCCCAACAAAGTAATCCTGCTACAGTTTAGAAAATATTGTGACAGGGAAACATAATTTCAACACCATTTACCCAAGTAATACTTTATATCTGAAGTTTATTACATCTGTCTTTCTCAACAGATACAGTTGTATTTTTAGGCAGCTCCTGAATCCTTCAAAAGGGCTGTCACTCATTCATTCCCCTGCCACCTCTGGTGAGAGGACCGTGACCTCCGCTGCCAGGCTTTGCCTGTGGTTGAACACAGGCACGCAAAGGCCGGTGCTGGCCGCCTCCTTTCCCCTGGGTGGCAGTGCTATATAACACTTTCCCTACAGACACAGAACAGAGCAGTGCAGGGTGACATTGCTATGCTGGGTAGAGAGAAGGACATCAGTAACTGTATGTATAAAGAAAAGTATCCTGTCAGACTGAGGATGGGAAATAGCTCTGGATGCCTAGAGAAGTCATCATGTAGGACCAGTAGGAATAAATTGGTAGGAACGTGGCTTAAATATACTTCAAAGAGTGTAGGATCGCAGTTTAGCTGCAACAGTGATGATACAAACACAACTTCTTTAAGTGCCGCACTGGTTTTGGCTAGGATACAGTTAATTTTCTTCATAGTAAGTTATATGGTGCTATGTTTTGGATTTATGATGAAAACAGTGTGGAACACCCCCCCATATTTTAACTATTGCTGGGCATGCTTAAACAGCATGAAGACCTTTTCTGATCTTCACGCCACTCCACCAGTGATTAGGCTATGGGTGCACAAGAAATTGGAAGGGGACACAGCTGGGACAGCTGACCGCAACTGACCAAAGTGATATTCCATACCATACGATGCCATGCTCAGCAATAAAGGCCAAGGGAAGAAGGAGCAAGAGGGAGCATTTTGAGTGATGGCATTTGTCTTCACAAGTAACCATTATGCATGATGGAGCCCTGCTTTCCTGGAGACGGCTGAACAGCTGCCTGCTGATGGGAAGTGGTGAATAAGCTCCACGTTTTGCTTTGCTTGCACATGCAGCCTTTGCTTTACCCATTAAACTGTATTTCAGCCCATGAATCTTCTCACTTTTACCCTCTGAACTCTACCCCATCCCACTGTGGGGGGGTGGGAGATCAGCTCTGTGGTGTTTAGCTGCCTAGCAGGGTTAAACCACAAAGAAATGCTTCAAGTGACCTGTTTCTTTTGAGGAATTTGCCTAATGAGAAATCTGGCTGGATGAAGATGGCGTTGAGGTGCTTGCGCACATATCAGTGTGAAGAGTAAAAGCTGTGTTGTGAAATTTAAACAATCATTCAGTCTACAATTATGCTGTATTTTATTTATTACAATGTTAATATATAGTCAGTGATGTATGGCCCTACTGTAAAGATTGTTAACAAAATCAACTTGTGTACAATAATTACATTTATTTTATTAGATTAGATTTCTCTTATATACCGACAAACACCTGCATCACTATCATAATCTCATCCATTTTTCATATGGTCTACATTTTTCCTTTTTTAATCCCTTTGAAATCTTTAAAAATATTGCAAATAGCAGTCATTATTACTCTTGATGTCAAAAGCAATGGACTGAATTATCTAAGACTACCCTTGTCTATCTAAAAGACAGCATTGGCAGCTAGATTTGCTTTTTTTTACTTTTACATAGCAGGTATCAAGGAGCTATACTAATGCATGAAATATGAAGTGAGACCTTGTCTTCTTTGTTGAAGGTGACTTCTCAATCTGTTTGGCTAAGAGGATGGGACTGCATACTTCACTCTCTCTTTTCCATGGGCTACCGGAGACAGCAGGAATCTCTGCCCAGAACTCTCATGAGTAGCCACTGAGGCTGGTTTTACACTGGTCATTCAAGAGTAGAGATCCCATCCCACCCCACACCATCCCATCCCTCTGTTCTGCTTAATAACAAAGGATTATGGAAATGAATTCTGGCAACGAGGCGAAAAGGCATCATCTGATTAATATCTCACAGACAGATTGGTCTTGCAGAAAGCTAACTGAAGTAGTTCCAAATAAGTCCAGGGGCCAAGCTAGTGTTAAGGATCAGGGATCCAATTGCTCAGATTTGCCTTTTTATTTGTCAGTATGCATGTACTCAGTATCTTTCCTGCTGCTGAGAGTGAAATTAAGACTGTTTTCATGATTCACTTTATGATCTTGCCCATAAAATTAATCTTGTGTGGCCAGACTTCAAAAAAAGGATTTAGGTATTGTGACACACAGAGCTGCAGTATTTAAAGTTAGGCACTGAGCTTCAATAGTAGTATTCATAATGGAGAGTTTCTAATGTCGGAGATGATAATATTTTGTGGAGGAAGAGCACATATGAATGACATTCAGAAAATCTAGCACATTCAAAGATGCCACACCATATAGACAATGGAAAATTTCACAGTGTAACTGGCACTCTTTCAGAGCTGTGGATTTTCCCTTGTCAGAGGAAGAAGCAGTTCTGAGGCCAGCATTTAGAGTGTAGAAGGCTTTCAGTGTTGACTTTCAAAAATGCTGAGCGTTGTCTGCTTCTAGTGACTTTAATGAAACATGCGGTTTCTGTAGTCTGAATCATTGACTGAAGCCCAGATGTATCAGGAAGTATGTGTCCATGTGTGTGTGTCTGAGAGAAAGAGAGGAAAGGGTTAAGTCACTATTTGTCATACTGCTTTGATGACTATTATCAGACTGTATCTAGAAAAGCAGCAATTTCTAGTGAACAGCTGGGAATTAAAAAAGGGGGGGGGGGGGGGCAGAGGGGGCGTAAATTGTACACTTACAAGGAAGAAATATATACTAAGACTTCCTGACAAAAAAGAAGTCAAATGATAGGCCTTAAAGCTCATTCCAAAAATGAAGTCTACAGAAGTTCACTCTTCCATCATATTCAGCTTCTTAGCCTCAACGTAAACTGATTGTTGTGAAACATCTAACATAGAGTTTTATAATTGTTTATCTACTTGTTTACACAAATATTTTTGTGAGGAAAGTATTTGCATTACTCAACAAATGCTATTAATAAAGAAAAGGAAATACATCAGATGTCAACTATAAGGCAGAACAGAGCTGAGGTGTAAAGCCATTGTCTAGGCTTGCTTCTCTTACACTCTTCTGCTGGGAAGTTTTAACTTTTAGTTTCTGATGAGACATAATCCAAAGTAGAATATTATAATGAGATAAATGAGAATGAAAAGTATTCACAAACAAACAAAACACCTTATGAGAAATTACTTTTTTGTGCTATCTTATATCATGCCTCTTTGAGTCTGGGAACTTCTGCATTTTACTTTATGTAATCATATTAATTTTCAGCTTCTGAAACCTATTCTTGTAATCAAAACAAAAATCAAATCCACTGTATTTCCTGAATTAACAATCCAAAGAATACATCAAAAAAGAAACAAGATCCAGATCATTCTACAAGTTAAAAATACAGTTTTCTTTTCTCTTGTCTATAAAATATAATTTGTAATAAATGGATTTTGTTGTCTTATAATAACTTTACAAAAATGCTTCTGGCCTTCCTTTTCAGTAATTATGAAACCCTGAAACTGGATATTTGAAAAGTCTAAGAACTTTCAAACTTTAACTAAAATTTTCCTCATAAATTCAATGAAACATTTTAATATGCTGTTGACCCCAAAGGGTCAAGATATGTAGTAATTTAACAGGTAATTCAGCTTAAAAAAGAAACACACACACAACCACCACCACCACCAAACCCTACACTGTATGGTATGATTGAGATGATCATGAATAATTGATTTGCTTTGGTTAGGAATAATCAATACAGCATTTCAGATGTGATATGAGAACAGGTGTCAACACTAAATGCATTTTCCTCCAAAGTAATCATAATATTTTGTGCAACAGCTGATCTTCTTTGGTATATTATTCTCTTGAAATACAATTCCACAGTATAGCAAAACTGTGACAAAGGAGTGATCTATGATCTAAAACACACTTTTTTTTTTAAAAAAAAAAAAAAGCATGCCATTGTGGCCAAAAGATCAGGTGCTAAGATATATGCCAGTATCAGCTCATTAGGAAATACTCCAGGCTGACAGCTGTACCCTGCCCTTCTGTTTCAAACTCCCATGTCCTCTGGCAACGTGTTGCATACCCATTAGATGTTTTACAAAAGCTGTTTTTCAAATTATATCTTCAGTTTAGGCTCACCGTTAATGCCAAAGCTCAGAGCTTGAGTTCATTATATTGAGTTCATTATAGCTAACAATTGACACAAGAATTCTGGATTAAAAAACCCCAACCAACCAACCAAAAAAAACCCCAAAAACAAAACCAAAAAGAAGTATTAATTCTTGGTACTGAAACTTATGCTCCCACCAGTTATTTCCTATGTGACACCCAGCCGACTGAAAATTTGTTAGAGGTTGAGGAGTACTCAGAGTACGATAATTGTAATTCAGACCATAAAATATATAATCTTACCACATCCGACAAGTTTTGCCTCGTTTGCAATGATTTCTCTTGAAGTTTTTAAACAAGTTGTGATCTAAAATAGGACCGTTCCGATTTATTTATTTTTTATTCCTAAGGGTATTTTAATTTCTTTTAAGCACACAGAAAAAGCACTAATTAAAAAAAAAATCTAAATATAAAAGAATGTCTATATTTCATTTGTAAGAAGAGGACTTTCAGCTTAGCCATGATCTGACTCACCATGTATTACCGGAGGGAAAAAATCATGCTGCTGTTTTTACTGTTGGTTTACATTGACTCTTGTGTCATGAGTGCTCTTGATACTCTCTCAGGCTTCACAACTATAAAATAACATATTCTTCTTTAGCAGAGCTATCTGCATCTGCTTCTGTAAGGAACAGTACCTTGGCAACAATAGGCTTTGTTATATAACTGGGGACTAACAATAATGGGGGGGGCGGGGGGGTGGGAAGCCTTATTTTTACAGCTACCCAATTTCCTTAGGAAGAAGGGGTAGATGGTACATTAAGAATTTAAAAGAAAGGTTGTGAAGGGAGTAAGGAAAAATGCTTTTATCAGGAGCTTAGAATTTCGTAATGAGTGACAGCTGATGCCACAAACTCACTCTAATTAATGATGCTCTGATGAGAGTAAATGTCCCCTGGAGAGGAAACAAAATAGAGCAGTGACAGATTTAGAGATGGAGGGAAAGCTAAGGATAAGATGAAGGAAATAGTATGGTATAAAAGCTCTGTATCTAAAGGAAAACAGAACTCAAGTTCATTAAACAGCAATGATCAAACTATTGTAATTACTTCTATTGTTTCCATTGCACTTGTCACATTTTGGGGAGACAGAGTTCACCTTTGAGGAACCTGAATTTAGATGCTTCTGTGTTGCAGTAATTAGTGATTTCTAGCTTCATTTGTAAAAGGCTTGTTGGCCGTGGGAGGAAAAATGCCTTAAAATTTTATTTTTGAAGTTGTGTTACTGTTCACAGGAAATCAAATTCAGATACAACAGATAAAATTATCGCAGGGATAATTCCTTCTGATGTGATTACTTGAATTTAGCACATTTTAGACCTACTGTCCACATTTATGGAATATTTACTTACATGAATAGTCCCATAGGCTGTTTTGTCTGAGCTGCTGCAGGAGGATGCCTCAGGTTTTCCACCTCTCCCTCCACATACCTGGACAGAAGCATTGGCAGCAGATTCCTGATTTTGTACCTCATGCTCACTTAGCACTTACTAAAGGCATTTTGCAATCCTGCACCATCATTTTATAAGATTTGGAGCTCACCTTGAAACATGTAATTTCTCACTGGCATGCCCTAGCTACATTGACAGCAGAGGGAAAGTTGATAAATGTGTGGTCCACAGTCTGGGCTCAGTTTCAGACCTTACACATGCCAGTCTTTTCCTGCTTTCTCTAAGGTTTAGTTGTGCCTGTAAAGCACGTGGAAGCAGAGTTGCACATTGTTTTTTGTTGGGTTCTTTTTTTCCTGTGAGATCAACTGTTGTGAACCGAAGTGTTCCTGTGCAGAGCAGGACCATGCACTGTCCTTCTCAGACTCCAGAAGGGCCACATAGTGGTATGTCCTACAGCCATCTTCCCCCATTTACCTCCTATTTGGCCCAGGTGCTAAATGCCCTTTTCTTTTGCCAGGCCCATAATGACCAAAGTGATTATGGTGAAAGGAAATGGTAGTTTCCCTTTTTTTCAGGAAACAACACACATTGTCAAATGTTACGTATTTTACTCTTGTTTTGAACTCCACATCTTCATTATACAGTTTAAAAATATTTTTCAGGAAAGAAAAAGCTAACAGTGATCTTCCAAGGATGAGGAAAAGAAAAACAGATTATCTCCTTTGTGGTCCTTTGGATGCTGCTCAAGACACTGCAGAGACCATGCCACTTGGCATAGCTTTCAACACACTTGCCAGGGGTCTGGGATTTTCTTGCATGGGCTACAAGTGGAAGAATTTGATAGCAAGTGAATGCAAGAACTCTTTCCACTTTTTCTGGCTTTCCAGAAAGATTCTTGAGATTAACTGTTGCCTGGACCAACAGCAACTGGCCTTAAGCAATACTGTTGGACTGAAAAAACACAGGCATGTACTTGCAAGTGAAGGTGAAGGTCTGCTGGCCTCTGTGCTCAGGCAGCTGGCCTGAACTGAACAACACACAGCAAGAAGTCACTTTTTAAAGGAAAATTATTCTGAATAACAGCACTGCATTCACCCCCTCTGTCCTCCTTATAAAACCGAAGCCTCAGAAAAAGTTTTTTTAAAACTCAAGTCTCCAGAGCATGTTAAGACTGGTCTTTATTTGGACTATGAAGATGGCATAATCAGCAGCTTTGCCTCAAGAATCTAACTTGTGGTACAATGGAAAATTAGGGTGTCCAATGCAGTCACATTAACTAAATACATTGTTATCTAATCTACTCTGCTAACCTGTTCGATTTTCCACCAAAACCAGTGTTGCCAGATATGACAGAAAGAATCTCTGGGTAAGTAAACTTAATTGTTCTGCAGAAATGTATGGGTAGCTCAGGTGTCTCCACAGCACTTTGCAGTACTAACATATGTTTTGCCAACAATAAAGATATTTTTTTTCCCAGAGGGCTTACTAAATTTGATGTTTTTTTCTGTAGGAATGCCAGATTTTTGAGTCCACTGTGAGAAACATAAATTTCATCTGAAATAACAGTATATTGCTACCCCTTTAGCATTAGAGAGAAGTTGAAGTGATGTAATTTCTAACTTTCAAAATTTCAAATTTTTCTATTTTGAAAATTCATCCTTAAGAACCCAGCCAACGTGTTTACTATTTCTTAGGTCATAATATTTGTAAGGTGTGTCTTTTTTTTTTTTCTTTTCTGTTTCTTTCCCCTTGGTGGTATTGTTTGTAAGGTTAGGTGGTAAAACTGATTAACTATCAATTGTACAGTACATATGTACTGTTATGTGTATACATTCTTGTATGTACATATTGTCCATTGCTTTCTTTGTTAGAAGGAAGAAGATGGTTAGGGAAGAAACCTGGCTGGTTGCCTTGCCTTCAGTGTCCTTTACTGAGTCAGGGTTGGGAGAAATTACACTTTCCTAAGATTAAAATAACATGCTCAAGTGGGGTAAGTTTTGTATTAAATGGTAGAACAAGGAATTTGTTAAGAGACTTGCAGGCTTCCGGGAGGAAAAAAGAATATATTTGTACTAGGGAAAGGAACCTGAGTCACCTTCAGAAGTAATGAAGAGGAGACTTTCCCAGGGAGAAAAAGGACCCCATCTGGAATTTATTACAATACAAGAAGCTATTAAAATTGCTGAACAGAAAAGATGAGCAGGGACAAGGATGCAGCAATCAGACACCTTTTAATATTAAGCCTGTGTCATCCTGCAGGTTTGAGGTTCTGGTTTTTAAGAGTTAATATGGTATAGTATCATAAATTAATAAATCTACAAATGGGGATTAAAGCTCTGGCTAATTCATGAGCCTATTTCTGATAAATGTCACAGTGATGAATGTAGAAACAAGGGAAAAATACTATAATGAACCACAACTTTTTTTTACTTTATTAAAAATATCTAGACAATCAGATAAAGGTGGTTTTACCTGTTCCAATTAAAAACTAGAAGCATTCTGGTGCACTTACTTGCTGCTAATTCATCTAGTTAATCTGTGTCTTACTTAACATGCTATCCCACCCTTAGAAATTATTTTCCTGATAGTCATTTAAGCCCAGCTTCTTGTAGCTCATTGAAATGCTTACCATTCCTGCTTTCTCAAGGCTGCAGCGACAAAACGTTTAGTACCCAAGACTTCTTCAGAAAAAACAACCAGCAATCTTCTCTTTTTCCTACCGTTCTAATTGCTCGTTTTCTTTGTTTAAAGGCACAGCAAGGCCAAGTGAGTTACTGTTCCCAAATATTTTGTTAGTTCAAAGCTGACGAACACATCCAGGCAAATAACTACGTATTTACTTGGTCCCTTATGTAACAACATTTCCTATTTTCATTTTTGCAGCTGTATTTATCTCTTTTACTATTCAACTGCAAAATAAATAAATTTCTGTAGAATGATGATCCATGAGGAGTTTGGTATGTGATAATGTGACAAAAGTGTCACTGAAGTTTAAGGAAAAGTGCAAATGTCAGTGATGTGTAAAGATTTAGTTTAAGTCTCTGGTGGTTCATGTCCTTTCTCTGAACTTCCTAACAACTGCTAGTTTCTGGACTTGGACATCAAATATACTTAAGCTAATCTTTGAAATTTGAATTATTGCATTCATTAATTTTCCCTTCTTTAAATCTTCCTTCAGAAAAAAACAAAAGGCAAGTAGAATTGAAATTAATTGTTGATTTGTGTTTTTTGGTTGTGATTTTTTTGGTTTTTTTTTTTTTTTTTTTTTTAAATTTAAGTAGAAATTGATGATAAATTGCTGAAGTTTCTATATGATCAGAGTTGGGAAAAATATCATATAATCTTGCAACCACTTACACTGAATTATTTTCCCCATAGTATCTCAGTGTAATACCTCAGTTTTGAAATGGGAAGGTTAAATATAGAGTAGAATGGGGGAGGGATTTTTTTTTATTGTCTCTGAAACAACCAGAGGAAATATCAGTGCTAAGAATGGCTATTCTTTGAAGGAAATATGAATGTAGTTAAGAATAAAAATAAGAGCAAAAGTTCATTTAACAAAGCCAGGTTGTCTTTTAACTGTAATGGTCCAGAAATATTTTGAATCAGTTGTCCAATTTTGAGAATCATTTGAGTTATGCATGAGAATGAAATATTTTCTTCTTTTTTTCTTTTACTGACAAAAAAGTAGAGATTTAGTAAGCTTCTTAAAACACTGTGCTTTTTTTCAGCTTTGAACAATATAGTCACTTTTCTAAGCTGTTTTTCTGGCTTGATGAATGGAGTGATACAGTATTTGGTTGTGGGGGAAGAAGTGTGAAAAGTACTTTGTCACTCTATTTTCCTATTCTAAGCAACATTTAACTTAAAGCATTAAGGACTCTTTTTGCTCTTCAATTCAGTGGGAGTTTGCTCATTGATTTTATAAGAGAGGAATAAGTCACTAAAGTAGGTGCTTTCAGTGTCTTTCAGTAATGCATTTTGTCAGTTTTATTACCTCCTGAATCTTGTATTGTCACTTTAAATCTGAGTAATCTGTATCATAAGTGACATAAAACTTTGCTATATGAAGTCTGCCATTTTGAATTTATCATCTAAGTTGGCAATTCAGCTGGAACTGCTGCAGGGGCTGAAAGCACATTTTGTGACCTTTGCTTCTCACCTTGGCCACTGCCCTGTATGCAAGCTGCACATCCCAGTACCCTGCCCTGCTAAATCAGTTTCTCATCTTTTGGAAGAGACTCCAGTGCCACAGGGAGCTGTCATTACTACTGTATCTCTGTTTTGTTCAAGCAGAGATGGAATAGCCATAGCCATCTTGCTCTGTATGGACATTTTTACATTTTTCATTAGTAGAAATCTACCTCATCAGAAAATATCCTTCAAGGAGTGTCACATAGACATTGCAACTAGATAGAAGAAGTGAATTTTAATTTTGGAAATGAATCTGTAATTATAACTTACAAAACTTTAACAGGTACTGAAGGAAAAGGTAACCTGAAAACAAATATCCTTATTTGTATACATGATGATGTCCTGACTTTACTTATTTCTATATATCCTGTATTAAATAAAAAGTGAAACATACTGTAGTTGTAGGCTGGCAGGGCTTGATGATGCAATAGTATAATCTAGGGCAATTTACAAGCAGTCATCTCAAGAAAATATGTCAATACTACAAATCTGTACATACAAACTTTTTAATAGCTCTAAATTTTGGTATCTTGTATTTTGCAAACTTATAAATAGCAGATAGTTAATGGCTACATATTAAACATGTAAATGCCCCTCAACATAAAATAAAAGCTTATCAATGTAATTTTCAGAAATAAGGATCTTAATTCCCTTGAAAAAATATATCTTTCTTGTGGTTTTATTATTACTGTCTTGCTGAGAGAGTCAGTAAGGGTTAATCCAATCTCAGTTCGCCTTGGACTGAAGGTTTCAGTCAGGCCAGTAGACTGTACTCAAAGCGACAATGGGGATTTTCATTTCTTTGAAGTATTTCTGCAGTGATCAGGTATCAGGAAACATTCTATTATGGACTATGAGGGGAAAGACTGAGCTGGAGAGGTAAAGATTAAGTCTTTAGGTTAGGAAGCAAAGGACTGGGAAGTAGATGAAGGAGAGTCTCTGGAGGGGAGATGCTACAGCTCAGTTGCACTCCCTTCTGTTCCCATCTCAAATGTATACACTTAGCTATGCAGTAAAGTGAAGTCAGTTCCACAGTGGATTGAGAGATGTTCCCATCTGCATTGATTCTTTACGGAATGTAGTATTTTTAATTTATTATTTGAAATTACTGGACACTGTTTCATTAATCTTCAGTTACCGAATAAATACAAATTTGATACATTCTTACTGGTTAGCAGTATTCATTCTGTGTTTAAGATGTTGCACATGAAAGGAATTTAGTCTTGCCAAGAAAGATATGAAAATATTCTATTAAAGGGCTGAAGGCTGATGCATATGCTACAGAAATAGAGCAGGAACTGTGAAGTAAAATAGTACATTTGAAACCAGCAGTAATATCAGGAGTGATACGCTCTTTGAACAATCAACGGGTCTTGCATCTTACGTCCACGTTGTGTTCTCTTTTTTCTTCCAGTGTCGTAAGAGCCTGGTCTTCTGAGAAAACATACACTAGGGGAAAATGCAACTGCCAAAGAAAACTAGGTACTGTAAACCAAAGATGTTGATACAATCTTAACAGAATTGACAAGAATTGCCTGTTGATTTACAGCTGGCTTTCTTTTGCTTTTCTCTTAAAAAACCAAATCATTCTTCAAGAAGCAGACTAAAAAAAAAAAAAAAAAAAAAATGCCTTAGTACATTTTGCAAAGAACTTTAAGAACATAGCTGGTAAAAACCACATTAGCTGTTGCTGTTTTCTAATTACCTAAAGTGAGCTCCAAAATCCATAAACACATCACACTACGATTCTGAGGTCTTTAGTGTTTTCACTGAGATGTATGCTCATGGGTACTTTACTAAATGCTGTTAACAGTTTAATACTGCAAAAGTGATGTAAAAATACTTAAAGAAAAATTATTTTACTTACTGCATACCTATTATACAATGTGATTCCCCACATAAGGGACTTGTGTGATCCAGTGGCTCTTTACCGACACCATAATGAGTGGCAATGATAATTACATTTCTGAGAGATAATTTATTAATTTGGGCAGGTCTATTGATTTTTATGTGGTACTAATCTTTTTGTTTGCTTTTATTTGTCTTTGATATCTGACAACTTCAGAAATATTGTGATACAGGTTCTGTAGTATATGGCAAGGAAGAGAAAACTCATCTCAGGATTATTGACAAGGTAGAGAAAATATGCCACCCTTGAATTTTCTGAATTGGGCAATAGACTTCCCCTCTGCAGTCAGCTAGAGTTTGCCTTTCTCTTATCAAGCCTGGATATCCTGCCTGTGATCTTTTGTTACAGCTCCTCTCCCTCCTGCTCCCTTTTGCCGTTATCAGACATCTGTCCATCTGTTATGAGTGCTCCTGCAATGGCATGAGGAGGGTGCTCTCATCTGTCCTCACTACACTTTCATAGCTTCCCCTGGGATCAAAATTGGCACTGCTACAATATTAATGAAAGGAGTTGAATAGTTTATTATTGTTTATCACTGTAAAGAGAAAGGCTCAGATTTATATTAATCACTTGCTCCTAGGACATGGAGCATGATGGGAAGAACTGGTGATTTGTGCGGCTCTGAATTGTTCTGTCTGTCTCTCTGACCTTTTTGAATTGAAATTTTATGGACCTCAGCAGTTTGCTCTATAAGCCTTATAGAGATTTAACAGCTTATGTATTTTACTCTTTCTTTCAGGATAATTATAATTGTGTGACCCAGTCACAGCAAATGCTGTTACAAAAACAAAGACTTTAATAACCTTGGTGTTACGCATATTTTGAAAGACAGGAACAAGCATTCCAAAACTAAGGTCCAAATTGCTTCCACTTCATTTTAATGTCTACATTGCCATTTCAGTATGGATTGCTTGAAAACAAGAATTCTATTTTCAAAAAGGAAATTATTATATTAAATTTTTTGGGTTTGCAATACATCAAAAAGGCACTTTGAGAAACAGTATTGTGAACAGTTAATAGAATCATAGAAACATTTAGGTTGGAAAAGACCTTTGAGATCATCATGTCCAACCATTAACCCAGGAGTGCCAAGTCCATCACTAAACCATGTCCCTGAGCGCCACATCTACATATTTTTCAAACACCTCAGGGATGGTGATTCCACCAACTCCCTGGCCATCCTGTTTCAATGCTTGACCACCCTTTCTGTGAAGAAATGTTTCCTAATATCCAATCTAAACCTCTCCTGGTGTAACTTGAGGCCATATCCTCTTGTCCTGTCACTACTTATCTGGGAGAAGAGACCTAAACCCACCTGCCTACAACCTCCTTTCAGGTAGTTGTAGAGACCAGTTAAGGTCCTCCCTGAGCCTCCTCCTCCCCAGACTAAACAATGCCAGTACCCTCAGCCGCTCCTTATAAGACTTGGGTTCTAGACCCTTCACCAGCTTCATTGCTGTTCTCTGGACACAGTCCCTCTTGAAGTGAGGGGCCCAAAACAAACACAGTATTCAATGTTGATACATTGGCCTCACCAGTGCTGAGTACAGGGGGATGATCACTTCCCTAGTCCTGCTGGCCACACTGTTTCTGATACAAGCCAGGATACTGCTGTCTTTTTTGGCCACCTGGGCACACTGCTGGCTCATGTTCAGCTGGCTGTCAACCAGCATCCCCAGGTCCTTTCCCACCAGCCAGCTCTCCAGCCACTTGTCCCCAAGCCTGTAGTGTTGTGTGGGGTCGTTGTGACCCAAGGGCAGGACTCAGCAATTCTTCTTGTTGAATGTCATACAATTGGCCTTGGCCCATGGCTCCAGCCTGTCCAGATCCCTCTGCAGAGCCTTCCTATCCTGAAGCAGATCAACACTCCCCCCCAGTTTGGTGTCATGTGCAGACTTACTGCGGGTACACATGATCCCCTCATCCAAATTGTTGATATTAAATAGAACTAGCCCTAATACTGAGCCCTGGGGAACACTACTTGTGACCATCTGGCAGTTGGATGTAACTCCATTCACTACCACCCTTTGGGCTCAACTGTCTAGTTAGCTTTTTACCCACTGTAAGGTACAAGCATCCAAGCCATGAGTAGCCAGTTTCTCCAGGAGAATGCTGTGGGTGATGCTGTCAAAGGCTTTACTAAGGTCTAGGTAGTTAACATCCACAGCCTTTCCCTCATCCACTAGGTGGGTCATCTTGCAGCAGGAGATCAGGTTCATCAAGCAGGACCTGCCTTTCATAAACACATGCTGGCTGGGCCTGACTGATCCCCCAGATGTCCTGCATGTGCTGCATGATGATGCTCAGGATGATTTGCTCCATAACATTCCCCTGCACCAAGATCAGGCTGACAGGCCTGTAGTTTCCTAGATCCTCCTTCCTGCCCTTCTTGTAGATGGGTGTCACAATGGCTAACCCCCAGTCTTCTGGGAACGCCCCAGTTAGCCACGACTGTTGATAAATGATGGAGGGAGGCTTGGCTAGCTCTTCTGCTGTCTCCCTTAGTGGCCTTGGGTGGATTCCATCCAACCCTGTAGACTTGTGTGTAAGTGGAGCAGCAGGTCACTAACTGTTTCCTCCTGGACTTTCCTGTGGGGACTTAATTCTGCTCTCCATCCATGCCTTCCAGCTCAGGGGGCTGAGTACTCTGAGGGTAACTGGTCTTACTATTAAAGACTGAGGCAAAGAAGGCATTAAGTACCTCAGTTTATTCCTCATCCTATGTTCCCCACCCCCCAACATCCAATAAAGGATGCAGATAATTCTTGACCCTCCTTTTGTTTCTAATGTATTTGTAAAAACATTTTTTTGTTATCTTTTACAAGTGGCCAGCCTGAGTTCTAGCTGGGCTTTTGTCTTTCTAATCTCACTGCATAACCTCACAATGTCTTTATAGTGCTCCTGAGTTGCCTGCCCCTTCTTCCAAATGTGTTAAACTCTTTTCTGTGAGTTCCAGCCAAAGCTCTCTGTTCAGTCAGGCTTGTCTTCTTTCCCAGCAGCTCATCTTTTGGTACACAGGGACAGCCCGCTTTTGTGCTTTTAAGATTTCCTTATTGAAGAATGTCCAGCCTTCCTGGACCCTTGGACCTTCAGGTCTGTCTCCCAAGAGACTCTGTTGACCAGGCTCTTAAATAGGACAAAGCTGGTCCTCTGGAAGTCTAAGGCAGTGATTCTTCTGACACTCCTCCTTACTTCTCTGAGAATAGAAAACTCTTACTGTCTTGTGACTGCTATACCCAAGACATCCTCTGACCACCACATCATGCGTCAGTCCTTCCCTGTTTGTAAACAGCAGGTCCACTATAGCACAAGGGTTATTAATAGCATGAGGGTTAGAGCACTCAGCTGGCATACAGAATAAACTGACCTATGTCTCTCTTTTGCATGATTTGGTAGAGGTGTTTAAGACCAGCTGAGGGCTTAGCAGGAGTTTAAAAAGCCTTTTGACTTTTTTAACCTTAAACCCAACATTTATCGACTGAATGTATGCAGCTCATTTAATCCCAGTTTTGCAGATTTCTCTACTTTCTCTAGGTACTTCTATTCCAGACACTTCTGGCCAGCCTGCCAAGAAAGCAGATGTGGTACATGGCCTCTTAAAGCAAGAAACACTGACAGCACACAGCAACTACAGTTCCTGTACCTAGCTGCAGGTGCAAACTCCTGTGTTGGCCTTGTTCTTGTTGTGTGATGTAACTCAAAGCAGGGGAGTATAACCATACAGTTGGCAGCTGTGCCTGATTCAGCATGACTCCTGCAAAGTTTGGGTGACAGCCTACATAAAATTTACCCAACTGCTGTGAAACAAGCCTTGTCCCTGAATCAGAAAGATTTACATTGACTTTTGGGTTCCCTTCTATCCTAGGTAAGCATATACTAGTTTCAAGCAGTAGTTCTGCCTGGGACAATTCTACAAAAATGCAAAAGGGAAATGACAGTTCATGCTGAAATCCTGTAAACATTTAGCTTCTGTTACTGAACACTGAGCTATATGAAAAAAATAAGTCCTGAGGCTGTATTTTTTTGATGGTATATTTTTAAATTTGCTTAAAGCCTGGAGAACAAGAAGACTATATCTGTACTCACATTATTTTTGACAAATATCTTTTGGAAAGAGGCTTTTACATCACATGTAACAATTGTAAACTTGCTACTTTTTCTTGATTTGTATTTCTTTGGTTTAGGGTCAAAAAGAAATATTTTGTGTAGAAACAAAATACAAAACCTAAAAGTTATAATTTCACTAGAGGGCAGAAAATACCTGAGGTTTGTCATCTACAGAATCATGTTTGAGTTTATTTGACATAAGTGTTCTAAAACAGCTGTACACCGAGCTGTCTAACCTCTGAATCATCATACACCAGACAAATCAATAATACTTCATGGTAGTCACTGTTCAAAGAAAGAACACTGTGATGGAAATGCCTTCACTTAGACAGTCATGTACTGTAGGTGTACCCAGTGAGTAATAATGCTTTCCAAGGAAGTAATCATGAAAAAATAATTCATTATTTCTCTCCTCAGTTCTCCTGGGAGCGAGACACAAAAGGGGAGCGAGGAGAAAGAAAGACGACAAATCAAACTTTCACCTTCAAAAGCAACTTTAAAACTTTCTTGTTTGCATTTTAGTATCTGTGATCAAATCTTAAAAGTTATTTTCATTTATAGACAGATACTTTGGGTAAAATTCAATGCTTAATGAACATTATTGGAAAAACTGACATATAAAGCTAGTATTTCTGAATTTTTTTTTTCACATTAAAACCATTAATTTTTTTTAAAACTAACAGATATTTACAAATTTTTGTATCACTCCCAGAAAGTGTCTATATTTACACATTAATTTCACTGCATAATAAAAGAAAGATTCTGTATATGAATATAACATAATAATATTATACTACAATGAAATATAATACACAAAACAAAGATACTGCATACTGAAATTACTTTCTAGCTTATAGGGTCTTTTTATCATTTTAATGAAGCCCTTCCTTATACAGCTTTAATTTTTAAGTCTGCAAAAGACACAAAAAAGAAATTGCACACTGTTTTAATTTATGTTTACATAACTCAATTTCAAACTTAATTGGTAAGTCAGGTAAGAACTCATAAAACCAGCAACCCTTTGTAAGTTCACATGTCTCTTGTGGAGTAAGAATAGTCAAACACAGCATGATCTTGACTTTCAGAATCATTGTGTTTTTTCTGTGACATTTCATTGAATTAAAGAACATTGAACTGCTTGAGAACTTTAAAAAGTATATGAATAGGCCCTAAATACTTGTGAATGTATTGATACAAATAGTGCACATAGTGCCAGGCTATTAAGCTGAAGGAAAAACTGCTCTTTTTTACAGCAATATTGCACATTTTTTAGGGTCAACATTTTTTTTTGTTTTGGATTCATTGCTTTTTCTGCTTAAGCTGAAACTTCAAAAGTAAAGAAACAAAAAAAGATTAATGTAGTTATTAAAAACTGCTGACCAGACCGTGGAAAATTGTTGCCTGTAAATATTCTTGAGGAAATAGGCAAATCCTAATTATTAATGTTATCCCCCACAGAAACCTTAAAAAAGACACTTGTTTGGCATTGCAGAGAACTTCATAGTGGCAAGATAAATGATAATTTTGCTCAGCTTGGTATGAATGTCAGTCTTCAATGGCAAATTAACTTCTATCTGAAAAAGCTAAAAATACATGGAATATGCAACAAGTGAGAATACACTTGAATTTGATTTTTTGCAATTATGGTTTTACGTGAGTCACACTTTCCAGAAAATGAGTTCTGTAGTAGCTGTAATAGCTGTTCAGTGAAGTCCCCGAAATGGCAAACACCACATTAATCCTTCTGATTTTAAAAGCATGGGATGGAAATAATTTCACATAACTTTGTATCCCTGAGATTTAATGCCTACATTTAATTCAGTTAACCTAACTCCCTTTTGAGGCAACAGAGCTATGCTGATTTGCAAACAGCAAGTACATGATCTTATTACCCTTGATAAATTTTGATATTCAAGGTAACTATAGGATTGACATTAATTTGTATATGAAGTAAGGATGGGCTGTAACTTGCATAAACACCAAATACATAACATTTTGGAGTCTTAGTCTAAGTCACTTTACCTAGAAAAGGGTGAAGAACAATTCATATCTGCACCTCCAGGGAGAGGTTCGTTTGATGTGTCCTGAAGCATGCAACTAAGGTGACATGAGTTGTCTTCAGGAAGTGGGCATTTCTTTCTGTAAAAGGATTGTAAGATAATTAGGTTGGATTTTGATATCTAACTTCAAACCCATGTTGAATCATTATCACTTACTGATTCTATAGTTACTTGTATGAGAAAACAGTGGTGCAAGGACAGTAACATCTTATAGTTCCTTCTAAATGTAGCTTTGTCTACAATCCACGTGATACCCAGATACATATTTATTTAGGAAAGCAAACAGATGGCTTGAAAAATGTAATTAAGTAGAAAGCCCTCATATCCCATTTAAACTAAACTGTGCAGGAAGTCAGCTACAGCATTCGCTTCTTGGTACATACAAGCTAAGCATTGTGGCTTTATTTTTTTTTCTTTTTTTCTTTCTTCACTTTGCCTGCTGAGACTAACAGGCTTTACTATATTTCCCATACTCTGAATAAATTTTTTACCTCACTTTTTTGAAAATTATGTAACACACCTTTTATTTATTATTATCTTTTATTAACCAATTTCGTCAGTATTCTTCATTTATTTCACACTACTTATATGATGTGAAGCTGCTCTCACTAAGCTATTGCATTGCAATTACACTGAGTCTAGCTGAAAGACAGTCAATTTTCTTCATAAGCAGCCCATATGGGTCTGTGTTTTGGATCTGTGAATAAACCAGTGTTGATAACAGACAGGTGTTTTAGTTATTGCTGAACACTGAACATCATCAAGGACTTCTCTGTTTCTCACTCTACCCTGCAGCAAGTAGGCTGAGGTTGGCCAAGTTGCTGGGAGGGGAAACAGCTGGGACAGCTGACCCCAACTGACCAAAGGGATATTCCATACTATATAGCAAAATGTTCAGCAAAAAAGTCTTGTGGACAGTGGGCAGGACACCTTCCAAGTTAGACGTTGCTCAGAGACTGGCCAGGCGTTGGTCTGCTCATGGGAGGTGTTGAGTGACTGTTTTTGTATTACTTGGTTTTTTTGTTACTCCACCCCCCTTCACTTATTAAAATGAATTAATCTTAACCTATAAGATTTTTCTCACTTTTGTTCTTCCAGTTCTCTTCAACATCCCCCGGGGGGCAGGGGTGTGTATGGGCATGGTGGAGTGACTGAGCGAGCAGCTCGTGGGTGCTTTATTGCTTGCTAGGGTCAACCCACCACAGAATTTTTAGATATTCAAAACAAAATGTCAGGAAGCTTAAATACTGACTGAAAGAAAATTGCATCTCTCTCCACACGTTTTCCACTGTTAATAATTGTCCTGAAGAAAGCTATTCAAAAGTTTATCAACTTTTATCAACTGCAAATAAACAAAGTACCAAACCTTCACATAAAGTTTATGGATAGGAACAGTTGCCTTGTTAATTTTAGTGTCCTAGTTTCAGCATTGCATAAGTCTCCTTCAAAATATTCAGCTTCAGAGCTTCTATCTTTCACTCTATTCAGCAGCAATTTAACCAATTTAGAGATAATAGCAAAAAGAAAATAATATTTTGCCTTTTTACTAGTTGCTATAAAGTCCTCAAAAGTTATATTCTATATATATAAAAAAGTCTAACTAGCTCCTCAATGTGAATCTCATTACTTCGCTGTTTTAAGGCAGTAGCTTCTTTTAATAATTATGTTAAATATACATTACAAGAAGCTGTCCTACATAATTTTTGACTAAAATGTGATAACATGCTCAGTAATATTATTAGAAATTAGCATAGGCCATTGACTGTAAATCCAATTAATAAAATTTACCTCTGCTGTGCATTTTTTTGTTCTATGTGCATTTGTATAAAAGTATAGCTGAATCATGTGATAATCTGTGTACACTTGTGGCAGGACCCTAAGTCTGTCCCAGGTTTGAGGCAAATCTGCCTAGATTTTGTCCTTTTATGAACAACCCCGTTTCGATTCTGAAAGGCTTTAAACTCAGAAAGTTATGGAGAGGGGTGAATAAAAATTATGAAACCTTTTCCTCTTTAGGAAGAGAAAACTGAATGGGACCAGAAAACATAAAATATAAATAACAACAACAACAACAACAATAATAATAACATGGAAATTAGCTTAAAATTGTAATTCATAATTATAATTGTGAATTTAATACTATAATTACAATTGAAAGATTCAACATTAAAATTTATTTTAAAATACATTTAAATATTAAAATAAATTCAGTTTGGTTTAATCTTAGTTTTTAATAGGTCATATATTTAACTATCATTACAACTGTAGGAGGGAAGGTGTGGGTGATTTATAATTAAGCTAGAGTGAAGTGTTTACTGTAGGAATATGTTCAAACATGCTGTAACTGTAAAGTCTCAAGTGTGTCTTGTTTTCAGATGGAATGGGCTGATATGTATTGAAGATGAGCACTCTGGTTTCGTTCCAATAATTTTCTTTTTTTTTTAATTACCACTATTTTAGTGAAGCCAGGTTCTCTGTGCTACTCTTTAGCTTGCTACTATTCTTATCGGAGGTCTCTGCCATATGGTCTCACCTTTTTGAGTTCCTTCTATACAATTAACCCAGAACAATTTAGAGCTATGCAAATCCATTTGCCCTGGGGCAAAATCTTTAGAGATGGTGACTGTACACAGTCTTATATCACCTGCTGTTTCATTCTAAATCTGAGGTGAAAAAGTTGGTTGACTTTTACAGAAGATTGAGAATATTATGCAGTTTAAGAAGAGATGAGATAAATTCCTTTATGTTTTGCTTCTCCTCAGCAACAGCCACAGCACCTCCTGAAAATAAAGATACAAGTGGACAGAAATTTGTGCTTTTAGACTGAGGGACAATTAGTGCCTGAATATAAAGCAGGCTAAAACAAGACTAGTTCAGCAATTAGGACTGAAAATTCAACAGAGGTTACCTAATTATCAACTGAAATCGTCTGCCCACTCAATAGACAGAAATCCTGAGAAAACTGAGTATTTGTGATAGTAAAACTCTAACATCTTCAATTTTAGCAAAAGCAACTCTAAACTCGGATAACGAGCTAAATAAATCTCAAATTTTTAACAACTGGAGCAGAGAAATAATAGGATTAGCATTAAAGCCTTTATAGCTAAGATACTGAGCAATTTTTTACTTCATTTTACTTATTACTATACCTCCTACTATTTTCTTTACTCATTTGCTCTAAAAAGTTCCATAGTTGAGGCACAAAAAAGATTAGGTATGTATATCAGAAAATATCACTTTCTTTTTCTCGCAGAGTATGCCCACATATATTCTCTGCTGTCACCAGTTCACTGAGAATATTTGAGAGGCCAATGTCCTTGTTTTGGGGTATTTGTTTGTTTACATGTGTATTTGTATCCTGCAGTATGAATAAAACTCATTAACTGCATTTGAGAATGAAGTCATCAGATCTTTGAAAACCCTTGCAATGCACTTCTCAGCAGTGGAGGGTCCTGCAAATTTATCAGAAATAATACTCTACTTTCAATTAACAGATCAAACACTACCTAAAATAGCAAGCTAAGTCTCTCAAGAGACAATCAGAGCAGTCAGCATTGCTCCTGAAGTCAACAGAACTTTTATACATAATGGTAATCCTTCCCTGTGTAGATGACAACAGTAAGAGCCCCTGTAGCAAGTGAAAAAGCTTGCCAGAAACCCTAGCAAATATGAAGAACACACATTTGGCATCCTTTCATAAAGATCACTTTTACACAGGTTGAAAATTGTATATATTGAAAAAGTTAAATTGCAGACCTGCACAATTTCTTTCACACAAGAAAGAATTACATGTCATAGTTTTTATGTATATGCTACTTAATGCAAAACTTGGAAAGTGTTCAGACAACACAATAACGAGACAGATTATAAGAATTTTCTGTTTGTAGGAAAAGAAAGTATCTCAACTATTTCCTTGAACAATCTAAATTATTAGACAATATAAAATAAACTTTTGACCATCTATTTTGCACCAAGAGGTAGTGGGGCTTTTTAATACCAGGAAGAAAGGCAAACAGATTTTGTAAAGTATCATTTAAAATACTACTTATTATAGCTAACGCTATAAAGATAAAAAGTAATATAAACATTCTTTCCTCTCTTTAGATGGTGGGAACCCTGAAATATGTACCATTGAACAGGTCTCCAATCCAATGCATGAAAACCCCATCTGCAGAAAGGGTCACCCTATTTTGATTATATGAGCTATTACAAGATTTTCTTTCAAGAAAACAACCCTATTCATCATTTCTGCTACCATAGAGAAGGGTTGTTCTCATAAGAACTTCTTGCTGCACTTTTAGGTAATGGCAAGGCCACACAGGTAGCACAATTGCGAATACCAAGTGGGACCTGCCTGCAGCTCCTCTGTTACAATAAGCTAGTTAATTTTATTCTGCAAACGATATGCTCAGCACAGCAAAGTCCTGAAAGCCAATCTGTACATCCAGCACAACACAGAAGCGGATGGCACAGGCCTGGACCAACTAGCTGTTTTGTGGATTACTAGCTTTTTGATGTACAACGGTCTTCCAGTGAGGATCACTGCAACATCTCCCTTGTACTAAAGGTTTATCTCTATATAATGAAAGAAATTCTGCGTGGTTTTTGCTTTACTTTGTCTTGGAGAACATGACATTTTTGAGAAGATTGTTTTCTACTCAGCCTATGATGTCTCCAAATCTCATGACTTAACAGTGTGTGTTAAAAGAAAAGGCACAGGATTTATTTCATCTAGCTCTACTAATCAAAAAGCTAAAATCTATGTCCTTTCCTTCCCCTTATCGACAATACGAAGGGATAGGCACCCCTTCATAGGCTATCCTCAGACAGCTCACGCATGGTAAGTAACTTTTGGAATATTCTTTATTCTCACTGATTTATAGGGGACATCAAAATAATTTAGATTATGCACTGAACTTTCAGTTAGTTCCAGTTAGGTGAGATGAATGCTAATGATTACACACAGATTTCTGCATTTAATTTCTTTAAAAATGTAAGAAGCTTTTTTCTATCCTGACTGTCTGAAGACTTCTCATAAATCAAGTTGAGACTGTAAAATTAAAAAGCAAGTAAATAGAGCCTTAAAAAATTGAAAGATCTTTGGATTTTAATAGTTGAAATGAAGAATGTAATGTGGCTGGTGAGTAGTTTTTGTACTCCATGACCTTTGTATAATTCTGAATATTGAAATTAACTAGGACAAAGAGTTGTTTAACTTGAGGTTTTTTTGTCCTTTGAATGAAAAATTCTACTTTTTTCCAGAAGGAGACTGGAGCAAAGTTGAATCTACAGCACAGTGTGCAGGGAACCGGGAGCAGAAAAACTGCGTCACTATGTGTACCCAATAAGGATATGTGCTTTTAGGGCACAGAAACTGGCACATTACTTAACAGCACAACAAGCTAATATTGCTCTTAAAATCACAGAATTGAAATAACTGAGACTATGGAAATAAATTTGTTCTTATTTAAACATTATGACAGTGTAACTAAAATAAACACCTTTAAAGCCTCTACTTGGAAAACACCAAATAAATAAAACCTTGATCTAAATATTTGTTTTGCTTCACATAATTATAGAAAAAAGTGACTAACAGCTTTTTGATGAACTTGGACTGTCTAAGTTATGCTTAAATTACATAATTCTGTAATTGTTTATTAGATTTCAAAATTCCTCAGACATGGTTTGAACAAGTTTCTATTATTTTACAGATTTTTAGCTTTACAAAACTGTTTGAGAGAGAGATTACAGACTGGTGATATAGTTCATGGATTCTGTAACAAACTTGATTTACAGCAGCTAAGAATATGACCAAGTAGAAACCTTCTCATTCAGTAACATTAAGATTTGTTTATATATATTTATTTTTTTTTTGAGTCAGTAAAAAAGGACACGTTAATCTCTTCTCTTCCATACAGAAACAGTCACTACTGGACTGTAATCATACCAGATAAAAAACAAGATGTACTTTACTAAACCAATTTTATAGCAAAGTGTATCTTATCACTAGAGTGCACTTCCTGAAGAAAAAAAGCCCTGCATTGCTCTTTTATTTAATCATGCAACTAAAAGTCTTTAATTAACTTTTAATTTGGGTTCCACTTCCTTTCCAAATGGACTGTCTTTATTACAAAATTTAAGCTGGCTTCATTTGCAAAGTAGTAATAACCTCCTTATGCTTGTTTAGCTATTGCCCGACTCAATACAGTTGTGTTTTTTTTAATAGCATCTGTTACATAACAATTTAAGTCAACAAGATTAAGATGGCCATACTTCAGCAGTATACAAAAATCGGTGTCTGAGAGCTGTAAGAACCATGGCACAGTCCTAGGAAGAAGGCATTCACAGGACAGAGATGAGAAACACACATGAAAATCTTATTCAGGGCAAGAAGTTATGCATGTTATATATAGGCTTAAGAATTTATGTCCAAGTAATGTTTCAGCAATCTAATAAAAATACAGCAATCTAATAAAAAAGAGAAATATTTACAAACAATTACAATTCCAAAACTCCCTCAGTAAAAGTCAAAATTGAGGGAACATTGACTCAATAAAAACGGTTAACATATACTAACTTCCTATTATGTATCCCTTTCTTCTGATGTTATGATTACTTTTCCACTATCCCAGTGGGTACTAAGGTCAAAAGCATCAGTCATTTTTAGCAAGAAGTGGAGGGCGACAACAACTCATCAGTGTCCTGAGGTTTTTGCAAGAAGAACGTTGTTAATGGTGGTGGGTTCTTTTGCCTTGGTCTTCAATTTTTCTGTTCTCTACATTTTCTCTGGTTAGTTTTACTTGGTTCACACAGGTGCACTCCTGCGTTGATCTGCTTTTGGCCACTGTGATTTGTTTTCACAAACTGGAACCTGTCATCCGCTATCCACATGTTTCCGCACCACATTTAAATCTGGTGTTCCCCTCATGCAGAACGGCTGTCTATTACTGCTATATAATTTGAAGCAAATTTAGGCGATAGCTACCTGATTGTTAGACAATTGCTATCACAGGGGAAGCAAGCTAACATCAGCTCAGGACAAGGCAAATACAAGTGAGTCCTGAAAGACAGCACTATCAGGTCAATTTGAAGCCTGAGGCTTTTTGCAAGTAATGACAAAACATCATATTTCCAGGGCTATAGAAAGACTACCCTTTGGCAATCCTGCTGTGCTGTGTACTGATCTGTGCATGAAATTGGATTCCAGAGCAACCAGAAAATTTGGCCTCACTGACCTTTGTTGCCCTTACCTCCTTCTACAGCTAAAAGAGTTACCAGCCTTTGGGGTAGCATAACCCAATTACATGACCTAATCCTTCACAGAAATGTATAAGCAACTGCAAAAGCCTTTGTAGTATTTTAAAATAAGTAGGATATATTACATAAAAATAATAGTTATTTAAATACTAGATGTGCAGACATGCTCAAGTAATGGTGACATTTGTCACTTAAAATCTTTAGAACTATGAACCCAAAGCATGTCAAAATGAATAATTTCTTCTCAGTTAATTATCAGTCAGACAAAACATGAAAAAATATTGTCAGTGGTTGTTTATCAACTGCAAAAGAAGACATTTCAGACTGTCTGAAGTAATACATGATTCAATGGAGAAACAGAATGGATTTAAAACTATTTTGGACTCTGCTTTTCTGCTGTCAAAAGAAGCTACTGAAAAAGGGGGGTTATTGTTTTGAAGATGCATGCAGATTTAATGGAATTCCACTGGAAATAGATTCATTTTGGTTTTGAATAATTTTGGTATCTAAAACCTTTCATTTTGATACAATATAAAATATTTTCTTTAGCAAAATTTGTTTATCATTGAATGATTTATGTTCTTACTCTAATTCCCAGTTTTCTGAAACTAAAATCCACAAATACCTATGTACAGGTTATATAATTTTCTGGCTGGGATGAGAAATAAAAACTTTCTATACCTCTGGCCACAGCCCTATAAACCAGCCTTTCACACATGGAAAACACCAAACATTTAACTGACCATGAGTGTTCACTTTATTATTTTCGTTTTAAACTGACTTCCTGTATGAAAAGCTTAATTCTTTTGCAGTCATTTTCAGAAGAACTGAACTTTCTATTACCAGGTATCCCAGACAGCTCCTGACACAATACACATATGAGTATTTCTCCAATGTTTTGCAGTCATTTAGAGCTATTGTTTCTGAGAGCAACTGCCAAGAGTCAGCAATTATCAGGTACTTGTACTTTATATCAGTCATGGGATATATTGGCTAAGAGCTTTATTGCTTCACAAATACAATAAATTTGTTCTCAGTTTTCCCTGAATAGTATCACTGTAAAACCAAAAGTTTTAATTAAGAAATAATGACTAATGTTCAGAGAGTGTGGATAAACATATAATCTATTACAACCATATTTGAGATTGCTTTCCTTAAGAGTTCACAATTAATCAGCTGGGTTCTGACCTACTGTTTTACATAGATGTCTCCAAGGATTTAACTATTAACATTTGCAAAGTGATTTCATTGGCAAGAATCTATATTGTCCTAAAGTAAATTATTCAAGAAAAAATACTCACTCAGAAATAGCTCTGTTAAGGATTAGAATAGCTAGGCTTTCAAGACCCGGGGGGAAGGGGGGGGGGGGAAGGGGGGGGGGGGGAGGGCGGGAAGGAAAGACTGAAACAAAAGGTTTTGAAATATTGCTTCAGAAATTTCATTGTTTCACTAAGATACTTCTATCTAAAATATTTTTGTTTGTTCTGTATTTCAAAAACCCTCATTCTTTTTTTAATCTTTGTAAAATATCTTGAATTTTCATTGTTTTGAATAGTGTCATCACACACTTTTCTTCTGAGTTAACAAAGAAAGTGTAATAATCAGTCTATTCATCATTCATAGATTAATCAATATGAGCAAAACTAGTCATAGGTGAAGCAGGCACATAAAATATATCTTTTCCAAATACCACGTGAATATATTTCATTTAAGTCTTTGATTCTTTCTGTGCCTTCTTCTGACAGCTGGAGTAAGTCTTCTCTCATACACTTCAAAATATTTGATATAGAAATAATTATGTACTACACTTAAACTACTGTAGTGATGAAGTGATATTAAAACTGTAGCAATCTTGTTGTACATATAATATCAGTTACCCTTTCATCCAGTGTCCACAGTTTTTAAGTTCAGTTATTTCTCTGTTTGACCATTTCACCTCTAACAACTCCAATATTCAACTGAATTTATTAATAGTTGTGTAAGCAATTGTCAGCATCAACATAACTGTCATCATTTTCTATGCAAACCAATAGAATATTGAACAAAAAAATTGAATTAATCTTAATTTTAAAAGATACATGCAGAATTCTTCTGGAAATAAAGCTATGCATTGTGTTTTGTAACCTATGCAAAAAAAATATTTACAAAGCTGACTTCATTCCAGCTGACAAAATAACTGTCTCTGTGTATGCACATGCACATACATATGTCATCTTCTAATACATAGACTACTTTTCTGCAAAATTAATAGAGAGATGGTTTGAAACCAGACGTGAAGACTGACAATATGTGTGCATTCTGGTGCCATACTCCTTTTAGAGCTAGAGGTGGAATGCATTATTCAAAACAGTCTTATCAGTTTTGCAAAGACCTTTCTACAAAGCATCTATTTAAGCAGATTAGCTATTTGGAATACTTTTTCCAATGGAAAGAATTGTCATCATGTTCAGCATTTATGCTACAATTTTACTTAAGGATTATTGATTTGTACTGTGTTCATGTCTTTAAATTAGAAACTGGATGAACTGGTTGAAAAATCCCCAAAGAATTCAGTATGCATTTTTCAGTATTTAAAAATATATTTAATTAATAGGAATGACCTCAGAATGCAGTTAACACACTTTGTGTCGTACCTCTGTTTTTAGAAATGCCTTATAACGATTTGACTATGAAAGAAGTTTGATGCATTTCTTTGCCACTGTAATGATGAAATATTTTATTTCTTAATCCACTTTAGTAATATCTTCCAAATTACATTGAAGGATACTGCATAAGCTCTCTATCTTTAAACCAGTCCAGAGACTACCATGAAGGTACCTCTATTCTTTCCTCTCCTTTCAAGGGTAAATTTGTCTGTTATATTACCTCTGCTTTCCCTTGTACCTTTCTATAGTGCTGGATAGATAATCCCTGCCATGTGGGTCACAAGTGAAATCTCCATGGATTTTGTAATTTTTAGTGCTAGATTGGTATTTATATGTGAAAGACTTCTAAATCCCAGTTTCTTTTTAAAATGTAGCTCTCATATTGCTATAAATATTACCTTAGTAAACCATTAAAATGCATAAATGTCACAAAGTAAGTCCAGAAGATATTAACATAAATAAGATAAGAGTTGTAACATCATCACTGTGCAACATTACCAATAGGATTAAAAATCAATGTCATAATTTTCACAACATAGAAATAAGTAAAATTGTTTCAAGGATTTTATTATTATTATTATTATTATTGGATGGTGTGTGTAAAGGACCTTTCTGTTTGCTTAGTTTTCTTAAAAAATATATAGCTCAAAGCAGGCATGTCAAATACATTTTCATGTTATGACAAGTCTCCACACAGCTCCTAATTATTTTCCTCTTGGTATTATCTTCCTAATTTGTGTGTTTCTTAAAGAGCATTTTTTAATTGGCTGTTTTCAAGGATGTGTATTGTCATTTGCATTTAGAACAAAACCTCAGATTCATTTAGATAAATAATAATTGTCAATTAGACTGTAACAAATTTTTGAAATCCAGTTCTCCAGTGCATATATCATCTCCTAGGTTAACAATTTTCAGCAGCTTTTACTATCTGGTCTGATATATTGCTTTTTTAAAAAGCTAGTGTTTACCAAACATTTAATTGAACATTTTTGTCAACATGAATTAGATTTCAGGATTTCATATATAACAATGGAATTAAAACAACATGCTTCAGGATTGCAGATTTGGCCTTGTTAAGGGATATGTTTGACATGATTCCATGGGAAACTGCCTTGAAGGGCAAAGGGCCCAGGAGACCTGGTTGATCTTGAGGAACAACATCCTCAGTACACCAATGCAACCCGTTCCTTGCAGAAGGTCAGGCAAGTATGGCAGAAGGCCAGCAAGATCTGGACAGCAATTTCCTAACTGAGCTCAAATACAAAAAAGAAACACACAGGAGGTGGAAGCAAGGATGGTAGGAAAAAAAGAGGCCCTGCCTGATTGTGGAATGAAGTTAGGAAAGCCAAAACTCAGATAAAGCAGAATTTATGGAGGAATGCAAGTGGCAACAGCTAGGGTTTCTCTAAGTACATTGCCCATTAAAAAAGGTTAAGAAAAACCTGAACTTGCTTCTCACTGGGGTAGGGGACCCAGTAACAAAGGATGTGAAGGATCGCGTACTTAGAGATTTTTTTTTTCCTGGTTTTAGTGGGGTCCCTGTGGTCAGAGAATTGTATGAAAGCGATGAATGTTAGGACCCTACAGGCACCACCAGCCCTGACTGTCCCTGCCCAGCACTCCCGAGTATCCTCTTACCCTGCCCATGGCCCAGGAACCTATTTCAGCCCCCTTAGGGCCATCAGTCCCTGCTCCATCAACACTGTGGCAGAACCAGTCCCCAGCTTCCCCACAACCCTGCCCTGCCTGCCCCCCACACCCCAGCCTGGCCTCAGCCACCCCTGTCCCCAGGGAGATGCCTGATGCCTGGAATTATATACCACCTAACCTCCACTTCTTTCAAAATATCTCACATTTATTAGCAGTAATTTAAGTATTACATTGTTTTATTCTGTATGTCCATTTCCCCATTGTATTCAAAGTCATGTTGAATCATTACAGTGATAAAACCAAAACTTTGATTTATACATATAGTTAAATGTGATTAGTTCTATTGACTTCATTGGTTGACTTCAAAGTGAGGCTATCTACTTTTGGTAAAGTCAACCACGACGCCTTAAACTCTACATTCTTTTATTTTTTTATTACTTGAACCACATTTGGATCTACTAAAATTAATACAGATTTAGGTTATTTATATATTTGAAATATATATATATATGAAAACAACTGCAAAACACTAAGTTTGTTGCCTCTTCATGCCTCCACTGAAAAAAACAACATGCGTAGCTGCAAATGGTACCTATTCTGAAAATGCAAAAGAAAAGTAAATAACAATATTTCAGGTACTAGGTTGAGTTTTCTGGTCTGATATTTTTATGTGTAAACAAGTTCTAAGGGGCACAGAAATGGCTAAGGATATCCACCACAGAATCTTCCAGATTAAGGTCAAACAGCACCATTAAATCATCAATCCTGGCCCTTTTTCAATTACAAAACTCTAAAATTTTCCCAGTTATACTTCTTCTGAGCTCAATAGCTTTTATTTGAGTAGACAATAACTTGTGTTTGGCTTTCTGCAGACAGAGAAATCTACTTCGTCCCTTGGTAACTTGTTTCAGTGATTAATTTCCCCTGCTGTTAAAAAGTTGTGCCTAAATTCTAATTGGAATTTATCTGGCTTCAGCTTCCAGTTGTAGGTCCTTGATAGTTTTTTTTCTGCCAGATTGAAGCCCTTTAGTAATAGGCATTTTGCCCCTGTACGAGTACTTATGACTGCAATAAAATAATTTTTTTTTTTTTGATCAACCAAACAGACTGTGCTCTGAATCTTCCTCCATGAGCCATTTTGTTCAGCTCTTGGATATCTCTTTTCTGTACCTTCTACAATTCTTTGTCTTTTAAAAATATGGATGTTAACATTGTATTTTGGTCTCACTGTGCAGAGTAGAGTTAATACCACCACTTTTTCTCTTACTACTGTCTTCTTTATGCCTTTCACTATTTTCTGCCAGTGTTGCAGTAGGTACTTATGGCAAATTGCAGTAATCTTTAAATCTTTTTCAAATGCATTGCTTTCCAAATTTGTCTATTTATTCCTACTGAATATAATTCTTTGAGTTCAAACAATTTATTTGAATGTGATCCCTTACTTTGAAATTACCAAGTGATCCATACTATTTTTTCTGACTCAACTGTTTGTTATTTATTACTACTATTATTACTGTTATTAACGCTATTTATGATTCATCAGTCTTTTTTTTATCCACTGTTAGAATTGATTGACTATTAATTACTATGAAATGTCTCGTACTGGTTGTTTCACAATTTATTTAGAAAAAACATCATCAAACAATGATTTCCCACCACAGGATACTGTTCCAGACTTGACACTTGGTGTTTTTTTTAAATACAGTGATCTTGTATTGCATGATTTTACTGAAGTATTTAATATTCATCATTTAAAAACAACTGACACAAATTTAAATCAGAGGATGTAGGCATCTGAAGTGGAGAATTTTTACATGCTTTTCATTTATACCCACAGGAAACAGCAGTTTTCTCTCTTTCTTCTATGAGTTCTTGTTTTTATTCCACTCAGAATACATAACCAAAAAGAACAAAGCAAGGAAGAGAAGAAAGGCACATAGAAATCAAACTGAGAAGTATTTTTTGTGATGCAAAGTGCAGAACAGTGTGGTCTATTGTTTAGAACCAGTATAAAGATAAAGCACTTTCTTCATTACTGAGTAACTGATTTGCTACCTGATGAGCAAAATGACTTTTTTTTTTTAAAACTGTTTTGCCCAAATCCCAAACTAAAGCATTATACTGTTTCCTAATCATATAAATATATTTCCATTGCAAAGGTAATTTGTATTTCAATTTGTCATTCGATACTTTCAGAACGGAATGCAGTTTATTTTATTTACAATGTGGTGAATTTCTTGAGTGTTTTACTGCAGATTCACTCCAAATCTCACTCAAAAAATCATCATTCTTCTGTGTCTGAAAACTTTTTGTTACTTTTTGATCACAGAAGTTCAGTACCTTGGCAATATGTATCATGACATCACATTCTACTTTCACAAGGGTAGAAATGAAAAGTATGTGTAGACAGTTCCAGAACTGATTATAGAACACATAAGTGCTTCCAAATTTAATGGAAGTTAAGACCTGTAGAAAAACAATATGTTGAGATAATATTAGGACTAGCATTAGTGAACATGTTTTCACATTCACAACTTTTTGAAATTGACAGATTGGTTTTAGCTCCAATGTATACCTACAAAATTATCAGATTAATCCAAAATTTGAAATTTGACCATTAAAGTTTCTTCTCAGCTACAGGGGTAAAAGCAGTTTAAAAATTTATGCCATTTTAAAGAAGCTAAACAATTGGCATACAAGACAGTTTCTTATCGATCTGTGTGCTTAATAAAGCTAAATGTTAGGAAGACTAATGTACCATACTGATGTTTTAGGAATTTCATTAATGTATTTGAAAGACTGTCATAACTCACTCACCTCTGCTGAGTTTATGAGCCATGGGTTTTCTCCAGCTCATAAAATCAACTTGCTTAACACAATACAGTGACTGATAGCATCAGAGATGACACTTCATGAACAAGGTGACTTTTTTTTTCCTTCTTTTTTTTAATAAGTTTTGTAGGACAATGAAGGGATATTTAAAAGAGAACAGGATACGAGTCTGACAAATTGTTATTCTGACTTAGTGACAAGTTAGACAAGACAAATATCCTATCTTTGTTGTTGGTTGTAAATGTTGAATGCAAACTGGGATGTAACGGTAACTTCTGGAATGCTGAGAAATTAATTTTGGTTTTCTACTTTTGTAAATACACGAGTATTTAGTACTTGTGTATTTAGTAGTACACCTGACATGAAAAATGACCACTGTAAATAGTAATGTGCGTTTCTGTCAACTGTGTTTATCTCTATACCCAACCTTCATCTACAAATTTTGATATTAGAAACATTAACAATTTTCCCTTAAATGGAACAAAAGCAAAGAGCATATGTACACAAAAGCAAAGAGCACAAAGAGCATATATACACATTTTGTCATTTTAAACATCAACCATTAATTTTTAAACATTGTTCTCAGGTTTTTCTAGTTATCTACAATGCAGTTATCTGAGATAGTCATCCAAGTCTTCCCTTATCCATGGATCAAAATAGGCACCAACGATGTGTGATTTCTGAAGAAATGATTGTTTTTCAATTACAACAAAAGAAATCTAAAAGGAATGTCCCAGGTATAGATGTTTAATGCTATAATTATAGAAAGTTAGACTTACTTAATCTCATTTCTGGTCCCCAGAGCAGAATCTACATCTTTACCCATCACCTACAAGGTGTGGTAAAAGATATCAGACCTGGTTCAAAACAACCAACTCCCTGAACACAAAGCAACCTATTGAAGTAAAAATAACTGAGTTTGAGTTGCTTTTAGATAGATTCACGTAGCCCAATGCTATGTGAATAGCTCCATTAGAATAACACATTAACATTTTTTCTAGGTTTTACTTCAGAAAAATTCCCTTATGAATGTGGGTCTAATAAGTTTTTCTGGAATGGAGGAATTCTGTCTCAGCCCCAGAGAGCTACCCATACACAATCACAATTCAGAGACAAGAGCAAACCTCTATAGTCAGTCCCATTTGGAAAATGCACCATATCATCCCTTTCTTTTAAAACACAATGCAAAGCAACTATTACTTCCATGTGTGTGCAACTATAAGCCTAGCAATTAAAACACTTGGTCAGGATGTGACACACTCAGCTTCAATATGGCTTAAAAAACATATCATCCATCTTGAAAACAGTACATAACAAAGCAGACTACAACCAGTCTTTTGTGTGCACTCATGAAGCAATAAGAAGTGCATACTGACAGACCATGAAATTATATCTGAACAAAAGAAAAAACTTTTTACTGTGGATATATTAAAGTATTTGGATGGGGTGGCCAGGCAGGTCAACTCTTTCTCTTAAGACACCCCTTCAAATCTAAACAATTATCTGATTCTTTGAATACATGTCACAGAATAGCAGATTTGTTGATGTAAGAATTGACCTCTGGAGACCATCTAGTCCAGCCCCCCAGTCAGTAGGTCAACTAGCACAGGTTGCTCAGGGCAGTATCCAGTCAAGTTTTTAATTTCTCTAGGGATGGAGACCGCAAAACCTCTTTGATCAGCCTGGCCAAACACTTGACCACACTCATAGCAAAATGTTGGGTGTTTTGGTTTTGTTTATTTGTTTGGGTTTTTTTAATAGAGTTTTCTGTATTTTAATTTGTACTCATTGACTCTCATCCTGTCACTGGATGCCATGGAGAAGAGTCTAACTCTGTCTTCTTTACTCCCTCCCATCAGGTATTTATACACATTGATAGGTTCCCCTGAGCCTTCTTTTTTCTAGGCTGAACAGTCCTATCTCTCTCAGCCTTTCCTATATGACAGATGCTCCAACTCCTTAACCGTCTTCACAGCCCTTCATATGGCCCTTCACTGGACTCACTCCAGTATTTCCATATCTCTCTTGTACTGGGAGCCCAGACCTGGACACAACACCGCAAAAGTGGCCTCACCAGAACTGAGTAGAGAGGAAGGATTACATCCCTTGACTGGCTAGCTATATTGTTCCTAATATAGCTGAGGCAGATTTTGGCTTTCTTTGCTGTAAGTGTACATTGATGACTCATGGTCAACTTGGTGTCCACCAGGACCAGTAGGTCTTTTTCTGCCAAGCTGCTTTCCAGCCAGTTGTCCCACAATGTGTACTGCTAAATGGAGTTACTCCTTCACAAGATACCTGTTGAACCAGTTCTCCAGCTTATACATGTCCCCACATCCATATGGCTTATTAGCCACTCCTCCCAGTTTTATACAATCTGCAAACTCTCTGAGGATCTGTATCTTCTGCAGGCATCCAGGTCATTAATGAAGATGTTTAACAGTATTGTCCCTAGTACCAACCACCGACACACGCAGTTGGTGACTGATATCAGTCAGTTTTCAGTCCACCTCACTGTCCAGTTATTTAGTCTGAACTTCACCAGTTTCTCTATGAGAATGTTATGCCAGACATCAAAAACCTTACCTTGTATAATAGCTTAAAAAATTTAAGTCAATAGACTATGAGTTTATGTGGCTACAGGGTAAAATGAACAATTTGAAATATACTTTCAGATTTTAGCACTGCCCACTTTTAATTCCAGTTCAGATGCTTAAGTTCAGATCTACCCTGTGAATCTGTGCAAAATAAATAGGTTTGATGACCAGTTTATATGTCATTTTTAAGTGAATGTTGTTTTATTTCTGCATCCTGACTCTTCCATCCATTTGAAGATCCCCCATGAAAATTTTTTCTCTACCATTACTCTTTTATAACATATTAGCTGAATGACTTTATTTTTGTTTTCAGTTATGCAGTTACCTAACTTAGCACTGTAAAAATGATCACTTTTGAAACATGATTTGGTATTTTAGAACTGTGCTTATACACTATCCTGTTCTTAAGCAGAATTGGTCTTATGTATGTATGTTCTTCGCCACTTGGCAAGAAGCAAGAAGCAAGCAATCTTAATTCAATTATAATTCCTCAGACTGAGAAGTTTATTTAGATATTTTTGATGTTGTTTTTATAATTACATTTTCTCAGCTTATTCTCCCAGTCTTCTCCCTATTGAATATGTTCCTGTATTTTCACTGTTGTTTCTAATCAAGGCATCTACATTTTTTCTATTTTGAGTAAGCCTGCACGTATAGTTACAATTTCAGTTGTAAGACAAATTTAACTTTCCCATCTTTTCTCTAAGATTAAAAGTAGAAAATAATTTACTAACATGTGCTAAAAATCTAGATCCAGCTTGCCAAATGAAGTGCTATTCGTCCTCTGCATATGCCATATCATTTCAAACACTAACACTTTTTTCAGACTCAAACTTTCACAATTTGCAAGAATATTTTAGTTTGTTGAGAGCTACATTTCTACAAAGAAAATGTGATTACCTTGTATCAGTTGTTGAGTGAGTCAATATTGCATTCTTTTTTTCTTGGGTTTAGTTATGAGCTTCAGATAAGCATGATTTTGTAGTTTCCATCCTATTTTCCAAGTTACTAATTCTGAATTAGTCTGCTAATAGTGATTAATAATTTCTGAACCTTTAAAACACCTGCATGCCACAAAAAAAAAAAATACAATACTTAAGGAAGTCAGGTTCTATGGCAATACTAGTATACACAGCAGGTGAATGACACTTTCATTTTTTATTATTTTACAAATTTTTATATGAAAAATTCCCATATATTAAGAGTTTTCCCTCCCAGATATTTCTTATCTTAATACACGTTACTTTTACTTTTCAGCAGTGTTCTCTATCAGTCTGAGATGTACTACTTTCTTCCTTACTCAAATGTACAGAAAATCTCATTCTTTTGGAAAGGTAATTGCATCTTCATGTAAGGATTAATCTAGCTATAACTATAAAAAAGGTAGCCTTTCTAAAAACTACAGTCTTGGACAGAGTTTGTGTTACTTGGGGAAGAGCTGAATTTAGCCCATTGAATAGTGCTATGCATTAACATTGTAACAGTAGAGTTTCTCTGTGTTTTCCGCACCTGTCATGGACAACAGAATCTGATGGGTATTAAGATCTCCCTTCTGCACAAAGAGCTGCAGGTACAAAGAACATCTGGAACTGACAGCACTGCAAGGACTTGACATCATCTTCTGTATAGAGACTGGCGCTCCAAGTAACCCAATTGCCTAGAGAAAATTCAGACAAATTACCTAAGGAATGGAGAAGCCAAAGATCAGCAATATTAAGCTATCACCTGAATCAAGGCTTTTATGTAATGCAGAGAAAATCTGGAAGCACTTTAAGCAGAGATTCTTCCTGTATCTATATTACTAAACGAGTACTAGCTGATAGGAAAAGCGACATCTAGGCACACGTTGCATATCACTATGGTAACAGACACCCTAAAAACAGTATAATAGCAATAGATTTAGAGTCATTGAAGAATACAAGAGCAAAATACAATTAAAAAAAAAAAAAGTAGTATGTGAAGAATACTATTGTATGCAATGGCCACATCAAATTCTCTATTCTGCCTGAAAAGAGCATGTAGCTTCATCAGGTAGCATCATAAGGTTTGCAGTTGCTGGATTCCTACCTCTACACCAAAGAATTTGGAAAGATTTGGAACAATTTGGAAAATTCAAAAATTAAGGAATAATCTTGATTAGAAAACTAAGACATGTTACTGTAGTTTTACATTGCATAACAGCTACCTGAAATGCACTTGGAAAAGAAGATAAAATGCTTACAAAAGTATAGTCACATTTTATACAAGTTCATGGATGATTTAATTGATAATGAAAAAAACCCCAAAACTCAAAGATGAAAAAATTGATATAGTTTTGGGCTTATATAACTGAATACAAAGATTGGGAAGTATCTGTGATGTTCTGGGCTTATAGAGTTATTTTATCATTTTATGAGTCACATAAGCCAGTCTATGAATTTTAAAAAGAGATTATGCATAGTAGCATTTTAAACAAGAGTGATAATAAGAAACATCCATAGTATTTATCAAGATCTTTCTGAAACAAGGGATACAAAGGAAAACACAGACTTTCATCTTAGTGTAATGCCAAGAAACAGAATGGAACTGTCAAACTGTTGTGAAGTTGATGAAACCTATAATGCAACTATAATAATTTTATTAATGTAATATCAAAAGATAAAAAATAGAAACACTTTTATTTCTTTTTCATATTTCTTTCCCTCTTCTTCTGTCTCTCTTCTCTTTAATAGCCCAACAAAGTTAAGCCAAAAGAATCATATTTGTATGTATATTCATGGGTTTAATTATGAGTAGTTTGCACTGTGAAGGGATTCTAATTTTTTAATTACTACATCTGTTATATAAAATTTCATTCTCATATACACACATACACACCTCTCTCTCTCTCTCTCTCCCTCTCCCCCCCCCCCCCCAACAGTTTCCCAGATCTACAATAAAAACAGAAAAAGGAAAGGTAATGGGAATTTGGAAAGAATGGGGTGAAAATTTTATATTTTAGTTTTATGAGAATAATCAATAACTAAGATAAAACTTAAATTATTTCTAATTTCTGAAATTTTCTGTTCCTCAGATGACTGAGGTTTTGAAACAATCTTCTACTAGAAGCCATGAGAACAATTAATCTCTTGATATTTTAGAAAGAGAACTTGTATCTTTATAAACAAGTTTAAATCAAATGGAGTTAATGACCAAAGAGGCCTTCTCTTCTACCACAAACTAAAAATTCATATAGTTTTTCATTGCTTTCTGGAAAATACATCCTTCTGAAAATAGTTTTCAGCATTCTTCCGCTTCTATCCTAATTTAAAACCAAAAAAATACTTAGCTAAGCAGACAGTATTCTATTTGCAAAGTAGTGTATAGGCGATACATTATCTACATGAAAAACTGCACTGCATCACATCTTCTGATACGGCATTGACAAATGGCTCAGATGAAAAGACTTTGGGGTTTTCTAATGCAAGCTGCCTAGATACTTTCTACTTTGTATCAGATAATAATGTAATTATAACCACAGGACATATTCAACTGTTCGGGTGCAGAATTACTTTTTTTTAAACCACAGATGTAGGGTGAACTTAATCTCATCTAATTTTAGATTTCTACAATAGAAATGTTTACATGTGAGATAGTTAACCTGGTCAGTGAAAATCTGTAGTAAATCTTGGGTGATTCCTTCTATTGTAAAGAAGACATCTAAAATATAAGGCCTGTTCTTTCTATGCCGACTGTCTCCCTGGAATGACTATAAGGGAAATCTAGGCTACCACTCAAATGTGTGTGGCTACAGTAAAGATACCTATGAATGAGATAAACATCCTTTCAGGTGACTGTTACTAACTGCATATGATGTTGTAAGCATGAAAGTTGATACTCTAACTTGTTGAAAGTTTGGGATTTTTTTGTGTGTGTGTGCGAGCTTGTACTAACTAATGACCTATTCCAGGAGAACTCTATAAGTTACTGACTTTCCTCAGCCATCTTTTTGTTAGTTTTTGACCTCTGACGTTTTTTGTATTTCTGCATTTTTAAATAAGTGGGACTGTAGACACTGTGTAGCAAATGTAAGTCTCCTGCCAATGAGTTTGTTAGATACCTTTTCTACAAACAGGTTCTTTAAAGCTTGTTATGAACTGGCAGGAGTGCCCCAACAGCAGATTGAAATTTTGGGCTTAGAGAAATAAAGGGTTGGACCAAGCAGCATGTAATATTAAGAAGAAAAAAAAAAGAAAAAAAAACCCCGAAAAAACGCAAAACAACCAAGTAGAACAATTTGGAAAGAAAATACTTGTTTTGCAGAATAGGAGAAACTTCAGAAAGTATACTTGCTCTGTTCATTTTATACTCATTGCTTGAAATAAAAAGTTCTCCCGTATACAAATGCAATGAAACTCAGAGGCATGACATACACCTACTCTTTCCCAATAAACCTGGGAAAAATAAGCTCTTGGAGTCTCTAAAGGCTCCCTAGAGGGAGCCATGTTCAAATGCAGTTTACTACATGCCCCTGAAAAGCTCTCTAAAATAATCCAGTTGATGAACAAAAGAGATGATGATGATGATGATTATTTATTATTTGCTACAGAATCCTTACATAGGAAGAGAACGTACAATGGAAAACACTGGAGTCTTTCCTAACTGAATATGCTAGTCAAGTGAAGGATCACAGTCATAACAACAGTAAAGGTGCTGCTGCAAAATTAGGTTTCCTCTGTTCTGTAGTTTTTATGTACTAGATCCACCAAGGGATTTAAGAATTTAAGATTAACCTAGTTAATTTAGAGTGCAGATCAAAAATCACAAGGAAGTGGGAAACCTGCTGTACCTATCAGTAACTTGACAGGTGCCTTCATGTTCAGCTTCAGTTTCTGAGCACTTGTATGTTGCAAACTGCCCAAATCTGACTGTTCTAGGGATTACCTTCTTAGGTGATCAGTGACTGGTGTTTTTCTGACAATATAACTAGAAGATCTGTAGGTGTTCTCGCAGCTGAAATATTTAAAACACAGAACAACTCTCCAGTGAAATGCAGTTGCAGCTATTTTCTTTGAAAACACAGCTGGAGCTCTTTCATGGGGGTAACAGAAGTGAGTTCTTCACACTGAGAGGAGCATTGAAATAGAGGTTTGAGATCTCACATAAGAGATCCCAACAAGAGATAAAGAAGGAGGAAGGGAACACAGTAGGTATAGTATGTATAATAACAAATACCAGTCTTGCATAAGCCCTTCTTCATTTTTACACAGAGAAGTAAGCCATTGTTCATAGGCTATTACTGTATGAAGGGAATAAGCCCACTGCCAAGAGGGCCCATCATGCCACTGTACTGTGAGCCATACTCTTTAAGATTTTCATCTTTCAGATGTTATAAACAGACAGATATATGAATCAGATGCTGAGTTGCTTTTCAAAACTAAGAATAAATAAATTTTGGGTAAAAAAGGCGATGCAATTGTAAGGTTTGGTGGTGCTTGTCTGTAATATATGTGTATGTAGAAAGTGGAATGGAATTTAAGAGTTAGCAGAGTAAATTATTTATAAGCAAAAGTATTCAGAATCACAACTTTTTTCCTAGGGAATTACAGTGAAGTTTTTCTTTTAACCATATACACATATACCCATACAGTTATATTTTTCTGTGGGAACTATTTCATACTCGTCTTTCTTTTCAGGTCTGTGGATGTGTAAAGCAGTATGGGAATAATTAAAAAAAACCCACAAAACCAACAACCAACAACCAACAACAAACCAAAACAAACCAATACAAACTATGGAAATTATAGCATCCGTAGAAATTATTAGTCTCATACAAATAAATAATCCTAAATTTTAGGAAATTAATTTGTAGCCTAATACCATAAGTTAAAACAAGTTAAAACTATCTATATGTAAATGATATATCACAATTCATATCTACTTTTCTTCCAGTATTTTTCTTCTTACATACACGCTGTAAATGTCAAATTATGTAGCTTCACTAAATAAACGAAATATTTTATCAAAAGAATCAATCTACCCTATTTTTCTCAGATCCTGGAGAAAAAAGTTCTGTTTTTCTGGTTTGTTTTTAGCAGTTATCTTGTTTTGACTGTATCTTATTTAATGTGTTATGCTAGTATTTCTGTCATAAACATGAACCTATTCACAGTTCAAAATTAAGGCACGTGTACAAATTTTCAGTGCTTTTCATATGCTTTTCCTCTTGTGGGAGGGAGCTTACAGATCTAGACAAGTAACTTTCTGAAGCTTTTCTTTGCAAGTGAGAGAAAAATAAATACGTTTCCCTTGCAATAAAAAATGGGTCTTATGTATTCAGTGTGGGTGTAAGAATAGAGGCTTCAAGGAAAGCAACAAATTTCTTTGGCTCATGATGCTATGGTATGAATGGACATCGTATCTCTAGCTCAGCACACACACATGTAATTAGCTGTATGAGGTGACTAGTTCCAAGATAAAATACCAAGTTCAAGTTAATTAATTTCTTGCATGAACTGGTTTTTTATTATTTTTTTTTAATATGAGCAGCAATAAATGACGGCTTTCTCAAATTAGAATATAACCTCTTGCAGGAAATAATCTGCCTATCTATTTTCCAGATTCCGTAACACTGGAGATTCATTCTTACTAGAAACCTTGCAGTAACCTTGCATAAAAGTTATTTTCCCACTCTCTAAAAGAGGTGTGCACTAAATTTTCATTTAAATAAAGCTACTATTGACATTTGAAAGGTACAACAATCTTCCCATCTGTGATGCAAATGTAAGACATATGACTAATAAGAACATAATTTTTTTAGACTAGGCTAGACTAGAATGTTTTGATTATTGACACATTTCATCTTAGACTCGTGTATCATAACTGCAGAAACTTTCCATTTTGAATTCTGGGACTGGAGCAGATGGCAGAGATGCATTTAAAATAATGGTACTTGACATATGATTTCTATAAATAGCTACACAGCTACAAGGTGCTATTTGTAATTTTTCTCTCTTGGGAAGAAACTAGAAATTCTCTGTCACTTCATTATAATTGTTCTTGAAATTCATCACAAATGGATATTTTTTAAAATTTTTACCTTAAGGTAAAAAGGCAGATATGAAGGCAGATGTTCTTTCATATGTTTACTGGATTCCCAAATGTCTTCATGGCCTAGTCATAGAATCAATTCCTGAGGCATATTGTGCACACATATATAGAAATGTACTGGTAGAAAAAATGATGAAAGGCATATTTTCTCCAGTTTTGTAAAACAGTTATCAAATTTTCCTGTCATAATGCAGGGGACTACTGGAAAAAACTAAATTGTTTTTCTACCCAAGAAAGAATATATATATTTGATAAAATGTATCACATATCTGACTTAGAGTGAGTTTGTGTGTTACAAAAAATTCCCTTCAGCTCACTGATGCAATGATTTAGACACTGAAATGTCAGCTATGGAGGGGAGAGAGCTGTATAGTACAACAAAAATAATGTTTTGTGTTTATGCCACTGGTGGGTGCTCTTTGGGAGAATGGTTAATTAATGACTCAGGCAGAAGAAAAATGAAAAACAGTCTTAGACATCCTAGCAGAGCTTATGGTAATATTAAATAAAAATAACATTTGAGAGTCTTAAGGCAATTTCCACATGTTGTTTTCTGTTCCAGTATTAGTATCGTAATATCTCCATTTGAGGTTAATGCAAGCAAAACAAAAAACTCAGAAAGTCAGTTGCTGAAAACAAGTGAGAATGAATGGACTGTGTGATTTAAATGTTCTTTTAAACTTTTGGCAGCTTAAGATTTACTTTATTTCCCATTTGTCCTTTATTCTTTTAGTTATAGCAAGCAGGTAATGTTTCCTTTGCTGTGAAAAATGCTGTTGTTGCCAACTTTGTCAGTTAAGCTTCATTTTTACAGTTCTGGTAGCATCAGTTTGTTGACATAAAAGCTAAAACATTCTGAACTCAATCAAGCTTTCTCAAGCTTGTCTCCAGAGGTGGCATTAGAGGGTTTGGATAGCCTTATCTGTTCAATACTAAGGATGTTTGTAGCTCCTGCTAAGTGCTCTCTGGTGATTTCTTTCAAAACTTTTAACAGACTGCAACATTTCTGTCAGATCATATACATACTCCTTACCACACCATACTAGAGACTGTTTTTATAAGCGACTGCTAATATTGCTACCCTCTCAGCCAGTTCCACATACACCAATAACAGTAGCATAAAAGGGAAAAAACACAGACATTTGGTACCATGCTTTATTTTGGTACAGTTACCATTGGATTTTTGGGGAGATAGATATAGGCAAGTTATGAAATGGACTGCCTCCAGAAAAAAACACAAGTGCATCATCCAACAAAGCTCTTTCAGATTCAGAAAGTTAGACAAATTTACTTTAATAAAGAAATATGGCGCAGAACAAGACTTGAATTTGAACAACATCACTTAACTTGCACAGCTTTGAAGGATAAAATTTAATATTTTATGAGATTATATAGCTTTGCATTGTGCAGGTTATTTGTATTAGGAAATACTATTTCTATTGTTTGTGCATATTGAATTATTTCAATGAAGTGGAACAGCTCTGACTGTGTTACCAACCCTCCCCCTAAAACTTACTTTTAAGTGCAGATTCCAATTACAATACACCTTTTTTAGTTCTGCAGACCATGTGCTTTCCTTTAGGATTTTTAACCAGTAAACAGAGAGATTTGAGGATAAACTTAATGCAATAACTGCTAAATTTTATGCTTTTTAAAGTAAATTATAAGCTTTTGCCAATGCCATGGTTCTATTTTCTGTGATTGTACTGGTGGCACTTTTACAGGTACTTAAATTAGGACTCTCTATCATCTATTTCTTCAGAAAAATCATACTGTCACATTCAGATATATCACTTTTGGCATCAAAAAGCAAGGAATAACTAACATTCTACCTTTAGCACTGTCTTTTCCTACTAATTTAATTTTATATGGTGCCCTCTGCATGGAACAGGGATTTTTATTTTCAGTTGAGGTTATAATTTTTTACACAGATGACACAGCAATAGAAGAGTTGTCATGCTGGAATAGAGCTATAGCTACTCTTAGCTCATACAATGCCTGTGGTGGTGGCCTATGCTCTATCTGTTAAGGAAAATGAAAATGTCTGTAGTAAAGAAGACATAGAGAAATGTGTATTTCTGACATTAGTTTTTTTGAGGTTAAAACTTTGGATGGAAATTTACACTCAAGTTAATATAACTACAGAACTTTCTTAGTGGACAAAAATTAATGATGATACATAGAATACTGCCTTTGAGCATTGACCAGGGGAATGGCAATATCTGTTTCACCCTCTGTCAGGAATGAACTCCAAGCATACAGCAAATTACTGCTTTTCATGAATGTGGTGTTACTTGATAGTACTGAACAGCAACCCTGTGAGCAATCTCTCCTTGGAATGAAACAAATTAGTTTTGGAGAGAAAAGTTGTTTTATTTACATAGGCAAAAAGTACAATGTTTCTATGCCCAGCTACAGAATTAGTTTTGGTTTTTTTCCCAGGTATTGCCAAATGCAAAAATCCATAAACAATATAAGGAGTAGAGACTCTGTCTTCCTTCCCACTCACTGACTAAAGGACTGAGAATCATTTTGTCTTTAGTTGAGTCCTTTATTAAGTCATACAAAGTAGAATTTATTTTCCCATTTATTTTTCTACTTAAACATGCAAGAACTACGACAGGAGATTGATGCAAATGTTAGCTTAGAGGCACTTTGTAGAGATAAAACCATTCTATGCAATAAAAACTATGAGCACTGACTTAAGATCATGCATATGCTGGTCCCACACACATATCCTCCAAGAAACCAAATGCAGAGGCCCATCAAAGATTTTATGACTCAAAATGCTATTCAAGAAATTCTGTGGTAGTAGGAAGAGATTATGCTTAGATCAACTGCATCAAAGTTCTAATATTGAGATGGAGAGAAAATACCTTTAATAAACTAGAACAAGGAGTAAAGACAGCTTAAAATAAACAAACAAACAAAAAACCCCAAAACCTCAAAACAGACAAAAAAATCCCACTAAACCAAAAAGAAACCCAAATGTATTTCTTGAACATGGTCTTAAACAAACAAACAAACAAAAAACATCCCTCCCATTTTGTGACAGAATTGTTAAATATAATTGGAAGGAACCTTAAGATATCGGGTACTCCATCTCTTGCTGAAGGCAGAAACAAGTAGGTTTAAGCAAGCAAATGTTTTCTTTCAGGTATTTTTTTTATCAATTTCTTAACTCATTTCTATTACTACCTTCATAACATCCAAAACTATTATAAAATTTTGTTTAGTGATTTCATCATGTGTCTCATAAAAAGTCTGGGGTTTTTTTTCCCCAACTGCTATTTACAGTAACAGTTCTGTGCTTCAGTTCAGTTACTTATTTTTCTGTTCTGAATGAAGGGGAAAACTTACCCCTTTGTGGTAATCTTTTTTCTCTTTTTTTGCCTTGTGTATGCCTCAGTTTTCTTTTTTTCTAGAAAACCACATGTTTTAATCTTTTTTTTTTTCTTTCAAATACAAACAAGTATAATAAAGCATGGACCTCAGTGTCACACTGAACTCCGTAGTATTTAGCTATAGTGAAAGCTCTTTCAGGGAGAACAGTCCCCGTGTCTCACTGAATGCTGACCTATTGGCACATCTTGCCTTCACGCTCATTGCATAAAAAGGGCAAGGCTAATTTTCTCTTTGCTGTAGAAACGCTGCCTAGCAAAACTTATTCCATAATACTGATCTTTTCATGTTTATTAAGTCAAATTGTTACGTGATATAGAGTCTGACCCATTTTGCTCAGTTATACGAGAATATACAAAATAGTACTATAAGTACCTTTTTTCCATAAAGCTGACTTTACCATAGGCAGAAAAATTACTTGTTCCTGGAGCTAAGTATTAAACAAATCTAAGGAGAGTTCAATACTAACACAAATCAACTATTCAACTTCTCCATGTATGTGCAACTGAAAATTCTGCCTCTTCACCTCTTCATTCATTTTCCTGCCTTGAATGAATCAAAAGTGTATCTTGGTTTCAGTATTAAAACAATAGTGAACATTTGTTGTTTGTGAATCCCAACTAAGACAGATCAGTCATCACAACACTTTTTCTTTTAGACCTGAAGAAAGTAATTACAAAACTGGATTTAAAGCCAAGATTCCTGAACAATGAGTGTTATGGACTATATTGAAAGATAATCTCCCCAATAAAAATCTTAGAGTTCTTTCTTTTTCAGAGCATCACAGATGAGAGTGAGGAACACTTGTATGGGCAAGAACATTGAGGACATGGAAGAGAAAACTATTCCTTAAGTGGAAAACCTGGCAAAACAAATTAACAATTTACGTCTGAGCTGGTATCTTAACTGACTTCCATTAAATGAGATACTCACCCATGGATAGGATCACCCAGCTCAGTTATGGTCCTATTTTATAATTACAGTTTCACATAAAAGCAGGAACCTGCCTGTGGAGCAAGAATAGAATTATAATGTAACCAACTAATAATAATATAATGCTACAATGGTAAGAACAGCTACAATCAGAGCTACAAATACAAAGAAGGATGAATCTGATTACATGTCTTTATTGGCTGAGCAAGTGGTATCAATGTTACTTCCAGGGAGATTCCTCTATATGCACATTGTAGGAGACCTACTGTGACTACACAGATTTTACTGCAAATAGGAAGAAAAGATGATAATTTTATTTGCCTTCACTAGGGTAGGAGCATTAAATATTTTTCTCCTTTGTCACAGCATGAGATGACATGATCCATAGAATTAAGCTGCCTCTCTGTACTAACACACTGAATGATGCCATGGGATGGCCCTGACTTTGAAGAATGGCACTCTCCACTGTTCAGTTATTATAATGCAATTTCCAGGCAGTGTGTCATGGCCCTGAGCACACTACCTCCCCACTCCAGATGTTTGCTGGGTACATCAGCCCAGAGCTGATGTGGTGCATATGGGTCATCTGGGATCAGGCTACTAAGAAAGAGCAGGGTCAGAAGGGTCTTTCCTCTCTGCTTGGGAACTCAAACACTGCTACCTAGTCTCTGCCTGAGGTGCACATCAGCATGCTGTGCAAGGTCATTCGCCTTGTTGATGCCAGCCTTAATTCCCAGCTTGAACTGGGGCCTCCTGGTCACTGTGGACTTACCCAGCCATTGCTAGGCTCCTGGCTGGCATCTGTCACTCTTCCTGTCCTGGACCTGCTCTCCTGGTTTGGTACCATGGGGACTGTGGCCCTGCGTGACTGACTTGCTCTGCCAGTCTCCCTCAGACCTGGCTTCTGGTGCTCTGCCCTTCCCAACCTCTGTGGCCCCTGACACAGTTTGGGAGTTAATGTGAGTCACATACCACCAACAACATGGCATGTGCATTAGACCACCTAATTAGACCTGGAGTCTAAGGCATGTAATAATAAGGATGAGGCCGTTCATCACCATTGCTAACTTTATTAGGTTACATATATGCGAGGAGTACTAGAGAGTTCTGATGATTTCCGTCCTACACTGTTTGAAAGGTGAGACATGCAAGGGTCTGAGCACGTGTCAGGGCACACCCATTTGGTTCAGAAGGGAGATTTAATTGCTGTGGGCTGTCACAGGGCTCTTTCAGGGGGCATGATGCCAGGGCAGGGAGAATGAACTGGGAAAGTGACACAGCAGGGCACACTTGGTTCTGGAGTTGGAGGTGGTGGTATCAGTGCCCATGATGAGTTCCAGAGGCCAGGTGGGCTCACTGGAATTGGTCAAAGAGTCAGAACTGGGAAGGGGGAGCACTCAGAGGTCAGCACCTAGCTAGTTACTTGGGAGGTGTTAGAGAGGCAAGGCTTTAAAGAGCTGTTGGTCGGGCTCTGTGGTGCTTCATGCTCAGGGCTGGATGCGGCAGGAGCTGACTGTCAGGGCTCATTGTGGTCTGGAAGTGCCCTGGGGCCAGGGGGTGAGGAGCAGCAGTGGTTCCAGAGGAAAAGGCAGAGCAGGGCCTGGCAGCCAGGGCCTATCCCACCGACCCAGCCAGCAGCAGGGAGCCGGGGGCACTGGGGCAGCCTCAGGCAGCCCTGAAGACAGGGTCAGGATGAGGTTGCACTGGGACATTGGCCTGCAGGTGAGCCCGGTTTGATGGGGCCTGTGGCCGGGCAGGGCAGGGCAGTGGAGAGCTGGAGCCTGGCCCTGCTGTGGCATCACTGGGACAGGGACTGACAGCCCAAGGGGGCTGACATGGGGTTCTGGGCTGTCAGTAGGATGGGGGAAACCCTGAAAGGGCTGGATAGTGACAGCCAGGCCTCAGGACCCTGTCACATATCTATAACCTCTACACTGTTATTAACTTGTGTAATATATGCTAGGTAGTTCTCTAACAAACCATCTTTTAATTCTTTCCAATTTTTTTCTTTTTGCTAGAAAGCCAAGATATCTGAGTAAATTTTTATGTGGATTTCTAAATTCTATATTTGTGGCAGTGACACATTTATCTTTTTTTGAGCTTTAGTCCCGAGCTAAAAAATTTTTCTTAGCACTAGTACACATTGCAAAATGCTGAACGCCTGAGCAGAAATTCATCAGGAAATAAGTGGATGCTGTGGTAAGAGGAATGTCATCATAACAGAGAAAAATAGGAATAGACAACTGACACTGCAGATTAATTCATAACATCATGGAATCAATCACTGGGATGTGAAAATTGCCATAGATGGGGCAGATGTCAACACCAGTAGATTAACACTTCTCTTGGTGTTGATTTTCTTTCATAGAATAACATGGGGGCTAGTGCTAGAAAAAGCTTGCCTTAGTATCTCCACTCTTACATGATCAGACTCCACTTCCATTTTATAGGCATGTGTGTATGACTTTAAATTCTGTATTCTAATATATTTTTCCATTTCCTTTCATACTGATACATGGTTTATTAAAAATTTCTAGGAAATGTGTTCATTTTTTGTACCTTATTTTCTTCCCATGTTTCTGCTTGAAAAATAAACAGCAAATTTCTGGTCCAGCAGAGTTTCACACCTCAGCAAATAATCTGCAATTAAATCATCTGGACAAATGAAATGAGCTCATGCTCCTCATGGAAAAGGTGGCTGAACTGCTCCCTAATTTTCAGACCATTTATCATTTGCCTTTTTATTTTCAGGATTTTTACAGGTAAAGAATTTTCTACTTTCTGCTTCACAACCATTGTATAATTGTACTAGATAATGCTTAAGATCACATACTCTTGCAGAATTCACAGGAGAACAACTACAGACACTAATTATTTTCTCTTTAAAAATTGGTTTTCTCCCCTTTTCTGTCTTCTTATAGACAGTGGAAAATGCTGAGGCTTTCAAAAAGAAAATCCCAAACTCATTTAATGACTGTTCTTTTTAAACAATGTGTAGGAAACAGGAACAACAGAAATCAAAACGGTCCTCTGATATTTAAAGACATTCTGAAGACCTTGTGTGTAAGAGAGGCATTTCTCAGTGATGTATAAATGTCAGTGTCTTAAAATTTTTCAGTCCAGCTTCTTTTTGCTTTAATCAGTCAAGAATCTTAACCAGCCTTGTGCCTTACTGTATTGATTTTTGTGAATTTCTACAGGGGCGCTCTCTTCTTTTGTTTCCATAGTCCACACTTTCAGTAATGATGGCATTTAAGTAAGAATGTTTTTTTCACTCCAGTCTTCTGGTTTTATGAAATCACCATGTCAAAGACAGAAATAAGTAAGTTAAAATATTTTTTAGGAAGGTTGAAAGAAAAAACACATTTCCGGGTATTGTTTGAATACTTTGAGGAGGACAGGAGTAAGTGATGAAAACCAAAGGGAAGTTTTGGGTTTTTTAAAGATTGGCATTTCTTGATTAAGACCGCTGCTATCACAAAAGCCTGTTGTATAGGTTTTCTGTTTATTTTTTCATTATATGATCCTTTTAATTGTTTTCAAATTGTAATGGCAATTGGAACTTTTAAAATCTTAAATCTGAGCTTAAATATTTTTAAGGCATAGCTACTTGTTATAATCAGTGATTTACAAAAAATATATGAGATAATTCTCTGAATGAGGACTTAACCACAATTGCATAACACTCTATTCAGTCTAAATTCTCTTGCTTGTACTGTTTCAACAATAAATTCTATTGCTAAATTATTTTGTGCTGGTCAAATTTGTCCTTCTGGCTTGTGTAGTGCACAGCATGAATGAGGCTTCACATAATGGAATTTGATTGAGACAGCCTATTTCTTAAATTATTAATACGTAGTGCTGAAATAATGAAGGGAGGGAAGAAGGAAGACAGAATTTGTTTGGTCTAATTTGGGTATGAAAAAGATATTCTTCTGTCCTAATTTCAGCTGAGATAGAGTTAATTTTCTTCCTAGGAGCTGGTTCAGTACTGTGTTGTGGATTTGGTATGAGAATAATGTTGATAACACATCAATGTTTTAGTTGTTGCTAAATAGTATTTATACTTAGTCAAGGACTTTTCAGTTTTTTAGGCCCTGCCAGCAAGAAGGCTGGAGACGCACAAGAAGTTGGGAGGGGACACAGCCAGGACAGCTGACCCAAACTAGCCAAAGGGATATCCCATACCATATGACATCATGCTGAGTATATAATCTGGGGGAAGAAAAAGGAAGGGGGAACATTTGGCATTATGGCGTTTGTCTTCCCAAGTAACCGTTATGCATGCTGGAGCCCTGCTTTCCTGGGGATGGCTGAACACCTGCCTGCCCATGGGAAGTGGAGAATGAATTCCTTGTTTTGTTTTGCTTGCATGCACAGCTTTTGCTTTACCTATTAAATTGTTCTTATCTCAACCCTCGAATTTTACATTCCTTTCTGATTGTCCTCCCCATCCCTCTGGGTGAGGGGGAGTGAGCAAGTGGCTGCGTGGTGCTTGGTTGCCAGCCGAGGTTAAACCATGACACTAAAGAAAACAAAGCTGCCCAGACAAAGAACAAAAAATACCTTTTTTCACTGCAGATCTTCAGATTAGATTACAATCTAATTTTTTTTTTTTTTTCCACTAGGGTGGGTGAAGGCAAGCTGTTCTATCCCTATCAGGCTTTTCCACATATGTTTTATGGACCATGATGTCTTGCTGAAATTTATTTGCAATTTGTTATCAAAATTAGACTTTAGCTATCCTCTCATTTATTTCTTTGGATTTTAAAATATTTGAAATAAAACTGCCATTTTATGTTTATACAATGCCTATGTATGAGGCATTGTAAATACTGCTCCTCCTGTCAGTAAAAAGGAAGTTTTCTTACTTTACAGATACTTGTGTATCTTTTTTCCAGAATTGGAATCACACTGAATGGAAACTGTACTTAGAAGAGCTTGTCTCAGTCATAGGACTCATTTGCCACAGCCTGTATTTTAAATGAACCCTTAACCTGTAAAAATGACTGAGCTGAACCCCACACGTAAGCACATTTAAATGTCATAACCTACTCATTAGTGGGAGGAATAGAAAAGAAAAAAAATATCCAACAAAAGCACAGGTGGAGACTGATTTTGTATGCACTTGCTCAGGTGTATCTTAGAGTTAAAATGCTATAATTAAGAATAACTACTGAGGAGGAAAGAAACAAAGAGCTGACCCGAACTCTGTGAAGTTCAAATGTGCAAACCCTCTCAGCTCCAGAAGTGAAGTGACATTCTCTGACTTGGGTGGGAATTTACATAATGTGGGAAAGCTTGGGTTTTATCTTCACCTAGTTGTGCTTGCTCTGAAATGATCTATTTTCAAGGAACATTTGAAAATATATGCAAAAAAGGGCTGCTCTTGAACCTCTGTAATTCCGTATCCATTTGGAATTCACATCAGGGGACTGTTAAACTCCTGACTTGCTTACAACACTGCTTACACACCAGTGATTGACTTCTTAAATAGCTACCACAGATGAGTAATGAACCATAAGTTTAGAAGAAAAAAAACATTAGAGAAATCATCTAAATGTTTGAGGGCAAACAATGTTTTGATACAAGGTCATACTGTGCCATTATGTGCTCCAACGTCAAGTTTGTTGGAAGAACTATTTCAGAAAGCACAGGTGTGCATCAGGCAAACAAAGCTGTTTTAACAGTGTCTATGTTTATTTTTCTAGTACAATGTATTGCTTTTTATCTGTCCGTGTGGATTCTGCAAACACCCAAGAGGATTAAGCTGAAGATAGGATCAGTAGCTGTAGGTATCTCAGAAACTTGAAAGAGTACTATTACTTATATCCCTTGTCTCACATTCTATGGTAGCAATGTAGATTGTTGGTTTGAAGAATGCCTGCTAATGATGAACTTGTTTTTGTTAAAATCAAAGATGAGTTGAATTTCACTGAACCCCTGAAAGATTTTCGGAAGTTAACACAGTTGCAAAATAGCATTAAGAAAAGCTTGGTTTGGTTTTTGTGGTTGGTTTTTGGTGTGTGTTGTGTCCCTCCCATCCTGTCCCCATTCCCCCGCCCCTTTTCTTTTTCTTCCCTCTCTCTTTCAAATGAAAAAAGGAATATTCAAAGGTTCTACTTTTCCAAAAGGTGAGTAATCCAATTTCAGTCATTCTCTGTAAGTACCACATTAAGAAAAACTTAATCTTGGGCCAAGAAGGCTCTTAGGCATTAAAAGACTTTTGAATATTCTGTTCTACGATGTTTAAGTCATTGTATGCTTGAGGCTTTGATATTTCTCTAATGCAATTTCCTAGTTGTAAACTTGCAATAATATTTTACTTTTTTTCAGGACAGCAGCATTATGAGAACAAATACATAAGAAAGGAAAGTTATTTTCATGGTTCAGTAATGAGAAGAATATAGCACTGGCACAGATGAGTCCAAGCCATGAATAATTTTACTAGAGTTAAGCTAAAGCATTCCAAGTTATGTACTAAGTATCACAAGATGTCTGTATAATGATGCTTGAAAAAACCACCCTTATTCAGATTCTACTTATTTTTGTTATGATTAAAAAGACTATAAAATAACATGCAACCATTTAACATCCACTTGAATTACTGTACTCTGTGACTAATGCTATTAAATAAAACCAAAAGCTTTTAATGAGATTTCTCACACTTTTCCAATTCTTACTATTTCTATAGTAAAAAATACTAAAAAAAAAAAAAAAAAGGTTTTGTTTCCTGAGATTTTTCAGCTGTAGAATTTGGCAAAAAAAGATGTAACTTTGAAGCCATTTATGAAATTTAATAGACAAGAAAAGGCACAGGCTGCTCCCCCTCCCCCCCGCCCCCCCCCCGCCCCCGTTGCCCTGTCTTTGTACAATTGTCCTTGGCAAGATGAAATAAGTGAAATGAATCATGTGCTGTCACCATTATTGAGCAAGTCCTGGTGGCTTTAGCTTGAGGTTAAAGTTAGGAATACTCTCTGAATATCAGTTTGCTTTGTCTCTTCATATCTCAGGCTGAAATATACTATTTTTTAAAAAAAATCTGTTTCTCCCTCCCTACAAATCGAAGCAATCAGATTTTGCTGAAAAAGTGAAAAATTATTTTCTTCAGCTTTTGTGTGTTTCTCTGAAAACAAACAAAACCTCAACATTTTCTTGAACTCTTGAGGTAAAATTCCATATTATTTACCTAGGGGTAAATCTTCGTCTTCACATCTGAAAGTAGATCTTGCTTGATCTTTTCCCTGATGGTAGACTTCTTTACCGGTTAGTATTAGTGTACTACTACTACTTTTTATTTCTGCACACAGTTTCAGTTTTGCATACTCAGAAAAGTATACTTTTTTTTTTTTTTTTTGAAGTATGACTGGAGCAGTTCTATGCATTTCACAAAAATGATGCTACAGAAATTCAGAGTATTTGTAGTGTATCAATACTGGGATCAGATATGGTTGCCATGAGCAGATCTCAATCCACTTATTATAAAATGAGACTGAAAATAATCTCACATGCTGACAAGTGCTGTGGTAAAATCTCCGGGCAGTCCCTATTCATCAAGGTCAGGAATCTATGTGTACATGTCATACCTCTTACTCAGCTTGCTTTGATGCATTTGCTTTATGTAGAAACCTAACTACAGGGTAGGAAAAGTGATGTGCTTTGGGAACATGATGAGAGACGCATTTGGTACCAAGAACCCATAAGCATCTCTGTGCCCAGTAATACAATCATATGCAGACAGAAGAGATTAAAAAGTAAATCTTTTTAACTTTCTTTATGAAGTTAATTGAAAAGGGGCTGAAAATATCCACAGTTTTAAAGGCAGGAAATTAAAACAATCAAAGGAAGAAATTGTCCTGGTTTTGGCTGAGAAAGAGTTAATTTTCTTCTTAGTATCTAATGCAGTGCTGTGTTTTGCATTTGGTGTGAGAAAAATGTTGATAACACACTGATGGTTTTACTTGTTGCTAAGTAATGTTTATACTAAGTTAAGGACTTTTCAGTTTCTCAGGCCTTACCAGCCAGAGGGCTGAAGGGGCACAAGAAATTGGGAGGGGACACAGCTAGTACAGCTGACCTGAACCAGCCAAAAAGGTATTCCATACCATGGGATGTCATGCTCGATATACAAACTAGGGGGTTGGCCCAGGAACTGGCTGGACATCAGTCAGTGGGTGGTGAGCAGTTGTGCACCACTTGTTTTCTTTTCTCCCTTCCCTTTGGATTTCATTCCTCTTCCCTTCTCACTCCTTTTCATTATAATTGTTCATATTGCTGTTTAATTTTTATTTTATTTTAATTACTAAATTGTTCTTATCTCAACTCTTGAGTTTTACATTCCTTTCCAATTCTCTTCCCCATCCCTCTGGGTGAGGAGGGAGTGAGTGGCTGCGTGGCACTTGATTACTGGCTGGGGTTGAACCATGAAAAATAAATTGTGAGAAAAGTGACCTGTGTAAATCATATTCTCTAGTGAAGATAAGAATAGAAATATTCCTACCTTTAATTTTAAGTGAAGTTCTTAGTGACTTGCTTTCTGAGGAAGAGAATGATACAAGCATATGTTGGTGAATGATTTGTTTATAAGTCTGTGAATAACTTGGAAGCATATGTTAGTTAGGACTCAAGAGTAGGACATTTAAGTGTAATAGAAATCTGTACATATGCATTCAGATCAGTTGCCTAAACATACGTGACCAGTGTCATCTTCTTTACAGAGACTGTCCCACATATATTCCATCTGCCTTTCTAGAGAGAGCAGGTCTCCTGCAGTCTTGTGCCATATCTGCCAGACTTGTGCAGATCTCAGATGTCACTAAACATGTATGTGTGCACAAGTTAATAAAGCCCCTAATCAGTATAGGTAATATAATAAGAGCTATTCAGCTGACCAAATGAAGGTACATAATTCAGGGTGACTTGAGCAGCTTTCAAGGTAACATTATCATACTGCCTAAGGTCTTGATTTAGAGGCACACATATAGGCATTCTTGTACATCTGAGACACAGAGAATCTGAGACAAATGTTTGGGGCTGGCAGATAAAACCTGCAGAGAATCCACATCTGTCATATAAGACCATCAGACCTAAGGACGTTTCAAAATGTATTGGTTTTCTATCTATGGCCAAGGTAGCACTGAATGCAGTGATCTTTAGGGGTCCCTTCTGACCTAGGATATTCTGTGATTGTATGATTTTATCAAATGCAAGTAGCTTACGTACATATCTATGCAGGGAAATGTAGGTGTGTTATTAATTGACAAATTTAATTCAAACTATTGTGACTAAAGCAGTCAGTAAGAACGCAGCAAATAGTTTACATCCTCCTTCACACAAATTTTCCATTTAGGTTTCTTTCTCCTTAAGTTCCCTTAGTGTACACTACAGTCCATGTTGTTTCCTGCTAGTTTTAGCTGGGGCTTGGCCCAGACCTGTTTACAGCATGAAGATGTTTGTGGTTAAACTGCTGAGCCTCTAGGTGCTCCTCCAAAAGGCAAAGGTTCCTGTGTGATCCTGCCACACTGTGTGGACATTTCAGGTATCTTAAAATATCTCAAAATGGCAATGGACACCTTTCTAGGCAAGGAAAATGAACCCTTAACTATGGAAAACCACTTAAGGGTCTTTGATAATGGCCTCACCACAAAAAATAGTGCTAATTCTACGTAACACACCAACTTAAAAAGACTTCCTTGCACATGTAATTGAAAACTCTACAGCATTTATTTTGTTGTCATTGCTGCTATTTTATCAAAATGTAAAACCAAACCACAAAACCAAACCAAACCAAACCAACCACAAAACCAACCAGCAACACAAAACCAAAGACACTCTATTATGCAAGAACAATCTGCAGTGTATTTCTGACATGCTTGGAGTATGTACGTCACTGTGTTCCAGCTGGGGACAGCCACGGCTAGGACGATCCGATGCGACACCCGCAGTGTGGTGCAGCTGCACACCAGACCAAACGCCATCGGGCAGGAAAGTGTCTTGGTGGCCGCGTGGCCCTTCGTCTCAGCCCACGCGTGACTCAGCGGGCCGAGGCGGCCGTGGGTGCCCGGGCCCACCCCCCGCGCGGTGCCCGGTGGCGGGTGGCTGTTTGCCCCGGGGCTGGGCACCGCTGCCGGGGGCGGCCGCACCGCCGGGGCGGGGGAGCGAGCGCTGGGGCGGGCAGCGTGCGGCGCGGCCTCACAGAAACTGCTGCACCTGCTTTTTACATCAGTTTAAGCCTTTTCATTCTTGTCCGTAGAAATCGCACAGGCTTAAAATGCAATTTTCTTGAAAATAGAAAGAATTTATATAAGAAATGTTTAGTGACTGTTCTGCACTAGGGAAAGGGGTCAGGGGCTGAGAGAAAGAGGGGCAGAGAGATTGCAGGGTTTTTCCTGGCTTTTAATAAGAAAGGCTCAGCAACAAAGGGGAAGATAAAAAAGTTAATCTAATGAGTCAGATTAAGAAGAGGAGTATAGATTACATGTAAATCCTACACACATCTTCACATGCCGAGAGTCCATTTGTGCAGCATTTGTGCAGCATCACATGGACACTGGATGGATTTTTTCCACTTCATGCCGTGCAGATCCACAAATACCTGAACAGAGAGAAGTTCCTCCTTTTTGGTCATTTCAGCTATTATGTAATTTTTGTACCAGAAACCAACTCTGTGCATAAAGGATGTTGCATGAGAACTTGCTGCACTTTTAGATAAAGGTGAAGTCATACAGGTGGTGTAATAGACAGTACCCAGTGGGAGCTGCCTGGAGGCTCCTTGTCTTAAGTTTATTCTGTAGCCAAGAGACCTGTGCAGCCCAACACTGTCTGCATTGCTATTGCTAGACATGCAGCGCAGCACAGCAGAGGCTTGCAGCTACTCACATTAACTGCATTGTGGATGACTAATTCCTCAATTTAGAGCAGCTTTCCGGTCAGGATAATTGCAGTGACTTAAAGTCTTTTGGAAAGTAAGATAATCTGAAAATCTCGAAGACAATTAAATATTTATCCTCAAGGTATTTTTAACCTTTGGAGAAAAATATGAAAAAGCTATAGCGGTAGCATGTTATAGTCAGTGTAACTGAGTCTAAGTATCCCCCAAGGTCGACTTCAGCATAAGCAAATAAAATGGAGTTAAAACCTTTCTGAAATGCCCCCTGCATAAACACAATTTAATTCACAAGTTGTGAAAGACAACCCTTTGATAAGGAAAAATATTATTACCGTATTATGAAGTAAAATATAAAAAAGTCTATTCTCTCCACTGCCATTCACCATCATTATATTGCTGTCTGAATAGTTCGACTGAATATTGCAAGATCAATAAAGATGGCATGATCTCATCCTAAAGTTCAGTAAAACTCCCATAAGACAGGAGACACGTGCAAGATTTATTTTTATAGTAAAATAAATCAGTAACTAACTTATGCTTTTAACTACAGGATAAACGTGATATGAAAAAGGACAGAATTTTAGCTTGAATTAAAGTACCAGTGTAGCAGTCTGAATGTGTATATAACTGTCACTATGATCCTTGTAACTTTGCAAAAAACCTCAGTGATACATTAGCCACACAATAGGGGTTGGAACAACTCTTTTGACAACAATGGAAGCTTACATGTGATTTGTTATGAGTGGCAGGGTGTGTGGGATAGTACAGGCAAGTACCTAGGGAAGTAGGCAACTCCAGTGTTTTGGAATTTCACCATTGAACAAGTGCAGAATCCAGAAAAAACTAGTAAAATATGTGGAAAAAGTATGCTGTCATCCTGAGAATTCCAGAGAGGCAGAAATTACTGCAGTGTGCCGGGGCCTAGCCTGTTTAACAGTATCCAGTACCCTGAAGGGGAATAGAAAGTCTCTGGACTGATGCCAAAACGACACAGAATAACTGCTCAGAGATGAATTTTGTCTTTAAGCAGCAAAGGTATTTATTTCGTGCAACATTAGGGAGCTAGCCAATTCACACCGGACAAACTAGCTCCCATGTTTTGAGTGAAAAGTTAGGTGTTTTATACAGTTTTCCTGAGAGGTTACATCCTTACATACATGTTCATTTGATTTTGACACCCAATTGTTCCATTCATAATAGGTGGGATCTAGGTGGAATAGACCTTTCAATTTTCTTTGTTCAATAATTTCCTGACTTGATGGTCTCCTTATCTCCTTCAGGTGCCCACCTTATCTTTTCTAATTATTCAGAGTACATTCCTTTCTCAACAGAAACAGAGCATCACCCAGAGCATTGTACCGAACTCATCCTGACTAATTTTTTTTTTTTTTTAAGACCTTGTTCTATTTCAGGGTCTGATGGCAAAGTAACAGACACTGTGGCTACTCCAACCCCTGTGACAGGCACTGCGGCTGAAACAGAGAACCAACCCATGCTGGTATCAGTCGCCTCTATAGACAGAAAGAAACGGACACAAAAGACAGCTTGTTTAGTAAAGGAGGATGAAGTAAGGCCGTCACTGAAACAGAAGGAAAAGGCAGAACAAGAGGTAACCACCCAGTCCCTATCCCTGTGTGAGCTGTGGGATATGCAGAAAGATTTTAGCTATTGTCCAGGTGAGTACATTATCACTTGGCTGCTTCAGTACTGGGGTAACAGGGCTAATAGTTTGGAATTAGTGAGTAAGGAAGCCAAGCAGCTGGGATCATTTTCTAGGGAAGGGGTATTGACAAGGCAGTTGGAAGAGGGATGCAAGTCCTCAGCCTCTGGAGAGAACTCCTGTCAAGCGTGACTTCAAGGGGGATATTACATATTGCCCAGGCAAGTGGACTGCAGTAGGGAGAGGTATCCAGTACCTGAGGGAATTAGCCATGAAAGAGATGATTTATTATGCAACAAACAATGCAGTTACCCACAGATCCTGACAAAGTCCAATGCACACAACCCATGTGATGGAAATTTGTATGGAGTACACCACTGTTGTATGCCAGCTCATTGGCAGTAATGAGCTGGAGGGACCACGTGGCAATAACAGTGGATGAAGTGGCTCTCAGGCTCTGGGAATATGAAGACAATCTCTTCCTCCCTCACCTCAGCTGTGAAGAAACTGGTCCAGTAATCAAATGAGGATAGATCCTACTCCCCACCTGTACAGACCCACATCTCAGCTATTAACAGGAAGCACCCTTCTGCTCTAGAGGGAGAATATAGGAAGTACACACCATGAGGTACCCTGTGATTTTACCTGTGGGACACGAGGAAGTGGGATGGAAAACCCACCTGGACACTGGAGGCATGGGTATGTGAATTGCAAGGAAAAACAATCACAACTGCCATTCTTCCAGGAAGGTTGCTGCTCCAGTCTCCAGTGGGCAGTTTCCCAGACAAAGTGGAAGGGCAGATCTTAGTCCTGATCCTATGGAAGGGAATTCTAATACATTTTTATAAGAACTAAGTGGAGAATCCTATGGCCAGGACTAGAGGTGCCCTGCCTCCAGCCAGGTGGAGTAGAGGGACAACCTGATTTACTGGACTGTGTGGGTCTGAGGACCTGCCACATCAGAACCACAGAAGCATAAGACTGGTAGACATTGATGAAGAGTGTATCCTAATGCCATCAAGCTATAAGGGAGCAGAACACATTTGTTTTTCTGGAGTGACAGAGGGATTGCAACAGCCAACTGTATTTGGGGCTAAAATAAGCCTGACTGGGAATGAGTGGCAAAAACACCCCATTTTGACTGGCCCAGAGGCTCCATGCATCCTTGGCATAGACTATCTCAGAAGAGTATTTCAAGGACTTCAATTCTGCAGCAATTAAGCAAGCCAAGCAGTTAAAGTCTCTTTGGTATGATGGGCAATGGCTAGAATATAAATATGAGGAGACCTGGAAGATTGGTTATATCACACTCTCACAAACCTGCCTTCGCAAGCACTATGTGCTTACAATGGTGGAGAAACCACTGGATGGCTGAGGATGTACCCTGTGTCCCATGCCACTGCCTGGAAAACTACCCTGTGCCTTGAAAAGCAAGTCTTATGGAGACACGGCATCTCAGAAATAACTGAGTCATACAACGGGACTCATTTCTGAAACAACTTCATAGACACTTGGGACAAAGAGCATGACATTGAATGGGAATATCTTATCCCCTATCATGCACCAACCTCTGGGGAAACTGAATGATGTAACAGACTGTTAAAGACTACATTGAGAACAATGGGTCATGGGACCTTCAAACACTGGGATACACATTAAGAAAAAGCCATCTGGTTAGTCAACACTAGAGGATCTGCCAGTCAGGCTGGTCCTGTCCCGTCAAAACTTTTACATACTGTAGAAGGGGATAAAGTTCCTGTAATACACATAAAAAAATCTGCTGGTGAAGACAATCTCCGTTGTTCCTGCCCCAGGTAAAGGAAACCCATCCATGGGATTGCTTTTGCTCAAGGACATGAATAAAGCAGTAGGATGGGGAAGTTCGATGCATGCCTCAAGGGGATTGATTTTGGGTGAGAATAGCCAATGAACCAAGTTGTGTGATGTTGATTGTTACTTAACACTGTATATTATCACTCTATGGTAGCTATATGCTCGTCACCACCCTGGGCACCTCATGGCATCCATCTCCACCACTCCAGATTTGGGGACCTAAACCCAGCTGCCTTCCAACCACCACATTGATGAAGAATGAACTTTAATGAAACCAAGAAAGCACAATGATGATAGAATCAGAACTGTCTGCAGTATGCAACAGTCCAACAGCACACACCATTTTTCCTGCCCTGAAAGTTTGTTATGACCGATGGAGCCTAAAGTCATGCACTAAACGAACTCTGGATGTTTCATAGGGATGGCCCACAGACTAAGGGAATGATACTCATGATATAAAAAGACAGGAAGTTGATGGTATATTGAAAAGTGTGCAACCTGGGCATGACATAAATGGTATAAAAGAAAGGTTGATACTGTCCTGGTTTTGACCAGAACAGGGCTAATTTTCTTCTAGTAGCTGGTACAGTGCTGTGTTTTGGATTTGGGAGAGAATAATGTTGATAACACACCGATGTTTTTAGTTGTTTCTAAGCAGTGTTTATACTGTCAAGGACTCTTCAGCTTCTCAGGCCCTGCCAGTGAGAAGGCTGGAGGGGTGCAAAAAGTTGGGAGGGCACACAGCTGGGACAACTGCCCCAAGCTGGCCAAAAGGTTATTTCATACCATATGACATTATGCTCAGTATATAAACTGGGGGCAGTTCATTGGCAAGGGGTGGGATTGCTGTTTAGGGTCTGTCTGGGTATTGGTCAGCAGGTGGTGAACAACTCTGTTTTACATCACTTGATTTTTTGCTTGTTTGCTGTTGGTGGGGTTTTTTGGTGGGATTTTTAGTTTTGTTTTCTCGAGTTTTATTTATCTTTCTCTTCTTGTTATCTACCTTTTCATTACAATTATTGTTGTTACTAGTAATCATAAAATTACTATTAGTATTGTATTTTACTTTATGTTAATTATTAAATTATCTTAACCCATAGGTTTTACCTTTTTTCCAGTTGTCCTCCCCAGCCCACTGGGGGCTGGGAGTGAGTGAATGGCTGTGTGGTACTTAGTTACTGACTGCATTAAACTACGATATTAACTTTGGTTACATTTGACATCTATGTCTGGCCAGAAGAATAGTTCTCCATAGTCCACTGACTATATTAGCTCAAATAAATGAGGCAGGATAGTTTAGGATGATTTCAGATTGTATGGCTTCTATGCTTAGGAAATTGAAATTCCTATTTTCAGCTCAATAAGAAAGTAAAACCTACAAGTTGATTACTTTTTCTAGTGATAAAATTATTTTTGTAAAATGTTAAGTAAAAAGTACAGCCAAATTTGTATACTTCTGTACTTCAAATAAACGCAGTTTTCTGTTTTCAAACTGATAGTGTTACACAACTAGCAATTTGGGGGTGAAGGGAAGCTTAGTTTTGGGTTTGGTGGTGGTTTTGGGTTTTTTTTTAGCAATTTAACAATGTTCTACTTCTCTGGTCTCTAAATATTATTTTTTTCTGTTACTTGTCTGAGGAAATTAACAACTTTTATTTCAGAAGCAGATACACAGCATTTATACCAGCCTCCTGACATACTCTGAAAGCACTTAAATACCTGCTTTGCTGTCACGATGTGAATATTCTTACTTTAGCATCTAGGACAACTCAAATGTATAGTATTGGGCTTTTTACAGTATACCACCTTACCAGAAACTATACCTATTCAAGTTGATTACAGTAAAGACTGACTTTATAAAGGTCAATTTCATCTTAGTTTAGAACAGCTGTTTTAGTTTTCATGATAGTAAACTCTTCTAATTCTGATCAAAGTTTTCTCAGTTACTTTCCCGCTTTCACAGAACTCAAGTTTATTTCAGCTCACCAAAAGTTGTTGGCATGACTTTTTATAGCTTAAAATAGTGGAGGATAATCACTGATGTCTACAAGTGCAATTCACATCTATCTGCAGAAAGACAGGAATGGCCATCCTGGATGTGAGACTTTAAATTGAACTGAGAGGTGGTTAATGTGGTACAAATTCTGATTCACAAAGAAATAATTTTGAAACTTGGAGTTTTGACTGATGTTGAATGCTGAAGTAAGATGAATAGTAAAGCAATATTTGACATTGCATTTGCAAGTAATAATATGGCTGGGGGGGACGACAGCCATTTAAGCTGTTGTTGCAAAGCTCATACAAGAATAACTTCTACTAGAATTGTAAACAATCTGTTGTCTTGTTTGAGGAAAAATATTTACCAGTGTAAAGCCTATATCACAGTTCTAAATAGTCTTGTCTGATATGGAGTTCTGATGCAGGAGTGTTTCCATCCATTTGTGCTATAGTCTTGGTTTCATTTGAGATCTTTATTGCCTGGACTAAAAAAATAAGTTAAGACCTAAGAAACTATGTACCAGAATCAGTTTGTTAGCTGAAGCAAAGCATGCACAGACAAAACTATCTGGCTTTCTACAGATAGCTTGCATGCTTTTCACCGTATTATGCTGTTTTCTTACTGCACTGAAATAAAGAAACTGAAGGTATCATACTGAGTATTCTGTTTAGTGAACTAAGGACTTTCAATTTCAGTAGACTACTGTAGATTATCATAAGAAGATAACTACAGAATCATCCAGGTTGGAAAGGATGTCAGGAGGTCTCCAATCCAACTTCCATTAACACTGAATTCAGACCAGATTGCTTAAGGCCTTCTCCAGCTGAGTCTTGAAAACCTCCAAGACCAGCATTGTCACAGTTCTTCATCCATACATGGAACTTCAGCTCCTCCTGTTAATTGCCCAGTCTGTGCGCATGTGTGCACCTGCACTTCAGGTGAGGTGCCTTCTAACATGCTTTATCCTTCACAAGACCTCATTTACACCCGTCACTCTGCCCCATGTACCCTTGTCTTACCTTCCCTCATGTAACTGCAAGCTCTTATCACTGTCTGCTGATATGAATAGTTTAAAGCTTTCATGACCAGTCTGGCAAGTCCTGTTGGCAAGAATACTTAAACCACATTTTGACAAATAGAATTCATGTCTTTCTAGCAGTCCTTACTTTTCAGAAAGCCTTGTCACTGGATTTCTGAATCAAAGCACTGCTTGTGACAACAGCAACACATCTACTTGTTATCTTTCAGGATGAATCCACTCCTACCTGAGACTTTCCTATCATTCATACAACCAAGGAGTAAACCACCTTTGCCCTCACACTCTGTACTCACTCTTTAATGCTCCAGGTCTCCTTTAGCAGTATTACTTGTGCATTCATGGATGAGTAAAAAGTCTGAAGGCCACGTAAGCCTTGACATCTTCTATGCGTCATTCTGGATCCAAGCCCTGGCAAAGAACAAACCTCCTATGGCAGCAGTTCGGTTTGGCAGGTGGGTGCTTTCATCTCCTGCAGAACAGTCTCAAAGCACATTTGCTGCTTCCTCTTTGTGCTGATAATTGGTTCAGTCCCAGGTGTCTCTGAAGTCTACTTCAGTGGACTTGTTGCCTTTCCTTGGCTATTAGTGCAATATACCAATTCTGTAAATTCAGATCTGAAGGCCGATGAGCCTTTCTTTTGCTGCCAGATAACACAAGTTCCCATCCATCCCTATCTTGGAAGTGTCCATGAATTCAAGTGTAGTCTTTGTCCCTCCTTCTTCCATTCTGTATCTCAGCCCCTTGCCTCTGCAGTCTCAGTGAAGATCACAAAAACTTCCTACTCATCCTCCCTCCACCCCGCTCCCAGTAAAGCAACAGACTTGAGCCCTGGGAGGCAGCATCCTCCCTCTGAAACTCTAACCCATGGCCAGGGTGCTTCCTCCAGCCAAGGCTGGGCACTGACCCTGGTGAGGACTCCACCACTGCTCTGTGGTCCCACCCTGTCTGGAGCAGAGTTTCTGGATCCCCTCTGCACCCACTGCCAAGTAAAGTGCCCCACAAGCAGCCAAAGTCCCTGTTAGCCCACCCTGCTTGCTGGGCACTGTGGTCCTGCTCACCAGCTAAGCAGGTGTCCCCACTGCAGTAGATCACTTGCTCATCAGCAGGCAATTTAGCAACCAACCAAAAAGAATATGAACATGGCAGGATCAGTCTCCTGGGTTCTGTGTGGTTTATGATACAACTAACTAGAGAATTTTCTTAATCACCTTTTTTTTTTAATCAGTGCCTTATATTAACTTCAGAAATAATTGAGAGTATTGTTATTTAAAATACTGTGAGCATAAAATGTTAATAAAGACTAATTAGACAAAAAACATCAGGGGTGAAATGTGTGCTTCACAAAATCAGAAGGACTGAATATTTTAAAGGACATAGAAAAGAAATATGAGGGTTTCAAGGGACCTTTTTTTCTCTGTTAGTTTTATAGGATTATTTTGGCACAGTTTCAAGTGATGACTAAAGTAAATCCTCCTGCCAGCCTACAATTTCCTGGCAAATTAATTATTGTTCTTATTGATCATAGGTGAGGTATGTAAGAATCTTTGTTTTTAATTTTCCTGGAATCTCAATTTTTATGACCCTGTTTTCCACTGCTTAGAATTTTGTCAAGTTTCACACATTTGGGATGAAATAGTCCATGCCTGCTGTCTTCTTTTAAATAGTTGGGAAAGTTTCAATTAAACTTCTCAAACACTTTTTCAAAATGGGGTGGTGGAGGGGAAATAGTAGGTTGCCAACACAAAATTCCAACAATTAAAAAAAAAAAAAAATCTCTTGAAGCTTCAGCACTTTCTGATGTCTTCAGAGGCATGAATTACTTCCTTTTTAATTTTCCAAGGTGGTCACCCTGATATCTTTAACATGCTTTTTATTGCTCAGTTAATACCACCAAAGTATAAGAACTAGAAAAAAAAAAGATATATTCAGACATTTTTTAGAATTCTACAATTAAATTCGGAAATTGGCAACTGCATCAGACACCTACTACTTTTTGATTGACCTGTGCATATACCTTTCTCTGAGAGTCACTGAGTGCTCGCTATCCCAGTAATTCAAGCAGTGAAGAAAATTTTCCTTAAATGATTCATTCTGACTGGACCATTTAAGTCAGGGAGTTTGAGGGTTCTTTTAGTGCTCTTCCTGCTTCCCCTACTAACATCCAGAGACAAAAAAGGAGGAAAATGAAAAAATAATCTTAAATCCAAAGAGTAAGGAGGAAATGAGACAGCTGTTACATCATGCAGAAATTTGACTGGAGGACTGAATTTTAGATTCATTGAATTTTGTTTTCTACTGCATAGTTAGATTCCTTTATATTTTAACTTTCATCAGAAGAATGCTGAAATGCATTTTAAATCATATATTTCCAGAAAGGTTGCTGAGAATGCTTTGTTGGTTTAGGCAAATAAAGCAAATAAAAAAAGTAAACAACAAAAACCCAAATATCTCTATTCAGTGTGTTTTAGGATAGGGTCTCATGTTTCCCTGGGAAGACCTAACATGAAAAACAGAATTTATTTATTTATTTTATTTTATTTTTTACTGATATTTTCATTGTTTAAATCAAAAGAATACATGCTGTACATATTTGATTTTGCATAAACATAGGGTTTATACAATGTACAAGCACAAATACTTTTTACTTCTTCACAAAATAATATATAAAGCAGAAAATGTAACTTGTTCTTTATTTAGAATTTCCAGCAATGTTAGGATTCTTTTAGATAAGTCAAGTAAAGTGATGTGTAGCTTCTACAATCTTCAGCATAATCTGATCAGTGTAATATTAGGAACATTAATCAAAAAGAAATCTTACAAGAAAAAATATTTTTTTTTCCTCTTGTATAGTAAATAATGTATGGACTGCTCTCCAGATGGTATCAAGCAAAGCATTTTTGGTGATCTGCTAAATTCCATAATTCAGATCGAGTATTTTGTGCAGAGTAGGAATTCTGTCCTTGACAAACTACAAGTCATGGATTCTTTGCTGTGAAGGAAAACAGAATACTGATAAGGAAAACAATACTCAGTTTGCCTAGGTTATCTTAAAGGGAACGTACAGTTTAATGAAGTTTGAAAGGATTAGGCTTTGATAATGATTATTATGGGACTCCAAGATTTATAAGGTTAAGCAATATTCTCAACATTACAGTTTAAAAGGGTTAAAACTGAATGGAAGTTCCTTTTTGAGATTATCTATTAAAAATGGTGCAATTAAAACACTATAGGATGTTAGATGCTAGTGTAATGCCTCAAACTTCTGCATCAAACCAGAATTATTTTTTTCTTCTTTATCACACATACCATGAAAATACACTGCACCAACTACATGTACTGAAGTGTAAAAATGTACAAAGGATCAACAGCTGCTGGAAAGAACAAGAAGTCTGAATGTGAGCATGTCTAAGTACCTTTTGTCAGAGACCTGAGAGTACTCTTCATTCATATTGTAAAATTTAACAAGGGACAATAAATATTAAATTCTTGCTCAACAGACTTAAATAAGGTTCGTGCTTAACCTGCTGTGTTCTGTCTTTGAACGGTAAAATATCTTCCAGGTGAGATGCGGTAGCAAAGTTCATCATATCCAATAAAAATCAAATTGATATGCTTTCAGACAGAGGGTGGGTGTGTATGTCAAAGTTTTCTGTGAGCCAGTAATATAGATTAGGGTTAATGTTCTTTTGGTGTCTTAGAGACTTTGCTTGGCTTCTACTGAAATCAATGCAAAAATCCCGATTGACATGATGCAGCCCTGAGCTCTTACAGGCTTGCTTCATTTTGTAAAATAGGCAATAGCATTACAGGAAAAGTCAATCACAGACATAGACTCATGCTGCCATGACTTTACAAGTGAATGTAATTATTTGCATAGCAAGGATTTCTCATATGAGTAATGCTTTGAAGGTCACATCATACACTGTAAGATAACTCGTGATTTCTAAGGATAAAAAGATTTTAAAAATCCATATCAGTGCTTACTTTTAAAAAATGAATGCATTTATAATTTCTAAACAGAAAAGATGCCTTTGCTACAGCAACAACTGAGTGGTATTACAGTTAATTACAAGTGCTACTTCTTATTTACAATTTTGATAGGGAAAAGATGACTAGTGAAGGAGAGGCTTAAATACTGCAAGTTATTAAAATATTACTGTGATAACAGTGATACTGGAACATGAATATAAAGGATATTGATTTCATATTTGTCCTACCTTTGCCAGAAACTCAAAACTCAGAATATAAATTTATAACTGTAATGAAGCGTATGGGAAAATAAGCAGCAGCTAATGCTTATTTCTGAAGTAGAAAAGAATTACAAATATACAAAACATGAGGAGAAACAGACATATAAAAAGCTCTGGTTCAATTTCAACTTCTTAAACATCTTCAACATTCCTAAAAGTTCTTAAATGATATAATCTTTAATAGGAAATGCCACCGTGAAAATAGTGATGACATCATCTTCCTGGAGAAATTTTGGAGCCGTTCCAGATTTTCAATGTCAGTGGCATTCTATCAATTTTTCCTTTGTAACCTGAGAACCTCCTCTGAAATCAGTATCCTGGGCTGCACCAAAAGAAGTGTGACCAGTAGGTCAAGGGAAGTGATTCTCCCCCTCCACTTTGCTCTTGTGAGACCCTACCTGGAGTCCTGTGTTCAGCTCTGAGGCCCCAAACATAGGAAGCACATGGACCTGTTGGAGTGAGTACAGACGGGGGCTGTGAAGATGATCAAGGGGCTGGAGCACCTTTCCTATATAGACAGGCCGAGAGAGTTGGGGTTGTTCCACCTGGAGAAGATAAGGATCCAGGGAGACCTTACAGAAGCCTTCCAGCACCTAAAGGGGGCCTACAAGAAAGCTGGAGAGGGACTTGTTACAACGACATGTAGTGATAGGTAAGGGGTAATGGCCTTAAACTAAAGAGGACAGATTTAGATTAGATATAAGGAAGAGACTCTTTACTGTGAGAGCAGTGAGACACTGGAACAGGTTGCTCAGAGAAGTTGTGGATGATGCCTGGAAGTTCAAGGACAGGTTGGATGGGGCTTTGAGCAACCTGTTACAGTGGAAGGTTTTCCTGCTCATGGCAGGGGGTTTGGAACTAGTTGATCTTTAAGGTCCCTTCCAAATCAAACCATTCTATGATTCTATGACTGTATTGATTCTATTATGCTGGACAAACATACTCTATTTATTCTGCTGTTTTTCTAATGTAATTTGGGGATAGCATAAAGTAAAGAATGGAAAGAAATAGCATATCAGTATCCTTTAGGATACTTATAAAGATAACCTCAACCACTTTTTTCTACCTTCACCTTTCTTTATAGTGACAAATATATGATACCAGATTCTGAAAAATGAATAATAATAATAAAAAGCCTGTTTCAGATCCTTTCAAAAGCTGAAGACAGAAATATCAGAATGATTCCTGTGATGCAAAGAGAAGGAAGGGCAAAGTACAGCTGTGCAAACAAATAATACTTTTTCTTTCAAAAATTATTTAAATTTATCAGCTATTTAAATCACTCTAAAGGCATGACTTGCAAACAATGAGAAGAGGGAAGGACTTTATTTTGATGATCATATTTTATTTGGGTTTTTTTGCTCCCAATACTTCTATCATTAAGCTATTGTATTATTTTGCACTGCAAGCTTTTCCAATTATGTTAATCCTAATTACAGTAAATAAAGTACATAACAGAAAAAATATTTTTTTCCCCCAGGAAACATGATTTAGTGTCTCTATGAATGGTTGACCTTTCTAAACAAGAAAAGTTCAAGATAACCAAATTAACTCTTTCAAAAGACCTAATCATTAATATTTAAACATAACCCGAATGAACATCATTGTCTTCTTCATTCCAAAAGTGAAAAACATAGAATAGGTGTAGTATACTGTTGATTTAATCTAAATTAGATTAATGTTTTGGGTTTAAGTAAAAAAATCAGTAATTACCCACAAACACTTAAAATAATTTTATTTCTAAAAGAAATGTGAATTTATCATTCATCTGTGTTTTCAGTCCAGAATATGGACAACACAAAGGTTGTTTCTTTACCTAGTCATAAAATTTGAAAGAACAAAAAGTGGGGGAAAATTCTAAATTATCATACGCAAATCTTAATTTTTATTTTAATTGGGGGATCATTGATACATAATGTCTTAGTTTTGCCCTTTCCTTGTTATTTCATGTAATTTTTTAATAACACAAGATAATAAGAACAAGGCAGACTCAACACTGATTATAAAAAATGCACAGCATTCAGCATTAATGCTTTCAAGTCATTGAAATGTTATGTTGAATATTACATTAAAGCCATATAGAAAAAGTACAAACTAAACAGTATGCCTATTTACCTACTGAAAGAAAAAAATCACATAAAACCTGTGTACAAAAGATTTTAATTCACATTTTATAGGAAGGCCCTTAAGATGCACAGATGAACATGTTGCTAGGGAAAAGCAATGATGTTTAAAAATAAAAGTAGAAATAAATCATGATGGAATTCCATGATATTGTATGTTGGATATGTATGGTATCAGACCACATATCAGTATAAAACTAAAATGATTTGTACTTCAGCATAGAATCACATTTTTGTTGAAGAAAGCAAAGAAAATAATGGCAGTGTTGTATAGAAACACCATTCCTGATCTGGCATAAAATTCTGTCGGTGTGGATCGATCTGGCATCTACCATCCTGTGATGATCCCTTTGAACAAGTGGTAACAAATGTGAGTGATAAAGGTGAATGAGTACTTGCTCTGTGTATAACACAGACACAGCATTTCTGGTCATGTCCTAAGAAAGGATTTAATAGCTCATAGAAATTTGACTTTAAAATTTAAAAAGACATTTAAATATGAGATGGTTAGAATGACTTAATGAGATATAGCCTATGAGACACAACTATTAATTTCAATATTGATGTTCCTTGCCACTCAAAATAAAAATTTGCTTAAATCTCTTGTTGAAGAAAACTGAACTGTATACAGATTTGGAAACATATGGAAGCTTGCTGTATTTCATTAAGACACCATGTCTTATGTCTTTACCTTTAGTTATATCACTGGAACAGAAAAAAAAAACCAAACAAAAAAACCCAAACACGTCAAACTCATACATTCAGAATTTTCTTCTTCCCCACTCCTTTTCATGTCAAGGTGCAAGAGAGAGTTTCAGACCTGAAGCATAATGTTAATGTTTAACTTAGTTCTTTTCATAACTGAGAGAATATTAGAATATTCTATGGCTTGTACAGAAAACAGAAGCCTCCTCCTGCAATTCTAAATTAGGAGTATACCAGGCAAAATCTAAGACATTTCTTGTGATCCTCAAAATACGCCCCCCAATATGGTATAACTCAAGAAGCACTTTTGTACCTAGTGGCCCCATAGAAAACAGGATTGTCATTGGTAAATGAAGGAGCACAGGCCTTCTACTGACTGTGCCTCAGGCTGATTGTGCAAGGCCCCAGACCTGGCCAGCTGTTACCAATTTATTATGGGAACCGGCTGTATGAGGTTGGGACCGCATGTCTTTTGCTATAATGTGCAATTTAGTAGTCAGATAATGGCAAAGACTTTGAAATTATGACACAGGTCAAAAGCGGAGGCTCCAGAACCATGAACAGCTCAGTGACAGTCAAATGACTGGTCACTGAAGGAGCTTAACGTAAAGAGATGGGAAAAGATACCTTTGCATTAAGGAGCAGCAGGTAAGTAAAGGAAAAAGGAAAAGAAAGAAAAAAGAACCATGTGAAGGAACAGAATAGGGCATCTTCTGGGACTGGCAAAGCAACCTCCATCTCACCCCACCAAGCATGGTGCCAAAAGCTGGGATTTGCCTAGGAAATCAGCTGTCTAATTAAAGGACAAGATCCCAATTTAAGGCATGAGGAAAAAAAGAAGACAAAAATTTTGTTCTGGCTTCTGTCCTTGAAGGGCTTTTCAGTCTGACAGTGTCAATGAATAAGACCATCAAGGACCATAATGATCAGCACTAGCTCTGTGGCATCAGCTGTGAACATTATATGTTCAAATTTAATGCCTTGGCAGGTTATAACACTGAACCAAATTTTGACATCTCAGAATTTGACACAGGAAGTTGATTCTGAGTTGCAGATCAGCTCTTATGTAATACCTGTTATTTTGTCTTCAGACAGCTAAATGTAGACAGAAGCTTTTAATGATGTATTGATTTCATAAACTAGCAAAGTAAATTTCCAATACTACTTACATTTTTGATAAAGTGAACCTATATCTTGTTTGTACTGGTCATATTTCTCATTGTCAGTAAATTCTATACAAGATTGACTTGTTTTTAACTTCCTAAAGTTCTAAGATTTTAAACATGAGAATAATAAAATATAAGAAAATTATATTCATTCTAAGATTTGAATGATATGCAATGCACTTATTTGATTATTGATGCACTCATTTTATTATTGGTGTTACAAGATTTTTAGTGATCTGTTAGATCCAGTCTTATGCAGATCGTGGTTTTCAACAGACTAATATAATGCTAATTTCAACATTTGTTTAAGATCCGTTTCTTAATATAATTCACATAGATGCAAAGTTTCTTACAGTTCGTGTGATGACAAAAGCAAAAGTAAACTTGGGCATGTACTGCAAATGTATATCTTTTCAATTCAAAGCACTGGAATTTCAAGTAGAACACGACTTAAAAGTATTCCTCTAAAAAAGTAACACAGTCCTTAGCCCAGCTGAAGTGTCAATATCACTGCACACAACATGGGTAACAAACAGGAGGAGCTGAAACTCACTGCAGCTGGAGGAAGGGACAGGCAAGGAAGGAAGCATGGGAAGACGGTCCTCTGTGTAAAGCAATGGATTGATTGCACAGTGCTGTCTTTGAAAAACAGTGATGAACAGGTTGAAAGCTTATGGGTAAAAACTAGGGGCCAAGCCGACAAAGGAAACCTCATGGCTGCTGTTTACTACACATGACCCAACCAAGAGTGGTCTGTAGGTGAAGAGTTCTTACATCAACTACAGGAAGCATCACGCTCACAGGACCTGACCCTGCTGGGAGACCTGAACCACCCTGACATCTGCTGGAAAAGCAGCACAGCAAGCTGTAAGCAGTCCAGGAGACTCTTGGAGTGACTCAAGGATAACTACTTAATCCAGGTGAAGAACAGCCTGACCAGAGGAGAGCTGGCCTTGTTGCTCACCAACGCAGATGAACTGGTTAGAGAGGTCAAGGCTGGTGGCAGACTGGGCTGCAGCGAACAGGACCTGGTGGAACTCACAGTCTTGAGGGATATGGGCCAGGTGGAGAGTAAAGTCAGCACCCTGTTTTTTAGGAAAGAAAACTTTCAGTTGTTTAAGGAACGAGTAGATATTAGTGGATGGGACCCCCTGGGAAACTGCACTCAAGGCCAAAGGAGCTGAACAGAACTGGTAGCTCTTCAAGGACATTTTTCTTTGGGCACAAGAGTTCTCAGTTGCTACATATAAGAAATTGGGCAAGGAAAGTAGGAGACAAGCATGGCTGAGTAAGGTCATCCTGGTTAGACTAAAGTGTGAGAAGGAAATTCAGAGTCAGTGGAATCACGGATGTGTATCCTGGGAAGAATGTGTAGGGATGGGATGCCTGAACGTTTAGGGATGGGAGCAGGAAAGGTAAGGCACAGATGGAGATGAATGTGGCAAGCAGTGTGTTAATAAGAAGGACTGCTATAGGTACATTGGCCAGAAAAGGAGTATTAAAGAAAATGTATCCCTCTAATAAATAAAACAGGTGAACTAATGTCACCTGACATGGAGAAGGCTGAGGTACTCAACAATGTATTTTTCCCTGTTTTCAGTGGTAGCTTCTTTTCTCATATCTCTCAAGACCCTGTATGTCAAGTCAAATACTGGAGGAGGAGCATCCCTCCAGTTGTAGATTAGATTTGAGACCACCTGAGAAATGTGAACATGCTTAAGTCCATGGGACCTGACAAGATGCATCCCAGGGTCTTGAGGGAATTGGCTGATATAGTTGCCAAACAATTCTCCATCATATTGCAAAAGTCATGGCAATCAGGCAAAGTCCCCAATGACTGGAGAAAAAGGAATATCGTACCCATAGTACCACAAAAGGGGTACTAAGGAGGACCCTGGGAACTAGTGACCAGTAATTCTCACCCCTGTGCCCAGTGAGATCATGGAATAAATCCTCCTGGAAGACATGTAAATATAAACTCATGGGTTTGGGGTTTTGTGTGTGTGTGTGTGTGTTTTGAACTCATTGTAAATCATTGCAAAATATAAAGGCAATGGTTATAATATATTGAAAGGAAATTATTATGCATGCAAAGAGTTTCACTGCATCATGACCTAGTAAATAGATATTGGATAGAATGTATTAAATCCTGTTTGAAATATTGGTGATGAGTAATAGGTACAGTGCAAAGGTCTGGGCTACTATGAATTTTTGCTTACTGTGCAGCATTTTTGTTAAGCCCATGAAAATAAGCTGGTGAGTTCCACTGTTTGGATTTTCTCATGCTTATATTCAATATTCTTATTTGGATTTTAATGCAACAGCTGTTTCTTAATTTGGTTTCTTTTAATTATTGTTACTATTATCATTAAATATTTATATATTAATATAATTCTCATTACTAATGATTAAAAATGTACTAGCTTACATCTCAGTTGATTTCAGTTAGATAAATCAGATTAGAAGGGGCTAAATCCTTCAGTTTGTCCTGTTAAAATAGTGCAATGTCAGATATTGGTTGTTAGCACTGTCATTTCCCCCACTGCCCCCCCACCCCACCCCACCCCCGGTTCTGTAAGATATATTATTTTGTTAAACAACAGTTGATTGAGTTAAAGAAATAACCTGAAAAGCAGTGTTTTCTCCCAAAGAAAATCATTAACCAGGAAATATCAGCATCACAGTTTCTGCATGGTTTCTGTGTAGGTAAATCAACAGTACACTTTCTCCAACATACACAAAAATCACAACATGAGGTTACAGTTATTCTAAGAAAGTGGAATATGGGCTGAATCCCACCCAATTACCTTAAAAGATTAAATTTTAGGAGTTCCATATTTTTTGTGAATGGCAAGATATAAGCAAAGAACAACTTAGGTCTATCCACTTAGGGCGTCCCTTGAACGTTCTCAAGTGTAACATGTTGATTTTGGTCCCTAAATATAGACATCTAGCCTTTTAAAAATCATAAGGTATCCACCTGTTTTCCAGCTGCCAGGCCAGAAAAACAGAGTTCTCATGCTTGTCTTCAAACATACCTGCTTTGTGCAGACGTCTCAGATTCTACAAGGTGTCTCAAATGGCAGTGGAAATAAAAGTTAAAGCAACTGAGTAAACCTGAAAGATCAGAGAAACACTAAACCTCGGTTAAAAATCTTCAAAGCTAAGTAGCAGCTGATGGTAGACTTGTAGAATTGCATATTTTAATTTAGATATTTGTATGTCCTAAGTTAGCATTGCCCTTGTCTGACAGGGAATTACTGAAAGCACACAAAAGATAAGTCTCTGATTTCTCTTCTGATTTCTCTTCTGCTGCCTGGTTCCAGATTCATTCAGAATAGCCACTAGAGGAAAAGTAATGGATTTGCACCTGTAATGCTTGGCCAGATGTCAAGTGGCAGCTTAGACATTTCTAATAGCCATTGGAGGCTTTAGAGTACTTACTTAAACTTATGGAAGTTTTAACACTTAACCTCTAGGAAGTCTACTATGAATATGCAAACTACAGTGGTTCTTAAGCTTATAACTAGGTCAAATGAGGACAGTTTTCACAAGAATTGCAAAAAAGAAATCCTTTATGCAAAAGTCAGTTCTCTGCCAAATTTCAAGTCCTTATTCTACAACTTGGTGCTATAACAGCATTCCAAAGAACAGATTGCCAGAATTCCTATTATAATTAAAAAAAAAAAAAAGGTGTTTTTTTTTTCCTTAGGTTCATACAGTAGCTGAAGTATTTTTTACTAGAAGTTAAAAATACCTCTTAACAATTAAAAATTTCAGCTTGAGGTAATTTCATTGATTTGGTTAAAGTCTGAATAGATTATAAGCATCTGAAATCTGGTCCCAACATCAGTTGCAGGAAACCTTGAAAACATTAGTTAATTGGCCTGCCTGTAGTAGAAGAGAAAACAAAAAGAAGCCAGAGCACCATTTTTCATTCATGGCAAGCATCTCTGAACTGATAAACTCTGTGTACAAATTCCACATTGAACTCAGCATGGAGTTAGAAGCAGAGTTGTATTTATGTCAGTTAAGTCAATATGATAACTAACAGACTAAAATTATTAGGATTTAGCTTGGAAGCTAAAATAGCAGAGAAACCTTTACGTGAACAAAATTCAATCTATCAACACAATTTTTAATACCAAAAACAAATTTGCAGCTGTCTTATCAGTGAACTTTACATATTTTTTTCATTCCAACTAGTTTGTTTCTCCTCAATTTCAAGTTAATTTTCAGAATTATACACTACTTCTTGGTATTACAATGGTAATTTACAGATGGGACATCAGAGAAAGACTTTCTGTTCACTTGAGGGAGAATTAGTTCTGGTCATGTACGAAATCAAGACATGTTTCATCACTTACTCAGTGTGATGGTTCCTGAAACATAGCTCCGTTATGCTTTTACTGGTAAATATTTCGTACATATGGTGATTCATAAAACCAGCCTCACAGGCATTGCTTAACTGCCAAATGTTTTCATCTTTTTGATCTGAAATGCAGCTATTATTATTACTATTATTATCATTATCATCATCATCATCATAATGTTAATCATCATTATCATTATAATCATCATAATGATTGTTATTATTATTTTGTGGAAAGGTCCCCCCTCCTCCTCTTCTATATATGTATTATGTTTTCAGTGTAGGATGAATATTAAAGCATTATGAGATAAAAAAGTTATGGCTTGTTCCAATTCAGAATGGAGCCTTAAAACTCTGGGAGGAATGGTACTAACATAAAGCTAACAGGTTGGCAGAAGACTGCATTAAAAGATGAAATGATCTTGGCAAACTAGGATTGTGAATCACTTCCATATCCGCTTACTATAACAAGAAATGGCTACTATTTTCTGAGAGACACTGAAAAGAATACAAATTATTTCATGTCACTGAAAGAAAACATTTAAAATAGCGCTATTTATTTTTTAATTGTCTGATTCCACAACTCATTACCTGATGTTCATTTTTCTATCAATCTATCTATCATGTAGTTAGGGATGAAAAACCGACTAATCTGGACTAATCTGGTTTGGAGCCAGGGTTGAAGAAGATCAGGTTGTTAAAAAATATCAAGTATAACAGTGCTTAGTGGAAGAATGAGGGAAAGGGAATTGGATGTATAGCAATGGCTACTTTTTTGCTTGTATAACTGGGATAAAGACATTCCTAATTCTTTGCATTATGTAGCAAGTTTTGTGCACTGACAGTGATGCCAGCTCTTTACTATTTGAACAAAAATAATATTTGCTGCCTGCAGTCATCCTGATTTTAGGTACTGTATCTTAGGCTGGTTGTTTTGGGCTTGGGGGTGTGTGTGTGTATTTTGTCCCATTTTAGCTATATCTTCATTTTGTTTCTTTTCATAAATGTTTGTATTTGGCTATAACTGAGCCATAATCAATCACAGGTGTGACAGGCTGCTGTAAATATTAGTTGACTTCAGGATTATTTTGGAGCTGATCAATGATATTTAATGTGATGTCAGCCACCTGTTTTGCACATTCTGTTCCTGGCAGTCTTCTGGCGATCATTCTTTATGAGCAGGATCCAAACACTATGTTTCATTAAACTGAGGTAAGAGGTGTGTGTATGGGGTGTGTGTGTGGGGGAGTAGCGTTTATTTGTTTGATTGTTGTGGATTTTTTAGGGTTTTTTTGGTTAATTTTTCCAGAAAACAGCAATGTGTATGGGGGACAGAATAACAAAAAAACCCTTTCAACTCTTGAGAAGCTGTTGAAGTAGAAAATTCTGCAAGAAATGTAATCCACAGTCCTTTAGTATTTAGGAAAAAAAAAAGTTGAGACAGCCACTCACACCAAAAACATCAAAACATCCAGGACAAAGCTATGTATTTAATTATTCAGTAAGTCAGTGAGCTTTGTCTACACTATTTATGAACTTTTAAAGAGTCCTGGCAAAGTGAAAGTCAGTTTGTCATTGTAGGGGAAAAAAACCCTTGATGAACAAAAAAGCTAATAAAAAATCCCAAACAACTATTCACTTCATTCCAATCTAACCTCTAAATGTTTTGGGTGGGGTTTTTTTTGGTTTTGTTTTTGTTTTTCTGCCATAATGACCCTATTTCTTGAGAAGACACTAGAGCTGAGTTGAATAATCCAGAAAATCCTGAGTCCTGGATATGCACCTGTGCAAAGCAGTATCAAGATGTGATAACCCTTTAACCATTTTTGTTCAATACTTCAATCTAAATACATTGATGTCAATGACATCCAGTAAAGTTAATGGAATTCACCAATCTTCCTGAGAAAAGAGGCAGATGCTGATAACAGTTATGGATTTTTTAAATTACAGCATTGAAGAAAAACAGATTGAAAGCTAATCTACAGCTTTCTCTTTCAATAACATCAATGTGAAGGAGGGATCACTCAAAGGGCTCACATAATCTGGAACGGTAACATCAGTGGCAAGGTGAAAATTGTCACAAAAGCATTATGCTTAGCAACTGCCCAAGTTTAGATCGATCATATGGCACATAATGGTAGGTAGAACTGCAGCTTTTTGGCATCTGATGTCATACAGTCATTACAATGTGCAACTGCTATTAAAGCGCATGTTCAAGAGCAAGAACAGGTTTTCCATGATATTGTCCTATTTTACTATGATGTTCTGGAACAGAAAACATTAGTTGGCCAATACAGATGCTTGCTGCTGGGCACATCTCCCAGTTTTACAGCAGTCTGAAAAAATTTTTCATGTATTTAGTATTCTTCAGTTATCAAGGTAAATAATACCTTGAAACACTTCAGAAAGTTTGGCTGTAGTTTCCTCATAATCAGCCTATAGTTTTCAGTTCTTACAGTCTAGAATAAGAAAATTGTAATGAAGACTTCCAAACTTTTAGTAACTAAATTACAGAACCAAGGTGAGTGAGACTCATCAGGCTTACAGGGACCAGAAAGATGAGAAGAATTTATTTAATTATCAATATATAGACATTGGAAATGTCATTGATGACATGATTGTCATAGATAATCTGGGTGATGGGATTGAAAGTGCTTTCACCAAGTTTGCTGATGAAACTGAACTGGGTGGTATGGTGGAGATGTCCAAAGGGAGAGTCAGGCCGGAAGAGTGGGCAAGCAAGAACAGTGTGAAGTTTAACAAAGAGAAGTGCAAGATTCAACACCCTGGATAACATAGCCAAAGAGCCCAGTACAGGCTAAAGTCTGTGTGGCTGGGGAGCAGCATTGCTGAAAGGGACCTAGGGGGTCTGGTGGACAACAAACTGAACATGACTCAGCAGCACACTGCTGCAGCAACAAAGGCAAATTAGATCCTGGGCTGCATCCACAGGCATCCATTAAGAGCAGAGATAAGGATGTGATCATCCCACTCTACTCAGTGCTTGTCAGGCCACATCTGGACTTCTATGTCCAGTTCTGGCGCTCACAATTCAAAAAAGACATGGACAGACTGAGGATGGTCCAAAGTATGGATGGTCAAAGTGCTGGAGAACCTGCCTTATGAGGAAACACTAAAGGAGTTAGGTCTTCTGACCCTGTAAAAGAGAAGGCTCAGGGGGACCTCATCACAGTTTTCCAGTACTTAAAAGGGTGGCTACAGAGAGGACAGAAGTTCTCTCTTCCCAGGGAACCACATGATGAAGATAAGGGGCAATGGGTGCAAGTTGCAAGAGGAAAGAGTGAAAACAATCAGTCACTGGAACAACCTCCCCAGGGACATGGTGAAGTCTCTATCACTGGAGGTTTTCAAGATGTGACTAGACAGGGTGCTAGGTAATCTCATGTAGGTTCACTTTCCCACAAAATGTTAGACCGCATGATCTTTCAAGGTCCCTTCCAGCCTGGGCTATTCTATGTTGTTTATGATACTGTTTTGGAGAAAAAAACTTACCGAAATGTATGAAATATCCTATTATGTCCTTCTAAAACAAATTACAGAATAGTATTGTTTGGAGAATTTAGTATGCATTTTAATCCCCCCCCCCCCCCCCTTTTATTTTCCAAACCCTTACTGTCATTTCAAACTCTTGTTTATATATATTGCCATATATATGAAACAGCCAAATTTTCATATCATATAACCTATGCTAATCCTTCCAAAGCTGAAGAGCAACATGATTCAGTGAATGCTGAAGGCTAACTTTTGAAGGTCCTCTTTCCACTGCTTTTAAATGACACAAGTTCACACAAGAATGTTTTACCTATACTTGAGTTTGTAGTATAGCTACATGATAAGTCATATTAAAGCCTTTCCTTTTTTTTTTTTTGTTTCATTTTCTTTCTACATTATTATAATCCCCAAGTTTTAACTTCCAAAACTTGACAGCTTTACCCAAAAGAATTTGATAGTCATGTAAGACAGCATATTTGTATTTCATGCTGCTTACCACTGGCTGAGAAAACTCATCAGCTTCCAAGTGATAGTAAATTCTGGACTTCTTTTAAAAACAGGAAGATAGTGGAGATGTCTGGACATAAAACTTTTAATGGAAAATCTTTGTATCAATGAAGGTGAAAGAATGTGTCTAAAAATGTTAGTCAGGAGGCAGATTTATAGAGGGCATAAGTACAGGACCTTGCAAGCATAAGCAATTGTGAGGGCTGGTAGGGAGCAAATATTGAGGTAGAGAAAGATAAGGAAAGCAGGAAAAAAAATAAATCAATATAAATTGATTTATATCAGACCAGACTCCAGGAAGGAGTTCTCCTGATTACTTTGACTTTATATGAATTCCTGGGGAGATGAATTGAGAAAAGTAACAAGCTGAAATTCCTCACTATTGCTATGTGGAGCAGAGATAATATGATGGAAAATACCTTTGTACCGTAGATATAGTCCTTTGAGATTCCTGATGACTCCAACTTGCAATGTTTTTCATATACATCTTAACGCCTGCATTCTTTTAGTATAAAATACTGCTCACCACCTTTTACACTATCTTTTGGTCTAGCAGTTAAATCTGTTAAATAAGATGTGCAAAAATTAGACTGCAAATTAAAGGAATGATACATTAAAAATAAATCCCTGTGATCTCTACTTTGATATCAGTGGAAAGTGCAGGTATTTAGTACCTTTAGAATTCATTCCTGATGTCTGGTTGTGAGAGATGAGGGAAAGGCAAAATTAGAAAAAAGCCAATGTTAATAAAAGTTTCGAGGCAGATCAGAATGACCTAGATATTTTTAATGTGAAGGTTAAAAATGTGGAAAGTTGATACGTTTCTGTGTAACCTGGTCTTTTTATAATATTGACAGAAGCATGCACCATAGCAGACCATGCTGTTTTCTTATGATATGATTGTATTCCCTAAATATTTGAAGGTTAGACAAAATAATGACAGTGCCTCCAAGGCACTGTGTCTAGACTTCAAAAAAGAAGCCATTAGGAAAGGAATAACAAAAATGTAGTGAGTTTGTGTATTGACACATTTTGTTGGAGTCTGGGGGCAAATCACTTCTGTAACATTCTGAACACAAGTGATCTGTGAGGCAGAAAAATAAATTGAGGCACATGAAGCCATGTCATAAGTGACTGCAAATGTCAAGTAACAGAACATTTAGAATGCAAAACTACGACAGGTTATATGATATATTTGTACTGTTTGTACTGTATATGCTTTTAATTTCCTTTTCAGGTAAAATGAAAACCATTTTGTTTTGTTTTATTTTATTTTGTTTTATTTTATTTTGTTTTATTTTATTTTACTTTATTGTATTTTATTTTATCTCTGACTGTAGTTATCTGTTGAAAACAAAATATGTAGACCAGTGAGTCCTAACCTCAGAAAGATAACATGTGGCATGCAACATGCAGTTTCTACACTACTTTTCAGTAGTTGAATTCCACCAGTTGTAACACTTTTAATAAAATGAAGGAACAGTGAACTGGATATTTTGGGTCATAGTTTACAAAAATTATTTGCAACCAAGTGAAACAGAATTTCAGGTATGTTTTAGCATAGATCACTTACTGAGAAGAAAAATAGTCTTGAAGACAAAGTAAAGTAATCAGAAATTTTCTGTAAGAATTATTTGCCAATGGACAGCATCTTTTTTAAAAAAAACAAACTTTATTTTCTGTGAGGGAAAATAAAAATTAAAATATATTTTGAATTCTGAAATATTTTGCATGCCAGAAAACCTGTTTTTCTGATCAGCCTAGGCTGAACACCACCCAAAGTTTGTTTCTTGTAACCCAAAATAAAAGCAAGCAAATCTATTAGAGCAATATGATTGGAAGTTACAGAAACTCGTAAGAAGTTTTTTCAAGCACTTACAAACTTCATACAGAGGTATAGTGCTATGCGCATGTAGTACTGCACATCAAAGCGTTAGAAGTGTGCTGGCTGTCTAACGGCAGACTCAGGTTTTTTCTATACATATTCTTAAGAAGCTGAGTATTATATTCTGGGAAGAGAAAACAAAGCATGAATTTCTTACCAATAAGTATTTTTTGACCTACCTGGAAATTTTTAACCAAATAAACCTCTCTTAGAAACTGGAATATGTTTGGCAAATCAGGAAATCAGAATGAAGAAAGTGTGACAGACTTATTTAAGAGATAAAGCCCCAAGGAGTGAGCACGCCATGTAGAAACCAGCAAGAAAAATACTACAGAAGAAGAGCTGAATTTATGCCCAACATCACTGGCTGTTAAAAACTAAAGGTGGTTAGAAACCTTATAGACATTCAAGAAGGAATAACTTTACCTAATGACACCTCCATAGAGATAAAATTTATTCCTGAGCATCTTCAGTCTGTAAAGCCCACTAAAATGTATTTCAGGTAGGCATAGCTGTTAAAATACCATACTTTGCCTTGGAACATGTAAGCATTGCAAGAAGCAGCATGTTTGTCACACTTACTAGAAGTCACCAAATATTTAAAACCTAGTAGGAAAAAAAAGTGCATATTCTGATCTGAATAAAAGTATCTATTAGAGGAAATGACACTAGAAATTCTTGTAGCAAAGAAGCTAAAAGGTATTACTTGCTTTGGGGGATAAAATACTGTTAAAGCATTACATCTAAATTGGTGTACTGTTTTCTATGCCTAGAACATAATCATTTCATCAGAAGGGGGTACATTTTTTTCCTGAACCACCATAGAGTTCTATGGATGGAAGGTCTAGCATACTATTTTTCCTAAAAACAAAGAGCAATTAAACTCAGCCATGGTTTCATATATTTTAGCAGATACAGTGTATGTACTGGGATGTGTAGAGTGAGCTTTGCAGTTACCTCTGATCCATGGCAAAGAAATCATGCTTGAATCTTAATACAGGGTAAAATATTCTGTAAAATTTCTGTTTGAAGTCAGATGTTCAATTCCATAATCTTATTGTATCACATGATCAGCTTATCTTGGTGGCAGGGTGAAAGGGAAAATAAGCCATCTGTCAGATTGTGAAAAATTATGACCATTCCAAAAAACGTTTTGCAATCCTGCATTTTTTTCAGTTGAGTTGACTCTTTAAAAGTGTACAAGAACCGTCAGAGTAGATTAAATTTACATGTTTCTTTCTTATGAGTAGTTGTGAATAATTTTAAAAATTATGGCAGAAACTGAATGAATAGGTATCAAACACAAAGTAATCGTGCATTGAATTGGATATCAAGAGACATATGTGGTGTTCCTGGTTCTGTTTCTTTCTTCCAAAGCACTTCACATCTCTCTACCTCATTTTCTGAATAATGGGGATGATGATGTTGTAACCATTTTGTAAACTGCTTTGAAGTCTGGTTTGCACATTAAGTGTTATATAAGCAGTATTATTCTTTTATTATTAATGTTACCTACAGTGCAGCTGTTGTAGTTCTGATATTTATACTTGTTCTACTGACCAATTAAATGCTGTATTTTTAAACGGCAACTTTACTGATTCTTGTGTCATTACCATAATTGTTTGTATTATGCAGACATTTTATGTGATCCCTGTTTTGTACTGTATATACACATATACACACACATGCAGATACATGTTTATCTGTATGCATGTACACATATATATACACAAATATATTTATGAATACCTGCATGAAAGCCATGTATCATTTTTTGAGGATAATGTGTAGGAGCACTACTTTTTCTTCTCTTATTTTCCATTATAAGGCCAGATTACTATACTCTTACACATATTTGGTGCTACTTCACCATTAGTCTTTATCAGACACCCACACACCATTTTGAAAATGTACACTTTTATCGAGGATAAAGCCATCTAAGTGACACTCTCAGTTATTAGCAAAATGCTGTCTTAACACATTATTTTTACCACTTTCTGGAAATTAAACTTAAGAATAAGAAAATGTGATTATGACTTTAAAATAGTTGAGCAATCTTGTGGTCCTGTTTTTTTCTAACTTCTTATGATAGTGTAGTTCAATTAAAATTAACCAAACAAAGTGGTAAGCAAGTATCTTTCAGTTGCTTTATGTGCCCCCGGAGTTTTCTTCAAAGCAAGAGCAAAGTGCTTCGTTGCTTCTCTCCAAACTGCATAATACGAAACAAACGTATAATGTTAACTTCCAAAAAATGTCAAAGCTTTCTGAAGTTAACCTCAGATTAGTTCCATTACAGTGTGTTTAGACCGAGAACACTGCAGCTATGTTTTGGGTTTTTTTGCTGTTCTTGTTTTAATTTTTCATTCCTAAATTGTTTTAGCTAGTGAGTAGTGACATAAATCAGTTGCCTTAGTCAAATGGTTGTGGCAAATTTTGGTTTTTTCACTACAGTTTTAACAAATGGCATAGTTAAAGAAGCAACTGGTTTGTTCTCATAAACAGTGAAACATGGCTAAAGTTTCTGTTGAATCTGTTAACCAAAAGATAGGGGATCTAAGGTCACAGTGACTCCAATTTTACAATGACCTGCTATAGCAAAATTGATTAGTTTGCTAAGTCTCCTCCAACCATTCATCATAACGTTTACACACAGATGTTTCAGAAGCCACATGGTCATCGGTTTGCTTGCTGGGAAGTAGATGCAGTACTAATAAGATTCTTGTTGACTTCAGGCATAAATATATCTAGAGATTTGTGCAAAGGCTCTCCACTGAATTTTGATATTTTCCCTCTATACCCATCCAAGGCTTCTCTATGGGCTTTGAAGAGACATATTATTCCACTTTTTAATTTCACACCACCAGTACTGAAAAAAGTATCACAACACTATCAAGTTTCACAGCTTCAAAAATATCATATTACCTTTATTATATTTTTCATCCCCCCTCATCTCCTTAAAATTTTCACTAAACTTTTTCATCTCCTTAAAGTTTTTACTTTGTTTAGTTTCTCTGAGGGGTTAAAACCTATAAGTCCTCAGCTAACAGCTGCTTTCCACAGACTTGCAGGGTGTCCACCGCTACAAAGTCCCTTCTTGGGATTCACAGACACTCACTACCACTCCCCACACAGGAATGCTCCTTTTTCACTACCCTTGATGAAGATTCTTACCCCTGAATTGGAGAGATACAGTTTTTGTGGACTGAGCATTAGATGGATAAGGAAATGCCTGAAAGGCTGCATCCAAAGAGCCATTATGGTCAATGGCTCAGTGTCCAAAGTGAGATCAGTAATGAGTGGTGTCCCTCAGGATCAATACTATTTAATACTTCATCAATGACATAGAGAGTGGGATTGAGTACACTATCAGCAAGATTACAGATGACACCAAGCTAAGTGATGGCAGTTGATTCACTAGAGGAAAAAGGTGCCATCCCAAGGGACCGTGAGAGGCTTGAGGAGTGGGCCCATGCAAACCTCATGAGTTTCAACAACAAGTGCAAAGTTCTGCACCTGGGTCAGGGCAATCATGAGTAACAATACACACTGGGGAAAGAATGGATCAAGAGTAGCCCTACAGAACTATGGGATGGTGGTGGATAGAAAACGGGACATAAGCTGGCAATGTGTGCTTGCAAGCCAGTAAGCCAATCATACCCTGTGTTGCATAAAAACCAACGTGTCCAGCAGGTTAAAGGAGGTGATTTTTCCCCCTCTACTCCACTCTTGTGAGATCTCACCTGGATCAGTCAGCTTTGGGGTCCTCAGTACAAGAAAGACATGAACCTGTTAAAGCAAGTCCAAAGGAAGGCCATAAAAAATTTTGGAGGACTGGAACACCTCTCCTATGAAGGCAGGCTGAAGGAGCTGGAGTTATTCAGCTTGGAGAAGAGAAGGCTTTGGGAACACCTTATTGCGGCCATTCTATACTTAAAAGGGGCTTATAAGAAAGAAGGAGAAAGACTTTTTACCAAGGCCTGTAGTAAGAGAACAAGGAGCAACAGTGTTAAACTGAAAGAGGGTAGGTTTAGATAGGATATAAGAAACAAATTTTGTATGGTGAAGGTGGTGAGACAGAGGAACAGGCTTCCTGGAGAAGTTGTGGATGCACTGGCACTGGAACTCTTTAAGGTCAGCTTGGATGGGGATTTGAGGAATGTGACCTAGTGCAAGGTAGACCCACAGCTGGGGGGTTGGACTAGATGATCTTTAAAGGTCCCTTCCAATCCAGTTCCAGACAGCTCCAAGATAAATCCATCACTGGCCAAACTGAGCCAACCAACAATGTTGATTGTGCCTCTGTAACAAGATATTTAAGGAAGGGTAAAAAATGCTGTGCAGCAGCTGTGGGAGGGACTATTGCAAAAATGTGAGAGAAGGAGCCCTGCAGACTAATGAAGAAGGAGGGGAGGAGGTGCTCCAGGCACCAGAGCAAATATTCTCCTGCTGTTTGTGGAGCAGAACATGCCGATGGTGGTTGTCACCCTATAGCCAATGGAGGACTATGGTGAAGCAGATATCTATACTGCAGCCTGTGGAGGACCCCACACCCGAGCAGATGTATGTGCCTAAAGGAAGCTGCAGCCCATGGAGACCCCACTCAGGGGCAGTTTTTCTGACAGAAACTGCAGCCCATGTGGGGACTTGCACTGGAGCAGTCTGCACCCTGTAGAAAGGACCCATGCTGGACAAGTTCTTGAAGAACTGCAGCCCATGAGAAGGACCCAGGTTAGAGAAGTTTGTGGACTGTCTCCCATGGGACCCCATGCTGAAGCAGGGGAAGAATGTGAGGAGGAAGGAGAAGCAGAAACGAAATATTCTGGACTGACCATAACACCCATTCCTCATTCCCCTGCACTGCTTGGGGAAGAAGATAGAAGACTTAGGTGTGAAGTTGAGCACTGGAAGAATGGAAGGGTGGGGGAAGGTGTTTTTAGCTTTCTTTTATTTCTCACTATCCTACTTTGTTTCAATTAATTGGCAATAAATTAAATTAATTTCCCCAAATTGAGTCACTTTTGCCTGTGACAGTAATTGGTAAGTGATCTTCCTGTTATTAACTCATGAGCTCTTCATCATATATTTTTTCCCCTGTCCTACCGAGAAGGAGGAGAGACAGAGTGGACTGCTGGGCAACTGGTGGCCAGCCAAGGGCAACTCACCACTACAGAGGGTTAAATGCTTTAGGGATACAAAGTAAACCAAAAAACCAATAAACAACAACGTTATCCATTGGCTAAGGCTTTGCATTGCGTTTTTATGATGTACCTATTTTCTGAGCCTAAAACTGGATTTTAAATTGGTAGCTACCCTTCCACTGAAAATGTGAGAAATCTTATGCTTCCATTTTCATTGGGGAAGATTTTAGTTGCCCAAATATAGATGTCAGTGCCATTTGAGACAACTAGGTATCTGAGACCAACCACGTGAAGCTAAATTGTGATTTTTGTCCTTCTACCCATTTTTCTCAACAACCACAGAACAGAATTTCTCACTTCAGATACTGGAATAAATCTAGGAAACTTCAGAAGTCACCATATAGTTTGTCTTGTGAGTTGTAATCAAAGGAGAAATTTAGGAATGAGAGGGGAAATAACTTTTTTTCAGTTCAATTTGACTTTAAACAAAAATTTAAATAGTGCTTACAATTACAAAAAATATTAAGGTACTGGAAAGACTAATATTGAATCTCAATTGGATAACATTACCAAATATAGATTGCAGTATGTCATGACTGAATTAATTTAAAAAAATGAAGTCACCTATTTAATGAACTTTAAAAACCTGCAATCACCTTTCATCTCCTAGGCTAATTGAAACCAGATGTATTTATGGTACTGTGTTGTAAGCTATTAATTCAGAAATGTAAAGCAGAGTTGTAAATATCTTATTTTAACACTGTACTGCCACCAGTGTAGCCTGCAATAGTTTGTGTGAAATTGTTATGTCTGCTAGGTCTTTTACTGCTTGGAAAACAATTTAATCCACATCTATTTTTTATATGTATATATATATAACACACACACACACAGAGTAAAGTCTCTGTAGAGTCTGATAGACTAAGGAATTTAAATTGAGGATATTTTTCAGTAAGAAAAAAGATTGGAGATTACCCAGGAACAGAAAATGTCTGGGTGATGAATAATGAGTAAGTTATGCCTACATTAATCTGATCTTTTCTATCCTTGCATGCATTATAGAAAAGCACTGTGTAAGAAAACACAGAAATAAAACCAGTGCAAAACATGATTCTTGGAAAGGTCAGTGATGTTTAAAAATGGATCAGCATTTTCTTAATAGCTTTGTCCTCATTCTACCTAAGGGCAAAACTGAGTTTAACATTGTGCTAGATAAGTTATTTCCTAAAACTAATTTGTACAAACTCTTTATAGCAAGCTCTATTCCACAATTTTTATTATGTGTCCTTCTTAACTACCTTTCTAGTACATGTATGTTTCTCATTACTTCTCAAGGTCTTAGGTGGGAAAAAAAGACCAAAAAAAAAAATTGTCGAATCATCTTCTAGAGGAATCCTTGTTTACTTACGCTACCTGCACAACCCTCTCTTCTTAAACAGATCAGGTGTGTTAAATCATAATACCAGTGGCAGAGTGAAGGAAATTGTATATCAGGCCCAAAACACTCAAGGGAAATTAATACGTGGCAGGAGTGTTTCAGAAAATACCTAGACAACTTAACACAGCAAAATTCAGGGTTAAAAGATCCAGAGCAATGTAAATGCTAGCCCATAAAATGAAAATATTATTAGAAATGAGACTAAGTGATTAGAATAGCTGGATGTTGAAGCAACGATAATCTTAGCAACTCAAAGAGAATCAGTTGCCCAGAACAGACAACAAAATTCTGTATAAATTTGGGGACTGAAGCAGACAAAGTAGCTGAGAAGATCAGACAGATAGGGTTGCTGAAAGAAGATGATCAAAGATTCTCTGTACTACTGCAAATGCAGTGGGAGATGACTGTGCAGAGGAGAGTTGTCATGGATATATATTCTTAGAATGTATACACAAAATGTATTTTAAGATACATTTCCTGACATAAACTAATAATCCTTTTGCAAACCAGATACTGGGTCTATTCCTACTTTCTTGGGGTATGGTGATGCATAGGTGGTAACTGCCCTAAAAAGATTGCTGAGGATTTGCCCAGCAACAGCTGGTATAAAGCTTATTATCATGTTTTTCTTTCATTTCTCTGATGTGCTTGACTAGGAGGGTACTTTATTTTAATGAACCAATATAATGCTTCCTAGATGTTGTTGTAATCCAGCTTGTTTAACTGCACAACTATGGATAATTTAAGTCATGAACCAAGGCAGCTTTTAGAAACCCAAGAATCAGGAAGTACAGTGGTAGCTTTACATGTATTACTGTTAAAATTTGCAATTTTACAGGATTTGCAGAAGTCAAGAAGGGAAGGTTATGGCAGGTATGGTAGAAAGGTTTTGAAAATGACAGCTCTAGAGCATAAAAAATTCAAAAAATAAAATCTTGCCTTGAATGCTTAAGTGTCACAGACCTAGTTGAAGAGCAGACAGAAGGTAGGATAACAAAACAGAAGTTTGGAAATAATTGAAGATTGAACATTATCTTGATGTTGTCAGTTAAGACAATCTAGTATCGCTCTCTCAAACATTTCTGTGCTGACTATAGATTTCAGATTTGAGACAGAAAAATCTGTGTTTTCTACATAATCCTTCCACTAACATTTTGTTGCCTTTAAGAGATGAAACTAAGCATTTTTTTAAATACTGCCTGACACTTTTTTCATATTTCTATGGGTACTCTTAGCTAGGTAACTATACTTCTTATGTGACAATGTCTTTAATAAATTGAATGGAATTCTGACATTAAAGAAATAGATGCAGGCCCCAAAACTCCTTGAACAATTTAATGAAATTTGAAACAGCTCTAAGCCAAGTTGTCTGTAGAAAGTAGTTTTAAAGAGTAACATTGATTAGGGACAGTCTTTATTATTTGGAGTGTGATTGGACTTTACTTTCAAACACTTTTACACTGATGTATAAAATAGGTGTCCACAGCTAACCTCAGCATCTAAGCTATAAGGAAATGGAAATCAGGGAGATTTGGTTGCCTAAACATAGATATGCAATGTTACCTGAGATGCTTTGGATTTTACCAAGGTGTCTGTACAGGGCTGGCATATATGACATTGTATGTCCAAGAGATACATCTCCTTCTGGAGCAACATGGAAGGCAAAACAAATACTCCACAGAGCCCAGAATGGTATTAGATATTTAGGCAACCGAATCCTACACATTGTCAACACAGTCAGTGAAGAACCTAGAGAGCTATTTAGCAGAACGAATATGGTTCATACAATTTGAGAGTGATTGGAACAGATCTCCTGACCTCACAGAATATAATTCAGTCATCTAAAAATGAACAATTAGTGCTATTTGAGTTGCTACAGGGAGACTTTCCTGCCTGCTGATCCAGAATGTTATGGATTTCTGTGTTGTATGCACCAGTCCCAAGTAGATGTCTCAGACAACCAAGAATTTGCCATTCAATGATGTCAAGACTTAAATGTGTATAGTCAAGAAAGAAGGCTTCATTGGTTAAAACAAATGAAAACTCAAGGTATTTTAGAGAATAAAGGAGACAGAACTGAAGGACTGCTTTTTGGAAGGCAATGGTATAATAAATTCCCTTCTTGGAAGATGAAATTAGACAAAGTTAAAGTTTTTACCCATTTTGTGGGATGAGTGACAACAAGAAACACTGGAATATTATGCCAATAATTGATCTTGATTGACTACTGTGAAAATGAGTTTCTTTGAGATTTGATACATTTTGACTTATGCTCTAATTCAAGCCCAGTTTCTGGACTTAAAGAACAAATTGTTTCATTAGATTTCATCAGATAATGAAATTATGCCAGCACTCATATTAGGTCATAGGACACATACCTGGATTGTGACCTTGGGGTCTATAGTATGTTTCAAAGTTCAAAGCTTTTTGGAGTGGTGTTAAAAGAGCTAGAGGATGACTGAAAGCAAAGACCTGAGAGGGAATACAGTGTCAGCTTGGAAGTGAGATCAAGATTTGCATGTTCCCAAATAATAAAACACTATGTCTTGTTGGATTAACAACTTATTAAGAGAAGGAGAGGAGTATGTGGGTACTCACTTTCATTGATATCTGTTTGGAAGATGCTGCCACTTTCACTACTTTGTGTATCACAGCTCCTGTTTTTACTATGAATATGCCTAGAGTAAAGATGACAGTTCAGCAACAGGAGGGTATTTATTCTGCAAAATATAGAGGGAGACATTTGCAAGAATGCTATCAACAACCCGTGTATACCACATGAACTAATCACTAAGTATAATTTCTGAAATACTTCAGAAAAAGGCAGTTTCCCTTTTACACAGGGTGGCACCTGGTTCACAACAACCCCATGCAGTGCTACAGGCTTGGGGAAGAGTGGCTGGAAAGCTGCCTGGCAGAAGAGGACCTGGGTGGTGCTGGTTGACAGCCAGCTGAACATGAGCCAGCAGTGTGCCCAGGTGGCCAAGAAGGCCAACATCATCCTGGCCTATATGGGAAACAGTGTGGCCGGCAGGGAAAAAGGGAAGTGACTGTCCCCCTATACTTGGCACTAGTAAGGCTGCACCTTGAATATTGTGTTCAGTTTGGGGTCCTTACCTCAAGAGAGATGTTGAGGTGCTAGAGTGTGTCCAGAGAAGGGCAATAAAGCTCATGAGGGGTTTAGAGCACAAGTCTTATGAGGAGCAGCTGAGGGAACTGAGGTTGTTTAGTCTGGGGCAGAGGAGGCTTGGGGGGGCCTTATTGTGGTCTCTACAACTACCTGTATGGAGGCTGTAGGCAGGTGGGGGTAGGTCTTTTCTCCTGGATAACAAGTGACAGGACAAGAGGAAATGGCCTCAAGTTATGCCAGGAGAGGTTTAGATTGGCTATTAAGAAACATTTCTTCACAGAAAGGGTGGTCAAGCATTCTAACAAGCTGCCTAGGGATGTGGTGGAATCACCATCCCTGGAGGTGTTTATAAAATGTTTAGATGTGGTGCTTAGGGACACGGTTTAGTGATGGACTTGGCAGTCCTGGGTTAATGGTTGGACATGATGATCTCAATGGTCTTTTCCAACCTAAACAATTCTATGATTCTATGAAAAGACTTTGTGCAACTCAGAAAAGTTTTTTTCCTTTCCAGTGGAGGTGTGGAAATGACAAGATTGAGGGCCATGTTGACCATTTGTGTCTGTCTCATTTGCTTATTATTTCTGACAAGAAAAATTTGATTTGTGCCTTATAGGACAGTTTGTGGAAATGCCATCTTTTGTTTACTGTTTGACTTTGACAGTCTGTGATTTCCTAGACAGACAATAGGAATGTAAGGGGAAAGTTAGCTATTACTCACAGGCTGCTGTCAGTTCAAGCATTCACAACCTGTCACATCTTGTGAGAACTGAAGATGCAAATCAGTTTTTCTCTGCAGCAGCTCAAAAAAATGTGTCAGGTGGAATGCATTCCTTTATATACTTGAATTGCCTGAAAATCAACATAAATCTATTCATAAATGTACATTACTAACACTAAAGAGCTCCTCTGTATCAATGAGAAAATATAGAATACACAATGTCTAGAAATCTGTGTTCACCTTAAAGGAGACCTTTAAAACTGCTGAACTAGTTGACAAAACCTAATTAAATCATAGGACTTTCTTACATATTTGCATTTTCCTAAGTCAAAATTACAGGGAATTTACCTTTTTCATTTTCTCACCCACTGATTTGCTCATTTCTACTTCAGCAGTGATGCAAAGATGACTTAATTGGTTTACATTTGGCTTTAGATTGCAAGGACCTTTCCAAGCCACACTTTCATAAATAAATTGTCATTAAAAGTTATAAAAAGATATCTGTATCTTTATCTGAGATAACTATATCTTTATCAGTTGATTTATCCACAGTTACTCATATGTTCATGTTTTTATAGACCAGACCTTTTTGATCCTTCCTTTGTGTACAAAGCACCTAACACAAAGTGCTCCCATTAATATGAGAATAGTCTTTTAGCAAACTATAATCTCTAAGTGATTTTTCTAGTTTAAAGCATTGAATTAATAGAGTACTTACAGTTTTATATTAGTATCACTAACACAAAAGACGTTATTGCAAAAGACAAAATGCACATTAAAGATGTAAGATTATTTTGTTGTGTAACTTTATAAGATAGTCTTTGATTTTACGGGGTGTTAATCCACTGACAATGGCCATAACAATGTCCCAGACTTTAAGCCTGAATTCTTTTTTTTTTTTTTTTTTGCCATCCAGTGTCAGTGTGACAATATTCCATTCCATTTACATATTAATACTGAAAGAAATAATAGATGTTTTAAAAGGTCTATGACAATAGAACAACATTTTGTTGTCTTTGAAGGATGTCTGTCATAAAACACAATCCAGACTAAAAGATTCTTTCCTTTTATTTCACTCTTTCTGTCTTCCAAATACATCTTTTACAGCTTGAGTTTAGCTGGTTCCATTTGATTCTCTGATCATCACGCTTCCTCACTGGTTTTGTGAAGCTTAACTCTGAACTTTACCTATGGACTTTCATTCTTTAATGTGATTTGTACATTTTTGCTAACAGGGTTGTTACACATTCCTTTTGCAGCGAAAGATGATGATTTACACTTTTTGATGGGTAGGATTTAACATAAGCCCATAAAAATGTTCCAGCCCCATCTGTTTTTTAAAAAATTTAAATTGTCACTTAAAAAAAGGTTGTAATCTTTATGCTTGCCATGATGGTCTGAAATACCGTAGTGAAGTGCATAAGATATGGACAAGAAAATACTAAATGTAAGTAGAATTAGCACAGAAATATGACAGCTAAACAAAATCGTGACAAGTTTGCTAGTATTAATAAAAGTTAATTTTCTTCATGAGCTTTCAACATAAAAGTTTAGATTTTCAATGGAAATTAGGGAAATGAAAATATGACTTTTTAAATATAAAAAGAGATCTATCTTTCTAAACATTTTTTGATAATTTCTGATTATAGCAAATGTGAGTAGGAATAAATTTCAATGGATTAATTAAAATGTTTTTAGTTACATGAAATCCAAATTATATATTATTTTTACCACCTAATTTTATTTTATAATGTTGAGAACTGCCAAGTACTTTTTGAAAGCATTTTGCAGACATATGGTGCAGTATGCCTGTACCATTGAATGCCATCTGCTGTCTAGGCTTAAATGCACACTGATTTTATTTTTAATTCATAATGAACACGAAGAATGAATGTGACCCATGCACTGCAAATTGGCTCACTCATTGGCAGGTACACATTTAAGGCATAAAACATATTTGTCATTATAAAATGGCTATTTACTAGTTCCCAGGTGGGTAAGTAGCCATTAGTAAGAAATAATTGCATGACAGCCCATTATGGTCCCAGCCGCTCTACCAGGAAAAAAATTAGAAAGAAGAAAGGATAAAGCATTCCCTTACTAATAACTGTCTAACAGTTATATAATTTTTAGTGCCATATTTAAACCAAATAAAGACTTTAAAAACTGTGATTAACATGTAAACGTAGACCTGCTAACACAGAGTCAGGAACATTAAGGTTGTATAAATAAAGTTATAAAATGCCTTACATTGTTTTTATTATATTTGCCTTGTGGTTTTCTATTGACATTAAAGTTCCTCTGTTGAAATACATTTGCCCCAGTCTTCAAATACCTGCACAACAGAAAAAGAAATGCCTGCACATGCTCTAATTTATCACCCTCAACAGCAGATGACAAACTTTCCAGAACAATTCACAAGTCTGAATACTGATAACTTTAACCCTCATTCAGAAAAAAAATTCAGTGATGTAATAAATGCATGAATTGTGAATAATTCCTCAAAAATTTCTTGTAGAATCAAAACACTGAATTATGTTCAAATGTACAGTCTTGTCTTCACTCAAGACATTGACAGAACAAGTCTTATGAGGAGAGACTGAAGGAACTGGGGTTGTTTAGCCTGGAGAAAGGAGGCTCGGGAAGACCTTGTCACTCTCTACAACCACCTGGAAGGAGGTTGTAGTGAGATGAGTGTTGGTTTCTTTTCCCAGGTAACAAGTGACAGGACAAGAGGAAATGGCCTTAAGTTGCACCAGGGGACTTATAGATTAGATATTAAGAAAAATTTCTTCACTGAAAGCTTTGACAAGTGTTGGAACAGGCTGCCCAGGGAAATGGTTGAGTTGCCACCCCTGGAGATATTTAAATGATATAAAAGATTGTAAATACAGGACTTACAAACATGATTTAGTAGTGGATTTGGTAGCATTAGGTTTATGGTTGGATCTGATGATCATAAAAGGTCTTTTCCCATATAAATGATTTTATTAAAAAAAAAATAATCTTCCGAATTCCATTGGACAAATTCTTATAATGTTTAACATCACAGCCATGATTTGCTAGATTACAATGTATTTAACAAGAAGGAATTACTCCAGTTCATGTAACTAATGGAATTGTGCATAGAATTGGAGTTTTCTTTCTTTAATATCTCACATGAACATTGTTTTTATTCCTTTTCATTGAAAATTAATTAACATGGTCATACTGTTTGTGTTGTGTGTTTGTCTGGCTTTGTGTTTTCCCCTAGCAATTTATTCAGTGGCTGTTAACAGAAGGATAGAAGTTCTGAGGCTGTGCCTATATTGCTTGGCTTGAGAGAAATTCCTGTCTCTTGGAAATGATCAGTTTTATGGGAATTTCTGCATTATGGGACCATGGCTTGTTAGGTGCTATGCTTGTAACTTCCCCTCGTGTCAGAAGCATAGTAGGGAGAAGAGCAAAAAGACTGGGCAGTGTACTGGCATCCTAATTTTTAACTGCTAATGAGCAGTGGTTGTTACCTTTTCTTAAATATGCTATCATAGGGGTGCTGCCAACATCATGAATGGGCTCAGCTTTGGTCAGCAGCAGGTCCATCTTGTAGCTGGCTGGAACTCTCTCTTGGGCATGGGGGAGGCTTCTGGCATCTTCTCACAGAAGCCACACCTGCAATTGCCACCTAAACCAAATATATCATTATTGTACATATATATATATATATATATGTACTATATATATATATATAACTGCATATATATATATATCTCACACATCTCTTCCAGGTGAGGGTGTCATTAGACTGTGTCTGCTCTACAGAGCTAAGCTGCTCACAGAAGGGCTGCATCTGTCCTGCTGTTAAAATAGAATGTTGCCATTTCCATTATCTGCACAAACTTCAGATTCAGTAGTGAAAACTATATGAGCCATTACATCATCATCTGACACTACCCCAACTTTTTGCAACAAGTATGTATTATACTTCTCATATATGATTCACAGTGAATAAATCTCACTTTTCCAATAACTTTTGACTGAGCAATTATCATCCATTCCTGACAGAAAGCAAAGCTGTAGGATGGTGCAGGGAGCCCAGTTCTCAGTAGTCATCTGCTGGCGTCAGTGTTTCTGCTGCTGTTTTGAAACAGGGACAGCAAGTGCTTGAGTGGTAGGAGGCTGGCATTGGGCAACTTGCTGGCCACCCTAAGGGAACAGGAACACAACGTTTTGGAGTAGATGTTGGCAACAGAGGTCAGCCAAGCTGATCTCACCCAAGCCTACCTGAGGAAAGACTTGCTGACCATGCTTGGTCTACACCAGAGGGACTGCCTTTTCTGAGATATGGCCACCTTCCTCCCTGCTATTCTGGCAAGAGGGCCTTGGTGGAGAAACCCTCAAAGCCTTTGGGAAGTGCTCCAAGGAAAGAAATGCCTTTCTGTGCTGCTTTCCCCCAAACACCAACCCTGCCACAGCAAGATGTGGCTGGCAGAAAACATGGCTTTTTCAGGCAGGCTGTCGCTTTGCAGGCAAGTTCCAGCCTCTGTCAGCCCCCACGGAGCAGGCAGGCTGCTTGCCACGGTACTGTTTCTGTCCTGCCAACTTCTTCTGTCTGCTGGTATTCCGCAGGGTGCTCATCTGCTCCTCATAAAGGTCTTCCTCGAGGAGATTGGAAGGGATGTTTTGAAGGCCTGCAATGCAAGAGCTCCAGGTGAGGCTTTGACCACTGCCACCAGGAGCACAGGCAGCATCCCTGGCACTCTGGCTCATGAGAAGGTGACTGGGTTTCAGCTTCTTCTCTCACTGGTGCTCATCACCACCAACACAGCCGGGAGCTGCCAGGATCCAGGTCAGCAGGGTTCACCTTCAAGATGACAGCCAGCCGGTGCCCAGGCTGCCTTTTGAGGTGGACCTTCGCTCTGATGTTAAGGGCTTCCCTAAGCTCCCAAGTCATGCTTTCTGAGAGCTGGAAGGTTACCTCTGTGGAGCGTCCTGGCTCATGCAGGAGAGCCAGCAGGTCCCACAGGAGTAGAGGAGAGTTGCTTGACTGGAGACAGGCCCTGGGGCAGGTGAACCTTTCTTAGGGGCAGGAATCAGTGTGGACAGATCTGTGGCTCTCACTAGGGTGGGACAGAGGTGTGGCTGCAGGTAGGGGATGGAAAGGACCTGACTTTGTCCTTGACCCCCACCCAGGGTCCCTTTGTTGGGGGTACTGCCTCTCCACAGGAGCCAGCAGGAAGTGGGCCAGGCTTGCTTGCCTGGATGGGCTGGGGCAGTGTGTTACCCTGGCTGCAGAGTGCTGCCAGGTGCCGGCCAAAGAAAGCCCCCCTGCCACCAGGGCCTAATGGCCTGGGTGCCTTTGCAACTACTGAGGTCCCTTGGTGTGCAAAGGGCCAGGGCTGACACCTGCTCCTACTGTGAGACCAGCCTGCTGCCAAGGAAGAGAGAGCAAAAAGCCATGGAGGAGAAATGCCAGGTGAGTGCTTCCGGACCCTCTCAGTGCTGTCCCCCAACTGACAAGCACACCAGAGTGGTGTCATTTGTAAATGAGGAACCCTGGGGGTTCAGATCTCTCCTATTGCAGAGCAATGGAGACTGATGTGCCTTGCAGGAAGGGCAGCAGCAGTCCCAGTGCAGCATGCCTGTGTGAGGGTGAGAGAAGGGCTGTCCTTTCCATCTTCTCCAAATTCACCAGCCAAGTGGCCAAGTCCACCTTGGCTGCCAGAGGGGATGGAAAGTGGCCACTGTTTGGAATGAAGCTGCAAGAAACATGCTGCACTCACTGAGCAACTCCACAGCAGAAAGGACCCCTGGAAGCTGCATCATCCCCTGGCCATGTGTGAGAGGTGGGGATGGCCAAGAGGCTTTGTGGCAGCCAGTGACCTGGGATGTGCCCAGTGGGAAGGCTGGGACAGGTGCCCTCACTCCATGGGCTGCAAGGCACAGTCTGCCTCACCATGGTCTTCACCACGGGCTGCAGGGGAATCTCTGCCCTGGCACATGGAGCACCTCCTCACCCTCCTTCTTCACTGACTGTGGTACATGCAGAGCTGTTGCTTTCACATACTCTTGGTCCTCTCTTCTGCTACAGTTTTTTTGCACAATCTTCCCTCCCCCGCCCCACCCCTTAAAGATGCTATCATAGAGGTGCTACCACCATTGCTGATTTTCTCAGCTTTGGCCAGTGGTGGACTTCAAAGCTGGCTGGCACTGGCTTTGTTGGACGTGGGGGAAGCCACCTCTCACAGAAGCATTTTCTCACAGAAGCCACCCCTGTAGCCCAGCTGCTACAAAAACCTTGCCTTGCAAATCCACTACACTGTTAAACCAATAGTACTCCACACTCACTTTACAGTGAGTAGAAAGAAATAAAAAATCTCTAGAGGGACACTCCATCTAAGATCCAAATTTCTTTCTGGAGATGCTTCTCTTTGCTGATTACAGAAAGAGCCCTGACACATAACTAATGCTGGGAAGGATGAATCTGTACCACAATAACTTCTGGTGTTCTACTAACTGAATTAGCTGTGCTTCGTGTTTTTTCTTCATTATCTATCTTGCCTTTTTGATTACTATTTTTTCCTTTCTCACTGTATGGTTACTATGCATGTATGTTAACAATGGCTAGTGTCTTTTATTGACTATGAAGATTCACTGGAAACCTTTTGATATAAACAAGCAAACAAGTAAATACAGAAAAGTAAGTTCTGTGGTTGTTTGAAATACTTTTCTCTATTCTTTGACTATGTCCTGGTTTCAGCTGCGATAGAGTTAATTTTTTCTTAGTAGTTAGTACAGTGCTGTGGTTTGGCTTTGATGTGAGAACAATGTTGATAGCACACTGATGGGTTTGGTTGTTGCTGGGTGATGTTTATACTCAGTCAAGGACTTTCCAGTTCCTGGGGCCCTGCCAGTGAGAGGGCTGGAGGAGCACGGGGAATTGGGAGGGGAAACAGCCAGGACAGGTGACCCAAACTAGCCAAAGAGGTATTCCATACCATATGATGTCATGCTTGGTATATAAACTGGGGGAAGAAGAAGGAAGGGGGGGGACATTTGGTGTTATGGTGTTTGTCTTCCCAAGTAACCATTACATGTGCTGGAGCCTGGCTTTCCTGGGAATGGCTGAATTCTTTGTTTTGCTTTGCTTGCATGCACAGCTTTTGCTTTACCTATTAAATTGTTCTTATCTCAACCCTTGAGTTTTACATTCCTTTCAGATCCTCCTTCCCATCCCTTTGGGTGGGGGGAAGTGAGCAAGCGGCTGCGTGGTTCTTGGTTACCGGCCAGGGTTAAACCATGACAGACTACCAATAATATACTTATCCATTCTGTAGTCTTCTCATTAAAAAATCTTTCTTGGAGCACTCTTCCATAGAAGTAGTTTTTTCCCTTTGTTTAGTAGTTTCCCTTCATTTTGCTTAGTTTGTGGAAAGATATATCACACCTTTTCTCATATATTTTGTTTTGCATTTTATAATTTTACAGGTCTACTGTAGAGGAATTGTACAGGAATTACAGAGGAATGAAGGCAGGTTAATCAACATTGATAATATACAGCTCTGGGCTGGCTTCAGGGGTGGTGAGCTTGCTGATGTGGATAATGTGCAGCTGTGGCTGGTTCCTGCTAAGTAGTTAAATATCTTTAAGGGGTGTGGAAGAGGAGAATTGGATGAAGAGAGCTCTAGATGAAGAGAGAAGCAGAGGGAGAAGAGAGAGTGTGCTCTGGATATAAGAGAGACAAGGAGGGGCCCTGGGAGAAGCAGTGAGAAGGGGCCTGGATGAGGAGAAGCTGGCTGGAAGAGGAGCCAGGAGAGAGAGAAGAATGGGGATGCAGCAGAGGCAAGAAGCAGGGTGGACTGGATGAAGAAACAGCTTGGACAATAGATGAATTTTTGAAATGTTGTGGTGGGTTGGCAGCTGTGCTGGGGCAAGGTGTGGGAACTAATTATTGAAGTTAACCTGGTATGGGATGGTAAAGCCTTGTAGCTGGCTAGTTTTGATAGTGCTGTGACAGTCCACTAAAGGTTAATGTGTTCTTAATACCTTTTCTTAGGGAAATTCACCCTTTATAACCATATGTGTAAAATACTATAATAGGCTAGGCCATCTACTTATTTAGAACACATTTAGTCCTTGAAAACATTAACAGATTCAATTCTTGTGGGCTTTGAAATTTTACTTTGTTGATCATAAGCTTCTGCTACTATATTAACACTTAATTTTTACTGCCAGCCTTTCTAGTAAGCACTGAGTATTGCAACAAATAACTACACAATGTAGTGGTTTAGTGCCTCACTTACATGGTATAGGAACAATTAATTTTTTTTAATGTTTTTATTCTTAAGTGTCCCATGAGGAATCAAGTACTCTTATCTCCATTGTCAAACAGGCTAGTGAGAGACACATACTCATTGAGAATTTAAAAGCTAAATTCAGCTGCCTAAAGACAGTGAAAATTAAAATCCCCTAAAATATTCAGCTCCCTTTTCCTCTGATATTTCAGGAAAAGTTTGTCACATAAATCCTGTGTTGTATTTAACAGTTCTGTGAAAATGTCTTGGATATCCTAGGGCATCTTAAATTGTACTAAACACTTGTGTTTAGGCCAATGAGTCAAGCTTTAAAGGCTTGAAGGATGTTTTAATACCTGGTGAGAGATACAGGAAAATATACCTGATCTGATGAGAAGTTTGAAAGGTGCCAGAGATCTAATGCCTATTGAATTTTCCAGGCAGGCATCTTTGCTTGCTTAACTGAATAGTTAGTTTTAGGCATTTTAGAGTCAAGAAACAGTCTCAAAGATTAGGTTATCTTGATCCAGTTTAAGAAAAAACTTATCATGATGGTCCATATCTAAATAATTAGCTGTGGTTAGAGTACTTGGATAGCAGATATCCGTAAATCTGTGATGGTTTGGACTCGCATCTTGAAAGAGTGGATGAATTCCTGGGCTAAAAGGTATTCTAATACAGTAGTTCTGTTGAATTCAAATCACTATGCAGTGTGAAAGTAGAAGTCATGACTTCAGGAAGCCTGCATCTCTGGCCTACTGTTTTTACTTAATCTTACTGAAGGCCTCAAGTGCCTACTCCATTATCTGTTTAAGTGCCTTGTATTAAATTTTTTAGTTAATATTAGAAAACCAATTGTTTTTATTAGGCTATGGTATAATATTATAAATAAGATATACATATCCTGTATGACCTATAGGATAGTATTTAAGTGGCACAGACCCAGGAGCAGTTGCAGGTGGTATAGAAGATTCAAGATAAAAAAGCTTAGACCAGAGAAAAAAAAGAAAGCCCAGAAGAGAGGACTGTTAGACAAAACTTGGCAGCAGTGTAGATGTGAAAGAGAATGAAATACAAGAATCACAAAGTAGCTTGACAAGCAGAATAAAAGGAAGTTCAATAGAATATGGAGCAAGAGGACTGTGAAATAAGAAAAGAACAGGAAAGGAAATGAATGAAAAAGCAGCGATACTTCTAGAATGAATTGATAAGAATGAGAAAACCCCACAGCTAAAAACTGAATAGTTCTTCACACCTTACACATTTTTTTTTTTTGCCTCTTATATCTGAGAATAGCACCACATATTTGGCAAGAAATCATTTAAAGATAAGAATAGTCACAGAATCATAAAGTGATTGAGGTTGGGAGAAACCTCTGGAGGTCATCTTGTCTGACTCGGTGCTCAAGCATGTTTGCCTAGAGCAGGTTACCCACCGTCAGCTATGTATTATATGCAAACTTGCTGAGGTTATACTCTGATCCATCATCTAGATTATCAATGAAGCTGTTTAACAGAACTGGAAACAGCTGTCATCCCTAGGGTATGCTAGTGACTGGTCTTCAACTAGATTTTTTTTTTCTGCTGCTCACTACCTTACTGACCAGGCCTTTTAGGCGTTTTATAACTGACCTCCCTGTCTGCTCATCCAGCCCATACATCAAGAGTTTGCCTCCGAGAATCTTACGAGAAACAGTGTTAAGGGCCTTAGTGAAGTCCAGATAGATGATATCAACTGCCCTCCCTTCATTTAACTTATGATGAAATGACTAACCTGGTATCAAGTTGGTCAAGACTTTTTTGCCTTCTGAAGTCATGCTGACTATTCTTGTTGATTTTGTTTTTCCTTGAAATTTTCTTTCTTATCATTCAGTGTCTATCTCACTTTCATTATCTTTGGGGCAATATACAAGATAAAATTTCTTTTAGTGTTTGAGTTGTTACCTTCATGACATTTAAGTCTTTGCTATATGCTATACTATCAGAAGTATTCATGAGATGATGAATTGAATATGAAGATTAATACTATGAAGTATTTTGTTTTGTGAGGTTTAACATGTCTGCTACTTCTTATGTGTTTAACTTCTATTTCAGCTTTGAGAAGCTGAAAATACCTTGTGAGGACATTCCTGCTTATATGTGAAACTGTACAGATTTTATGGCATGGTATTTTTAACAGTGGATGGAAGCAGATACCTGACTGAGTCATAGTTTTGCTAAACTTCACAATGGCAAGCATTCTGCAAGAAGACTTTATAGTTTTGTTTGGGATTGCAGAAAAATAGTGATTCCACTAATCTATTTGCCTGCTATACCTGTATCTTAGTTTAAGTGTATGAATTCTACTTGAAATAATCACTTCAAGTATTAACTGGAATCATTGGATCATACCTGAGTTGGAAGGGACCTATGGGGATCATTGAGTCCAACTCCTGACTCAACACAGTGTAACTGAAGTTAAGCCATGTATCCTGAGGAGGGCCACAATGATGAGAGGGCTGGAGCAAGTCTCCTATGAAGCCTGGAGAAAAGAAGGATCCAGGGAGACCTTATAGCAGCCTTCCAGTACCTAAAGGGTGCCTACAAGAAAGCTGGAGGGACCTGTTACAAGGACATGTAGCAGTAGAACAAGGATAAATGGCTTTAAATTGAAAGAGGGTAGACTTAGATTGGCTATTAGGAAGAAATTTTTCACTCTGAGGGTGGTGCGACACTGGAACAGGTTGCCCAGGGATGGGACACCTATAACTTCCCTGGAAGTGTTCAGGGTCAGGTTGGATGGGGCTTTGAGCAACCTGTTCTAGTGGAAGGTTTCCCTGCTTATGTCAGGGTGGTTGGAACTAGATTATCTTTAAGGACCCTTCCAACCCAAGCCATTCTGTGATTCTATCATTCTATTATCTAAGAGCATTGTCAAAATGATTCTTGAACACCAACAGGCTTGGGACCACAACCACTTCCCTGGGAACCTTGTTCCAGTGCTTGACCACCATCTCAGTAGTGATGTCTGATGCAGCCTTAAGCCGTTCCCTCACATCCTTTCACTGGACACCAAAAAGAATTGTCTGTTTTGCCCATGACAGCAATTGCTGAGTAATCTCCCTGTCCTTATCTTGACCCACAAGCCTTTTGTTATGTTTTTTTCTCGTGTGTCTGGTTGAGGAGGGGAGTGATAGAGTAGTTTTGGTGGGCACCTGGCGTTCAGCCATGGTCAAACCACAACAGTTGCTTAGGGTTAAGTTCCTTATAGATGACTTCATAGCATAAAAGAAACTTTGCTAAAGAATGATATATAGGACACTGTAGGATGCTAGGTTTAAAGTATATGCTGGCAAGACCTTCCTCTGGCTGGTGAAAGAATATTTCAATTTCTAAAAATAAACCCAAGGATATTCCATGTCACCAACATTTAAATTCCTGCCCTAATTAGGAAAAAGCAAAATACTAGTACCATTTTATGAGATAGTCAATGAGAATTGTAATAGAAAATATGACATACTGAGTCTGAATGAAACCATCCATGCTATGGAAGAAGGAAACACAATGTCACAGATTGATGACCTACATGTGAACACAGCTAATTACAAACTAAGAAAGGACAATTAGGCAGAATTTTTAGACAGTCCAGTAATGGAGTAAATAGATATATGAAAATGCAAATGTGTGTGTGCACACGTGTATGTATTTGGTATTGGTCCTGGTCAATGTCATAGATTTATAATATTGCTGTCCAAATGTGATATATAATCGTAACTACAATGCACTTAGAGTCAGTGCCTTTCCAGGATTGCCAAAAGTCAGAAACTCTTATGTCTGTTGTGTTTAATTTCAAGGGAAAAATTATAGACTACATGAGAATTGGAAGCTCATAAAGAAGGAAATAAAGCAAATGTGGGGAAAAAGTAAAACATTTTCAAATGTCAGGAGATTTGGGAAGATATTATGCTGGAGGTTCAGAAGTAATTTATATTACTTCAGGGTAAAGTCTGAAAAATATGTCAAGGAAAGTGTGCTGGCTAAACAGCAGGGAAAGAAAGGTATTAAATTTAAGTTAAAAAAAGTCAGAAAAGATCTTAAATTCTGATAGGTTACATTTAAAAAACACAGTAAGTCAGGACAAAAAAAAAAAAAAAAGCATTGGGGAAATACTAGAGTAGTCCATAAAAAAATAACAGTCATTCTTCAAGCAGATCAGGTGAACAAAGCTTGATGGGGACTTCATAAGGTCAGGAAATGATCAAAACCTGAGAGGACTGTTCAGAGAAGATAATGTCAGAGCAGAAAAATATAAGATTTCTATCTTTGCTCACAATGAACAATACTCAGAAAATCTCACCACTTCAGCAATTTATTTATTTTTTTTTTTTTGGCAGGGAATTGGTGCTGCACCACAGATTTGTCTGGTCAATAAACAACCGGGGGGGGGGGGGGGAGGGAAGGGTTAAAAGAAGCAATTTCCATAACTGTATGATATTTACTCCAAATTGTATTGGAAGTGAAGGATTAAATACCTGAATAATTAGTTGCATTTTACATTAGGGTATATTGTAAAAGTTCATCTGCACACCTATAAAAGAAGCACAGGAAAACAATGGCAAATGGAAGAGCCCAAATAATACCCTGCTCTGGCTACTGCTGAGGAAATCACAGGAGCTATATCATTATCAAAGGCCAATCTCCACAAGCCCAGAGAAGTACACAGGAACAAAGGCAGATGGGAGCCCAAATTCCCCTGACTGGGGAAGGCAGGGAATGTAAGCAGCCCTGCAGAGAAGCACTTGGGGATACTGGTGGGTGAAAAATTGGATTTTGAGCTGGTTGTGTGTGCTTGCAGCCTAGAGAGGCTGTATCAAAAGCAGTGTGACCAGCAGAACAAGAGAGGTAATTCTCTGCCTCCACCCTTGTAAGAATTTATCTGGAGTACGGCATTTAGCTTTGGCCCCCAGTACAAGAAAGACATGGACCTGTTAGAGTGGGTCCAGAGGAGGGTCACAATGATGATTGGAATGCTGGAAAAGCTTGCCTGTGAAGAAGGGTTGAGAGGGCTGGGGTTGCTCAGTCTGGAGAAGGGAACATCTGACTGTGGCCTTTCAATACTTAAAGGAGGATTATTAGGAAGAAGACAGATTTTTTGACATGGCCTGTAGTGATAGAACAAGGGACAATGTTTATAAACTGAAAGTGATTGGGTTTGAACTGGATATAAGGGAGACATTTTTTAAAATGAGGGTGCTTAGACAGTGGAACAGGTTGCCCAGAGAAGTTGTGGGTGCCTCATCGTTGGAATTGTTCAAGGTCAGGTTGGAATAGGGCTTTGAGAAACCGGACCTAGTGCAAGATGTCCCTGCCTATAGCCAGGGACTTGAAGTAGATGACATTCAAAGGTCCCTTCCAACCCAAACAATGACTCTGTGATTCTTTTCTTGTGTCTGGCTGTTCAGCATAAATGCAAAAGTTACAAAACATGGTAAATACTGGAGACAAAATCTGCTGTTATTAAAGTAGCAGAGATTAAGCCAACTATGAAGAACCTGCAGAAAAACTTTGGAATACCAACTAGGCATTTAAAATTGGCAGATGAAATTAAATGAAGATATGTGTAAAGTGATGTGGAAAATCCCATCTTTTTACACACAGTAACTGGTTCCAAGTGGATGATTACCATATTAAATGAGGTCCTGAGGTTATAATTGTTGGGTGTATACAAAAATATCAGTGCAGCAGTGCTTAAAGGATTCAGATGTTAGGAATTATTAGGGGAGTAATGAGAATAGGAAAATAAAGTATTTTTATGCTATTTTAAAGTCTATAACAGAACTGAACAAGATGTGTATACAGCAGTATGAAAAGGAGGATGATGCAAAACAGATTCCATACGAAATACAAGTAAATAATGTTTCTCTTTGTTTCAGCTGGGATACAGTTAGTTTTCTTCTTAGTAGCTAGCACACTGATGAGTTTTGTCTCTGATGTGAGAACAGTGTTGATAGCACACTGATGGGTTTGGTTGTTGCTGGGTGATGTTTATACTCAGTCAAGGACTTTTCAGTTCCTTGGGCCCTGCCAGTGAGAGGGCTGGAGGGGCACGGGGAATTGGGGAGGGACACAGCCAGGACAGCTGACCCAAACTAGCCAAAGGGATATTCCATACCATAGGATGTCATGCTGAGTATATAAACTAGGGGGAGAAGAATCTGGCATTATGGTGTTTTTCTTCCCGAGTAACCATTACATGTGCTGGAGCCCTGCTTTGCTGGGGATGGCTGAACACCTGCCTGCCCATGGGAAGTGGTGAATGAATTCCTTGCTTTGCTTTGCTTGTGTTGTGGCTTTTGCTTTACCTATTAAATTGTTCTTATCTCAACCTTTGAGTTTTACATTCCTTTCCGATCCTCCTCCCCATCCCTCTGGGTGAAGGGGAGTGAGTGAGTGACTGCGTGGTGCTTGGTTGCCAGCCGGGGTTAAACCACAACAATGTTTAAATATAAAAGTACACTTTGACTAAAGGAAGTACATAGAGGGGAAGGAATTGCAGTAATGTCAGAATGTCAGAAAATGGGTGGCATGGATAATGTTGTTTACATAATGATGGAATATTAAGTTTTCTGTTACAGGAACTGAGAGTTTTCTAGTGAAAATAGAACTTTAATACTTAAATGATAAAGAGAACCATTAACTAGGAAGCTGAAATTGAGAGGAAAAAATAACAACAACAAGCAGAATGGGAGGTCACCTATTTTCATCAGTTAAGAATTAGAGGTAAAAATAAAAATTAATGCTTCTCAGAGGACTTTGTGGATGTTTAAAAGGATTTTTTTTTTTTTAAATCGGGAACATTAAATTCTGATTAAAAACAGCTAGTAAGTTCAGCGTATTTCATTGTTCTTTATCAGCAGTATAGATTATCACTGATGACAAAATTTGCTGGTGATTGCTAAGTAGAGATCTCAGAAGGCAGTTTATAGATCAGAATCTGTCCTTAGCAGAAAGAGGCAGAAAGAAGAGAGACACTTTCAATGGATAACTTCAAATCTAAAATACTCGCTGCAGGTGAGTTAGACCCTGTTTTAGATTCACAACTTTGTGACGGCTAAAGATGATCTAAATAAATATGTGTCTAAGAAGCCAAAATTTACTGAAGACTCCAATTTCTTCTAATAATATGTAAACTATTAAGCCACTTTTGTGTTTTGAAAAAATTACCTACTTTTAATTTTATATGATATGAAACATTTCAATGGAAAAATCCTAGATGTCAGAAACAAATAGTTTGATTAATGACTTGTCCTATGAGACTCAAAATCATAATGCCCCTGCAGTATTACTTGAGTTTCCGTTACAAGATGACAAATGAGTGTAAAGTAATTGCAGAGCTCAGCAATTCCTATTGAGAAAATAACAAATTGACACTGTATGGACTCTTTTTTTTTCATTTATTAAAAAAGTAACAACATAGACTGGGGCCTCTGTGTAGTTCTGAAATATAAGCCTTTTCAGATTTTGAAATTTATGTTTTCATTGAATTTGGACATTTAATTACCATCTTGTTAGTTACTACCTTAAGGCAGATGCCAGATATTAAATAAACAGTGAAAGAATCAGATGGTTATTAGTTATTATTTAACCTGAGTAGTGTTAATACTTACAAGGCTGAGAAAAAATAACGGTGCCCTAAGTAGAATTAATTGGAACATGTTATTTCTCTTGGGTTCATATTAATGCCACCAAGCAACTTTTAATTTAATAAAGAGGAATCCTTGTATTCAAAACAAAGTATAAGTGCCTATTCTTACTTCAGTATATTTATAATATAAATATTAATATAAATACAAATATTAATATGTATCCCAATATGTTAGCATATCTCTGTGTGTATGTTTATGTATATGTGAGTGTACAGGAATGAAAAGGATTTACTAGTTGACTTGTGTTTCTTACATATGGTTTTCAGTATAACTGTGAGGAATAGAGATGAACTGCCAGCAATATTAACATCAAAAACAGAGAAACAGAGATTTCTTCTTCCTTGTAATGTCAGCATGACTGGACTGATATTTTTATCTTTTATTATTTTTGTGTTCTATACATTAGCCTTAATGTCTTGTATAAGTAGGAATAGCAAAGATGTCAGATAATGCTAAAGACTGAAAAAAAATACCTGAACACCCAACTTTTAGATTTACCAAAAAGTTATCTTCAAAAAATTGTAGTTATTTTACAATGTCATTCATGGGAAAAAGTCAGAGGTCTCAATGTGTTTGGAGAATAAGGCAGCAGTCTTGTAAACCAGTTCTAGATATCTTGTGAACTTCTGCCATATATGCTTTTGAACCAAGAATAAGATGCTTCCATTCACTTTTGAGGCTATCTTTGCTTTTTGAAGTTTCTGGGCTTAGGACAGCCCAATTAACTCACACTGTAAATGTTCTCAGGTCTGGTATTTTGGGATCAGTTTTGCAGGAACAACAGGGAATTTCAAAATTATCTTTTTTATTTCTGTTTTATTTCCCTTTTAAAAACAAACACATAAACAAACGCATTCTTGTTCTAAGATACAAAAAGCCTGATCAGTTGAGGGCTAAAAGGAAGGGCTATCAGTTAGCAGAACAGATTTTTTTAACCGCCATAGGTTCCCTGTATGTATTTGTATGTATTCGGTATTGGCAATCCACATCTGGAAGTTGTGATTTAACCTTGGTTGGCAGCTCAGCCCCACACAGCTCCTTGCTCACTGTCCCGCAGTGGGATAGGGAAGAGAATCAGAAGGGTTAAAGTGTGAAAACTCATGGATTGAGATAAAGACAGTTTAATAAATAAAGCAAAAGCTGTGCATGCAAACAAAGCAAGATAAGGAATTAATTTATTACTTCCCATTGGCAGGCAGGTGTTCAGCTATTTCCAGGAAAGGTGGTCTTCATCATGTATAACTCTTACCTGGGAAGACAAATGCCATAACTGCAGATGTTATGTTAACCCCTTCCTCTTTCTTTCCCCCAGCTTTTACTGCTAAGCATGATGTCATAAGGTTTGGATATCCCTTTAGTCTGTTGCAGTCAGCTATCCTGGATGTGTCTATTCTTTGTGCACCCCAAGCTTGCTCAATGGTTGGGTAGACTGAGAAGCAGAAAAGACCTTGACTTTGTGTAAACACTGCTCAGCAACAGCTAAAACACCAGTGTGCTATCAACACTGTTTTGGTCACAAATCCTAAACACAGCACTATACAAGCCTCTATGAAGAAAATTCACTCAGCCAAAACCAGTACAGAAGTTACAGGGTGTCTATGATGATCTCAGATCAACTTTGGCTGCATATAAACTTTTCAAGCCTTAAGTGTTTTCCAACTGCTTGATCATCTCTTCCTGGATACATGATGATGTGCGTTAGGGGGTCTCCTGCTTTCACACAACCTTACTTTTTCTTAGAGGAAGAAGTGACTATCTCAAATAGATATGGGTTGGAGAACCAGGACTGCAATGTGTACTTCATGCAATTTTTCAGTCACTGCTAAGATAGTCTCAAAGTCTACAGTTTCATACTGCACTTTTAGTTCAATAGAAAATTATGTATTAACTGCATTACATTCATTATATACAGATTATTCAGTATATAATGGTAGCCTTTTTCAGTACTATTTATAGTCATCCCCACATACTGACTGTGAATTATTTTACTGACTTTTAGCCATGATAAAACTAGACTTCTAGTTTTATCTATACTAGATAGGCTATCTATCAAAATTAGACCAGGTAACTGGTCATCTATTCTCCCTGTTTAATCAGTAGGGACAGCTAAGACTTTTCACAGGGTGATTCATGCTGTCACAAAATGGTTGTTTAACATAGGGTGGTGACTTCACAGAATCAAAGAATCCCAGAACGTTTGAGGCTGGAAGGGACCTTTGGAAGTCACCTTGTCCAACCTCTCTGCTCAAGCAGTGTCACCTAGAGTTGGTTGCCTATGATCATATCCAGGTGGCTTCTGAATATCTTCACAGGTGGAGACTCAATGGCCACAGAGAATTCTGCTTTGGAGTGTCTGTCAGTAGCTAAAAAGAGAGTCTTCATTGATTATCACTTCTGAAGTCCTCAAAAGAAGAACCAATCCACTTAAATTAGATACTTACACTATTAGAAGTCAGCAGCAAGATGCCTACAGAAAAATTAAACTCACTAGCTTTAGTTTTCTGAAGTCAATGCCTATGGAAGATTCAGGCATGAATTTCATCATGGAGTTGTCTAATTCTCTGTTAGCAATAAAAGCAGTTTTGAGTGTTGAACTAGACATTAAATATTCAAAATGCTTAATTTATGCTAGAAACTAACACTCCCCCATAGTTCTGGAAATATTGCTATGTATCAATTAGTTTGTTCTATTTAAATATAAATATTAATGTTTTTTACAGCACTGGCGTTTTAAAACATAAGTCGGTAAATAGACTGCTAACCCTTTATGCCTTTCAACAGAATTCCAAATGTTCCAAATGGATAATTAATGTCTAATTTTTTTAACTCAGAAAAGGAATTTCATCTTGACTTATGGAAAATCAGGGTTGTTTGGGAGGCCTAGGAGGAGAAGAAATGTATTCTGCATAAAATTAACAACAATAATTATAATAAAACATGTTGTAAGGTGGATGTGAGACTGGATTCCCTTTTCTTGTTTCTTATTTATGTGAACAATGACAAGCTGAGTAAGGAAGGAAAAGATGATTTACATAAATACATCCATTTAGTATTTTGGAGGGAGAGGATATTTTACACTTAGAAATTATGAAACTAATGACTTTTTAAATTATTGAAAGCTAATTGGATTCAGTTTGGAAGCAATTTATCTTTCTCAAGCAACAGGAGAAATAAGAGCGAAAGAGTTGAAGTGATCAGCTGGTTTATCTGTAGAGCCCATCTGTACAATGTCCTCCTGATGCTGAAGATAATCATATGGGAATGTTTCAATTGCCTTGCAGTCAGTTGCAAACATATGAAAGAAGGACTTAATGGCAAATTTGCTTTGTTTGTTTGTTTAACCTACAAGTCATTTGTTATCATTTTGGACTGAAAAAAATAATAAACACCAAATGATCCATCACCTGTTGGGCACAAACAGGCAGTCTGCAAGTAGACAGGATTTTCCACCAGGATAAATTGTTTGCAAGTGCAGGAAGGAAAGTGGTACAGAAATATTATGAAACAGATTCAGTGATGCGTTGCATCTGTCTTTAAAATTCTTCTGGTGGGATTCTTATGGCACTAAGCTCACAGTCTTCCTTAACCACTCATTTTTTCCATGAAGTAAAAAAGTGTCGTGTGATCAAGGCTGAAATGCATATTCCTAACAGTAAGAAGGAAGCACTGTTCAAGTGTATTTACTTGGTAAGAGTTTCCAAATCAGCATGTGCTGTTCTAAACTGGACATATTGGTCATAATTGTACAATAAAGAATAATTCTGTCAAGTTATTTAATTACTTGGTGACCTAAAATATACTTTCAGTAAAAACTTCATTTTCCTTGAAAAATATACATAGTTTGATTGTTTTCTTGGGATAAGCAATTGGATTAAATGTAGAATGTATTGAGAATATACTCATAATTATTTTGTACCTCATTTTAATTTGAAGTATTTTTAACAAAACCTGCACATCTTAGTGAGCTGTGGTGAGGAATGGAAGGAAAGCAGAAGGGAGAGAAGTTTATGAAGTGAGGCTGCTGCTGTAAGGGCTACAGGCAGATCTGCTGAGCATAGGATTTAACTGCAGCTATGTAAAGCAGCATCTTATATATAAGAACTCTAGGTCTTCATTCATTGCCTTTTGTTTGCTTTTTTTTTTTTTTTTTTTTTTGAGGTGTCTTATTAAAAATGGAATGTCAACAGCAAAGATTGAGATTTTTTTAGCTTGTAGACTATTTGGCATTTCCAGAGGATATGAGAAACAGCCAAAACTGATAGAGGAGGAATATATTTTTAAACACATTATTCCTTCATTTTGGAGTTCTTCTGGTAAAAAAGGATAATAGTCTGGCATCTTTTTTTGTTAGATTTTGTGACTGAACTCCCAGGAAAATATTTCTTTTCTGAATCCTGGATTCTGCTGTGTTTTGACTACCAACTTTCAAACAAACAGACAAACAAAATTAATAATGTAAATAATCACACTGACATATTTGAGTCAAATACTTGAGGATTTTTTTTTTTTTTTTATTTATTTAACCAAGACTGGATAAAGATTTCCCAAGAAATATACTTTATTGACCAAGGAATTCTATCAGACATACTAAATAAGAGAAATTGATAGGTTCAGTACTTTGAAGTTGTTAATGCTGTCTGATATAGGTGATCAAGGAAGGAAAACACAAGATGAGACCATAATGAATTAATATGAAGTGCTTTCTGCATATTTGAATTCCATATGTTGTGCTGTCAAATATTTTGAAGTGTAAGCACAGTGGTGTATTAGAGATTTCCCAGACAAAATTTTGCAGCCTTTTTAAGAGCCAGTATATCATATTTTATAAAATTATTTCTTATAATGTACTATGTTAGGCATACACATACTTAATTTTTATTTTAATGGACTGCAAGATCTTGATGATGTGCATTGGATTTAAAGAAGTATATGTGCAGCTTAAATATGGTGACGTTTTTTCATTTCTATTCAGCACTAGATGGCACTCTGAATTTAAACTGCAATAGATTTTTTTTTTTTTCCTTTAGAATACGGGGAACATGTTACCTTTGTTCTATAATTAAAATCTGTCATACAGATTAATCAAATAATTTAACGTTTTCCCGATTGCAGTAGTAGGATGTCTCCTAAGGCCTATTACTATGCTATCAAATAATAAAGAATATGAAAGAAAGAATCAGTCAACTACTTATAATATACTGAGATACTCCCACTGAAATTCAAAAGCTTCTTTAATGTAAAAAAGCAAAGCATTTGATGCTATTTAAATACTTGTTGCAGTATTTTAGGTGGTTCACTGTATAAAAATAAAAATCTTTAGGAGTTAAATTTAAATGTAACTTACTAACCTGTGTTGTAAAATATTTGAAAATTTTTAAATTTCTCAGTGCTATATACCTGTAATTCATATTTAACATACCAAATCACCTTGAGTAGCTAGCTTTAAACCAAGCTATTCTATTAAAAATGAACTTTGAATGCATATTTTAAAGATAATGAAATGGTTATAATAATTTATTATAAAAATCTGTTTTACAAAGTAGAATAGACAAAGAATACCCTAAACCCCTTAAACTTACTACATTTCATACAAGATCATCTCTCTTTGTCTTGCATTATTTAGCAGGAGATAACAAAACTTTTATTTTTTCTTTTCGATGGATGTGCTACTGGATGTCTAACCTTTATGTTGACTGCTGCTAATTTTGTAAGTCAATATTTCTTTTTAGATGCTCAACTTTTGGAATATCCATTTATCTCTGTGTATTGCAGTGAGACTTTCAAATAAGTAGATTTTTAATAGAATTTTCAAAAATAAATAATTTCAAATAGAAGATTACATATACAATTTTTATTTTTGAATGCCATGCATATACATCTTAAGGACTGCTGAAAAAGACTATACCTCAGAGTTAAAATTTAAGAATACATGGTAAAGCAAAATATTCAACTGTCAGAGTTAATGGGAAAAAACTCTGAAATCCCTATGCTGTTTTTAGAATGTTTATTATGTCCCGTAATTATTATGAGCTTGGGTTAGCTCTCTATTAACTGAGCTTCTACTCATAATTCCTTATTTTGGTCTTTCAACGTTTATCCTAGGATATGTAGCTTCGAAGTACCAACAGGATTTTACTATTATTGTGTTTCAGTTTCACTCTGTATGTAGAGTACTGATACTATGATAACCTGATGTGCACTCTGTTATCTCCTGCTTGCTACTAAATTAATATCTTACATTATCTATAATGAGGTATGTTTTACGTTAGTCAAAGACTACCTTTCACAGTACATGTTACAGATTACATTCTAAATCAGGTACATCAGTTTAAATACACCAGAAGCAAAATGAAAATTAAGACAATGAATAACCAGTGTGTATTTGTTATTCCTTTATTATATTAGGACTGTAATAGTATTTCCATTAGGACTGTAATAGTATTTCCATTAGTCCTGGGGAAAATGCCCTATTAATAAATCCCATCAGTGCTTGGTTTTATTTATCCTTGATTTTCCTAAAACTTATGAAGGAATGTTCTTTTGGTAAATAAATTGCTGCAAACCTCGGGGCTTGTGCTCTTTCTAAGTTTATATCACTTTTAGAACATAAGGAAAAGTTCCCTCTATACTGATCCTATATGTCTGTGACTTTTCTAAGTTAAAAAGGAATGTTCAAATGTATTAACTTCTCAGTAAGGTATAAATCTATATAGAACTATACATTAATACGATTAAGCTGCTTCCAGAATCTGAATTAAGTCATTTAGATCTAGCTTCGGTATTTCTGCATTGCAAGGTAGACACAGTTGTGGAAACCACAGACTGAAATAAGTTCTGACATATTTGCATTTTGTTTACTCTGTAATCATCTAACTTTTCAAATTCACAAAGAAAACTCATCATATACAACCTACATAAGAATAGTAGCAATGATCTTGGATTAAATTTGGGATATTCTGGTATTACATGTCTAAGTGAATTTGGTATATTCCCTTTTTATGGAATTAAATATTTGGTTTGTTTGGTTTGCTTCTTTTTGGTTTGGGTTTTTTGTTTCTTCATTTGTTGTTTGGGGTGGGGGGGAAGGTGAATTGCATTTGTCTAAACGCCCGTTTAAAAGATTTTTTTAAGTCTAAAAATAAAATTGATGTAGAGAAATGTGTGAATTCTTCCTCTCTAATTAATCCATCTGATACAACCTATTCCTACTGTTAAATTTACATCTAAAGAAATAAAAGTGATCCAATGACACTTGAGATTCTAGTAAAGTTATAATGAAAGACATAATATCGATATCAAAATACTGCACTTATAATAATCTATAAAAGGGAAGTTTATTTATAATGTTATTGAAAAGACCTGCAAATCAAATCCATTTTTAGAATATGACTTATATTATCCTCACGTAGTAGAAATTTCATTTACATCCACAGAATACATGAAACGTGCATATTCTAGATGATCTGAATCATATCAAAGATATCTAACAAGATATCTTACTCAGTTTTATGTAGGAGAGGGACCAGTTTTTCATTCAATGTGAGATTCTTCTGCAGGTAATCTCACTTGGCACAGAGGTCAGGATGACTGGTTGCTAGTTCTGAGGGTCCTCCTTTTTATCCTTCTTAAAAAGAGTCTTGAGAGATGTAGGAAAAGAGGCTGCCATTGAAAATCAAGGCAAAAAATCTAGTACCTCAGCCTTCTCCATGTCAGTTGTCAATAGTTCTCCTGTCTTATTTAATGGAGGAATATATTTTCTTTACTCTTCCTTTTCTGGCCAATGTAATTGTAGAAGCCCTTATAATTATTCTTTGCATCCCTTGCCGAATTTGGCTCTAACTGTGCCTTACCTTTCCTGCTCCCATCCCTAAACGTTCAGGCATCCCATCCCTACACATTCTTCCCAGGATACACATCCGTGATTCCACTGACTCTGAATTTCCTTTAGTCTAACCAGGATGACCTTACTCAGCCATGCTTGTCTCCTACTTTCCTTGCCCAATTTCTTATATGTAGCAACTGAGAACTCTTGTGCCCAAAGAAAAATGTCCTTAAAGAGCTACCAGTTCTGTTCAGCTCCTTTGGCCTTGAGTGCAGTTTCCCAGGGCGTCCCATCCACTAATATCTACTCGTTCCTTAAACAACTGAAAGTTTTCTTTCCTAAAAAACAGGGTGCTGACTTTAGTCTCCACATGGCCCATATCCCTCAAGACTGTGAGTTCCACCAGGTCCTGTTCGCTGCAGCCCAGTCTGCCACCAGCCTTGACCTCTCTAACCAGTTCATCTGCGTTGGTGAGCAACAAGGCCAGCTCTCCTCTGGTCAGGCTGTTCTTCACCTGGATTAAGTAGTTATCCTTGAGTCACTCCAAGAGTCTCCTGGACTGCTTACAGCTTGCTGTGCTGCTTTTCCAGCAGATGTCAGGGTGGTTCAGGTCTCCCAGCAGGGTCAGGTCCTGTGAGCGTGATGCTTCCTGTAGTTGATGTAAGAACTCTTCACCTACAGACCACTCTTGGTTGGGTCATGTGTAGTAAACAGCAGCCATGAGGTTTCCTTTGTCGGCTTGGCCCCTAGTTTTTACCCATAAGCTTTCAACCTGTTCATCACTGTTTTTCAAAGACAGCACTGTGCAATCAATCCTTTGCTTTACACAGAGGACCGCCTTCCCATGCTTCCTTCCTTGCCTGTCCCTTCTGAACAGTTTACAGCCATTGACTGCAGTGCTCCAGTTGTGTGATTCATCCCACCCACGTTTCAGCAATAGTGATTAGAACACAGCTTTCCAGCTGCACAGTGAGTTTCAGCTCCTTCTGATTCTTAGTACATAGCATGCATTGCTATAGACTCACTTCAGCTGGGCTATTGACCTTGACATCTTTTCAGAGGAATATGCACTAATTCGAGACATTTAATGAACAAACAAGAATACTAGACCTGTTTATTTAAAAATGCAGCTGCCATAAACATCATTATCATTGTCATCCTAATCAAAGTTTCAGTATTAAGCCTGGTCTTTTACATCTGAATAAACTTTGTGAAAGTGGTTGAGATGATTGATAGACAAGATGTCTGCAGAAATGTGGTTTCTTTCTAATTTAAAAAGATAATAATTTCAAGAAATGTCAGAATTACAACAGCTTCCCTCCATAAGTTGTTGCTAAGTGGACTGTATTCTCTGGAAAAATCTTACAGTGATTATGGTTGCAGATACAGAGGAACTTTGACGTGTCAAACTACATTTCATCATACAAGTACAATATTTTGCACTGAGTGACATCTTGTTGTCAGAATGCCATTTTTGGACCTGTCTTTTAGTAAACTTCTTAGCAACTTTTGTTTTTCTGAATAAAAGCTCTGATGCTATTGTTTACACTGAGAACAATCAACATTCTTTAATAAACATTGCTAATAAAAAATCTGAAAAATATCTATAAGGCTATAACACACTGAACATATGTTCAGCACAGTGTAATAAAACTTGAGAGACTCTGTACCAAATAACTTACTTTTACAAAAAGATTTTTCTTAAATGTAAAATATGTTTGTTGTTGGTATGTAAACTTTACCTATATGTTCTCAAAATCTAAATAGATTATTTTTTTTATTTTTGTACAGTCTAACTCCTGGTCTACCTATATTCTGTTGTCAGTCAAGTTTCTGCCAGCATTATACTCTATAGTTTATGTCGAAAGCATCTATAGGAGCCTAAGCTGTATAAAAAGGATATACCAGTCAGTCAAGTGATTTGTACTACTTACTCCTGGCAGTTCAATGCTGCAAGAAATATCTATAATATTTAAATGTGTTGCTGTGCTATCTTGTTACTGGAAGATTCTTTCTCCATTAAATAGGCAGAGGGGTATATGCTTAATTTTCTGCATGTTTCTACTCCTGCTGCTCCAGGAAAAAGTTCAGCTATACATGTAATTCATACAGTACCAAGCCAGGACTTTGGCTCCCTCTGAAGTTACAGGAAGTTGTGAAAAAATCTGAAGAAGAGTGTTGCTAAAGTGAGGTGTTTCTTGTTCTCCATTTACTGCATAGCACATTTACATGCTTTCATAAAACTCTTCAGTGCTCACCAAAATGGCAATTCTTTGGTAAGACAGTAAGAAACAGAAGGTTCCAAGGTGTGTCAGACTGGTATGCTGGTCACTGCCTGACAACTGACAAAATGGAAGTGCCTGAGGGACTGGAGAGTGGTTCATCCCACTGATTTAGGAGAACCAAACCCCAAATCTAATTTCTAAAAACTAGCATATCACACTTCTTATAGTAAGTTGTGGTGAAGCTCTACTTTTTGGGCCTTTGGCTATGTTTTGAGCTGATGTTAATGTTGTCTGAGTGAATTGTTTGATATCATGCCTATCATGTCAAGACGCCCAAGTGAATTACAGATATTTTACGTACTTGTTTTACATATCTCTGGATCATATTAAAGTGTAGGCAGTAAGCATCTAGCAGGAGCCGTGATGCTTCTAAACGTGAAAGAATGTATATGAGTAAGTGTTCAGGAAATGAAAGCAAAGTGCCAATTAAATGTGAGTATCTCCAGGACCTGACAGTCTTGCTTAGTAGGTGGGCTAAATCATGTTCTTAAGCCTGTAGGTAAATTCCTCCCTACTCCATCTTAGGAACACCAACAGCCTATCTGAACAAACAGAGTGTTTAAAGATTTGCTTTTAGCTATGTCAGAATTAACTTAGGATTCATAAATTGACATCATATAACCTAGGAGGTCTGATTTAACAGGTGTACTGTTAGGTTGCCTATCAGCTCATGCCTTGATTAGTTTCTGTGGCTAATTCAAGTAAATAAAAGCATGCTGTTGTTTTGAAGGACAAGAGGGAGGGTTTTTTTATGTAGCATTTACCTATATTTTCTATTGTGACACTAAAAATATGACCTTAAAGTTATTTTTTTCCTTAGGATAAGCCCTATTCTTTCATATTCAGAGCTTACTGTGCTTTGTGGCATGTGTATTTACTCCAGATGATGCATGCAGATGCAGCTGTACAAGCTTTGGTACCCAAATTGGCTCTTCATTTTGATGTACAGCCAAATCTCAAAAAACATTTTGTTTAAAAGCTACTATAATCTTATACACAGAAAAAGTGAAAGCTACAAAATAATGTCTACCTCTTCTAACAGATCCACAATAATTTATTTTACATTTTTACTAGTCTAAGGAACTGTCTAGTTATGTGATTTTTCATCATCATTGGTTTTATGAAAGTGACTGTTATTTACATTGAGTTAGCTAAGAGTTTTCAATAAAACGTCTTTTTATAAGATGACACAGGGCCAACACTTTAAATTAACCTCAAAAGATATATTTTAAAAAGTGCAATGAAAACCCATGCAAAACTTCTCACAAAAAATGAGCAATGTCATGCCCAGATGTAAGAAAGCAAATTACTTTTTCAGTCTGATACAACCAAATTCAATGAAACTATTGCAAAACTAGTCTATCTCTTCCAAAGTTGTAGTTAATTTATGAAAGACTGATGTATTATACAAATACTGTATGATACAGACAATTTAGTTGAAAATTGCAGAAAAATGAGAAGCTGGCTCACTGAATATAAATGTATGAAAAGGATATAACTTACAGAAGTGAAGTTTTAATAAATCTCCAGTAACCTGTTCCAAGCAGTACTACAGGACACAAAGTCCAACAAGTTTCTGAAATGTGATGGAGGAAACTTGTTTCTTATTATGTAAAATACTAGTCTGAAAAGATGTAGCTGTTTTAGAATTTATTCCCATTAAAAGAGAAGAACTAATTGAAAATTTAAAGTTGCAAAGTAATTTTGGTGAAAGTAATCACAAAAAAAAGACCTCAGTATTCTGAGAGTAGGAAGGAACAAAAGCCATTGCATAAAGATAATAGAATTCAAAAAGCAGTTGTCAACAAACTAAAAAAAAAAAAAAAAAAAGAAAGAAAAAAAAAGGGATGTTCTGGTAAAATGTAGCCCAGTAAACTTTAATATCTATACAAATATTGAACAACTTATAAAATTTAATTATACATGTTTAAAAGGTTGAAGAAAAAGATACAAAATGGATTTATCAAGACAAAGCTGAGTCAAAGGGGAGCCTCTTGAGTGATATGAAAATGAAAGTCCTACTTCTTTAAAAATACCCATAAAAGTTGCTCATTGATATCTTGTCATCATACTGGTAGGGCATTCCAACTGAGATCCTATACAGTATGTCTTTTGAGATGGTTTTATTAAATATTTTCTCTAACAGGCTGAATGATGGAACAGAGAAAAAGCTTCTAAAATGTGTGGATGACATCAGACTGGCAGAGGTGAAAGCAAATCAAAAGGCAGGATCGATATTCAGAATTATAAATTGGGGATATGTTTGATAATAATAAATCACATTTTAATATAAAATATTCAAAATTTAAATGACTGCATTAAGAAAGAGAGAACAAATACAGTGTAAATGTCTTATAACCCAAAGTCAAAGTCAAAATATTTGCGGAAAAGACCTAATTGTTATCAAATAGCCTGATTGTGAATCAGAAGTCTAAAGCAGAAGCAAAACTAGTAAATCTTCTGGGATTTGTTAGGAAGAATGTCATATGTGTGACATAACAGGCAATTTTGTATCACCTTTTTTGAAACTGAGGATATACTAAATGGTATATTACACTTGCTTCTGGGCACTAAAATAATAGATTTTAAAGTCTTGAATAATAATGAAAACTAGAAAAATGTAGACAAGTTGGAAAAAATCCAGAGGAGGGCACTAATAGTGCACAAAAAATAATGAGCCCACAGCTGTGCATAAAGGTAGGATTTAATCTAGGAACTAGAAGACTAAATAAAGGAGGAAAGGAGAAATGGAATGGTATTTGATAACAAAATCTCTGCATGTAGTATGCAGTTAGAAAATATCCCACTAATTTGTTGTGCTTCATAACCAGTGGGGTAGGAAACATCTGATTTACACTCTTCCTTTAATCCCTATAAAGCAAGCTTGTGACTTTGCTTGCATAATAGCATGAGGAAAAGATACTTACTCATATCTTTCCATCTTTATTCTGAAAAATATCCACAGAGGTAGATAACAACTTCAGTTACAGTGATAGAATATCCAGCTCTTCATCCATCCTTCACAGGGTAGAAATTATTTGCTAGAATGACTAACAATTTTTAAAGCAAAATAATTATGCTGTGTAGCTGTCTAGCTCCTAACATTAGAAACATTGTATATACCTAATACATGACATAGTTTAACCTGAAAGCTTCTTAAAAAAAAAAAAAAAAAAAAAAAAAAAAGGAAACAAATGACAGTATTTTTCTGCTTGTTTTTCTAGCTAGAGGAAAATATGCGCATGCTGATATGCTTGATTTGCTCTTAGGCACAAATTATTCTCTCAAGACTGGTCTCTTACACCTTTTACATATCCCTCTCTGTTTCTGCTTGTTTTGAGGAAAAAATATGATAACCCTTGATTGACACCCTTTGCATCAACTAGTTGTGCTTGATGCGCTAAAGGGCAGAACCCTAGCACACTTCCTCTGTAAAAACATAGGCCATCATGGCACAGTCTGTACCTCACTGTGCTAAATCTTGTGCATAGTAACTTCTACAGGATGTACTGTAAATCACAATCTACATTACTTTTCTTTCCTGTCCAGTGCACATGATTAGTGAGCTCTAAGCCCTGTATAGAATCAAAGAATCACAGAATCACAGCATCGGTGGGTTTGGAAGGAACCTCTGGATATCATCTAGTCAATACCACCTGCTAAAGCAGGTTCAACTAAGGCAGGTTGCCCAGAATCCCATCCAGGCAGGTTTTGAATGTCTCCAGAGAAGGAGACTCCACAGCCTCTCTGGGCAGCCTGTTCCAGTGCTCTGTCACCCTCAAAGCATAGAACTTCCTTATATTCAGAAGGAACTTCCAGTGTTTCAGTTTGTGCCCATTGCCTGGCCCCATCTTCTTGACACTCACCCTTAAGATATCTGTAGACATTGATAAGATCCCCCGTCAGTTTTCTCCAGGCTAAACATGCCCAACTCTCTCATCCTTTCCTCATAAGGGAGATGCTCCAGTCCCCTCATCATCTTCATAGCTCTCTGCTGGACCATGTCCAGTAGTTCTCTGCCTCTCTTGAACTGGGGGGCCCAGAACTGGACACAGTCCTCCAGATGTGGTCTCACCAGGGCAGAGTAGAGGGGAAGGATCACCTCCTTCAACCTGCTGGTTATGCTCCTCCTAATGCACCCCAGTATGATCTCCTTGGCCTTCTTGGCCACAAGGTCACACTGCTGGCTCATGGGCAACTTGCTGTCTGGATAGACTCCCAGGTCCTTCTCTGCAGAGCTGCCTTCCAGCAGGTCAACCCCAGCCTGTGCTGGTGCGTGGCGTTATTCCTCTCTAGTGCAGGACCTTACACGTGACATTATTGAGGTTCATTAGGTTCCTCTCTGCCCAACTCTCCAGCCTGTCCAGGTCTTGCCGAATGGCATCGCAGCCTCCTGGTGTATCAGCCACTCCTACCAGGTTTGTATCATCATCAAACTTGCTGCCTTCACCCAGGTCACTGATGAATAAATTGAGCAGGACTGAACCCAGTACTGACCCCTGGGGAACACCGCTAGCTACTGGCCTCCAGCCAGACTCTGCACGACTGATCACAACCCTCTGAACTCCACCATTCAGCCAGTTCTTAATCCACCTCACTGTCCTCTTATTTAACCCACACTTGCTAAGTTTACATATGAAGATGTTACGCTAGACAGTGTCAAAAGCCTTGCTGAGGTCAAGGTAGACAACACCTACTGCTCTCCCTTCATCTACCCAGCCAGTCATTCCATCTGTTGCATGATGGGCATGAGTCCATGCATAGCAGGCGGGGGGCGGGAAAGCCCTCATGTTGAGTTACAATGTCACCGAAAACAGGAATAAGAAAACTCTTTAACACCAATGTAGCATTAAGCAGCAGGTATTCTTTATTGTAGTGCTGAATGCATTGGGGATCGCTCCACTTAACATGCATGCTGTATGTTTCATTCAAACAAAATTATATAGTCCACACTTTCTCTCATGCATTACATTTCTCAGAAAAATCATACATATTAATTCAACAGGTGGTAGTATGTCAATTAAGTGTCCCACATGCTCCTTACAGGTATCTCATAGTCTTCTAAGGGGTCTCAAACACTAGTCAACTCTGTAGGTACAGCTGACTGATCACCAAACCTTAATTTACTTGTCTTATATGGAAAGTCCAAGTTTGTTTCATTAGTTACCTATACAACCATCTCCTCAGTGACCATAAGTTTTAAATGACTCTTTCCCTCTTAGCATAAAATTATACAACCAGAGTTGGTTAGCAATCTCTCCATAGTGATTACACTGAAACAAACAATATAGCTGCAAAGCTAAAACAGGCTATAAAAGAAATAAAGTTACAAAGCTAAACCAGACTATATAAGAAATATAGTTGCAAAGCTAAAATAGACTATATTATGTGGCAACAACAAGGCTCAGGAAGGATCCCCTTGCTTTCTATACTTCTCAGAGAGGAGTCTAGGTGCAGCTAGATCCAATCCTAGTCTCAGACTTGGTCAATGGTTTAGGTCTAAAGTATACAGGCACTGATCAAAGTCAACTTTTGCCTGTCAGATCCCCCTCAAGGACTTTCATTGAAAGAGTTTTGCAAAGTTGAAAAAAACCCAGATGATTTATTAAGGCAACAGATATAAGAAATTTGGAATTGCAGTTGATAAATGCACTTATTACAAAAATCAAGCTTGGGTTGAGTTCAGTGATTTTGTTCACAATACTTTCCCAGGTAACATCCAGAGTAGTCAGAGGCACAATTCTTATTAAAGGTGTGTCCCTGCTTGGGGAGGAAAGAAGTCCAGACCCGTTAACCTGTCCAGTAGTTGGAGTTCTCATCCTCAAAACAGAAGATTGTAAATGTCAGATTTATACTCATGGTGAGGTGGGGCTAAGTCAATTACTGTACGCTGATTGGCATTTAAGAAGGATTGTCAGTTTGTGGTGGTGTGCCTCTCCCCCCTCCCTGACCTTTGTTTTGGAACAAATGCTCAAGTGATAATCAGAAACTAACTTCTGTAGTTGGTGTGCAAATATGACCACAAGTCAATTATCTTACTCCATCAATAGTGGACAGTCCCAGAGCCCATTGAGCTCTCCTGCACAGCAGCAGGCTGCATGCCAGGACCTCCCCTTGAGTAGGGACACCTCTCAAGGTTACTCCACGAGGCTGAGAAATTCCTTGCCACAGCAGATTCTCAGTGAGTCATTAACAATATACTAAACTTTGAAATCTTAGCTAAGTGGTATAAAGGATTGATTTCCTGTATGTAATCTTTTAGATATAAACCACTGACCAAGTCTGAGACGCTGCACCTAGACTCCCTTCTGAGGAGTTTAGAAGACAAGGGGCTCCTCTCTGAACCTCATGACTCAACAGGAGGGTCTCCCTGACAGTTTTGTCTAACCCTGTCCTCTATGCAGTAAACCATCAAGTGTACTTTGCCGTCAAATCTTGTTAAACCACTGTTGCATTTACTATCAAACTTTGTTAAATCTCTGTTTTATACCAATAAACATATTGCTGCCTCTGTCTTATGAGTGGTGTGTCACTTGATCCACAACACAGTTCTGGAAGGCCAGAGGGGCCAGGTGGTTCAGCACAGGGCAGGGGAAGCCATACAGTTTTAGAGGGGTTTTTTTCTGGCAATTACTGAAGCAGCACCAAGCTGTGAGGCCCACCTCACCCCAGGTGTCACTCAGTTAGGTTGATTGTCAGACCTCATTCCTTATCTGTTTTGTGAGGTAAGCATGTTGTTCCAGTCAAACCCCCAAAGCCACTTTGAGTTGAATACAGCTATCACACCCAGGTGCATTCATTATCACCACCATTGCTGGTTCAGAGTTATGGAAATACAGGTCAGATTGGGAGATGGGGGGGAAGCATGTCACCACACCATCACAGAAGTTTGTCAGACTGGTAAGGCATGATTTGCCCTTGGTGAATTCATGTTGACTACTCCTGATAACCTAACCTAAGAAAGTTAGTACAAAACCAAAATGCTAGTTCCCAGACAGGTTTTTCAACTTTCTTACTGTAATGGCTAATTGTTACTTTCTCTTCACTGTCAAAGGTCAAGCATCTACTTTAACAATGGGATATTTATATCTATGTATTTGCCAAAGAGTAATTATGTTAGTGTTCAATACTAAACCTGGTAAATAAATAATCACAAGGAAGAAAAATAATTACATGTAAGAGTATTTTTCAACAGCTATCAGCATTAATTCAGTCAAAAGTCCCTACTACTGAAATTATTTGAATAACTAAAATATAATTATTTTATACCACAAAAAATATTTTCTGTTTTATTTTTTCCCTAACATTTTTTAAAGCACATTTTACCCCATTTTCTAATTCAAATGAAAAGCGAGGACTTGTTAGGGTGGGATATTTTGTGGTTCATCAGATAATTGATTTGAATAAAGAGTAAACATTGCAGGTTTGTAAAATATTTTAAAATAGCAATATTTTATCGCATAGTTTTGAATTTTTCAGCTGTACTACATTTATATTTTCTCACACCTTTTTATTCATGTACTGATGCTTCAGTTCAATTTTCATACACTCAATTATAGCTGTATCAGTGTGCCTTGATACAGCTATGTGCCAAGAAATGGCAGGTAAAGGTATCTAGCAATAAAACTGTGCCTATATCTTGCTTTTTCTAAATAACACTGTCCCTTAACAAACCATTTGAACTTTGATCATTAGAATGGATGGTTGACCGTCCAACATGCTGTCTGGCATTCAGAAACTCTGTTTTGGAGGTCGATGTGTGTGAAAAGCATTGATATTAATTTCTTCCAGGATATATAGCCTCAGTGTCCTTGAAGTTTCTCAAGCAAGATAGATGTATAGAATGAAGCTCCTCTGAGACAATACGAAAATAGATTTTATTCCTTTTGAGAAGTTCTGTTGTTTCAATTCTCATTTCTGTGAAATTAGTTTCTACCCAGAAAGCAAGGTAAAGAATCTCCATGTTGGGCTGAAATAAACCCTCAAAAAAGAAAACAACTAAAACTGAACATCAGCATCTGAAAAGAGTAAATTAAAATTCTATTTTATTTAGTGTAACACTCTACTAAAAATAATGAAATCTTAAGAAGACTGTCTGCTGTCAGTCTCTATGGAAAAGCAGAGTGGCTCATTCATAAAGGAGAAAGTTTTGATTAAGATGACGTAAATTAGTATAGGCTTTGTAAAAACCCCTGGGGAGGGGGATGGAGAAGTTGCACTTCCAATAGATGATTACAGCACTCAGAACATACAAAAATATAATACGTTTAACAAACAGCCCAGCAATCACTGGTGAAGTGATTAATTCTTTCATCTTTACCTATTGACTTCACTAAAATACTAAAAAAGACAAATTCTATGCTCATGTGTGTTGGTATATCTTTAAAGCAAGGCAGACAAATCAGTAATTTTCATGAAAAGTTATGTCCAAACCTTCCTGTCAGTTCTGGCATAACTGTAATGCCATGACTAATTTACATTGAGATCCATGTTACGTTAATAACTGAATCCAGATTCTACTCTGTCTGAAGCTACTCAAAGTTGAGTCTATTTATAGTAAATCATAATCTAGTTGATTCTTATATTTTTGCAATATTAATTACTGTTAATATTACTATGTTTTATAAAGAAATTTACCCGATGAAAGAATATTTATGCATGTATATGAAAATTCAGTAAAGATAAAACATGTTGCTGTATGGATCCATACAAAGTGAAGAAAACTGTCATGCAGACTTACACTAAAAGAATTTCCATAATTCCTGGTTACATAACTTGCTGGAAGAAAACTCATTGCTTTTAAAAACTGTTGCATACATATGGAATCCAAACTAAAGAACTTATTGTTTAACTTATTTTCAGGATGGTCTTTCAGTTCTTATCTGTTTTGAAGTCAAATAATGTTAGTGCAGAAGAAACAGAACAAGAAATGCTTGTGGATTCAATGAGTTTTTCAAATAGTTGTTTTCCATAATCTGTGTACTGCATTAGAGTTACATTTTGGGGGGAAAAGTGGAAAACTGACGACTGAAGGAAAATCAAGTTTGTCATCCCCAATCCCCACATTTTAATCTAATCAACATTCATATGAAGCAAGCTTTCTATATTAAAGTTGTAACATAAAAACTTTTCATCCTGAGCCATATGACAGTAAACAGGTAATTTCATGGGTTTGGTCCACTGAAGTGGAAATTACAGTCAGCATTAGTGTTTAATTAAAAAGTTATTGTGACAGTTCAAAAGTCATGTTTAACTGAACTCTTCCTGAATTACCATGATGAACCAGCTGCTTAACCTATCTTAGGAGTCTTTTTCTACCTATGAACACAGATACAGTAAGATATGTACTTTAAGCTAATGTTTTTGGGTTGTGCTTCAATCTATAATCTGTTTTAATGGTGATATATTTTAATCCTTGAAGAATCAATGCTGCCATTGTAAACCATTTCATCAAAACCTACATTTTCTCTTCCTGTGGCTCAAGACTACCTGTGTTGAATGGTGACCAGCTATCTCAGATGGGTGCTCTGAAACTGGATTTCGTCTTCCTGTAACAAAGACAGTATAGTAATGGTTATTAGTAATTTGAAGTCCAGGATAATTGTAACTCGAATTTGCTTTTGACTTTTCTCCTTGTGTTTCTTCACATCTAAAAATATTGGGGGTTTTTTCAGGAAACTCATTTGGAGCACAAGTTCACATAGCATAGCTGGAAGACCTGACCTGCTCATTAGTGCTTGGTATCACTTTGTTAACAGGCTTGAGTTAGATGACAGAACCCCAGCTCCTCCTTCCTGTGCCAGGAAAGACTTTATTATAATCAGCTTGTCTGATTTAGGATCTTCCACAAGTTCCAGAGGGCATAATTTCCAATATACCACGTAAAGGGTAACAGGTTTATTGTTAAGTAATTGAAGTTCAAAGTAGAATGAAACAGAGGTAATACCAAAAGATAAAAACTATGTATTACCATTTCCTGTTATCAGGGTCTAAAATAGATACTTTTAATCTCCTGAGACAGTGGTACATAGAGCAAGAATTAGAAAGCTGACAAGCTCATGTTTTAAAACCCTTCATTGACACTTGACTCTTGTCGTAACGTCCCTTCATACAGAATTAGAATAAGACAATGTGTAGTGGTATAATGAAAATAAGCTATTGCATCAAGAACTTAAATAAACCATGGACAAATGTATAAAAATTTTCACTGTCTTTCAACATAGACTATAAAAAAACAAAACCAAACAAAAAAAAACCCCTGGCCATTGTAGCTATACCCAGGATAAAGACATTCATAAATAAGATTAACATTTTGTCACTAATATTTTTTGCCCATTGTGCTGCTTTAGTGAATAAATAGGTATAATTTTCTCAGTCAAACCAATGTAGTATCTTATTCTTGTGAGTATATTAATTTTTTATTCCAATTGACAATATGACAGACACTGTTTTCTTTCATAAAATAGTTAACAGCAAGCAATTTCATTTTTATTAAAAACAATAAACCTCAGTATGAGTAGAATTCTGAAAGATTTTCTCAACATTACCCACACCCATTACCTAGACCATAGTATCACCTGTAGTTTCATATTTATTTAATTTCATAATTTGGTTTGATATTTATTTCCTAACAGAATTGCCTATTTTTTCCAGAATTTAATTTTATTTAATCCCTTTGAAGACTCAGAAGACATTGTAAATTGTCTTCTGTTGCTTTCAGATTGCAACAACGACTGGAGTATCTACAGAACTAGGCATTCCCAAATCCTTATTCAGCATTATATGTGGACATTTTTGGTGGAAATGCAAGTTTTATACTAAAGATAGAAGGAGGAATAGCAAATTATTTCCTTTCTGCATGGTGATTTACAGAAGAGGAAACATGATGAGAAATCCTTTACTGAAGCAAGAAAAGATAAGGGAAAACAAGCTGATGATAACTTATGATGATGTTAAAGCTTATGATGATCTTAAAGTACCTTGCATAAGTGATCTGTCAAGGCTGAAGCAAAGGAATAATGGAAGAGACCACAGAAAACAACTTCAGGGAGATATGGTTAAAATAAGCAAATAATCAGGACATTTTTGCACTGTGGGCTTGACCTGAAAACCTGCCGTTCAAAGATCAGTCTAAATAGTTCTACTATGATCTAAATGTCACCATAGCACTAAATATGTGGTATGACCATTTTAAGATTATAGGTTGGAGACCTATATGGACTGAGATGAAAAGCACTTCTTTACTCATTTTGAAGAACAGTAAATACCTTGCAAAGGATTATGGGGGCAGTGTTTTGTTGTGGTTTTTTTTGGTTGGTGTGTTTTATTGAAAAGGAAAACTTCTTTTCTTTTCAGAAATTTGAAATACCAAATATTGAGAATGTATTATGTTTATTCAAAAATCTTAAGGGGAATAGTACAAAGCAGATGGGAGTTATGACTACCTTGAACTGCAGAACAATGATAAAGGATTCTACATCCATTATAGAAAGACGGTATCAGGGAAATGATGGAAATTCTTATTACAGGTATAAGAAAACATTAACATACATAGTATTACTAATATTTTTTAGAGAATATTGACTCGGACAATCTTGTGAGAAAGGACATTACATGACTCAGAATATTTAGATTCTGTTAGGCTGTAACTTCACCAGTCAGTCATGTTCCCTACATAAACCACCTAAAATGTATAACTATGGATGGCTTATACTGTATTGCTAGACTGGGGCTTAGTTTCTTATATTCTCTGTGCACTTATTATCAAAACATAGGAATACTTTCACCAAACAAAAATTTGAGCAGTTCAAATATTGTATAATGGTAAAAGTGTAGGTGTAATACCTTGACAGATGTAATGGAATATATGAATGATACACCAGGGACCGATACACAATCTAGTTACTGAGACTGTAGCTACAGCAGAGGTCCCTCACATACATAAGAATAGAAACCCATTTAGCATACTTTGATTAAGCTTGTTTTGATCCCAGAAATAAGCATGGCAATATAGTAGAAATGGAGAAGCATTTTTTTAATTTGGTGGCCCCATAGAAAACAGGATTGTCATTGGTAAATGAAGGAGCACACAGGCCTTCTACTGACTGTGCCTCAGGCTGATTGTGCAAGGCCCCAGACCTGGCCAGCTGTTACCAATTTATTATGGGAACCGGCTGTATGAGGTTGGGACCGCATGTCTTTTGCTATAATGTGCAATTTAGTAGTCAGATAATGGCAAAGACTTTGAAATTATGACACAGGTCAAAAGCGGAGGCTCCAGAACCATGAACAGCTCAGTGACAGTCAAATGACTGGTCACTGAAGGAGCTTAACGTAAAGAGATGGGAAAAGATACCTTTGCATTAAGGAAAGGAGCAGCAGCTAAGCAAAGAATAAAAAAAAAAAAAAAAATTAAAAAAAAAAAAAAAAGGAAAAATCTAACCCAGCTCAAAAAAGAGCCAACCAGACAAACAAAGAAACAGCCCAGGAAAGGATAAGACCTGCTGGGTTTGGAAAAATAACCCCTACCTTGCCCTCCAAGCTTCATGCAGCATGTAGCCCAGGGGCAGAGGAGGAGAGCAATAGTGCTTTCTGGAAACTTGTTGAAGGACAAAATTCCAAACTGGGGATACGGAAAAAAGAAATAAACCACTTCTCTTTTGGGTTCCCCCCTTGAAGGGCTCTTGAGGCTGACCACTTTGATGTCAGTGGCTGAAACCGTTAAAAACTATACCAATCAAGAATAACAATGCAACATCAAGTTTTTGGTACAGCAGGCTCACAGCTAATGTAGGCTATGATTATTAAACAGTGATTGCTTTGAATATGAGGTGATAATGGTTGATAATATATGATAATGATGGAATTATCCATTAGTATTAGGTGTTATTGAATGTCAGTCTAACAAAGTTCTTTTTTGAATTTTAAGGCTTGTCCTATTTATCAGTCTTTTAAACACATCCATTACAGTGGTGTCTAGATTCCTAATTATATATACACATTCCTGATACTGGAAATCTGGATAGCATAAAACAATTTATAAACAGTTGTTTTTTGGTTTTTTTTGTTTATTTCTGACTTATTTTCAAAACAGCAGTTCTTAAATTCAGGTTGAGAATTGGAAAAAAATTGTGTTTCTCTGAAATGAAATTGGAAGCTTTGAATTCTGAAAAGGCTGCTTACAAGCAACACATGTTTTTTGAGATATGTAGTCAACAGTGCCAGTCTGTAAGAGCCAAAGAGTCTTACTTTATCATATAACACAAGAATCCACAATTTATAAATGATGGACCCTAGCCTCCTATCTTGCTGCTTACACATGTTGCTCAGTGTGGAACCTGTAGGAAGGAACACATTCATCACAATCCCTCCTATGGCAAAGTCAAAGATGAAAGAGACTGAGAAAAAGAGAAAGGTCTAGTGGAATGCAAGTGTGCAAGTCAATATAAATTCGTACAGGACAGCATTTACAGGTAAATGAACTTGCTTCTTTTAAGTGTCTTCACAAGTGTATGCTAACAGTGGATAACTCAGAACAGCCACAATGCTATCACATGTCTTCTGAAGGATCTCAGATCATCATACAAACAATATTTGCATCACTGCCCACTGTGTCTTCTCTGGACATCCACTGAGAATATAGATCAATCATAAATATGTTACACAACCAGTATCAAGAAATACAGTGTTGTTGTGGACTGGGTTCATCATCTAGTGTGTTGATGTTTTGTATCTGATGTTCCTGGTGCTGGGCAAGAATGTTTATGGTTATTTAATCTGTCTTACTCTCTGCTGCCAATGTTTTGACTAGATCATACTAAGGTACATTTTAGATCTGGGGTCTGTCACTGATTCTCTCTCAATTTGATGAAAGTCATTCTGCCACCTCTACACTCTGTCACTCCTAGATCTCAATGAATCACTTTCAGGATTCACAGTGTATCATTTATGGACTATACCCCACAGGATTAAATTTCAATAGCACAATGTCTACAGTGGAAGAGTGCAAAAGCAGTTCAAGATTCTGTATGGGTATATTTGTGATGGACTTTTGTTCCATATGATGATATTTTGGATTGTTGGTTTTCTTTTTAAGCTGATTTAGCCTCCTACATAGTAACACATTCCTCCATTTCAGGATCAGTTTCATAAACTTTTGATATTTTAGTGCTTAGCATCTGTAATTCATTTTCCATTTACCCAGTTTACCAGTTTGGAAAATGTTATTTTCAAAAGAGTAGTAAGTTATAGTGATCTTTTTGTATCTTGTTTTCATATTTACCTTTGAAATAGACTCCTCTCCGAAGTGACTTTTGCCTTCTGTAACAGCTTTCTAAAACTCAGTTTTTCTGTTATAGGAATTTTCAAGTAAAAGTCAACCCCTCACCAAACCCTGATAAGGCTTAGAAAATTTCTTCCTAAAACCTTCTTTCGATCTCTGTGACTCTGGAACATAATGTTATGCATAATTTTTTAAATGATTGTGACACAACGCCTACGTCTCATTGCAGTTTGCTTTCAGCTCATGTTAAGATCACTAATGCTGTCAGCAGCACTGGCCTCAAGAAGTCAGTGTAAGAATCATAGCATGGCCCCTCACTTTGAACTTTTGGATTAACTCAAGTTTACTATAATTTAGCCCAAACTGTTTATAGTTTCAGCAATATGCTTGTGGAAACTTCAGTTGTGTCTGCCTTGTTTGTTTGTTTTAATGGTAATAAAGTGCAGTAACTGTATGAAACTAAACTAGAAGATATATTTCATCCTAGGCACTAATTGGCATTTAGTCTAGGGGAGCAGATTACTAATATTTTCAAGGAGAATCCCTGGAATAAGTAGGGCAGGCATCATATCATCACAGATGTTTTGTTTTTCAGATATGGTCCTGTTAGTTTGATATTAATTTAGATATAGCCCTTGGTTGCCTGTATCACATTTACATGATTTCACAGTACCCATTTTCCTCAAATTTTATCATTTCTCAGTGACAAATGTGAGAGTCTCTTTTATGGGGGATTCTGAAGAATATTGACACGTGTGAGCATTCTTGTACATTTGTATAAATATATGCATGAATATTCACATATACAGTTCTGGATTTAAACAAACCAACTTGTTTGTTTGTTTGTTTGTTTGTTTTAAATGGGACCAGGTTAAGCAGGATTTCCTAAATTTTCTTTGGAGAAAAGAACTGACATTTCAGAGCTTTCCAAAATGATCTACTTCTCTCTCCTTTCACCTCAAAAAGTTCAGACTCTGAGGCTAGAACAACTAGATGTACTGTTATTAAACCAGGAGACAGACTAGGTCACATCTGGAGTAATCTACAAGGTCCTACTAGGCCACTATCTGAGCATTTTGGGAAGGGAGCTTTAGAAACCTTCCAGCCCTTTGGTACCTGTTAGACAATCAGATAGCAAAATACATCAAATTGCTATTTCCTAATGGAAAACCATTTTATGCTATTTCCTAATGGAAAACGGCAAATTCTGGTCAGTTGTGTTCTCCGTGCTCAGTTTCTGTTTAAGCCCAGTATATTTGTGAAAGTCATCTCCTGTGTATATATTGGTATGACAGGGCATCAGGGCTCCAATGAAGCAGTAACAGAGTAATTTGACAGAACAAGGACTCCCCAAAGACTCTGTAATAAAGAATGTTCCACTCACTTTTCTCTCACATACACATACTCATATTAGCATGTTCAAAGTTTCTATGCAGTCTCTGTTAGTACTGTAATGATGTTATTGAAATGCAGTTTATTCTGTGTAGATTTCAAGCTGTTGTTATAATAAAATCGAAATTTATCTGGATCAGGCATAATTTCGTACAAAAATGTACATTAGAGAGTAAAACACTTGTGTTGATGAACATATCAAGTTGTGTATACATATAATAAATTGTTTAATTTATGTCAATGAAAACATCCATCTTTAGAATTAAAGCTCTAACATTGAGCTAAGCTGTGCCCTTGTTTCTCAGCCAGCAAACACTTCATTAGGGATTGCTATCAAAGGCTATCACTTCAGGGATTTGCACATTATCAAAGGCAGGATTTATCCTTCTGTTCGTAACTCTGATGTACCTAGTGCTGCATAAAGCATTCAACAGTGTGTGATGTTAAACTGACAGAGTCCCTGTGGGTGCAAGAGCATGCATTTCTGAGCAGTCATACAGCACATGCAATATGATAAGACACAGCCAATGCCATAACTTCCTGTGGTCTTGTCCACCCTACAAGGCAATTCCAGAAATAACAGCTTTCCATCCTTTATAGGTTTGTGTTCCTCACGGTTACCGACTTGTAAGTTCCATCTCATAGAACTCAAGCCTTGTGATAAGAATGTTAGCTGAAGTTCATTAGAAGCTTTATATATCACAGATTTTAAGGCAATCATAGCCTCACAGTATTTAATATTAACTGAAGTGAGTATCTGCTTCCTCGCTCTTAATATATGTAAAGGAATGGCTCTTGGCTTCCAGACTTTCTAACACTTCCATGAACTTACTTTTTCATTAAAAATATGAATATTCTCTTAAACTTTTTAAAGACTGTGAAAGACGCAAGTTCAAAAATGTGACTATAATGGTCTTACCCTAAAATATGTAGGAATATATTATAAGAATACAGTAAGACATTATTAAATTATTTTTATATGGTATTATTACTGAATTAGTATGTTTTAAATATACCTTTAAAGATACAAAAATAGTCTGTGAAACCAGCATTTAGCATACATGTTAATTGAGCTGCGAATAGAAAAAAATGTTTCATAAAACTACTGAGTTCTCATAATATTCTTTGGGTTTGGAGTGTTTTGGTTTTTTCTTTGATGAGCTCAATTTAAGTAGGGACATTATGACTGAATAGAAATTGAAGAAAAGGAAAGCTTTTGGAGATGTCTGTGGGAGTTAATAAACTGATATAAGGATGTTTGGAAATTAAAATTTTACACTTGTTTTGGTGTCTGAATGAATTTGTATATTATTAGTCTTTCTTATAAAGTGACATGTGACACTAAAATCAACATGTGACATTAATTTTCAGTGCTACATATAAGTTCCGTCAACAATCTAAAACTTTTATTTAAATAATTATTTGCACACAGCATATTATTCCATCATATAAAAAATATTCTTAGATTTTTCCTGCCTTCAAGTCATATACCTATGCCCACTGCTGTTTAATTTTCTAGTCTGCATTAGCTCTGAGAATTTTAACTATGGAGCAGAGTTATTTCCTTTTAGCTTTCTTATTCAGTTACGAGCAGTAACTGCAGTATACTTGTAAGTTTTCTTCCCTGTTTATATTTATATACCTTATTCTTAATTGTTTCTCTTCCCATGTGAAAAAATCCAGTCCCTCCCCCCAAAAATGATAGAATCCATCTGCTTCTGTCTTGCATACTGTTAGCATGAGTGACCCCTAATTTTTGTATTGCTGGAACAGAAGACAGATGTTGGTGCTTTATGAAGTGAAGATGTGGCATATCACCTTGTTATTAGGACTGTACTTAATCTCTATGAACTCTAAGGGATGATGTTCTGCTCATCCTGATTGAGATGTCTACTCTAAGTAGCTAAATGTAAACCAAATATCTAAGTCTCCAAATGCTGCATAACTCTCATGCAGCATGTTTCAAAGAAAAGCGGGCATTAACCAGGAATTCAGAGAAGTATTCAGCTCACTGTAACCAGACATCTACATTTTGCCAGGTGAATACCTCTCTCTACAATGGAAGTATACCTTTCACCCCTGTAGACACCTATATTACAGATATCTGAAATGAAGTAGGATAATCTCATTTCAATGGCTTGATTCAGCCTACACATAGGTGTTTAGTGTCACTTGAGTCACTCGACATACTGTATGATAGCTAAAATACCCTTGAAGCGTAGGCAAGAAATAAAAAAAAAAGGACATACATGAGACTTTCAGCCATTTGGAGTTTCATACATTGGTGTCTAGGTAGTTGGGACCTTGTCCCATTGTTGACATCCAGACCTCAATTCAGTTGCATACACATACATGTCATTTGGCATCCCTTAGGGTAACTCTTTTGGCTTCCAGCTACTACTCCAAAATGACACATGCCAACCAAAAACACTGCATTATACCTACCAGCTGTAAGGATATGGTAGGATATGGTAGATCACTTCTGATGGCAAAAGGGAACTGTATGTGGACAACAGAATCCCAGTTTCTGAACTAGTAAAATAGGCTCCTTTTATAGAAATTAAAGAACAATATTCACATACAGTTATGATTAATCTCATTAGAAAGCAGAGAACTAAAATGTTACAGATTGAATATATGGAATATCTCTGTACACATGTACAAAAGTATCTCTGTTGCCTACAAAACCCTCCAATGAATGTAAAGGCAACATGAGGTTAGTGGGTACACTAGTCATTACCTGTGTGAAAGGGGTCTCCGTAGTTGAAAAAAATTGTTAAAAGTCATTTTTGCATATTTAATAATACCATGATCATACTGGACAACTCAATCAGAATAGTTTTGTACATGAGATGCATGCATAATCCCATTGGGCCTGATGATATGCATCCCAGAGTCCTGAAGGAATTGCCTAATATAGTTGCCAAGCTACTCTCCATCATATTTCAAAAGTAATGGTGGTCCAGCAAAGTCCCCAGAGGCTGAAGAAAAGGGAAACTTCACATCCACTTTTAAATAGGATGAAAAGGAGGACCCTGGCAACTTCTGACAAGTCAGCCTCCTGGAAAATGTCAAAGCATATGGAAGACAGGGAGGTGATTAGAGAAGGCCAATATGGCTTCACCAAGGGCAAATCATGCCTGACTAACCTGGTGGCCTTCTGAAATGGGCTGCAGGTGGTTATCTGCTCTACTGCTAACCTCCATGGGCTGCAGGGCACAGCCTGCCTGACATGGTCTTCACCACAGGCTGCAGGGGAATCTCTGCTCTGGCACATGGACCACCTCCTCTGCCTGCTTATTCACTAACATTGGTGTACACAGGGTTGTTTTACATGTTTTCTCACTCCTGTCTCACTGCTGCTGCACAGTGGTTTTTACTCTTTTTCTCTGATACTTGACTTTTCAATGAGCAGCATTCCTGACTCTATCAGTGTCTTGTTGTTGTTTCTGTCCACACCCATGGTATCTCTTTCACAGAACTTCCAATATTTTTCCTGTAAATTATATTGTGTTTAATATGTAAACCTGACGCAGAACTGAAAATATTTTAGTGGACTGTCCTTGACAGCTCACCAGAGCCCTGCCCTGAGTGTGAAAAGGCAGCAATGACCTGAACTGAGCAGGTTCTGTGTTTGCCTCTCTCTGCCTGATCTGCTCTTGCTCTGGCAGGAGAACCCACCAGAAAAATGCTGGCTTCTCTTTTTTGAAAAGCTTTCTAACTGATACTTTTTTCATAGGGGTGATGTTGTTAGCGCCTAGTGTGACACCTACACCATCATACAGGGGTGATGTTGTTAGTGCCTAGTGTGACACCTACACCATCATACAAAACAAGGGTATGAAGCAGCCTTTAACACTGTCCATGTCACTTGCTGGTTAGCTCATTCCCCAACACAAATTTCATTTCTCTGTAGTACACACAATGTAAAATTTGTAAGCAAAACATTTATTCTGGGCTCATTTATCTTCAGGATTTTCTTTGAAAATTTAATATTTACTCCATTTTCCTCCTTAGAAAAAGAAACAATTCTGAGATGGTTTCAGATTGTCCCCCGATCTATCTACATGTGCTCTGTATTGTCTCCCTGAGTCTCCTTTCTCCTGCATACATAGTATGTTCCTGATAATTTCTGACATTGTACAATTAATCTACAATGTCAAGGAGACTAAGCAATTTTGGAGTGAGGAGATTTAATGTGAAAGCTTCTTGGAAAGGTGACTACAGGCATCTAAGGCCAGAATGATGGATGCGAAGAGGTATTAGATTGTCTAATATTTTTTAATGTGTGATATGCTGTTAGTAAGGACTTGGCATACTAACAGCAAGCAGAGTTAAAGTGACTTGAAGAGCCCTTAGATTTGGATCTTCTTCCACTAAAAGAATTTCATCAGAACAGATTATACCCACTGAACTAGTTTATGGAATTACTAAGTCTTTCTGCATATGGAATGAACATGTCTTGTCAGAAAATATTTCTGTATTGGGTTTACATGGCAAGGTTTCGGTAGCAGGGAGGTTACAGGGGTGGCTTCTGTGCCAAAATACCAGAAGCTTCCCCTGTGTCTGATAGACCCAATGCCAGCTGGCTCCAAGATGGACCAGCCACTGGCCAAGGCCCAGACCATCAGTGCGACAGTGGTAACTCCTCTGGAGTAACATATTTAAGAAGGGGCAGCTGAGGGAACCTGTACAACAGCAACTGCAGCGGAAGAGAGGAGTGACAATATGTGAGAGGCACAGCCCTATAGACACAAATGTTAGTGAATAAGCAGGCAGAGGAGGTGCTCCAGGCACCAGAGCAGAGATTCCCCTGCAGCCTGTGGTGAAGACCATGTGAGGCAGGCTGTGCCCTGCAGCCCATGGAAGTTAGCAGTAGAGCAGATAACCACCTGCAGCCCATGGAGGGTAATGGTGGAGCAGATATCTATCTGCAGCTTATAGAAGACTCCAATGCAGAGCAAGTGGGTGGCTTGAAGGAGATTGTGACCCCATGGGAAGCTGATACTGGAGCAGGCTCCTGGCAGGACCTGTGGCTCTGTAGAGAGAGGAGCCTACACTGGAGCAGGTTTGTTGGCAGGACTTGTGACCCCATGGGGGACCCACTCTGGAGTAGTCTGTTCTTGAAGGGTTGTGCTCCATGGAAAGGACCTATGCTGGAACAATTTGTGAAGAACTGCAGCGTGTGGGAAGGATTTCTGTTGAACAGGTATAGGGAGAACTGTGCCTCATGGGAGGGACCCCAATCTGGAGCAGGGGAAGAGTGTGAGGAGTCCTCCCTCTGAGGAGGAGGAAGGAGCAGCAGAGACAACGTGTGATGAACTGACTGCAGCACCCATTCCCCATCCCCCTGTGCCACTGCCTGGGCAGAAGGTAGAGAATTCAGAAGCAAAGTTAAACCCAGGAAGATGGAAGGTGTTGGGGGATAGTGTTTTAAGATTTGGGTTTATTTCTTATTATCCCACTCTGATTTGATTGGTAATAAATTAAATTAACTTCCTCAAGTCAAATCTGTTTTGCCCATGATGGTAACTGGTGAATGATCTTTCCCTGTTCTTATCTCAAGCCATGAGCCTTTCATTGTATTTTCACTGCCTTGTGCAGCTGAGGAGGGGAGTGATAGAGTGGCTTTGGTGGGCACCTCGCATCTAGCCAGGGCCAGCTCACCAATTTCTTTTGGACTCATATAAGGTATGTCTTCCTACAGGTGAGAGTGAATAGTTTTCACCTTTATGTGATTGTTACTCTGTACATTATAAAATTGTTTGACATTCTCATTGATTTGTTGTTCATATTAATACAATGTAAAATTAGTAGTGAGATCAACTGTCGACAGTTGCTACTCAAAATATTTACTTCTGTATTTTTATGTAAACAAAATTTAGAAATAGATTTTATCATGTTTTCAAGTTGGCTTTGGCACAGTAAAAACCTTCAGTAAGGCAGAGTGGATTCCTGATTACAACAGTAGATTCAAAGTTAAAGTTGCTAAAGATAAAAGATTCTTATTGCTTTAAAATATTAAAATGGAGAAAATGTAAATGTGTCTCATCAATATCTGAGGAAATTTTGTATCAGTGGTAACAACTTTTTAGGTTATTAAAGAATCTAATGTTAGTTTTTCGATTATGCAGGTAGGAAAAAGGAAGCATAAAAAGAGCATTGATCCAGTACACCAACTGTGAAACTAATTCCATTATCTCTTGTGTTGTAGTGTGGCATTTACTTCATAAATCTATTAAAAAAAAACAAAAACAAAAACCTTATGACAGACTAACAGAGTCAATGATGGTTTCCACAAACTTGAGATTGACTGAGATTATACTACTTATACTTTTCAATATTACCTCTGCCTTTTTTTCTTCAACTCTTAAAACGTGTAAAAGCAAGAATCTATGTGTCTTTAAAAGATATAAAAGGAAAGACTATATATTCTGAGCTATGTTGTTAAGAGGTGCTCCACTGTGATCCTTGAGCTATGCTACTTTGAATTAATTGTTTGTTTGTTTGGTTTTTTTTTTTTACATTTTTTAATAAAACTTTCTATGTTTTATTAAAAATTAACTGCAATTAATTAATTAAATTAAAATGCAGCTTAAAAACTTTCTTTAGAATTAGAGATGCATTTTTCTTAGGAAGTAAATATGAACAATACAGCATATTATCTATAAAGGGATATTTATTTTCCCAGGAGGTTCTTACAAAAACTTGAATAGAAGCCTGGCTGTTGATGTTCATATAACTTCCTACTTTCACTCTTTATTTCTTTAATTATACCAATGATACATGGAAACACTGCACTTCTCAACTTCAGAAACTATCCTTTATTAAAGAACAGAATCTTAATAGAATCCAGTATTTCCAGTTATTGTTAGTCACTGCTGTTTGAGTGCTTCATGGGAAATAACAGTAATTTTTTTAACAATGGGTCAAATATGAACTGATGAAGACCAGTCTTAATATATGTTTCTCCATATATTTAGAAGTATACACATATATATTAATCTAAGGAAAGTAAGGTAAATTATTTTAATAAAAAAACACAAAGAAAATCACAATCTATGAGTGTATATACTCCAGTAAATACCAGCAACATACAAAATTTTTCCAAACATATTTCAAATTAAGTAACTAAGTTACCTGATTTTGATGTTTGGTTTTGGTAGACTTGTTAAAGATAAGTTTTTTTCCTCAGGCCAGTTGAGAAATAAACAAAGATTTGGAATTAGGTAACATTTTTGATACTATACCTCACAAAATCAGACTTATGAAATTATTTTTTTCTTGAGTTATCAACATATGTATTGAAATTGTCAGAAATGTACAAAGGATACATTTTACTGTGTAAAATAGGTATGAAAGTGTGTCCACTGAGGTTCTGTAATGCCACCGTTATTAGATTTATTTTTTGTTAACTTGTTAATCAGACAGAAATGGAGCTAAAATCTCACAGTGTTAAATTTGTTGATTCTTCAAGCTCATTGAGAAAAATCTAAAGGGGTTTAAAGAGATTACAAATATGAGTACACCCAGCAAAATCATATTAAACCTTGAGGAAGATAGGATAATACCTCCAGAGGAAAAAATAATAAGAAAGACATGATTCTGGTGAGGGTGTATCTGGACCTGGGGCTGCTGGTTGACAGCCAGCTGAACATGAGCCAGCAGTGTCCCCCAGGTTACCAAGAAGGCCAACAGCATCCTGGCTTGTATCAGAAATACTGTGGCCAGCAGGACAAGAGAAGTGATTGTCCCCCTATACTCAGCACTGGTGAGGCTGCCCCTCAAATACTGCATTCAGTTTTGGACTCCTCACTACAAGAAAGAAATTGTGGTGCTGGATTGAGTCCAAAGAAGGGCAACAAAGCTGGTGAAGGATCTAGAGCACAAGTCTTATGAGGAGCAGCTGAGGGAACTGGGGTTGTTTAGTCTGCAGTGGAGGAGGCTGAAAGGAGACCTTATCGCTCTCTACAGCTACCTGAAAGGAGGTTGTAGGAAGGTGGGTGTTGGTCTCTTCTCCCAAGTAACAAGTGCTAGGACAAGAGGAAACAACCTCAAGTTGTGCCAAGGGAGGTTTAGATTGGATATTAGGAAAAACTTCTTCACTGAATGGGTTGTTGAGCATTGTAACAGGCTGCCCAGGGAGGTGGTTGTGTCACCATCACCAAGTATTTAAAAGATGTGTAGATGTGGGACTTAGAGATGTGGTTTAGTGGTGGACTTGGCAGTGTTAGGTTTAAGGTTGGACTTGATGATCTTAATGGTCTTTTGCAACCTAAACTATTCTATGATTCTATAACTCTATGAATATTGCATTTATTTCTGGGTATCTCACTCCTTCGAATGTTCATAAAAATTGAGTAAAATTTATTAAGGGGCTAAAGAAACTAACTTATTACAAGATTATAAGAATTAACGATGTGCATTTCCAGCCAAGCCTGAAGATCAGCCCTTAATCTTTCTATCTACATTTCTTGTGTTATATTTATTCATGTACTTGATTTGCCGGAAGTGAAAAGTGAAGGACAAGTCCTGATTACGATTAAGTTCTCATTGTGCAATATACCTTTTTATAGATCACTAAACGTACATAGCCTGGACTAGCGGCATTAACTGAATGATGTTTAATGGTTAAATAATGACAACAGAATATTATTATAATCTAATAATTTTATTATATAGATAAATTATAGTTAAGATGGTTGCTTATCACATGACCTAGGGGATCACATCTAGTATCAACATTACCTCTTTAACAGTGAGATAATGCTCAAAGTTGTAATTAGGCATGTGATTTTCATTCAGTTTCTTTATGCAAATACTTTCGGAAAAAATCTCTAGTTGTTTTCCTCTTGTAACAATAACAGACTTTCAAATATATAATCTAATGGATTAGGCAGGGGTTTTGAGAAAGAATTATATCTAGGGGTATGTTAGAGACCCAAATTCCAGTCCAGGCCTTGGGTCCACACACCATCCACTTCTCATCTATATATGTGACTCAGAAAAACCTGAACTCACCTATAACCTATAACTCTTTGTTTCTATGGAAAGAAATCTGGACATGGTTCACAAAGTAGAACTGTCTTCAAGAGGTGCCCATTAAGGATAATGAGGCTCCAGTGTTCCTGCACACACTTTGTGTACCTGAGCAGATAAATATAAACGTAGCCTCAAAGTACTGGTCAATGAAAAGTTACAAAGTGTGTGGGAGAAAGTCAAGAGGTTTAAAATGTACTCTTCTGAGCTAGTTCCAGCTGGGGAAACAATGCTAGGCAATGCTTGAAGATATTTTATAGTTTATTTTTGCCCCCTTTTTTATGTTTTTCAGACAGTCTGAAGCAGCAGGTAAAACAGTGCATTATACAGAAGAAGTTATTGAACAATACATTTAAGAGCTTGCCAAACACAGCTGTTAGGTCTATTCTCAATGATGCATTCAGACTGTAGGCAGGCAACGTATCAGTGGCTTGTTTTTTATATTCTTTCTTGCACATGAACTTTTCCGATTCCTGCAAGGGCTGCTAGAAAATGGGTTAGGGTTTAACTATGGCCTTTAATTTCAAGGAAGGCATTTTTAACAAGCAGAGAAATGAAATAAAGCATTATACTACATCTTTTCTAGAAAAAGCCACCTCAGAGGGGAACAAATGCAGCTGTTACCACTGGTGTGGATCCTGATCTCAGATGTACAAATGGGCAGAGGTATGCTGGTCTCAGAGAGGGCCTCTGGTTGACAGTGTCTGATTTGTTTGCTTCCCCCACCACCACTTTATGGTGGCATTGACAAAGCCAGAATGACTACTGTTCCAGAGCCTGCAGTGAGAAGCTGAATGAAGGAGAGGAACAAGAGTTAAAGCAAGGAACTGAAGCTTGCACATCACATGGTGACAGAAAAAACTACTGTGAGAAACAGTGAACAGATCGGTCAAACCTCAGAGATTATGGAAAGAGCCTTCCTATGAAGAAAGGAAGACAGTGCCTGCTGTGACCCAGAAAAGTAATGTCTTGGCTGAAACTGAGCCAAGAACTAGGAAGCACCTGCAAGGATGCAGTCAACAGGGGCAGATTGCTTAAAATGGTTTTTATAGTCTTACATAGTCACTTCAATGTTTCTTTATTGAAAAAAATAAAGCAGTCTACTGCTGAAGATTTAGCGTTGTAACCTAAAGAATAGTCAGGGCTTACAGTGAGTTGTCAAGGTTACTGAATTTGTTGCTAGGAGGAGTTTGATGTTAGAGCTGGGTTTTCCATGCTTTTAAGTCCTGAGGCTATTTGTATATTTCTCCTGCCGGTTGCCTTCATGGCAGCCCCCAGGCCCATGAAACACAGAGCTATTTTTCTGTCTGGCAGGGAGGTCTTTGGTCTCTCAGGCTGTTGCCATAGGCAGCATAGAGCTGCAGCTATAAAGGGACAGCCAGTACTTGCTTGACCATGAGATAATTATCACAGATTGTGGTCTCGTAATAACAAAAATTGTGTCTGCTAGGCTACACTTTAGAGGAAGAATTATTTTAAATTACTCTTAATTGGGAGCACAATCACCTGAGGGAAGCCTGCCTGATCATCTGATAGAGGTTGAACATTTTTTTCATAGATCAAAATTTATCAGGAAAAAAGCCCCAAGAAATCAAAACTTGAGGAAACAATTCATCTTTGTAATCTACTTTAAGCAATTCAAGTGGACTGGTAAATGTTTGCACTAGGATAAAAATGTGGCAAATGGGAATTCTGCTTTTATGAATTCTAATGCATTCCCAGAGACTCTAAATTATACTCCTGTCACTAGAGCTTAGCTCTTGGAAATTTTTTTTAGGGAAATTTCCCTTTTAATTTTCTTTTTTTTTTTTTCTTTCTCCTCCACTCCTCACCCCCTACCCCCTACCCCAAAGTCCTCTTTGAGCTTTAACATAAATAAAATAATATTGAGTTAAGATACTCAGTGCAAAGCCTTGCTTGCATCTATTTGCAGCTGTTACAACCTATTAAAAGTTTAAAGTGAAAAGTTCAAATCTCTGGTGAAAATCTGGGAAAGAACATCTTACAGTTACAGGTTACATCAAGATCCAGCAGTCCTTGGTTCATCAATATGTGTTACTTAAGATCTGATCTCTGGTATTCACAAGGCCTTCACTACACACACATTTTGGATAATTAGTCAAGTCAACTGGTGTTCACACAAACTCCTCAAAGTTTGTTGGCACAATTGAAAGTACGTGTATGTTTAGCTGTTGCATTCTACCTCCCCTACCATCACCAGCAAAATCTGTCACATTGCAATTCACTTATTTTATTAACACAGATACTCTACACTCCTCATGTCAGGAAATCAGGTAAAATTAATGGGAACATCTCTTAACCCCTTGTGATAACTAGCCACACTGCCTACCTGCTGCAGTTCTGAATGATGAGGTCTTTTGCCTATGACCAACAGGGCCCCTCAATTACTGTCTAACAGCTCCCATGGTGCAGAATGTGCTTCTGGCTGTTTGAAGACTTTTAATGTCAAATTTGAGCCTGATCTCATTTCTTTTTCTGCTGCATCATATACTTAACTGTAAGAGTAGAGGGGAATCAACTATGAAGCACAAATGTGACTACTCATTAATGAGAACAAGAAGGGCCTAATCCTAATGAATGCTCTGAACAACTGTTTTAGACAAAATTTTCTATTATCTTCAAGCAGTAATGTGGAACTATGCTTATATCATATGCAAGCAATAATTAATTCTGCATCTCTCTCCAGCCAGTGCTGGTTTCCCCTGTTAACTTCTCTAAATCTATGGAATTCCCTTATGTTTCTGAAAACTCAATTTGTAGCCCAATCTCTACCAGACAAGGCAACACAAACCTGTGTTTCTACCAAGTAGGCCCTAGTTGCACAGATTTTGATTGTTCCTGTCTTGAGAACTTAAAGAATGATGACTTCATCTTTTATCCTGGAAAAATGAAAAGCACAAAGTTTTACTACAAAGTGTATCCTGAAAACAAAACAATGAAGAACACACACACACACACCCACCCATTTCAAGTTTTGTGAAACTTTGAAAAGGAGGCTAACTGGTCATGTTGGTTATTTACCTGTAAGAACCTTCTACCTGGGTTAATTTCTACTAGGTGTGCTGTTCTGTCTGTACAGAGCCACTCACAAGCTGCCATTGCATTACTGGTTGTTATCCATAAGCTGCAAGATGTGAAGATGGGTTGCAGAGGACAAGCATTTCAAGGGAATCAAGGAATTATGAACATACCAGAGGTACTGAGGGAATGACAAATTTGAAGTTTACTTACTTTCATAAGAGTGCCTTTTCTACTTGCAGGTATATATGTCCGGCATATGAAGCATATGATGCTTCACTTCTTAGGACAGAAGCAGCAAACTAAGTACATTGGAAGGGATATTTGGAGGTGTCTAAATCCTCAGGGCCAACTGTGAAGTTAGTTCTAGCTTCAGAATTCTATCAAGTTGCTCGCTGTGCTGTCCACTTGAGTTTTGAATGGATGCAAATTGAGGGTGGAGATTCCACAACCTCTTTGTGCGCTTTTTCCAGTATTTGGCTACTTATACTCATTAAAAAAAAAATAATAATAAAAAAAAAAACATTAAAAAAATCTTAATATCTGACTGCAGTTTTCCTTGCTGGAACTTGTGTCTGTTGGCTTTTGGGTTTTTTTGCTGTATACTTCCCATTAGGCATTTGCAGACAGCATTAAGATCCCCCTGTAACATACTCCTCTAAAGACTAAATAAACCCATTTGTCTCAACTTCTTGTTGCAGATGCTGAGCTGCAGATCCCTGATGTTCTCAGATACTTTCTATTGTGGTTGCTCCTGTTTGCTGATATCTTCTTTCTACAGCCTAGCCCTAAAATGGACACAGTACTCCAGATGTAGCCTCGCAAGTGCTACATAGAAGAGAATAACTACTTCCCTCAATCTGCTGTGTATGTCCTTGCTAATACAACCCAGTATGCAATTGGCCTTTGCTGTATGGGCACATCCATACTTCTGTTCAACTGCCTGCCCAACAGGACCCTGTTGCGGTGTAACCCCAGCCAACAGCTAAGAATCACTTAAGCCCTCATTCACCCCCCATGGTGGGAAAAGAATCTGAAGGGTAAAAGTGAGAAAACTCAGCTGAGATAAAGACAGTTTGGTAAGTAAATGAAAAGCCATGCATGAAGCAAAGTGAAACAAGAAATTCATTCACTACTTCCCATCAGCAAGCAGGTGTTCAGCAATCTCCAGGAAAGCAGAGCTTCATCATGCTTAATGGTTACTTGGGAAGACAAACACCATTAGTCTGAACATTCCCCCCTTCATTCTTCTTCCCCCAGGTTTGTATGCTGAGCATGACATCACATGGTATGGAATATCCCTTTTGGTCAGCTGGGGTCAGCTGTCCCAGCTGTGTCTCCTCCCAGGTTCTAGTGTGCCTCCGCCTACTTGTTGGTGGGGTGGCATCGGAAGCAGAAACGACCTTGATGCTGTGCAAGCACTGCTCAGCAGTAACTAAAGCAATCCTGAATTATCAACACTGTTTCCAGCACAAATCCAAACCATAGCCCCATACCGCTGCTACAAAGAAAATTAACTCTACCCTACCCAAAACCAGCACAAACGCCAATGTTGTTTTTTGCAGAATGGCTTCCTTTGCAGCTGGCTGTAATATAGCATAAGTTTATTCCATTAACCTTGTGATCACTGCAAGTGACTGACCAACAGCTACACTTCAAACCATTGACCGCTACCTTTTGAGCCCAAGCACTCCAGTGAGATTTCCACCTGGTTTACAGTTTTTCACTGGACTTTACAGTCCACTCATGCTGTTGCTAGCTGACAATCCATGGTTGCTAAGGAATGTTCTCTTCTCTGTGGGAAAGCACATAATCACTTTGCTTTATGCTCTTTTATTACAGCAGCCTATTTGTTCATGCAGTTTTTCTCTTGACATGCTCTGAGCTGTATTTGTCCTTGGCTGCCTAATTTTGACTACAGGAGCTGAGACTTTTTTTAAAAAAAAGAAAAAAAAAAAGAATGTCATTATTTTCCTCTCATCTTTTGTTATTATAGTTAAATAGCCTTTTTTTTTTCTTTGTAAAACTTGAAGATCCCAATCTCTAGTTCTTCTTCAGCGTGTTGGATGATGTTGATGATCAGAGGTTTTATTGCATACTGAGTTGAGTGATATAGATTCTTAAGTAAAGAAAAGAAACAGGGATATGGGTCAGACCTACTGCCCTAGGCAGAGGCAGTGGCAGTCAGTTGTGGCTGAAGATTTTTTTCAATTCAGTGACAAAATGTTGTTTCTGATTGTGGCTACATTTATGCAGTCCTGTAGCTCCAACTTTGGGCAGAAAGAGGTGGATCAAAGAAAATCAGTGATACTTTTGACTCATTGCAAGCAGCCTTACTATTGGATGACAATATACTTGTCAGTGTCACTCCAAATCAGTTAAATAATCTATTCATTTAAATCCAGAAGGTACCAATGAATCTGTCTTGATACTTAAAGTACTTAAGGAGTAATTGAATTTTTAGAAGAAAAAACAACTTTTGCAGAGTCATCTCCCGGTCTGCCTGGAATGCTAATCAGCTATTTTGAGTACATGTTTAATTTAGCTGAAATTCACCAAATGCATTTTTGATTCTCATTCAAGAATTTGTTACAGGTTCATGTCTGTTTGTAGTTTCTGTGGGGGTTTTTTTTGTGTTTCTGGAGAGATATCAAATGAGAATCTGCATGTAGTAAAATTATCCAAAGTCCCTATGATAAGCTATTTCAGAAGGAAGTATTCCTAAACTCAGAAAGACTTGTGCAAGGTATGGGATTCAGCCATGGCCTCAGAGTGGGGATATTGGGATGAACTGTATTCTTGACTCCTGACAAAATCCAAGTAGGGTGTATAATACAGCCCAGAAATGATCCCAGGTTAGAAGGGTTCACTAACAGGTGGATTGCTTGGGTGCAGTGTATCCAAAGCCATTATCTCAGACTTCCTGGTATAGGCCTAAAAGAGGCTTACATCCAGACAGATGATATCTGTCAGGACAGGGGGATGATATAACTATCATGTTCTGTGTTACATGGATACATTTTCAAAGTGTAGGATCTAGCTACATTCTCAGAGAAAGAGAGAAAATGCACAAGACAGCAATGGGGTCTCAAAACAGCTTCCTTGTTCGTTTATGGCACACTATTTACTCCACTCATCTTTGGATTCTTTCAAAGTGGGTAGCTAGAAAAGGTTCCACTTTCCTTTTCTCACAAGAATCTAGCCATTGTTCCTGAAGTCCCTGTCATGGACAAGGTGAATTTGCATTTTACAAATCTGAAAGTCTCATCTCTTTTGCCATGGAAACCCTGTAGAATCCTGGAACTATATCCATGATAGATTAAAGAACTGTTAAACTTCCTTGCTGCATGGACAGGATGTCCTTCTGGCTCTAGCTTTTGTCAGAATCATGATAACTTGCAGGTCCCTTTGTTGCCCGTGCTGAAACATACTTTCAGAGATACTGTGGTAGTTTGTAACAACAATATGTGTAGCCCACAAGGAACAGTGACTTTCCCTAATAAGGCAGTTTCATTTATATTGTTCCAGTTGGATTCATAAGAGGCATCTCCATAAATCTGACTCAGGATGGCATAGACCTACAGCAGGTCTGGATCTGGTTCAGGACTAGAGTCCAGACAGCACTAACTCATGTGTTTTCATTCTAGGTACTAGCTGCTGAGTCAATGCTTAAAGGTCCAATACCATAATTTGTTGCAAGAAAACACTGTGTCCCAAATCTGCATCTAAAGAAGTTATCAATCACCCCCAGAAACATTCCACAGCAGTGAATTTGAAGAATGTGTAGTGTGAGTAGGAAGCATGTGTGAAAAAGACTAGCTCTGAGGAGGCCAGTAAACTTTTAGCATAGCCACAAAAAGTGAAACCAATATAAAAATGCCAATATAAACTCATAATAACTCTATTTTCTTAAAAGGACGATGAAGGTGTTTTTTGCAGGCAATTTAACTTAAAAATCTGGAGGCATTCTTGAATTTGAGGTCATGTTTTTTAAGGTCATTATGGTAATATGACTTTGCATAGTGTAGTGTAGAAGTGTAGAAGCTCTCCCATTCCTAAAGGAGAAGTGCAGTGTAGAAGCTCTCCCATTCCTAAAGGAGAAGAAATACTCCAAAGCAGCCTGAGATTGAATAATGACACAGAGTAACTGATTAATACCATATCTTCTTACAAAACTGTGTGGTATATTGTGGCTCAGAGAATTCCATTGTGATTTTGGTAATTTCATGACTCTTCTTTAATTGTACTAATAATTATAAAATGGCAGTAGGTTTGGAGGTGAGACATCCAACTATTAAAAGACATAAGGAGAAGTTATAGTATAAATTTTATATTCATGGTGGTACTGTATGCAAAAAGAAAAAATCTAATAATGGTGAAGATGAGAAGAAATGTAACGAGATGGGGACTTAAGTGTGAAGATAGAAACAGTCAAACCAGGAGATTCCATCTGCTAAAGATTCAGAAACCATTCAGTGGACCAAAAAACACGCTCCTATAGGAGACAAAAGAAAAATCTGGTCTGAATGTAATGGTGGCCATATTTTAAGTAGGAGCGTGGACTAGATGGTACTTTCTAATCTGAACAAGTCTGCAATTCTATCACTCTAAGTTGTGGAATTTGTACATATTCAAACAAGAGATGAAGACCATTTACATGGGAAATCATTAAACTGAAAGATCAAGAAATACTATAAGCAGAAAATATTCCAGAGAAGAAGGCAAGTGACAGTAGAGCTGAATAGGAATGGTGTGTTTTCATAGTTTTTGTCTTCGGGAGAGAGCTTTTCTTTACCAACATCTACCTTCTGGCTTCACCAAAAAGCTCATTGTATTTCAGCAGTATGTGACTAGATTATGTAACTATCATGACTATCTGCTTAGTCAAATGGGTAATGCAGTTGAAATATCAAATTATGTTGTTGAAGAAGGAGGCATAAAATCCACAATAATAAAACTTTAGAAAATAAATTAAAAAAATACACATTACAGTAATGTTGGCAGTGTCAACAGATGATCTAAAATTGCAACTGTATGTGTTCTTGATACATAAAACAATGCCAAAGGAACAGCTGCCTACTGGAATAGTTTTCAAGTGTCACAGCCAGGATGAACTTCTACAAATTTAGTGCAAGATTGTCTGAATGTCATTTGGCGTTGGAGTTGTATGCTGCTAAGAAAAAGAAGAAAGCATTCAAAGAATATGTGTCATCAACAATGAAGAATACTATTAGAGAAGGTAATACTAACTTTGTCATATTAGAAGGAAAGATGCTACAACTTCATGTCCTCTGTACAGTACACCATTCAGTCTTTATAATGAAAATGGATGCTGGCATAGGATCCTGCTTTAACCCCTGCAAGGAAAATGAAGGAGCCTTGTGCCACATGGTTTTGTCATTAGATTAAAAAGGAAGAGATTAGACAAGGCCTGAAGTTGTAGCAAAGGAGTATAAGAAATGCTATTTTTCAATACCCACAGGTGGAACTGATGATCATTTGCATGTATTAGAAGAAGAAATTCAGAATGATGAAGGCATCAGAAGTGGTGAAAAAGTTGAAGATTGTAAAGATAATGACAGCATGGGAAATAATGAAGAGATCTGATATGTAATAACTGAAAGGCAATAGTAATAAAGTATGAGAGAATAAAACAGACTGACTTCATGGCCAGTCATTAATGAAAAGTTGCTTTATAGTAGTTAAAAGTAACAGATAGGTAATAAAAACTTTCTGTATATAACTGCTTTTTTCAGGAGTTGTGCTGAGATGGAGAAACGGGATGCAGCTTGATGCAAGCAAATGTCGATTTATTGTATAGAAACACGGGTATATATACTTTCAGAAATTGCGCGTTTTAAACAGATTGGTTCTTTTTGAGCTAAGCACTGCATACTAGGCAATCCCCGATTGGTGGTTAGCTACCATCAACCAACAGCAAGGAGTTACCTTTCCTTGGTGCCATCCTTGGCGCCATCCGTCCCCCACTCCCCTATGCTCTGTCAACATGACTCATCATGTTAATTATTGTCTAGACAAGCTCGAGCACATTCCCCTCAGCTAACTGATAGCCACGCATGGTCCTAGTTTCCAGCCTGCTCCTGCAGAGTTGAATGTAGTGCTACACCTTATAAGTGTTTTGTTCCATTAAACTGCAATGTGACAAGTTCACTACTAGCATTTCTAAAGCCAGATTTATCATCTCATGAGATGAGGGCTCCATTTCACAAAAGGTGCATACCCTCCAACATATATCCTTTGATTTTTGTGAATGTCTCTTAGGAAACATATACATAAGCTTATATAGTAAGATTTTTTTTCTTCAAAACTCCATGTTGTTTAACCTTTGGCAGATAATTCTATTTCTTTATAAACTAATGTACAGGCTAAGCCAATAGAATCCTGATTAAAGACTAGGACTCTGCAATGCTAACATAAAACATATAAGCATACTGTATAGCCCAAACCATGTGACACTGTAGAAATGATCTACAAATACCATTATTTTCTTCCATATTCTCTCATACTCTTATTTTAAAAGCTGACTCCAATACCATCTAGCAGTGACACTTCAAGGCCTCTTAAGTCTGAAAAAAATATAATTTTTTTCAATTACTGTAATTATGACCTAATTGCATGACACCCTAGATTTATCTGTTAATTATTTGCAGGATTTGGGGGTTTGTATTATTTGTTCTATAAATGGGTTTCTCAAGTCTCTTTCATGTGAATTTTCCCGGTGCTAGCTTTGAGACTCTGGATACACTTCTGTCACCTAAACTGAATGTTTATTTGAGGCACTTCATTTAATGTTTTGATTTTCTCCTTCTTTTCAGTTGTTTCAGTTAAAAAATTAATCATGCAGTCCTAGCTAGGATGTCTTCTTTGGCAGCACTGCTCTCATTTGTGCTCGAGTGCAGTGATGTAGGGTAGATTAATTTAAAATGAAAAAAGACAAACAAGCAAATTGCAGTTTTCCAATCCACAACAGAACCATGGTGTAATAGATGGGTGAAACACAGAAAGAATGCTTAGGAGATATCTTAAGCTGTAACCATTCTGGTTTATAGAAAATTTTGCTCTGTCAAGGCAGAGAATAACATTCACTGGAATGAGAAAACCTTTTTTTCAATATAAGTGATGTAAGTATTTAATCTTCAGTTGTTATGAAAATAATAATATATATTTACCAAAAAAGGAGAGAGAAGAGTTTTCTCAGATTAATTAATTAATGTGGTATGGGGGTTTTTTTGTTGTTGTTTTTTTGTTGTTTGTTTTTGTTTTTGTTTTTCCCTGCTGCATTAAAAACTAAGGGAGAAGATGAATTGGATTAATTTGTCAGCTGTCATAATTTTCCTCTGTTTGTCTCCCCTTGTTTTAACAGCCAATCTTCCTTACCTGATTAAAGCCAGTATCCCTCCAGCTATATTTTCATTTTGTTTTGTATCCTTCCCTGTGTTTGTGCAGAACAGCTTTTGTTTTACTTTTTTTAAATAAGGACCTGATTGTGTTCTGAGAGATGTGCGATCATGTTTTTCTATATTGATTGACCTGTCTGTAGGACAAGAACATAGTAATACTATCAGACATACTATCACTCCTTTAATTCAGATGGAGAAGTACATATTAAAACTACTACCTCATACGCTCAGAGGCATTCATGAAAAGTGTGGCCAGCATTTACAGGAGCTCAGTTCCATTTATATTGTGTTATATTTCACAGACTCAAGTCAGGCATGGCGTTTGGTGATGGCTGGTATTTGGTTGAGTACAGACTAGATATTTGGACAGGGACTTTGCCTCTGTAGATGGCAAATGTTCTTCAAGTAGTGAAATAGTTGGATTAATTTTGGGATTCTGAATTTTGCCTTTATTCATAATTTAAAATTATTGCAGTGATTTTGTCTTAACTGCCGTAAAGCCACTGCAAACATTGGCAGGTTGACTTAAATATTGTCCTCTAGAGCTGTGCTGGTTCTGTACATGGTTGGAATGTCAGGATGTCCAGTCTGTTCCATCTGGGTTTTCCCTCACTAATTCTAGCATTCCAAGTCCCCCCGACTGAACGAAAAAGTAAGACATACACATAGCTTGACCAACAACAGATTTAATGTTCTGCCCCAAATAGCAGTGATCATGTGCAAGATTGCTTGAGAAGGGCCCTAAGCAGCCCTGATCATATGATTTGCCTGACTTTGTATTGTATTTTCCTTCATTTTTAACCCCACAGTTCTTTCATCTTAATAACTTCATGCCTCTTCCCAAAAGAATAATATGCCCCTGTTTGTCCCTTCCCTATTAGCCCTTCTTCTGTTGACTTTATATCCTTATTTGCTATTTGAAGTATTATTGTTCTGATCATTTCTTGCTCAGTCATTGGTTAACCAGTTACTAGCAACTGTTAATTAGAAAGCCCCTGATGTTTTCTGTGGTGTTGTGCTCTTTTCATGTTGCTGTCTTGGTAGTGGTGTCACAGTCAGTGTGTTTGTAGAATCTTGAATTTGCCACCTTGTCGATGGCACCACAGGTCAGGATAAGCCACCTGTATGGATACAGAAACTATTACACAGAGAGAGTAATGCATCATTCCTGGTTTTCCCGTTCCCATGTTTTGATTCTGAAAAACTTTTTAACTGAAGAAATATCATTTTTTAAAAAAAATCTTTTTTATCAGCTCATTATCAGATCAAATTTAAAAATTTATACACATTCTGAAACTGCACTGACATAAAACAGATTAATTAACTGTCATAGAAATTATTACTCAACTTTATTTAGCTGTCATTGAAGAAAATTTATGAAATGTTGTCTGGAGCTACTTAATGATCATCATTTCTTATGTGCATGAAGACTAATTTCTCCTGGAGTGCTACTTAAAAAAGCATATAAATGTCTTTGTCCTTTTTCCCTTAGCCCAAGAACAACACATATTTAAACTGCTTGGTCTGAAGTGTTTTTACACTGCTTTTCTTAAAGTTCAACAGACAGTAATTTCCCTTGGATAAGAAAACTTTAATTTACTGTCATCTAATAAGGGAGCAGATATTGATTCAAACATCAGTACATAAGTGTTTGTCCATACCCTGCCTCGGTTCGCTCGGAATACTAGAGGATCCCTATATCACAGGATGGATCCAATTTGGGGATTGTGAGTTAAGCAGCAACAACTTCATAAAGGATCAACTATACCTTCTAAACCACTAATATTCCTTATTCTGGAAGGAGTATTCTGGGTATTACTGTAATACAAGTCTCAGTGTTCAGGAATATTCAAAGCCAGTTAGTTGTTGAAACAGTACGTAATTTTATTTAAAATTCAGTTTATTTTCTTGAGGATTGACCATCTAAGCCTGCTATGAATACTGGTGTGGGAAAATTACTTTGGGCATCAATTAGAGAAAACTGAGACCTAATAGAAGTGTAGTATTGTAGAAAGCTTTTTAGGGTAAAATACATCTCTCACTTTCAGGATGGTCGGCATGCAGGGAATCTACTTTACCACGGCTCCCTAAGCAGCACACCCTGCCAGCTCAGTACATGCTGAAAGGAGTAACGGAGGGTGGAGCGGAGTGGAGACACCTCAGCCAGGCTCTGTTGTGCTCCCTGCAGAGATGGGAACTTGATGGTACCACACAGCTGATAAGCTGCATAGCGGTTGTCACATGAAGAATATATAAGATGTCCACTTCTGAGCAAGCCATTGCAACAAAATTGCTATCCTCAGATGAAACAATCTCACTGTAACACTAACACACACCTCTATCCCACAGTTACTCACCTCCAAGGTACTACTACGCCTCACTAGGCACATGATACCAATCAGTAACAGACATATGTATGACTAGAGTCACTCAAGCTCCACCTAAATGTAAAGAAAATGAACTGGTCCTGGACTGAAATAAGTCCAGAGGAGGGGGGAATAGTTGTCTAAATTCCTGAATTACCACATGTTAAACACATCTCTGCACAAAGTTAGGTCAAGCTGACTCACTCTCTATGAATGGAGGGACTTCTAATCAAGGGAGTCAACCTTGGGAAGGATGAGTGACAAAGAACAGATGGTGAAAAGCACACCGTTACCTAAGAAAGGAGCATTCAAATGAGGAAGTTCTAGCCACAAGAGAAGACAAGCTGCACGGGTGTTGCAACCCCCATACATTAACAAAAAATTAGTCAAAAGTAGGACAAAGGTAATTGTGGCAGTGGGAGATCGCAACCTCCAACTCAAATAGACCCCCTGAAAGAGGGCAAACCCCCTCTTCGGGAGCGGGCCTAGTAGGTAAAAAACTTCAGTAGTGCTATCTGCAGATGTACACTAACCTGCATTAGAAATGAGAAACTTGTAACGGGTCCTGTGTGTAATAAATGAATATGAAGTGTACTATGAAGTAGAAAAAGTGGACTAATGAGGGGAGAAGTTAGGCAAGACTCCATCATAACTTCTAGGATCAGTTGACGGGCTGAACCTGCCTTCTCCCACATAGGGACGTCTGTTGGGTAAGAACTTTATCCTATGACTAACTCATGGTAGCCATTATTGTATTGTTTTAAGCTTGATTTGCTGTCAGAGTATTATCACTGGCAATCTTTGAACCTTGCTCTGTCACGAACTTGTATTTTTTATAATAAAAATCTTCAGCTGAAGTTCATTTTTATAAGTCTCCGGAGATTTGAATAGTTGTTGTAAGGGATCTGACCCAGTGGTGTTGCCAGCGGGGGTCCCTGAACAGGTCAGTGGAATCACCCCCAATACAGTGGGCTGTCAAAACACAGGTAGCAGACAGACTGGTCAGGCACAAGGGTCTCGTCTTTCTTGGGAAACTGACAGGCTGATCAAATGTAAAGTGTTTGAGGAACCCCACCTTCTTAATGTGACAACTGGCCATACTGATAGTGAGGAAACTGAAACTATTATTCTGCCAATATTTTGTCTGAAATCTTCTAAAATGTGTCACCTGAATGGTGCTCCAAATGGTGGACTGTATTCTTGCTCTTTTTGTATAGTCTTAAAATTTTCAGCTGCTTAAAATTAAAAGGGACAAATCTTTTAATGCAATTTTCTGAATGCACTTTAACCTGACATTCTTTCTGTTATTTATAACATGATTTATTAGGTATTTGTATTATCACCTTCAAATAGCATCTTTGACCCTGTTACATGGCTCCACATTGATCATGTCAGCAGAACTGCAGATGTATGCATTACTGTGTTTTTTTCATTATTATTGAAATATACTCTTGTTCATAGTTTACTACTAAAAAAAGAGTAGTAAATTAAAACATATTGTCATATATGCTGTTTTTAATTTCAACAGACAAGATGCTAATCTCTAGATTGGGGCATTGAAGGTAGTAAGTCATCCTAAAGTTCTACTTCTTGCTGGTTGGTTTATGATCATTCACAGATCATCGATAATGCTTTAAATATAGAATAAATGAACTTCTGTATAATTTCTGATTGTATGAAGTGATGTTGGTTCAAACCTTTACTGTAAGGATTCATACAAAATACAGTATTTGGATAAGTCTAGTGTATGTTTTTATACAAATGTGTCAAGTGCATGTGTTACTATTTTTATGGACAAGAAACAGGATAAAAAGGGTATGCTAGGATTTTGAAATTACCATATTGCTACTGCTAAACTTGAAGGTTTTTTTTCTTCAGTAGGTAAGATGTGATGAAGAAGTTTTTAAAGCTAAGATAATATTTTACATTTTAAAACAATTTAATTATCAGACTCTTTATCATTCTCTTACATATCAGGCCTGTGCATACTTACCATGTATAACTAGTGCTCCATCCTTCAGATAAATAGCTCAATAGCTATATTTTCCCAGTCAGCCATACATAAGACAACTCTTTTTTCCAATTTGTGTTTTATTTTAGCAAAATTATCTGAAAATTCAGGTAAGTTCATACTACTTTCTACATATTTAAAAGATTTAATTCTGTTCCATGAATCTGTAGAAAAAAAAACAGAAGAAAGTTCTTCATACTTTATCTTCAGAAGAAATATTCACTGGTCATTTAGATTTGCAGCAGAAATGATCTAGAGTGTATTCAACCAACTTTACCAACCTTTTGTCACACATTCCTTATGTTGTGGTAAACCTGCTAATGCAGGATAGCTTTTAGAACATTTCTGAAATACACCATAGCTCATACCATTTAATATTTCACTGTTTTCTGCAGTTTCAATAGCAGAAAGCTCCAAATCCTCAAGTGAAAAAAGTTTTATTTTGAAAGCATTTCTTCCATGTTTCTGTAAATTTTATTGTTCTGGGTATGTACTCCATATAATATGGCACAGGTTCAAAACCTCCAGGACACAACAAAATGCTAAATTACCAGTACTTTTAATAGGATAAAATAAATGAGAGACAAAAATTTACATAAAATTTAGAAAGCTGTCAATGCTTTTCTATAAAGAATTGAATAAAGATTGTATCTTTCATAAGACAAAGACATGCATGAATTGATACTTCATGAGGAAAAGTGTAGGAAATATTATTTGTAGATGTCAGCTGTAAACAAATGAAGGTAAATAAATGTGTAAATCACCATAATATTTCATAAATCTATCTATAACAAAAACTGGGAAATATGAAATATTTGTGTCTAAATACCAATTAAAATTTTCCATGTCAGTCAATTTCTCTTGCATTACACACTTACTATCCTACCAACATTTTACAATGAACTTTGAATGTAATAATTCTTTTTTAATAATACAGCTTGACTTAAAGTCTTAACAAATTTTTAAAGAAACTGCTATTTTTGAAAGATTTTAGAAAATTTTCAGATTCAAATGCATTTAACTACTAAAACCCAATGAATTAAGAGGAAACTGTAATGTGCTTATTTTATTTCACTTGAGAGGAAAGAAGACAGGTTTGAAAAAACTTCAATTATATTAACTATATCAAATACAGTAAGTTTTCAAAAAAATATGTTTTGTAGAAATTATTTTCCATCTATAAGAACATATAACCCTGCCCACCTCTTAATTATTATTTTATGTTTTGTAATCAGATGATTTACATTCCATACATCATTGCTGTGTCAGATAGTATTACAGGAGACCAAAGTATACTCTTCCTCTGTCACAAGGTGAGATTAAATGTTTTGATTTCCCTAATTACATATAAACACAACTTTTCATTACAATTATCATGATGATAGCATAACATACACTGAAAGGTAACATAGATAGAATTTTCATCATAGGTATGATTAAATGGGTAAAATATTAAACATATCTATCTAGTCTAAACGTGTTTATGGAGTAAGTTACATGAAGGTGCCTTATGTTTTGTACACTAAGTGTATGAGTATTATAGATGCTGAAGCTCAGCCAATGTGCAGGAACACTTACTGTGTCAGACATTTTAGGGTTTAGCATTAGGACTGGTTTTCCTATTCAAATTTACTTATGTTATTGCCCCCAATAAAAATAATGCTAGTTGTAACATGAGATAACAAAATCTTGTTCTCAATGGAGTTTTCTATGTTAAATCATCTCCACTTCAGTCACCTTCTTTCTTCATCATTCTCATGATTTCCTCTCTCTTACAGTACTGCATTCCTCCCCACAGCCTTTCTCCACCTATCACCACACACACAGTCTACCAATGGCTGGACAAAAGGTCAAAAATAGTAAGGCTGGATCCATGTGTACTGAATGGCCAAGAGAAAAACTGCTGATTTCAAACCAAAGCTTTGCCTCAGTGGGACTGTTGACTTGAATCTCTTACATCCGCCTAGCTGCCAGTTTCAAGGAACTTGCGTAAACTTAGTAATTTTTTTTGTATATCTACTTGTTGTTAAACTTGACTGAATGTGGAGAGCTTGTGAAAATTTCTGATGTAGAAAATTAAAGGAAAAGCCTCTTTTCCATGGAGAAACAGGTTACCTGTTACAATGGAATTTATCTGAAAATAATGAATTCTTTGACATAGAATCAGTTTGAATATGATTTAGATTTTCTTCTGTCAAGGAAAAAGAAAGTCAAAAGATAGAAAACAGTTTTATTGTTTAAGCTACATATATTGATAAATACTACTTTAGAAGGACTTTTAAAAGATACTGTCAAAAAGGCAATCTGAAGGGGCACAAAGGAACATTTGTTTTTCTTGTGATATCCATTGATGACTACAAGACTCCCAGTATAAGAATAGCCTAATCTTAGAGCAGGTTTTGAATGGAGTCCAAATAACTTGTCCTTTTACATAGTGAGACACACACACACACACTGGCTCTGGAATTCATAAAATTGTTTTTACATGCTTTATGGGAGGTCTTTACATAGGCAGTTACCCACAGTAAATGAGTTGAGAGAGCTGATGAAAGGTTCCACAGATTTAGCACCTGGATATAATTCATCTCTGGGGATTTAGGACTTCCAGTTCATATTGCTAAATAAAAGACTTCCATATTTAATATGAAGAATTCACTTTTGGAATAGATAAAAAATATATATTTGCAACCAGGCCTGAAGAATTTGCATAAATATAAATTATAAGAAGACAAAGCATTCCTTCCTTCAGAAGCTTTTCTACATAATTTGCACAGTGGACACACATCAATGAATTTAGTTGAGTATCAGGGAGTCACTAATTTCTGCAGTAAATGCTGGTATCTGAACTTGTTTATTTATTTTGCCAGATAGTAGCCCATAAATAATGTCCAGTTTTGTTGACCTGACATTTTCTTACAAAAATACTTTACAGAAAAGAAGCAAATTAATAATAATAATAATAATAATAATAATAAACACTTTTCTTGGTGTAACTGTTTTCTTTGCAAACAACAGAGTAACTTCACCTGTCCTAAATGTATGCACATGTTTAAGATATACATGTTGGGATCTTTTTTTTATTTTTCCCTTGAAGTAGAAGATTTGGGTTTTGCTGTTACTAAGAGTGGTTGTCTCACCCAACTACAGCTGTATATTCTCTTTCACACTGTTTTTGCAGCCACAAACTCAGGTTTTCTTTCCTGCCTATTTGGTGCTGAACACAGCATTAAAAAGCACTTTCAAGAAAGGAAGGCCTGTTCTTCAAATTTATATTTTGCAGTTTAAATCTAAAATCAACATTAAGTCAACAACACTTGCATTTTTCACCAAGTGTTTGCATTCAGCATATCTTACAGGAAATATTGTTTTCTATTTTTTAAAAAAAGGTAAAAAAGAAAGGTTGAAATCATCTTAGTAAATCGTATACTGCAGAAGAATTTCCTTGAGGAAAATCACTAGCATGTATAGTGTGTTGATAATTATTCTTAATGTAGCTTTCCAGCATTTCTGTCCTTTTCCTAACTTTTGGTAGCAGCTTTTAGTTAACATTAAGGCATCAAGTAATATGTATGAAGGAAGCTTAACAACCAACAGTAAGTAGCTTATGCCTTGTTCAACACATGCTCCAGCCAGTACTAGCATATCATGAGCAGAAACAACCATAAAGAGTTTAAATATATCCTGATGAAAATTATGTAGTTACTATGTGAAAAAATGTTCAAGGAGGATGACCTGCTGCAATGGATAAGAAGATGCTTAGGAGTGGATGATTATCTGAGAACCCCATCATTTCTGTTCCCAGCTGGCTGATGGGGAAAGTGTTTTCCTTTTCTTTTTTTCTCTCCTTCTTAATCCTTCTCTCTCCCTATACTGCTCTATCTTTGGTTTTCAAAATTCTTCAGAAGTAACTTTTCACCACCAGTGTGGTTATATGCCATCAGTTATCAAACACTCTAACCTTCCTGATCATTAACTGTTCTTAACATATTTTGTGAAACATTTCTCCTTTATATCCAGAAGATAAATCCTTATTGTATCTACAAAATATACCTTTACCTAAACATATGTTGGGTAGTAGGTACACAAAGAGAAAGAGTGCACTTTGAGCATGACAAAATGGTTCCTTCAGCTTATCTTGTTTAGAGAAAAAATTCTAATTTTGTCTGGGAGGAAGCAGCTAATTCATGTGACCGGAACTTTTTCTGCCAGGGAATAAACTGTGGGTTTCCATGACTCTTCACTAAAAACTTGCAGATCACAATTCTCAAAATATTTTAATTGTCAGATGAGAGACGTGGCAAGAACTGATGTTAAGATGAATAGATAGTGTACTTCTGGAGGTATTTATGGAAACTCTGCACTCAGTTTTATAATGAAAATTAATAAAAGCAGAAAGTACATTGGCAAAGAAAAGTAGCTAAGATGAAGGTGGATCTCAGTATCCTCTTTCTGTCAGACTGCAAAAAATAAATTGCAATATTTCAATCTTTAAAAAACACTTTTTTTTTCCCCCTAACAAAACATATAGGTATACACATTAAATATTGACAGCTGTTATATTATTTAGTGGGGTTAAAGCCAAGTTTGTTTTCTGTCCACATCATTGTGACCATGGTGCATGCTGAAAGACGAGACTGAAATAATCTTGGGGAAATATTTACAGCATTAGCCACTGTTCCTCCTCTGGCAATCTAGATAACATATAACATAGATATATCTAGATAACAGAAATACATAAGTAAGAGTGCTAGGAACAGTCAGAAGTTAGTAACAGCACAGATAATCAACACATAGCTCAAAAAAGTATATAGTGGTTAGATGTCTTTGCTCCCCCATTGTTTCTTCAAAGACAGAATAGCATAAGGAGAAGACCAAACCTGGTTGTCCAGTCTGATATACCAGGATTATGTTGTCTGACACAAAGTATATCCCACATGTCACAGAAGAATCCAATAACAAATATTCAATGTCCATGCCACAATCAGAGCCAGAATCTTATTTATTCCTACGGCAATGAGCTAAGGTTTGCTTGGCTGGACCAGTCTAGATACATCTTCACGTCACTGTCTCTCTTCAGAAGTGAAATTCCCATGCTTACAGCTATCATGAGCTGTCATAATGTTTACAAACAGTAAGCTGAAAAACAGCCATGCTTTACTCTCCCAGGATATTCAGAAGAGATATTTTAGCAGTTCTTATCTAAACCAGTTATTTAAAAGGTCAGATATCATTGGGGGTGGGTGGAGGTGTGTGATGATAAATCTAAAAGTGCAAACAATTATTTCCAATTATGAACACATTTTTTGCATACCTCAGTCTTTACGAAACTAAGAAATCAGAAGATTCCTGCACAATTCATTCAGCTCAGGTGCACTGAACAATAAAGAAGGTAACAAAGAGAATGCTCTCTCCCCATATCCAGGTGTGATATTTAGGTAGGCATAGATAAAAGAAAAAAAAAAAATTGGGAATTGTCACACTGTAACAGAAGAAATTGGTGTACAGTAAGCTCATTACAATCACAACTGTCATGAAGTAGTTACTGACAATAGAAAAGATTTTAACATGCCTGAGTTTCATTTAGAAACAAAATATATAGTGCTAAATAAAACAAAAAATGTCCTTGATTTTGAAAAAATATCAACTGCTTTAAAAGAAATATTTGTCGCCAACCATCAGAAATACAGCATCACACTTGGCTTGTCTTATTAAAAATAAACAAATAAATTCTAGCTAGACATTTCAGTATTTCTTAGCATTTCAAAATAAATATAACAGATTGAAGGTAAGAATTCTAATGGCTTGTTCAATGCAAAAGACAAAAGTGTTTTAGATAGAAAGGAGTATTCACTGTTGTAGTTTATGCATGCCTCTAGCTGAGGGGAAAACAAAGACTGTCTCTTTTTACAGAGCCATTCAATAAAAACAAATTATATACGGAAGTCAGTTTCTGGCTCTGAATATAATGTTATTGAAAGAAAAGTCTGTGATGAATAGATTATGTACATTAGTGTGATAATGGAAAAGAGGAAATAGCACAATTTTGTTACAATAACATCTCTCAGTAATTTTGTAAATGTAGGATGTTTATGCAAATTTTAAACAATGATTCTTTGCAGATTCACAGTACCATTTACAAAACATTGAACAGGATAATTCTATGTTTCCTTAGCTACAGCATGGCAGTTGTGGTTAGAATACAATTAATACATCATTTCAAACTTGATGCATGTACTTTAATTTGCTTTCATTAACAAAACCAAAACCAACCCCCCCCCCCCCAAAAAAAAAACCACAATCAACCAAAAAAACAAATCAACCCCCCCAAAAAACAGCACAAACAAGCAAAACTCCCCAAACCAGGCTTCTTTCCAGCAAGCTGTGAGAGATCAGAATTATCATTAAACAGACAAAGACTACTAGTCACCTGGGAAAAAAAAATAAACAAAGATGAAACAGTTGAATTTGTGGGTTCTTTTAAGGGAAAATGAGTAAACAAGTACCATGTGAAACACAAAAATTGTCTGAACGTTGGTAGTCATATGCTTAATTTAGTCTTTTGTTACTGCATTTGCACAAATGTCAGTCCTGCAAAGATATATTTTTTGGTTCACCAAGTTGATATATAAGTTTTTTTCACTCTTCCCGTCAGTACTTCTAGCTATGTAACTGCAAGGAAGTGTTAGAAAATCTTACAAAGACATTCTTAAACAAATAGTTTATGGTGTAAGAGATAGTTTCATCTAAATACACCTTCTCATCTTTAGATTTCCTTGCTTTCTTTGCTGTTATCATTATGCCCTGACCTGTATTTTGGATACACATTCATATCGCCATAGGATATTTCAGGTGGGAAAAGATCTTGTGAAGTGTCTAGTCAGACTTGCTGCAAAGGCAGCTCTGAAGTCAGACCTGATCAGATCTGCTCAGGTCTGATCATGTTACATCCAGTCAGGTCCTGAAAATCACCATTGTTTTACAATCTTTTGGGGCAACTCAATCCACTTCTTCAGTGTCCTATTGGGAATTTTCTTTTCATCGTACTCAGCCTAAATGTCTCCTTTTCCAACATATGTCCGTTGTCTCTCACCGTCCCACCACACACAGCTCTGAAGGGTCTGGGTCCATCTCCACGCTGACCTCCCCAGAGGCACTGGGGGCTGCTGTTAGGTTCCGCCCCGCAGCCCTTTCTTCTGCAGGCTGGACAACCCCTGGTCCCTCAGCCATTTCTCAGAAGACAAGTGCTCCAGCCCAACACAGACTCTGTGATGCCGTGTAATAATCAGTGGCCATTAAGCCCAACCACCAAACTACTTCTTATACTCTTCTAATTCTCCACCCACCCAGACAACAATGTCTCAGCTTGACACAAATATGTTCTGATGTGGTTAAAAACTTCAGACTTACCTGAAATACTAGGAAAAGTTGTTTCAAATTAGCTCAGACCTCCTTTTTTACTAAATGCTTTATATTAATCATTCCAACAGAGATTTTACTGTGCTACTTCTAAGAACTGGATCCATGTCATTGTGATGGGACTAACAGGGCAAGAATGAAAAGCAAATTCTATAGTCTACATAGGGCAAAGTATGGCCTATTGAACCAGTTATCCTCTTTTGGGGTTTAATGGGTGATACTGGTGAGAAATAGATCACTAAACCATGCAACTATTTTACACCCTTTCCCTCTTCTCAGTAAAACTTGAAAACTTAGAAAAGGTATGGTAAAATCAAGCAAATCTCAGCCACAACCAGAAGTCTAAATTGTGGCTTATCCTTCAGAATAAATTCTATTTATGTATATGCTGTCAATCTTTGTTAGATTTTAGAGTGATATCAAGCTGAAGTTCTCTTTTATGAGGTTACTTTTTATTAAGTTTCCTAACTAATAAAGCCCAGATTATTCACAAATTAAATGGACTATTAACTAGAAATATAGTAGATGAAATACACACAGTGGAAACCAATTAAATTAGCTGGTGTTGATGTTCTAGTTCCAGCTATTCTCTAATATGATTGAATTAAAGCCAAAATTTAAAATATTTTGTGATGATAGAAAAAATTTATCCTTTCTATACAGAAGTTATAAAGGACAGGAGATTTTTCATATTTTTTTTTAATGTTTCTGTTCACCTTTACAATTTTTGTGTCTGAGACATCTATTTATTTACATAAATATAAAATGTCGAAATACTTTTGTAAGAAAGTACATATTTTCCAAAACACTGAGCTAACGTAACCAAAAAGATTTGATTTTGTATTAAGCCTGACTTTTCTCTTAATTTTTTTAATAAGCTAGTTCTCTTAATATTGTATTTTGTACTGTATTAAACTACTGAAATTTGTTATATACATTTCTTCTCATTTTTGTTATCTCTGCAAAGCCTATGTATTTACACTTGGTAATAATTATTCATAATGGATTTTTAATATGTGATGTAATGCTAAATAATTTATGGAAATCATTAAAATATCAAAATAATGAAGTTAATACAAATTACACATATATTTCTAAGGTGTACCTGGCTCTGAAAATACTCTAGGCAATACCTATTCTATTTAATTTCTAATCAATTAAGAAAAGAATTCAAGAAGAGAAAGAAAAATAAGCACAGTAAAACCACTGTGAAGTAAATTAAGCAAATATTTTTAACAGCATTTAACTAATCCCGTATTTAACATTGTTTAATACCTGGACTATTGGAAAATATTTGATAAATTTAAAGGACCATTATTTTTATCAATTACATCAAATAAAAAAAATTATAATTAAAAAGAGGGATGATACTTTAAATAATAACAATGTACACATAATAGTTACTTGTTGCAGATGACTTTTTAAAACCAAACTGAGGTCTTTAAAATACAGTACAATAGAAATACAATGTTCTTTTTGTTTCCTACATCATCTAATTTATCATGTAAATAAATCAACAATAGCATTCAAAAAATTTGTTTTTCATAATACCCCAGTACAAAAAGCCATCATTTACAAAGGCTGTGAAAGGCTGTAGTACACAAAATCACTATTCACTATGCAGCAACCATTTTTTTTGAAAAGTAAACTGTACAATTGTGTTCTGTAAATTTTACACACACAGTTGTTCAAGATACATTAAAATAAATAATCTTATTATTTATTATTTAAAACTCTTTTTCCCATCATAAAGGTGAACTCAAACTTCTGGTTTGCCAAAGTGAGTGAAAGTCTGCTGAAGCCCAAAGAGGAAGACAGAATATTACCTAGACAAAAAAGATTGATACATTTTTAAATTGAAGAAGGTCCCGTGTAAAATTGCAATCTGTAGGTTTTGGTTCTGATAAAAAAAACCCTGAATTAAGACTAGATTACATTAATTGGAAGAATGAGAAGTATAAAATTTCTGCAAATAGAAAAGTTTCAATTTTAAGTTGATTTTTGTGAAGTTGAAGTCTTGTTCCTCAAATAGCATTTTGCAAATAGTTCACATAGCAATCATTCCTCATACTGTATGGTGCATATCCATTAGGCATTCCTTTAAGATGTGATGGCTTTATGGCACTTTTTATTTGCAAGATTCAGAAGTACCTTAAATTTTTGAAAAAACACCTAACTTACTTTATGTGCATTACACAAAGAAATTACTTTCCTGTCATAGAATCAATCATTTCTGAACAGGACAATGATGCTGTTGGTACATAGCACTGAACAAAAGATGGAAAATAACACAATCAGTCTATAGTTTAAAAGATGGAATGAAAAATGAAAATAACTGAGGTAAGCTTTTATATTGTCAAAACTCACTAAATCTTTAAATATTTTGGCTACTTGGGAAGTTGTTCTTTATTCTGCATTGAAGTACCAGGCTGTTTTCATTTCTTTCTCTCCCTCTTCCCTTATGGAAGCATATTTCTATAATAAGAAATCAGAGTAATTGTATTTTTCTTTGTCACCAAAGCCTATATCTGCATCTTTAGGGATTTCCTTCAAAGGCACCTCATCCTTAAACCTTTTACTTTGTGAAATTTTGACAAATGCACAGTCAGAGGTGCTCTGAGTCTAGCCGTAGTGTTGTCATTGAAGATGACTCACAGTTTTATGCAAAGAAAGTATTAATCAGTAAATCCTGTCAGCCCTTTTTCTGAAAATAAAAGGTAATGCTTTTTATCTCTGCTGCAATCACAGAATGAACAGCAGCTAATCCCGATGTTTAATTCCGAACAAAATTAGTCTTATTCCTATTTTTCTTCCAGTAATCCATCATGTGACGAGTCACTTCTTTCTGACTGTTGGATAGGCAAATCTCCTAAAGGAAGGAATTTTTTCACACACCAAGGTTAATAATGTTGATAATTCAAGCCTACTTAGAAGGCATATTGTCAGTTACTGTAATTCAGCTTCTGTTCTCATCACATCTTGATCCCTCTGTTCTTGTGACAGAAAGAAACAGTACAGCTTGCCATTACTTAAAGTTGGGGAACATCACAAATTAGACATTCACTGTCACCAGTTGTACTTGCTATGAAATTATCAACTAAGTAAGCATTGCTAATTTTGTGATGCCAAGCCTTAATGTCAATGCTAGGCATCGTGGCCACTGTGTATTTTTAATCCAAGGAGACATCATATTTGATAAAAAAAAAAGATAGTGAAACTGATATTTAGGGCAAACATACACAGAAAATTAAGTCTAACTATATGATTAAATAATATATTCTAATAGCATTGTCTAGAAACTGTAATTTAGCTTTGAAGATAAGATCTGAACGGGGCTACTTTAACTTAATACCTTCTATACACTAAAAGCTCCTAAAATGTACATAGATCCAACATACCACCATTAAGTCCATGAGAAAAATCTGAGCAATAACCTGACCAAAACAAAGCAGAAATACAAATCCAGATGACATCCAGTAATACTGGCTAAATTTTTAGTTTCACAAGGATTGTTAGTTTTTAGATTTTTTAGTTTTACAAGCCTGTGCACCCTACCCTACCCCATATTCACAATACCTAACCAAATATATAACAGCATTTAAAATACAAATTACCTGGTCACCCACTGTGCATTCAGGTAAATTTCTGAAGGATAAGGGAAGGAAGCTGAGTTCCCTTTTTTGTGTGTGTTTTGTTTCTCTGTTGTCTTCTTTCTCTTCTTTCTTTTTAATTCAGGTTTAATAGCCCTCCAGCTTAGCTAACGTGAGTATTCTCTAACACACTGCTGAGAACTGCTGAGGAAACAGCTAAAAGCAATGTTTTACACAGCTTGATGCTTCTATGAGTTTGCTTGGTCTTTGCTAGGCTGATAAGTGTGTGTGTAGTTCTCTAAGAAAAATTTGCAAGTTAAATGTCATCACTAGCAAGAAGTACTACAGTTTAATCTTTCTGCTTCTGTTTTCTTTTTATCTTCTTTTTTCTTTTGAAAAATTGGATTGCAATTAACAATACTGACAATGGCTTAAAGCTGTCTTGTCTGCCTTTTTTTTTCCTAAAAAAAATAGGATTTTTTTTCCATTTTTAATACATTTTAAAATAAAACCAGGCAATGTATCCTACTTTATTTATAAATTTTATATACTTGTATACAATTGAAGGAAAAAGGTGTATAGTTAATATGAAAACCATATTTAATAATCAGTATTGTTATCTCATACTTGTTTTCTGCTCTTTTTTATAGTTCTGATTTTTTAAAGTAGTTACAATGAAAACAGAGGAATGAAAAATAATGAAGCAGAACCACCTATCTATGTCAAAACCATGAATATAAATAGAAAAGAAATTTTGTTCAGTAACATAACATGACATGAGGACATGTTCAGGTTCTGTGATGAGTTTCAGATGTTCTATTAATTTGGGTATAAAGCTGTGCTAAGTAGAATTCATCTGAAGAATCAGACATCTTAGCATAGGTGCTTGCTTGAGTATGAAGATGAATATCTCTTTTGGGGGGGACTTTTCCAGGTTTTACAAATAAAATGTCTCTAACATAAGCTTTAAAGTGGCACTTTAAAAAATGATGACTTTTTTTAAATTTTTATTTTTTTAAATGAAGATATGACAGGTGAACATTAGTCTTTGTTAGCTATAAATCTTCTCTGGTTTCTTGCTCAGTTCACTATCTGTAAAAAGAAGATAGTGCTGTTCTTTACCTTGCATTAAAGAAGCTGCGTTGTTGTTTGATGTTCTTAACTGCAAAAGTACCGAATGCTGCCTATAAACAAATATTGTTTATTAGATATATTTTATTGTAAATGCAAGATATACCACATATGTATAGGCTTACTCTTAGCCAATAAATCCCACCCACTATTCCTATATATTATGCTTGCAAGGATCAGATTTTACAAAATTACATATATTTTTAAAGCACTTTGCAAGCACGATAAGCTTGCAAAGTAAATAATCAAAACACACATGATAAAAATAATTGCCACCATCAAAAAGTGCTAGATAATATTTGCACTTTACATTTTACAGTTCTTCAGGATCATCTTCTCTTACAAAATTTAACTGCAAACTAGTGTCTTACTTTACTTATAGGTGGTAGATATATTTCAAACCAAAGATCTCTTCAGTAACTGATACCGAGAATATGAAAGATAATTGGGCTCTTGTTTAGTTTTCATTTTCTTTTGGAAAAGCCTGATTCCAGTCTTTTTTTTTTCTCTCTGGTGTCTGGTGATAGAACATGAGGGAATGGCTTAAAGCTGCATCAAGGAAAGCTCATACTGAATATTAGGAAAAGGTTCTCACTGAGATGGTACTCAAGCACTGAAACAAGCTCCCCAGGGGAAGTAGTCATGGCCCTGAGCCTGTCGGTGTTCAAGAAGCATTTGGACAGTGCTTTTAGACAGATGGTTTAACTTTCAGGTTGCCCTGTGTGAAGTCAGGAGTTAATGATCCTCATGAGTCCTTTACAATGCAGGATATTCTATGATTTTGTAAGAAGAGGTTATATACAAGGGTTTCAGGAAGCCTTGGTGAAAGCATCATCATCACAGACTTACCTGCCTCCAGAAGTTCCTAGACAGCACTAGTAATATTGCTACAAATAATAGAAGGATCTTTTGATCATAATGCTGTGCTTGACCTGCTGCTTCTAAACTGGTCATGAATGAAAACAGATAACACTGGTCTGGGCTTCAGAAACCATGAGATGATTGATCTCAGCATCTAAAGGGAGTCTGGGAAAGAAAGCACCAGAGTTAGGACTCTGGGCCTCACAAGAGAAGAATCTGGCTTATTTGGGGAATTGCTAGGCAGAACTCCTTGAGAAGCAATAATGAAGGGCAAGGTTGCCCGGGAAAACTGGCTAATTTATTTATTTATATATTTAAATATAGATTTATATGTTTAATAAAAAAAAACCTCAACAATGAATCATCCTGTTGTGCACAAAGTTAAGGACTTTCAGCAGGAAACCCACTTGACTAAGCGGGGACCTTGTTGATGAACTAAAACACAGAGTATAACAGAGATGGAATCTAGGGTAGGTAAGAAAAGAATATACTAAAAGAATTATTTGAGTAATTTGGAATTCTGTTTCCAGGCCTCTGTGTGTACCATTATGGTTTGGGAAGGATAGGGCAGCCAGCAGTGGGGGAACAACATTATTATACTTAGGATTACTTAGAGAAGCTGGGTATACTCATATCCATGGGACTGAGTAGTAGTCACCCTATGGTACTGAAAGAGTTGGCTGATGTGACTCAGACCATCTGTCTTTTACAAAAACCTGTGGTGGCTAGGAAGGTCCCTGATGACGGGAAGAATCTGAAATTATGCCCATCTTTTAAAAGTGGGCAGGAGGACCTGGAATTGTAGGCTGACCAGTTTTATCTCAGTTCCGAGAGATATTAAAAACAGTTGTCTCCTGGAATCCATTCCCAAGTGGATAAAAAGGATAATCAGAATATTGGTTCAGTGTACCAAAGGCACATCATGCTTGATCAAATGGCTGACATCCTCAGTGCAATAACTGGCTATGTGAACAAGATGGTGGTGTTTCTTGACATCAGAAAGATTTCTGACCCTGCTTTCCATAGTATCCTCTTTTGCAAAATGGATAGGTTGACGAAGGTGAATTTTAAATTGTTTGGACATCTGAGCTGAAAACATGTTGAACAGTGGCTAGACATATAGCTTGCAGCTGAGTGAGAGTTCCTCAGTCATCAATATTGAGGTTCATATTGCTCCCAATCTTCTTCAGTGACTTGGATGATGACAGAGTATACCCTCAGCAAATTCAGAAATAACATTATATCAGACAGAGTGACTGACAGAATAAATGGCAGACCTTGGCAGTCATTAAGAGTGATTCATAAATATTTTGAGAAAACTCACGAATTTCAGTGAGAAGAAACACAACTGTGATACAGACTATGGAACTAGTGGCTGCATAGGACCTGGGAGACACAGTGGACACCAAGCTAAGTATAAGACAACAGTTCAGTCATTGCAAATGGGATTAATTGCTTACTACAATAAGTGCAAGTAAATCCTATTGTGCTTCAGTAGGAGTATGGCCAGCAAACAGATGGAGGGCTCCTCTGCTCAGAAGGCCTGGAAGGTGAGGCCTAGAATATAGTGTCCTGTTTGGAGCTCAGAGTTCAAGGGAGAGGTGGAAAAATTGGAGAGGATCCAGCTGAGAGCTATCAGGATGATCAGGCCTAAACCATATGGTCTAGGATGAGAAACTGAGGACAGTGGACTTGTTTGTTCCGGGGAAGGGAAAGCTAAGGGATGCTTTACCAGGAGATGTGATTGCTTGAAAGTTAGTTCCAAAGATGATAGAAACAAGCTTTTCTCAGTACAGCTGGATTATATAACAAGGGAAATGGGAGACATTTTATTTTGGGAGGATCTGATATTAGGAAAAGATTTGTTGTTAGGAGGGAAAAAAAAAAAAAGAAGAATAAAATATTAAAAAATAATTTCTCTTTCACATAAACACCTATGCTTCACCTATAGACACCTAAGGCAGTGCATGAACTTCGCCATTCTTCTCAGCCTACCTTTGACTAAAGAACTTTTCAGAAAGCGAGTGATTCTCCAGGTCTGTCATTTATGTCTGTGCAAAGCTGATGGATTTCGATACTCCTTTTACATGTAGTCTGGATAGACAGATATAAATTATACAATGGGTCAAGGCTGCTGTGACTCAGTGCTTTAAAAAGAACTCGGTACCCAATGTACCATGCAAGAGACAGTCAGTTACCCAGATACAGCACATAATATGTCTCTGATTTAGGTTATTTCAAGGTATGTATTTATAAACAGGCAATTGCTTTCATTCTAACTACCCTCATATTGCATCCCACATATTTAGTCAAAACAAACATAAAAATTGCAAAGGACAGTGATTCATATAGTCAAAGAGATATTTCAGTGAAGAAGAGGTGATATGAGGTGCTGTTATCTCCCATTTTCCCTGCATTAAAAAATGCGGTACTTAGTGAACCTGATAGTGATCAAATCCTTGACTTTAATATGGCTAGTATTTCAGCATGTGATTTTAACCAGTAACCTCTGTAATCCCCCATATTTTTAAAAAAACATCTGTATAAATTGCTGTATTTCTATAGATCATGGGTTTATGTATTACTTTTCTAGAGACTCTCCAAGGCATGATTCTGCTAGCAGTTGTTAAGATATATTTGAATAAGGAACTTGAATGTCATGTTTGAACACGTGATAAGGTCAAACGTAAAGTATACATTTTCAGTACTTTTTTCTTTCTTTTTGTAGACCACATATGTGATGGATTGTTGAGGTTTAACCCCAGTCAGCAAGCTAAGCAACATACGGCTGCTTTCCCTGGTTGGATGGGGAAAAAATCAGAAGGGTAAAAGTGAAAAAACTTGTGGGTTGAGGTAAAGGCAGTTTAATAGCTAAAGCACAATCTGCACGTGCAAGCAAAGCAGACCAAGGAATTCATTCACCACTTCCCATCAGGAGGCAGGTGTTCAGCCGTCCCCAGAAAAGCAGGGCTCCATCACACATAAAAGTTACTTGGGAAGACAAATACCATCACTCCAACTGTCCCCCCATTCCTTCTTCCTCCCCCAGCTTTGTATGCTGAGCATGATATGATATCGTATATTCCTTTGGTCAGTTGGGGTCACCTGCCTCAGCTGTGTCTCCTCCCAAATTCTAGTGCCCCCCCCAGCATGCTCACTGGTGGAGTGGCATGAGAAGCAGAAAAGACCTTAACGTGAGTAAGCATTGCTCAGCAGTAACTAAAGCAATCCTGAATTATCAACACTGTTTCCAGCACAAATACAAACCATAGCCCCATATTAGCTGCTATGAAAAAAATTTACTCTACCCACCCAAAACCAGCACATGGATAGAATCACCAGAACCCTGTTACAACCCATTATATAGAGAGAATTCTTATTGTGGTGGGTTTTGGGTTTTTTGGGGTTTTTGTTTGTTTGTTTGTTTTCCTGGTTAAAAAGACCACACAACTGCTTTCTTAAGGAAAGGGTTTTATCCAGACTTACTAATGCAAACGTTTATTTCTTTCAAACAAACCTGCAAGAGTCAACAGAAGTAGGACTCATCAGTCTTCAGGGCTGAAAAGACCTGCCAATCATCTGATTAGTGGCATCTTGCAGGTGTGAAATACTTTTACTTGTTCTGGCAAGATCTGTTTTCTGTAAGCAGCAAAAGCTGTGTCTAAACTGAGCTCATCAACTACAGGGTCTGGGTCTTCTAACTGTTCCGCCAGATTAATTTTTTTTTTTTTTTTTTTTTAATGGAATCTGCAACACAACTCCTTTCCAAGACACTATGAAGCAGAAATGAGGGAGTATTGATATGTGCTTGGGTCTTAATCTTAAAAAGAGGGTGTTAGAGCCCAGAGGCATGAAATCTTGGGAGTCCTCCAGGGTCCACAGGACTCCTCAGCCTTCTTTGACACTAGAATTTACTGGGATCTGTGACCCTTAACTTTCTGAGAGGGCCATGACTGATACCCTCTCTTTCACACTGAGTTTGCAGCTTAATGGCAACCCAAAGCCCCTACTTTGTAGTGGAAGAAAATCTTCCTTGTGTAAATTATGTTTTTAATTTCCTGTTCCTATGAACTCAGCATTCTGTATGAGCTTCTGCCACACGAAGACTCTTACACATACGAAAAGCTGTCATAAATCCTTCCTTTACTACTTCTCATAAGGATCCTTGTCTCTCATAAAGCAGATTATTGTCTGCAGGAAAGGAGCTGTCACTAGCTCCCAGATCACACTGAGCTCTGTAGCAGCTGATGTTCTGTTGAGCTTAGATCTGCATCCTGCCTTTTGCCCCCACTTGGACACGGAGGGTGCACAGCCATGCTGTGCTTGTCCAGCTTACTCTATAGACAATCAGGTCTGGGAGGAATGTGAAGCAATATGCCTTATGGAATTAAATATTATAATAGAAGATGTTTATTATTTTGATTTAAATTTTTCTTCTGGCTGAATTATTTCATATTCTTGCAGCATATGACCAGGAAAGAGAAGAAAAGTGCCATATTGTATCAGGGTATTATAATGTATAAGTATATTACAAATTGTAACCATCATAGTTAACCTGAAGCTTAATTCAGTCTTTACTTTCTCTCATGAAGTGGAACCTTCCAGAGAGTGCTCATTAGAAAATGCAGTATTTAGTCTGAAAAGGGAGCTTTACTGTGTTGTTTAGGAATAAGAAGATAAATCAGCTGATGTTTAAAGCTTACTTAAGCAGTATTCTGTTAGCAATACACAGTGCTTATTTTGGGCCAAGTCCTATAATGACCTGTTCAGTTAATTTATTTTTATTTAAGTTTAATTTTATGCTGCCTTGTTTGTTTTGTTTGGGGGTTTTTGGTGCTACAGTAATACCATTTACACTTGCTAAACTAAACCAATATTTGACCATCTCTAGGAAGTGACAGACAGAGGAAAATTGTCAGCTTTTCACATTCTTATTACAGGTAACTATGTTGTACACTGTGCATGATGAATGCATACTCTCCTTTATCGATCAATCAAGCCTTACAAACCAATTTGCTTACATTTCAAAATGAGCTGCATTTACAAAAAGGGAATAAATTCTTAAGATTATGTATCAAAATAAGATATAGTCCAGTAACAAACAGTTTTGGAGGAGCAACTCAGGATAACCAGTAGCTGAACAGTCTATTGCAGGGGTTCTCAAACTACTGCCCACGGGCCAGATATGGCCCCCCAGGGTCCTCAATCCGGCCCTCGGTATATACAGAACCCCCCTGCCGGGGGTTGGGGGGGGAAACCAAGCAGCTGCAGATGACTGCCTGCCACATCATCCGTGCGCTGGCCCCCTGTTTAAAAAGTTTGAGGACCCCTGGTCTATTGCATCACTGTCCTTTGTGTTACTCTCTTTCTCTGTTCTACATATTATTTTAATAAAATTAATTATAGTTGCCTACAGTTTGTACAATCCTATATGAAATTGTTAGTTGAACAGGTTTTTTCCACATGACAGTTTATGAAGCCTAAAGAATTTCACTTTTTGGCAGCAAATATGTTTGCACTTAGATTTATTCTGTGAGGTTTTCAAATACTAAATATAATTCAATAACTAAACCAAGGCAAGGAAGCTATACAATACTGAACGCTCAGAAATGGTACTATTAAAATAAAGTGTAATTACTATGTTCACAAGAGTGCAACAGATTACATCCACTTGTTAAGCCTACTTTCATTTCCATTTGTAGTCAGTGGAGGTTTTGCTAATGACTTCTAAAGAAATTGGAGCAGTCCTGTAATGAACACAGAACACAGATATCTGAGAAAAGGTAATTCCATGTCTAATAAAACAACTCATAGTTTTATTTCTTTTTAATAATAAATTGCAATACCAGTAAACATTCAAAAGTAAGAACCATGGTTTAACCCATGGTCTATATATAAAACCAAAAGCCTGCATTCATAAAAGATTTTACTATAAGTAAATTTCAAAGGTTCAGTTTTAGTCCTTCCTGGTCAATATATGATAGCCATTGATACTCAGCATGCAGTACTCACACCATATATTGAAGAGGATATTTTACTATGAGATATAAGATTGCGTGTAGAAAACTTATAAAATCACAACCTAAATGTTTTTATTAAATTTACTTTTGGTATTAAATTTTACCTTAATTACTATAAAGTAATTATAAAATAGAATAATTCTTGATGAAAGCACTTTATTTTCTTACTGGTTAGCCTAATCTGCTGCTATATTTAAGTTTAATTTCTAGATCTACTGATTAATGTCTCTTTTTCTGAATACTGATCTGAACTTCTGGATTGTTGGTATTACATGTTTTGTCAGTGTTTCTGAAAAGCCTTTTGATTAGAATTTTTATCTGCCTGTATTTGATATTCCACTCTGCAGTTGTTTATTTGTAAAGATTGATAAGACATTGTTTAGAGATTAAATAGAGGAGATTAAGAAAAATAAAAATAATTAAGTCAATGAAAGTTACTTTTCAAAATTTAGCTAGGATCTATATCAATGTAATCTACTTTTATTTAAAAATAAATAACATAAAATATGTATTATAAAAATATAAACTAACAATGCAGCAATATCCATTGCTTGAATTTACATTGTAAAAATATTATGATGTATTGTTTAAATATTAGATTGAACTGATGAAATATAAGGATTTGCATATAAGGTAGATAACAGTTTCCCCATATAATCAACTGAAGAAACAGGCATCTCTAGAACACCATTAGCTTCAGTAAGATGTAAAATGTCTTAAATTTCAGATAAACGACAAGTACTTACTTCTGCCCATAGTGCATATGATCTAATCACATGGTAATAAATAAAATTTGCATTATTAATATCTAAAATTAAAATGAAATTAATAGCACATAATCATCTGGTTATCTATTACAGAAACAAAACAAAAAACCCTATCTGGTCAAGAATGCAAAGAACTTCAAGTTTAAATGTACATTGCCACAGTGATTTTTATATTAAGGTCTTAGCTTTCTAACTGTTTCTTACTAATCCTGCAGCCTAAGATCGCTTTACCCACCTCTCCCAATAGAATGCATTTTTTTGGTCTGACAGCTCCAAAGACAACACTGGAGGGCAGTACACTGGTTCTTGTCCAGCTATTCTGGCTCCCTGACAAACTGATAAACAGAAGGAAGACAGAAGATGATGATGTATGCTAAGACCTTCCTCTGCTGATGTGCTTGCTGCTCTGACTGCCCCCTTGACTACTCTATTTATATGACTATCAATTAACTTTAAAGGGGTAGGTTTTTCATTATTTAAAAATGAAGAAATGGAAAACATAGTGTCACTCCTTTGAGAGCAATCAATTTATGTTCTTCCCCCCACTCCCTGCCCTCTGCCCTTTCTCATAGCATCCTGGGCATCGTATCTTTCTCTGAGGACCAGCTTAGAAATAAGTCATAAAACTCGGGATTTGCTTCTAGTTAAATTTAAAAAAGCACAAATGAAAGTAATTTTTGTGTATCATGACTTATTTCACAATGTTTATAATTAAGATATAAACTCATCAGAACAAAATCCCTCTAGAGGGTTTATGGCAGTGATATCCCATTCCAGAGAGAAACCAGTACTTAGACTCCCAGTGAATTCATGTGAATGAGCATAAAGCAAAAATATTAGGCTTGAGTTGACAGAGAAATCCATCAACAAGGAGGTAGTAGTACGTTATAATATCATTGGAAATGGCAACCTCAGCAAGACACCATCTCTGTTCTTAAATCATTATGGCCAACCAACCAGTGTAAGGGTGCTTATTATGACTGTCAGAGATGAACATGTATTTCTGCTGCATCTCAGTGATTTTTGCAAGACACTGTGAAGATAAAGACAATGCCATTATCAGAATGAACCTAGAGTTCCCTGTGACTAAATTAAGTGTTTTTCTGCATGGCAAATGCTGTTTCAGTGAGGACTTTATGACACAGGAAAGTAACATGTAGTTTCAGCTAGTGGGCTGAACTGTGGACAATTTCAAAAGATGTACGTGGGTAGGCGTTCACGGTACCTTTCACTACTTTGGAAGCAAAATAAGCTACCTCAGTGTTAGTGAACTCAGAATGTGCACACTTGGGAAATGAGTTCAGAAAACTTAGCAGCATATTAGCATCCTGGTTTATTAAGCATTTTTCATTTAGCTAGTTGTCGTGGTTTAACCACAGCTGGCAACTAAGTACCATGCAGCTGGTCACTCAGTTCCCTTCTTCTCCCACCTGGTGGGATGGGGAGGAGAATCCGAAGAAGGTAAAGCCCTTTTTTATTTATTATATTTATATACTATATATAAATATATATTTATTTATATATTAACAATAATTGAAATAAAACATAACAACAAGAACATAATAATAATAATTATTATTATAATAATAATAGTAATAATAGTAATAATAATAATGGAGAGGAATAAAACCCAAGAGAAACAAGCTATGCACAATACAATTGTCCACCACCTGCTGACCAATGCCCAAGCAACAATCAGCCCCTCCCAGCCATCTCCCTTCAGTTCATATACTAAGCATGATGTCATATGGTATGGAATATGCCTTTGGCTAGTTCAGGTCAGATGTCCTGGTTCTGCTCCCTCTCAGCTTCTTCTGCACCTCCTCGCTGGCAGAGGATGGGAAACTGAAAAGTCCTCGACTTAGGGTAAGCACTACTTAACAACAACTAAAACATCAGTGTGTTATTGACCTTATTCTCATACTAAATCCAAAACACAGCACTGTACTAGCTACTAGGACAAAAATTAACTCTATCCCAGCTAAACCCAGGACATTATTCCATGAATGATTGAGATTCAATGAATTCAACCAGTCAGCTGAATCACCAGTTTCTCTACTAATAGTTGATGAAGATCATGAGGAGAGAACTGATCTATTGCTCCTTGGTTTCTCTGGAAACACAAGCCATAAAAGGGACCTCTAGCTGTGAAGTAGTTGGCTGTTGCTAAACCAGTCACAGATATGGCAACATAATAGATTGATACACAGGAGAAATAATCAATCAAATATGTCTGAGCTAATTTCCTTGTGCTGCCTTGATAGTTAGCAGAGAAAATGAGAGGGTATATTGCCAGTATTTAATTAATCTTGTATTAATGTAGACATCTAAAATAGTTCAGATGAATTTTGCTTGATATGTGTCCATTTCTCCCTTTTAAATCTGAAATTAAATTAGGAAGACTAGCTTGTTGAAAGATGGTGTCTAAGGATATATAACGGATCTCTAATGTTAATTACATATCTTGTAGTTTCAAATAATTTTGCTTCTGTCCACCCAATAGAACAATGGAATATTTCAGTTTCTATGAAGATGTCTCAATAAAACAGCTATTTCTTGCATATCTTCTAGGGGAAAAAAAAAAAAAAAAAAAACAAACCAACCAAAACCACCATACTTTTCTATTTTGGAGTAAATTTGGAAACGATGACAGAGATAGTAAATGGTAATTCCATATTTTTTTTTTTCCTGTTAGAGCTTTTAATATACCAATAATCTTTCAATTATTGGCCAGTTTTCCAGAGCAATAATTCTAAGTTGTTTCTCAGAAGTGTGTAGGTTTCCAGTAACAACTATCAAATTTCAGATTCACATAAGAGAAAGAAGAAACATTCTTTCTTTTAAATTAAGCTTTCAGTAGTGCATGATACTAGTTTAAAATATATTTTTTTAGAAATAATAGCAAATTGAAGCATGTACCCAAATTGAAAGCTTAGAGCTTCTCTTAAGAAAATAGTTTAAAAACAATGCTGCAAACACATGCCTCTGATTACCTCCCTTTCCAATCAGAGATGAGAACATTTATATAATGCAAAATGGATTTATGTCTTTTTACCAAGACAGCAAAAAGTGAGTTAACATAACCCAAATACATTGTTTATTTGGAACAAATCAGTTTGGTCTTCTGTATTTCATTTATGAAAATCTTTACTTCAATAACAGGAGTCCCATTGGCATTCTTCTGGGTTTTTTTATAATACATGTACAATTGGTACAAGGATTCTCAAAGGTGATAATACTAAGCAAACATAATTCCTCATCCTCTGAATAAGAATAGCAAAAATCAGGTATCACACCAGTTTTAGACACTATATGTTTCTAAAACTATGTTAGGTAACAGAATAAATAAAAAAGACCTTGTTTTCAGACCAGCTGCTGAATGAAGCTGCTGTATAAAACTACAAGAAACAAATAATACTGTATTATACACATTAGTACCATGATAAGTTTGCCTTCAGAATGTGGTTTCCTTTTAAATTCAACATTAAGGCTAGACATATGCATTCTCATCATAGGAATACTGTGAGCAAACTTAATTGGGGAGTGGCTCATAAGAGAATTTGTGTTTTAAAAAGTCTGGTTTTCTGTAATTATATACAAAATAAGTTAAAATGTCAAAGACATCAGAAATAACCATCAAACAGATAAACATTGGTATCAGTCAGCACAGTAAAGTCTGAAAATGCTGATTTTTGTTCAAAGATTTAGCAATGCATTTGCTAATTTTTTCCTGAAGTTGAACCTTGAACAAGTGTGTTTAAAAGGAAATTTCTGTTTGATGAAATTCTCATCAAGTCTATTCAGTTACAGAGCAATACAAATTTGAACGATTCTGTGAAGTTTCATTAAATCATTAGTAATGTCAACATGACAAATAAATACTTCCAACTTTTGATCCTGCATTCATTGTTAGTGGACATTGATCACACCCATAGTATTTTTGATTGTTTTACTTGGAATCTGACCAATTGTAACATTTAAACACAATAATGGATTAAGAACAGATTTAAGACTAATGTTAAAGAATGTTTGATTATTTTATAGTGTTTATTTTCTGCCCTAAATACCTCACCCACAGATTGTATTTTTTAATGAAAAATTTATGAACACTCCAAAAAAAGATTCTGATAAATCCATATCTGATTTTATAGCCCTTAAGTGTATTTACTGTAACAAATTATATGCTATTCAACTCCCAAAGTACATTTACATATATATAGTTACATATATTCCTGTAAACTGGACTGAGGTTATATAAGGTTCTGTTTTCAGTTAGAGCCAGATGAAATCACAACGTCTGCAGCACAGGAGTTCCAATATTTAACTTCAGTGTTGCTCTACCTCACAGAAAATATCCCTGTTTTTTTCCTACATTCCTTATTGAGATATTTAAATACTGACAGATCTCAATGTTTAATTTTAATATATTGATTTTAGTCTTGTTTAGTATTAAACTGCACCTGAAAACTTTTAGAATATCATGCAGAAGTTTGGTTAAGATTATTTGAATTAATATCACATTACTTTAGACATGTGCATTCCAGATATTTCCCTCTAATCTCAGTACATGGACTCTCTAAAACCTGTGGCGAGAAATAAATACTTCAGACTGTAATATTATATGCATTTTAAACTTCTACGTAAGATGACATGAATCATGTCTTAGACACACCTGTTTCTCTGCATTGACTGTAAAAACAATATACATAACTAGCTGTGACAGAGGTGTCTACACTGCAGACATTTACACATTCAGTCAGGTGGGCAACCATCCCTTTGTACTTCATTCTCTTTGGACTAGGTGAGATTCTGGGGGTTTTATGGCATGTTATTCATACCATATGAACTGAGAATATACTCAGTTTACTCAAATAAAGAGGAGATAAAGGAATCATAGGACATATAGTAAACATACTTTTTCACTGGAAACATGGAAAGCACCCTTCTTGATGCTTTTTTACTCTTTTCAAAGAATAGCAATTTCTAATGAAGAAGGATGAAAAGGCTGGGGAAAATTTCCAGGTAAAATATTTTTCTTCTGTGCCTCTTGATCTTCATTATGTGAATGCAGAAATTGTACTCCATAACACAGATAAATATTCCAATAATTGAGTTTTCATATTTTGGTTTAAAAAAATCAAATTTTAAAATTTTTAGTTCAGATTTGCATTTAGACTTCTAAAGTACTAACCTTTTAAAGGATACCTTAATATTTTCAAACAAAAACTTTCTTCAGCTGAGAAAAATTATTTTCATGTTTTTACAACACAAAAAGTTATATATCTTAAAGTTTCTTTTGTTTTAATTGAAAGAGTAATTCAAACTCTTCTTTTCTTACAAAATCATGATTTAGGTGAAATACTTTATAATATCATATCATTATTTATCATTATTATTATTATTTGTTATCATCATTATTGTTATTGTTATTATTATTATTGATGTTGTTGTTGTTATTATCTTTTTTCTTTTTCCTGATTTAGGCCACAACTGTATGCAAGACTATAGTTAATGGCACCTGAGCATTTACTAGAAGAGAGGATATAGTCTCAATGAAAATAGTGGGTAGTAGGAAGGACAGAAGAGCCTCTTTTTTGCCATCACAGCAGTCAGTAAGGAAGGTACCATGGTATAAGCCTGCTACCAAGGACAGGCCTCCACATAGGACCACAGTTCCTCTGTATGTAACACATGAAGATGAAGAGACAAGAAAGTCAAGGACAGACAGCTGGGACTGGAAAAGACAAAAGAAATGCAAATGGGAAAGGACCATCAAAGACAGAAACTAAAACGCCCTTAGATTTCTTGTGCCTTCTGTCTAGCAAATCTATATGTACTCTCCATTTTTAAATATAAACCTTTTTGATGTAATTTCTGACCTCTATTCTGTTAATTAGCTAAATTTATTGTATCATGAGAGGAATGAGACCTATTATTGAGTATATAAAGAACATATATGTACATGAATGCTTATATAAAATCATAAAAAATGAACCACTTGGTTCCTCTGGGTTGTAACAGTCATCCACATATTTGAAAATCTCTCTTAAATGATTTGAGTATTTGTTGCTGCTTTCAACAGAAATTATTCTTCAAGCAAAGACAAAATGCTTACTTGCATCAGGTTTATGTTCTTAAAACTGCATTAATCCTTATTTGCCTATTGATACGAATAGTCAACATGGTAATCAGGCTTTGAGACCCTGTGTGTCATGTATAATTCTAAGATACAGAAAAGGCACTTCAGTTGTTCAGTCTTAATTCTGAAACAAAATAGAAAGCTGGTTTGGTTTTGTGTGTGTGTGTGGTTTCTATTGTTTTTAAAGCATATTTCCTCTGAGAAAAATTATATAGGTAAACAATTCTAAGGGAAAAAACCTCTATTTTCTCTCCAAGTTTTAACGATATTAATAATATTGAGTAGATGGGATGAAGATGTTTTGGATTCCTGATAACTTTTTTTCAGTTACTAAACTATTTGAAATATCACATAAAAAATATTAACACCCCCCACCCCCCCCAACATTTTCTAAAGGTGCTTTATTTAATTTTTTTTAAGCCTGATAGAGAAACCAGAATTTTCTATTACAGTCTTTATGAATTTTATACATTAAAGCAGCTCATATGAAATCTATTAGAAACTTGCCCATGGTGAGTGGGAATAGTAGAGGGGAAAACAGCATTTCTTTGCCCAGCTTTACAATTCCTTTAGGTGAAGAAAATTATTTTTCTTTCATGTTGTAGGAGGTAGTATTTCAGAGATAAATGATCTGAGGATACTTGGTTATCTAGAATCTGGGAAAACGGAGAGAAAGGCAGGGAGAAGTGACCTAACCAAGTAAGTCAACTGGAAGAAAGGAAAAATTGGTTCAGCCTTCTCCAGGTTTCCACCAATGACACAACTCTGATCTATCTTCCAGGAACCAGTTGGGTGAAGAGTTTTTCACTGCCCTGTGTAAGACTTGCAGGGTTTTAATCCACAGCATTACAAATACTGTGGTAAAGCACTGTAATTCTTATCCTGACATGTAGTTGAGAATGCAACTGTAAAATTTGCCGCTACAGAAAGTCCAATCAGTCAGTTGTCCCTCTCTTACTATCCTTTGTAAACAGCTGGAATTCTTTCTCCTAAGGCATATATACTACTCTTTATCTCACAGAACTGATCTCAAAGCTTGATTAAATTCAAAAGTACTGCAAATGCAATACTAAAAATCACAATTTTATTGTATGAATTTTGATGTAGCTATATTCTCTGGAGATACTCTACACCCCATTAAGGAATTATACAGACAATCTTTTGCTCCCATCCTCTACATCCTCAGGCCTGTTTTTCTGTTCATAGTGAAATTCTTTTAAATATTTTTATTACATCCAAGCGTAATACCCAGGTTATGTAACAGAAATGACTGTTGTGTATTTTCAGAGGAATTAATAGCAAACATCTCCCTCATATTATTTCTACATGTCCCAACAAATCAGAGTGGATATAGTTCAAGTGTGACTGCCAATATTTTTCATTCTTACCATGCAGATGAGGACTCTGAGGCTATAACATCTGTGTGATCATTTACAATTGGTCTTGTCAAGTTTGATTGTTCCTAACAACAACTGCAAAATGTTGGCTTAAAGAAGACAAATAGACTAACAAATAAATAAATACTAGGACATATCTTCTTCTTTCAAGTATATAATTTATCAACACATAATGTCATGCTGATTTTAGACATAAAAGTATAATCTTCAATAGCACAGTAGTAAGAAATAAACCATTCCTCTCTCAAGAAGACAAACAAAAGTGTATCTCTGTAAAAATCTTAAAGCAGAAAATTCTAACATCAGTTGTTCATGGGATTTTTTGCAAAACAATAATTAGGTGCAATCTAATTGCTCTATTTTGAAAATTTGCTAAATGAGTTTCTTTATCCTTATCTTTAGTTCTGATGCAGCAGGGTAATTCAGGATGTCTAATTTAGAAGGAGCATAGCTTTCCATCTCTCAAACAGTTTGCAAAGTGCATTGCTCTATAGAAAGCAGTGAGGTCCTTCACTGCTTGGTGTTCTATTAAGCATGGGGATGAGCTATTCTTTGAAGAAACTGTCATGAAAATGAGTTAAGCTTCCAGATAAGCTGTAGAACAACGCTTTGAAGGTTTCACCAAAACTGACAAATTTTGTGAAACATTTTGCTTTGAGCAAATTAACTTTTTTCCTGGTGCTTTAAAGATTGTAATGAAACTTTTAAATAAACCTGAGAGGATTAGATGGTAGTTCATAAGGCTCTCTTCTGGGCACTCTCTGGCAATATTAAAGTTTTCCTCTGGTCTGACTGATTTACTAGCTCAGTTCCCATTCCCCATTATGCATGTAGATAGAAAACATTTCTAGCTAATTATGCTTCTCCTTCACACCTATATTTTGTAAATAACCAGGGGACATACATAGAGTCTAGATGCAACTGGGACTCATTATCAGCTGAATAGCTACCAAACTGTTACTTGTTAAACTCCTATGCTTGACACTCTTGAGTCAATAAATACACAGGACAGGTGAAGAGATGAAAGTAACACAGTGACCTTGGTTTAAATAACCTGGGCATGTGGTAGAGATAGTTCATCTTGTTCAAATAACTTTCAAGCAAAGTATATTTTTCATCAGTATTCTTCAAACTGTCATCTGGACATGGTTTTGGTTTTTTCTTTAGATAATCCTGAATATTGAAAACAAAGGTGCTATAACTGAAATCTTACATATCATCTCCACTGAAGGTATAACCTAGTTTACCAGACACTTTTATTCATGCAATTGTATACTAGAGTACAGTGGAAGGGGGTTGTTCGTTTTTTTGTTTTCCCTCTGAAGATCTCCTGTTTAAAAATATTTGTACCACAGGCATTTTTAATTATCTTCATACTTAAGGTCTATTCTGTTGTGACTGATTTTCTTTTTGCCTTGGATCCCTTACACTTTCACTCAAGTCTTTATTTTGAATATTGAAATCAAAGTGGTCTGGTGAAAGGGTACGTGGAAAGGAAACAGTTGATTTTGTGTATTCAAAAATACAGATTCTTTCACACTTAATTTTGCGAATCCTGTGTTTGCATGCAGTGCTTTTTAACTCATACAATATCTAGAGTTCTTTTGGTTTGTTTTGGGCATGTTTTTTTCTTTTTTTCTCTCCAGGCAGATGTAACTTCACTATTTTCTGTAGCATCTACTTTTTGAAGGTAGATTTCTCATTTCTCTCTGGAGATTAAGACATTTCACAGTAGTTATATGAAATAGTAATACAACCAAACTGATTTTACAGGCCATTGGATTTATTTGATTTTTTTCACTCCTTGGGGGGTTTACATTTGACCCAACAGCTTATGACAGCTGAAAAGGCACCAAGCCTTACAGATCTTCTGAGGTGTGACAAAATTGCTTGTAATTCTGTGGGTACAATGCTGAGCTGAGTCATGTGCAACCATCGGTGCACCATGATGCTTGTAATTCTCTAACACAACATATCTTGTGCTTTGGGTTCACTTGTTTGTTCATAAAGTGCTGTAACCTTTAATTTTAAATCTAGTATTTTGCACCCTCCCTTTTCTTTTCCATTTTTATTCCTTCTTCTCTTCTTTGGGGTACTGACCTATTTAAATTCTTTAATTCTTCCAGAGAGTACTATAAAGTATTTTCTTACATAGTTAAGTATCATGTACAGTTCTATGCAAAGTAAATTTCTTGAATTTTACGATTTCAAACACACTTGAAAAGGCTCTAGTGCTCCCCACTTTTTATGGAGTTAAAATTATGAGTTAGGTTTCAGTACTCTCACCATCTCTGACTTGGAAGTGTTTCAGGTTCTGGTTTTAGCTCTGACACTCAGCACTGACAGTGTTTGATGTCTTTCTTTGTGCCCTGTGTTCTCTTCTTGCAATATGAGAATAATGACACAGACTTTATCTAGAAATTGCTCATTGCCCTTCAGTGGTCACACAGTCACACATGAGCATTATAAATAGACTTCAAGCCTACACAGTTATTTCCTTGTTTCCTTTACCAAACAATGCCACATAGTTATGGAATTACCTTCATCCTGGCCTATCTATTATTGCTCAGCAGTGTTAAAATGTTATGGCCATTTACAACTTCCTTGAATTTAGTAAATGAAAATATGTTCTACTGTACTGTCTTGTGTTTGAGCTTTGTAATTTTTACAATCTTTTACAGGTAATATAGAGATGTAACTATGGACAATTCTAGATTCCGTATGCTTATAGACTTTACATTTACTGCAAATGCTATGTTTTGTACATTATTATTTCTAACGGGTGGGTAACAGCTCAATACATTCATGCTGAAATTGAATGTCATGGAGAATTGCATTATTCAGATTTTTGTTTCCTTAATTTATTGGTGGACCAGAGGGTGGGGCGGGGGGACAACACACAACAATCCCATTTTCTTTTTAATTAAACAGCAGCTCTTCTGACACTGACACTGAGAATGACAGTTTTGTTGCACCCTTTAGAACCTATACTACTCAAAAAAGCATGACCTTGGGTCTTTTATTTCTTTTCGTAATGTACATTAAGGAAACAAAAGAGAGATCTCAAAACAGGTAGAAAAGGTAAAGCAAGATGTATGACAAAGTCCATTAGGGCAAACTGTCTGACAAAAAAAAGATACAAAATTAAACAAAGAATACCCATTTTCATAACACAAACCCCATTTGTGGTTTTGGTGTTTTTGTTTTTTTTTAATGACAGATAAAGTAGATATCTTTTCAGAGAAAATCTCCAGTTTAAAAGAAAAAAAACAAACACCAAAACCAGTCCCAAGTATTGAAGCGCTCAAAATGAAAACAGAATATGTATATTTGCTCTGTAACTAGCATAGTAAATGAAATACTTTTATATAAATAAATTTTTACAATTACTTAGAGAAATATTTTTAATTTTAAAATAATAAAAAAAGGGAAGTATATGAAGGAAAATTCCTTGGAGAACTACTCCTTTACCTGTGATATATTCAACAGAGGGATAAAAGATATCAAGGATCTGAGCTGGTCTTAATTATTTTGAGCCCCTTGATCCAGTTCTACTGGTGCTTCTGAACTTTGGTAGGGTTTTTATAGCAATGGAGAGAGTATAGCAAGAGTGTACCATGAACTTTTTTGCTCTTCAAGATACGTCTTTTCCCAGTGAAGACGTTAAATGGTAGCACCTGGGAATGATATATATATATATGTCAGAAGAGAATTTGCCGAAGACAGGAAATCTTCTGCCAGTGATTTGCAGCTAGGATATGGTTCATTTGTAGCAGCTGAGTGGCACAGTGGGATCATAACTGTATTTATGAATCTGGCACAATATTTCCCTGAGGTGTTTCCATTACTGAAGTAGCTGAACTACTATGCATTTTATGTATTCCATGGCCTATTATAGCCCTAGAAAACAAAACAAAAATATATGGAATTATGTTTTGTCTATTTAGAGATATTCATATACATTGTTTATATTTACTCTCTCTATATAATTTTTTTCAAAACTTTCTGATACTTCACTGCATTTTTATACAAATTATGCTGTCCAAAAATATCTCTTTGAGTTCACACCATACAGCTATAAATGTCCAATGTTTTGGAGCTACTGTCCTAATCTATAGAAAAGAGGCATGCTTTGGCATTATATCAATTATATTTCTGGAAAGATTAGATTCTTACTTTCCCACACACACCGCTGTGAATGATGTATATTTCTGCTAGTGATTAACAAGAATGTGATGCTGTTCTCTCATATTTTGAATACAGATTTACAGTGCTGGTTTGGCATTTCAAGACACAAGCATGTGTGGTAAAAGCTCTCTATGGTGCACATTTTTTATGGATTATTAATATTGACTCTAAGTTAAACATACTAACAGAAAAAAACAATTTACAAAGAGCAGAATACTTACACCAGAGAACCTTTCTTTTTGGTTTTGTGTTTGTTTTTTTTTTTATCTTCCTGTGACTGGTTCCTATAGTGCTGCATTATATGTCTCAGAAAAGTACATATAACTGTCTGATTTACAGATTCCCAGGCTTGGTGAAAAACTGTATTATATTTAATTAATTTAAAAAACCCAAAGCAAAATACATATTCTTCTATTCATTATGGAGGTATGATAGTGATAAATACTTTGTATGACTATCTGAATAAAATATATTCATATTCCTTGAGGTGCACATGAAATAGTGCAAAGATATGAAAAGCTTGTCTTACAGCAATGTGAAGCATCTTATGAAACAATTTGGCTATTAAAAAATGAAACAATCATGGTATTACTTATTCCTATTTAGAGCTCTCTGCTTGCATTTCTAACAGCTATCTTCCCTAAAGTAGAAATTTAGGTTTAGTTGGGATTTATGGCAGCATAAGTGAAAAAGCTGCCAGAAGTGATTTTAATCCATTAAAAGGGGCTTTATAAAATGATGGAATCACAAATTACAGATGCCTTTTGCTAAGTATAACTTTTCCCTTATAATTAAATTCTAATGTACAGTTGGCCTTCTGTTACTTACTAAATATCTAACTTGTTTACTTTGCAGAATAGTTTTGCTCATTACGTTACTATTTAAAGCTGTTTGTAGGTATCAAATTAAGGTGATAAATATCTTACGAATGACATGCCATACTAAGAAAGAAAAGGGGAAAAGAGGATTATTTAAAAAGCATGGTTCTATTCTCTGGTAAATTGCTGAGCTGTTCCTAAGAGTTGCTAAGCACCCTCAGCTGCCCCTGAAGTCAATGTCAGGGCCCAGCCCTGAGCACCTGGTACTCTTATGCAACCTCTTATGTGTAGGGCTTAAAAGAAGTCACATCCAAGTATTTACCTACATTGCATGTTGTGCTGTTGTGTAGAAAAGTACAAATAGCCTGTTAAAGAGTTAGTCTGAGTGCTGGCAGCTGTTTAGCAGAAGGGAATTGGGAACTTAGTTCTCTGAGTTACCTCTGGGTGTGTATCCTGATCTCCACTAGCTAATCCTATGATGCTTCTTTTAAAGACAAAGGGAAACTTATGCTACGTTCAGAGGCAAATGACTACACTATCAGGATTTTTCTCATGAGGCAAGTCATTCATTAGTCATTAGAGTGAATGTCACAGCTGTGAAGGAGGTCTCACCCTACTGCTCAGGGGCTAGGCAAAACAGTTCACTGAGAACTACTCTTGCTACCCTTTTTCCCAGGTGTTCCCTGAGAGATGACTGTTCGAGGGGTTCACTTCTAGTGTAGTGACAACTACCAGGAGGAGGTTCTCTTGTCATATGGTAAGCATACACCCAGTGACATATTGGGGGAGAAAAGAAAAATTAGGAAAAACCTAAAGGCTGATTTCTAGTACCAAAATGATTAATGTGGTCTGCAGCTTACTTTCTCTCACTCTTCGAAAGAGGAGAAAAAAGCAACCAGCCTAGAGTATCCTATGTTATTTTATCAACAGAAGCTTATTTCAAGCTATTCTTTTCCAGGAAAAATATATTTTCAGAGCACAGACTTACCTTGAATTTGTGGGAAATGCATTAACCCTACTGCTTCCAGGGAGGCCCTAGGTGAAACTACACTAAGTAGTAAATTCTGCCATATAGAAGTGCTGATGCTGTGTTGTATGGTGTTTTCTTACCAGAGTTGAAGCTCGCTCTCTCACTCAGCTATAGTTCTCTAGTCATAGTCATTATCCAGGTTTTCTGATCTTGATTCTAAAATTCATTTGTACTCGGCAATGTAAATAATATAGGTAGTTACCAACACAAGAATAAAAAGTTATTCCAATCATTAAGGGAGAGAACAATAAAGAATGGATTCATTGTGAAGAATTCTCATTTTGTTTTTTCTGTTTTCTGTCTTTAAAATTGCCTTAAAAAGCAGAAAGATAAATATCACCTCCTCTTATTAATGCTGATGAGGAAATTACTTTTTTTCACATAAAATAGTAAGAATTTTTACAGGCAATTTTCTTAAGGGAAAATTGTATATTCATTGTTTTTTCTACTGTTGGATAAGACAAGAGTGAAAGCTTTTATCTTACAAAAGGAGATAATTTCAATCAAAAAGGTCTGACTCAATTTTTGAAGGGTTAAACCAAATAACAATCCTTTTTCTGTGTCTCTGTTTTATGGACATGATCTGGGCAAATGAGAAATGAAATTATATTGCATCTGAGATACCTTACTAGGAAGACATCTATTCTGGCATCTGTAAAAATTACACTGTCACTAAGGTAAGGTATCCTGGTAAGGATTATGACATTCATGATGATAAAATGTGTCTGTGCCTCACAAGAAAAAAAAGGAACTGCAGAAATTCTTTTGTCCTTGACTCTTCTATAAACAAATTGTTTTATATGATGTTAAACAGTATTTGTGATCGCTGAGAAACAGTCTCTCCTCTAAATATTGGATAGGCATAATTTTATTTGGTATTTGTAATTGCTATGAAAATTATGCATTTATTTTACTGCTTTGTTCAGTCCTCTTATAGGTCTACCAAGTTTCATAAGTTTATATAGATTTTGTAATAGTCTCAGTTTCAAAAAAATCAAAGGAGGGATGAAACAAGTTATTCTAATTTTCTTTTGAATAACTTGATCAGTTATTGAGATTATGTAGTACTGAAATTTTATAATCCTTCACTGTTCTCCACAGAGATATTTTGATGAGCCTTCTTTAGGGTTTTCAGTCATATGCCCATGCATTTTGTCTTTCTGAGTTTATTGTCAAACAGGAAAATTATACTTAGCTAATTGGTGACATCAGTGGTATATAGTCATGTCACAGTCGTGTTAGGCTGGGAATTTTACTACTTATTATTCTTGTTATATATATATATTTTATATTATGCCTAGGGAAGCAATCAAACGCCAAAATGTACAATAATGGTAAATTGTCATGAGGTCACTCAGGTTGTCCCTCAAAGAAGTAAAAATTTGGTGTTGTCTCTTTAATTCACAAACCTATATCACTATAACAGTTAATTAGGATGAGTTGCAAAACAGTAAGAGTATTTTCTCAAATAATAACAATGCAAGGGCAGATGTGGCTTAGACAACATTAAACTGACAAGGGACTAAATTGGTGATGATTTTCATGGAAAAAGATTTAAAATATGTAGCAACTAATAAACTCATTATTGCATGACTTACCACTCATTCAATTATTGAATGAGTCAGCCACTCAGTGAGTCACAGTGGAAAACATTTATTTATCTGAACTGAATTATATTTCATTTTTGCTTCAGGCTCAATATTTCTTTCCTTATGCTTTAACATGTTATAAAACTTCAGGTTATTTTAAAATTATTTCTACAATTGATTACTTCAGGTCTCAGTTCATCAAAAATGTTCTTTGAATTTTAAAGCAGATCTTGAATTCTTGGTAGTTGGTTCTATAGCATCTTCTAGGTGCTTGAACTTGTATACTTGAATGAAAAGAAAGTTAATCATATTGATATTCTAGTTCTTGCCTTTAAGTAGCTCTTGGTTAGCTTAGACAACTCTGGGACACTAGGGTATAATGAACAGAAATTACATCTAAAAATATTGCAGAGTTACTTTTATCTAATTAATGGCCTTTGTATGCCCTGGATGACTAGCCTTTCAAATTTTCTTTCTGTTAGTTCTCTAATATGATGTATGGGACAAAACATATCTTATTGTGACTGTGTTGCCTGTGGGAAAAGTAATTGTGTGCCTAACAAGTAAGTAGAAATGAAAGACACTTGTTTGTAGCATAAGAAAATTCTACTCCAAAACTAAGTGACCATTACAATTGCACATATTTCTTCTGCTTCTTTTCTTTAAGAACATCCAGTACTAACAAAAGAAAATTTCTTCATTCATTTTAAACCAGCAAAAAAAGTGTCCAGTGGCTTAGTCTATAACTTGCTGGTCAGATAATCTTGGTTTAATTCTTTGCTGTGCTATGGGTTCTCTCTGTTACCCGATGTAAATTGTCTAGATGTTTAAGAGTGAGTAAATGCCTAATAATGCAGACTTTAGCCTTTGATAACTGCTTTAGGAATAAGATGCATGACAATTATCTAGTCTGCTCAGTGACACAGTTTCCCAAAGTCTTTGACATAAAGGCACGTTGCTCAGCTCAGCCCTTTTCTCAGCCTTTCTGTGTGGGAGTGCACACTGCAAGGTCTGTGTAATATCCCACAGGCAATAAAAGCCTATCCAGCCTTCACTCTGAGATAACTGGAAAATGTGTTGCTATTTTTCTATGGTACAGTGTTTAAACACCACAGAGAAGGATTTGCTAGCATCAGCTAAGTACTGTAGCAGTTACTCCTAAGTGGTTGCTACAGAGATTGGTACATATGGTTAGCTTATGTCTGCCTTCAGAAAACATCCCCTCAAATATATGAGTCACAATACCACATATTTTCACAGCCCAAACACATTTTTTAACAGACAGTCTATACACATATTGGTATATATGTATGCATGTGGTTCTCTGTGTGTGGCAAAATTCCAAAGCTTAAAACCAACTTACAAACTTTACTGAATGTGCACTGCTAAACCAAGTTCAAACCCCTTTTCTCTTAGACCTACAGACATTCACCAAAATACAGTACTGTTATTGCAAGTTCATTCATTTCAGCAGCAACTTATAATTGTTACATGGCACATTCTCAGGCACAGTGGCAAAGTATTTTCCCCAATCTCTCTCTGTTTTACAAGCAAAGGAATTCTCTTCTGATCTGAATTTTATGTTCATTGGAGAGGAGAGGAGACTGGGAAAAGGACAACTTTATGTGACAGGTAGGCAATCTCATTTGATGGCAGTGCTGTGCTGTATACAACCATTGGTTGTGACCACTGGCATATAGAATAAAGTTCTCATGACTTTTTGGCAGTGCTTATTCATTAGTTTCACCAGCTAGTTTATATCTACCTTGTTATGCTTTATGCTATCGCACATTCTTTAAACCTTTCTGTTTGTAATTACAAGCAGGCTACTTCATTGGTGACATTCTGAAATTTAGTAACTCAGTATGAATCAGACAATGCCTCCACAGTCTTTTTCAGAAGCTGTTATAACACTTCCACTCAAATTTCTCAGGTGGTGTAGATGCTTTGGATTGTGGTAATGGGACCAGAAATCAGGAGCACCTCAGTTTACACCTCTGTGAGTAGGCATTTGAGACCAGAATGTGTTTAATCTGATTTATTTTAGATGCTTATATAGGAATAAGATCAATCTTTCTCAGGAAATGCTTATTTATCTCCAAATAAAAAGATGATTAATCAACTTGTAAATGAGTAATATCATTACACTTGTGCCTTAACTTCACCTCATATATCTAAACTGAAACTGAATTACAAATTTCTTAAACACCTGTTCCACAGATTCAACCTTATTAGACATCACAATGGTACTACAGGTGTAGCAAAATTTTCAAAAATAGATTTTATGTGTATCACCATCTACCTAGATATAATATTTTCTTCTAAAAATAGTTCAGTGAAGGGAATATTATCAGTTAGAATGAGTAAATAAGAATCCAAAATTTCCCTCTTCACTCTGTAATCCTCAGGGATTCCTTTGCTTTGTCTGCTCAACAATTCTATCAGATACCAGACATATTGACTAATTCTTAATCTTCATGCTTATGCTCATATTATTTTTTTAAAAAAATTCTTTAAGATTTTAAATCCCTGGAAGCTGTTCTTTTGTTCCTCCACACCCCCACTCCCCACCCCTTCCTGTTAGGTGCAATTTGCTCTTACAACTTTGCAATAAATGTTTTACAAATTAGAGAAGGTAGATAGATTTTAGTAATAACCTTAACAATTGTTAGTGTAACTTTATTTTTTCATGAATAAACACAAAGTAGATAATGAAAAAATATTGCAAATCAAATAGCTTAATTAGGTATATCCATTCTGTAAACACCTTCAATAGACAAATTGTATGAAGACTTAGATTTAGAGTTGGTTTAAATAGTATATTTTTCTTGATGTTAGTTTGTCTTGAATGTTAGAGATATTAAATTTCTAAAAAGTGTAAAATATGGAATGTCAAAGCTTATATATCTTATAATAAATGGAATTAATATGAAGAGTTCATTTTAGTGAAGTTTTGGTAACATGTCCTTCATTCCTATAGTATTGTGTTTCTTGATTGTGGTGGTATGAGTGAAGGGAGGTCTATGATACTTCCTATTGAGCTCAAAGTACTCTCCTTTATTTCCTATTCAACAAAGTAAATAGTGGTATAATTTTTCTAACATGTAGTTAAACTGAAACTGAGGTTTTCTTGGAACCACTTGTCTCAGAAAAGCTTCAAAGTTACTTGGTCAAGACAACTATCCCAGCCACAGTTTGAAATCACATCAAGAGAAAATTACCCTTATACAAGATCTTGCCTCTCTGTTTTGGGTTCTATGATAGTAACACCCAGGTATGTAGAGTTAATAAGAATATTCTTTACTCAATTAAGGATTTAATTTTGATTGCAAGGTATCCAGGAGCTCAAGTCAAGGTTCAAAAAAATCACTCCCAAACCCCCCAACACTTGGCTGCAGTAGTTTCAAGCTTTTTGTTTGATTGTTTTTAGGTGTGATTTTTTTTCTCCTTCTCAAAGCCTGTAGCTTTATGTTTGTCCATTGTTTCATTTGTATAAACCTAAGGGCAAAGGGTCTATGGACTGTCTCAGCCTGTCACTGCTATGACATGCAAAGACAGTATCTTTTATTCTCTAATACCCCAGGCTCTTTCTACCTGTTATATAAATTCTTAACTACTTGAATATATCTTACATACCAATCATCATCTGTATGTATGTAAATGTAGATATAATTTTCATATATACTCTGTCTTCTCTAGCTGTGTATATGGAATATATGTATATGGAAAAGTATGTATTGGCATATGGAAAGTGAAACAAAACTGCACAGTCTATGCAATTGTTAGGTTCTCTTTTCTGTTGTCTAATCAAATCATGAGCTAAGAATTCATAATTAGTAAAGAAGTTAGTAATTGCAGGATTAAGCAGCAAAAAAATGTGGACATGGATGTACAATGGAAAAATTGTATTCGTTGGTACAAATAAGGAAGGGAAAACCTTATCTGATGCCACCCAATGTCGTAATTGCTGTGTCAAAAATTAGATAAAGCAATATTCAAAGGCACAAAACAGTATTAGTGTAACCTTTTCTGTTCATTCTAGTATGTAGGAGTAAAATGTCTGAATTCTAAGCTGAATTTACCAGTCTACATTCCTTCATTGACCTATTTAATATATTAAATTTTGACTAATTCTCTATTTACCTTTCCTCAATAAAACCACTTTTAAAGTGTAGACAAATTAGAAATAGTGTAATCAAAATATATAAAGTGGTGAAAATACAATAAAGTAAAACTCTGTAGTAAAACTGCAAGGTGTCAGATGTCTTCCTTTCTTTCTACAACTTGTATATAAAGAGATGAGAACGCATTCAGGAAATGTACTGCTTTGTTACAGTAGTTACGTGCTCTTTTCCTTTCTTTCCTGTTCTAGGATTCTCTTCTCAGCTCTCTTGCCTTGGTGCTATGTATGAGTTATTTTTTTTCCTCTGTATCCAAATTCTAATTCTATTTGCTAAAATGCAATACTTTTCAGGAATTTATGAGGAAGGAATAACTGGTAAAATGGAAGTCTGTGTATCTCAATTTTTTAAATTTTCCCTTGGTCTAGATAATGTGAACTCTTAAACCAAAAAAATCACACACAAAATAGTGACCAGTTTGTAACTTTGATCTGTAGTGACCTTATTAATTACTATGAAATCTATTTTTAGATTTTTATTTTTAAATCAAATCACTAAAGATAGTATGAGTCATTTTTTTCAGTACTGTTATAATAATAAAAAGGTTTACTTTTAAAATTTGGTTTAAAATTTTAATGAAATAAGGCATATGTTTCTGATCTTTCATTATATTCATGCTTTTTAGTGTAAAACCGAAATATTAGGGGTTTATTTCTTTAAAATTTTTCTGTTATTTTATTTTGCTTCTGTTGTGCTTGTATTAACTAATTGCAATTGATCAGTATTTAAATTTCTTTTTGTATTAAACTTGTATGTATGTGTCAGACTGATATCTTGAGTTCTTTTTTTTAAATTAAAAAAATTAAGTCTGGTAACTGGTAGCTTTATTGTACTATCATTAAGGATAATATTTCAACTATTTTTTAAATGTAAAGAGATATTTGTTTACTAGCAAAAACATTGAAAGTAAGAAGGATTTAAACAATAATATCAAAATTAAGAAGGTTATAAAATTAACCCTCTCAGTATGGGTACTATCTTCTATTGTTATTGACTATTAATAAGTCAGGAGACAGCTTAAATGTCTGTGGGAGCAAGTTCAAATTGTGGTGTTAAAAGACATTATGTTCTTTGAAGTTCTTTTAAGTTTCCAGCAAAAGCCAATGAATGGAAAGGTTGGATTCTTCCCTCTCTTCATGTAACTTAAGTATCTTTATGTCATCCCATAAATCAAAACTGAACATGGCAAGGAAAGTAAGTGGTGGAACAGAGTAAAAGGGACTAAACTCCATGACACTTAGGTATTCCCAAAAATTTGTTTAAAAGATATTCCTGATAATGATTATTTATTATCACTTTCTTAGCTAAGTCTTCTCAAAATTTTCATTTACACTTTCTGAAAAAAAAAAAAAAAAAACAAAAAACCACCAAACAAATGAACAAAAATTAATCTGACCTTTAAAAACAATATTATTTTAATTTCAGGAACTTAGCAGAGTTTCTGAGGCTACTTTATCTGCCTGTATATATTTCTAATAACATATAAAAATACATTTTCTTAGCATTCTAGAATATAAGGATTCTATTTGGTAGTGATTCAAGCAAAAATTAAACAAGGGGGTTTTTTTATTCTTGTTTTGCTTTTTTTTTATTATTAGTATTATTTTAAAGCACTAGATATTACTTACCTGCTTCCATAGGAAGTTATATATATTTGCAAATTATTTCCTAAAAGTGCTTTCCAATTCTTACTAGGTTTAATGCCCAGATTTCCCTGTATTTTAATGTTAAGAGGTCATGTCAAATAACAATTTTGATAAATATATGCCCAAGAAACCAAGTTAGTTAAAACTGATTTACTGTCCTTTAATGTCTCAACTTTTTGAAGAATCTCAGGAAAATGATCTCAGGTCTTTCAAAGGCTTATACAGTTTCCAGAAAGAGGCACATGCCTGTTTGCCAGATTCAAGTGCTAGACAGTTTGAAATGTTTTGCCTCTAAGATGGAATTCACCTAGCAGAAGACTGTAGTTGTACAATATTTGGGTTATCAAGGTGACCATAATGTGTGGTAGTATGGTTAGAAATGTCATGTATGAGGTTGTTAGTCCTCCTCTTCATTAAATCTGTCACTGAAAAGTCTACATAAACATTTCATAAGAAGTTTCAGTTAAGACTAAGAAGCTGGCAGGTATTCATTTTACTTAGATCAAAGAAATTTCCTTAAGATTAAAACCAGGCAGAATATGTAGTTGTGCAGGAATAAAATGAACGATTCTGTGATATATTCAGAAAATAACCTCTTCATAAATTAAAATAAAATACTCTTTAATTCCACAGAACAACTCAAAGAAACATGTCACTGATTAAGAAAGCAACTGAGGTGATGGGGTTTTGGGTGCAGAGGCACAAGTGAAGGAAATAGAAGATGAGACAGAAGAACCTCAATAACCAGTTAGCAGAGACCTCTGAATATATAACAGGAAGCCTGAGCCCTGAGCCTAATTTTCTCTGCTGGGGAAGAATCTCAAAATACAGGCTTTAATCAATGTCATTCTGAAGGACAGCAACACATAGCCACCCTAGAAATTAAGTTTCAAAATGTGATCAAACTGTGTTTTTATTGTCAACTCAAACTCATTCAAATGACTATTCACTTTTCAGGTCATATGGCTATTTACATAATTGGCTGAAGCTAATACATACTAGTCAGAAATATTTTGATACAATGCATTTTCTTCCTTTATGACTCATGCTTCATGCCTTGATATTTATCACAGATTCAGCTGCACACTCTAACTCTGTTGTTCTCAGCTCTGTTCAGTTTGTGACTATTTTACTGATTAAACTGAATATTTCAGTAACAGATTTACATATACACTGATTACTTTGTGCGCTTGCATTTTTTGATGAGAGGAGAAAATGTAAGAAGTGTTACTTCAATGGCTTTCTATGATGTACGGTCTGTCTGCCTCCCTGATGCACGTGTGATTAAAGCTTGTTTTTTCATCTGTAAGGATTCAGATACGGTGTAGTTAATTCCAGAATTTAAACCTTTTAGGAAAATGCAGAAATGAATAGTTCTTTTAAAAGTAAACAAAGAAATTCCCTACTATGATGAAAGAAGGGTGATATTTGTGAAAACCTGTCAAACATCTACAGACAAGCAGACACAAGATCTACACTGCTGGGAATTATATTCTCTACAATTTGGGGAGACTAAAGACAGTAATGTGGATGTGACAGGAATGTGGTTTTGGCTGTTATGTAAAGCAAGTATCACATTCCTTTGTTAGAAATCTATACTTTGATGTTCATTACTGATTTCACAGTGAAGACTATGAAACCAGGTCGCTGTTTGGAATGCAAAGTTATTTCTTGTTCTTGATAACTTTGAATTAATTTCTGTTTTTACTTCCACCCTTTATGTTCTCCAGTGTGTGTATGAACATGTACATGCTTTTGATCTTATTCATACCTTTATAGGAAAGTAAGTTATTGAGCATAAATACTCAAATTAGAGTTACTTTCTTGCTTTTCTGTATTTATACCTACAGGATAATGCAAATGGGTCAGAAAAGATAGTCTTGCATCTTTGGATATATAGTGTGCTGAGTAGTCCTAGGGCACAAGGGAGTGTAACTTCTGGGGAGGTGAGAATCTGAATCCCTTATAGTTAAGGATTCTCCGGAACTAAAACCTACATGCTGGGCTATGATGTTATCACTCCCACAAGAAGCCCATGGCCCTGATTTTTATTTCATAGAAGAGGCATAGCCTCAGTGGACTTGTATACAAAGTTGTCAACCCTGAAACAAAAATGGTCTTAAGTGTAAGTACTTACATGTTACATTTAGCCAAGAAGGTAGTGTTACTGAGCATTTGTTTAAGATTACTTCAGTAATTTAGCAAGAGTGCATTTAGTCTATAAAACTACTCCCTATGTTTTATGTATCGTAATTTAAAACAAAGAAACCAAATGGAAGATAAGGTGAGTAATCTTTCTGATCCACTCTCATTCTTTGAGGACAAGTTTCCACGTAAGATTTTTCCTTCCCTGAACAGAGCATTCACTTGAATGTCAATGTTCTGTAGCTATAAAAACACTTGGAATATATGGACTGTATGTATGACCACAGGAGAGGTTTACAACTTCTCCTTCTATATGGATTCCAAGTATCAGCTGTAAACCAAAATGTTATTATTCATGCACTGAAGTGAAGCTGATAAATTATTTTCTTAACAAGTATTAAGAAGTAAAGTTTCAAGTCTTTACCTTTTGCATGAATGTGAATAATTAGAAGGCAATTCATTAGAATCAATACGTTAAAAATCATGCAAACAGTGCATACATCAGGTCCACAGTATTAGTCTGATTCATGAAGTTATGAACCAGGAAGGCCTATAAGCAAGCTAGTATTAACAATGATGTATTTGAAGCCTCAGCAGCTGCTCTTTATTGGAATATCAAAGTACACAGTTCAATCAGCACATTACAAAAAAGTTAAAATGTTACTCTATACAGCTGAACTTGCAAAAACTATTTTTGATTTAAAGCGCCTGTCTGCGCTACAAATTCATCGTAAAGATGAAACCAGTGAACAAACAGAAGTGTGAGGCAGATAGAAAACTAGCTGAATGATTGGGAACAGAGGGTCGTCATGGTGTGATACAGGGAAGGTTAAATTACTGAATGCCTTCTTAGCTTCAGCCTTACTGCTAAGGCCAGCCCTCAGGTTTCTCAGATGCTGGGGGCAAGAAAGGAAGTCTGGAGAAAGGAAGACTTCCCCTTGGTCATGAAGGGTCACATCAGAGTTCGCTTAAACTTGGCACCCACAAATCCATGGGCCCCAGTGGCATGCACTCATGAGTGCTGAGGGATCTGGCAGATGTTATTATTGAGCCACTCTCCATCATCTTTGAAAGGTCATGGAGAACAGGAGAGGTACCTGAGGACTGGAGGAAAGCCAATGTCACTCTAATCTTCAAAAAGGACAAGGAGGACCCTGGAAACTACAGGCTGATCAGCCTCATCCCCATCCATGGAAAGGTGATGGAACAGCTGGAGGTCAGGGACCATCAGCTATGGATTCACCAAGAGGAAATCATGCCTGACCAACTTGATAGCCTTCTATGATGGACTGACTGGCTGGGTAGACAAGGGGAGAATGATGGATGTTGTCTACCTTGACCCTAGCAAGGCTTTTGATGCTGTCTCCTGTATCATCCTCATAGGTAACCTCAGGAAGCGTGGGTTAAATGAGAGGACAATGAGGTGGATTAAGAACTGGCTGAATGGTGGAGTTCAGAGGGTTGTGATCAGTGGTGCAGAGTCTGGATGGAGGCCAGTAGCTAGCGGTGTTCCCCAGGGGTCAGTACTGGGTTCAGTCCTGCTCAGTTTATTCATCAGTGACCTGGGTGAAGGCAGCAAGTTTGATGATGATACAAACCTGGAAGGAGTAGCTGATACACCAGAAAGCTGTGCTGCCATTCAGCAAGACCTGGACAGGCTGGAAAGATGGGATGAGAGGAACCTAATGAACCTCAGTAATGTCAAGTGTAAGGTCCTGCACTAGAGAGGAATAACCCCATGCACCAGCACAGGCTGGGGTCAACTTGCTGGAAAACAGCTCTGCAGAGAAGGACCTGGGAGTCCTGGTGGACAGCAAGTTGCCCATGAGCCAGTAGTGTGACCTGGTGGCCAAGAAGGCTAATGGAATCCTGGGATTCATTAGGAGAACCATGGCCGGCAGGTGGAGGGAGGTGATCCTTCCCCTTTACTCTGCCCTGGTGAAGCCGCATCTGGAGGACTGTGTCCAGTTCTGGGCTCCCCAGTACAAGTGAGACAGAGAACTACTGGACATGGTCCAGCAGAGGGCTATGAAGATGATGAGGGGACTGGAACATCTCCCTTATGAGGAAAGGCCGAGGGAGCTGGGCCTGTTTAGCCTGAAGAAGACCGAGAGGGGATCTTGCCAATTTTACAAATATCTTAAGGGCAAGCTTCAAGAGGGTGGGGCCAGGGTCTTTTCAGTAGCACCCAGTGACAGGACAAACAGCAACAAAAAGTGCAACAGAGGAAGTTCTACCTGAATATGAGGAAAAACTTCTTTACATTGAGGATCTAGTGTACCCTCTGTTACCCTAGTGTACAGAGCACTGGAACAGGCTGCCCAGAGAAGTTGTGGAACATCCTCTGGGGACTTTCAAAACCTAGGTGGATGTGATTCTGTGCAACCTGCTCTAGGTGAATCTGCTTTATTAGCAGTGGTTGGACTAGACGATCTCCAGAGGTCCCTTCCAACCCTGACCATTCTATGATTTTGTGATCAGAGGCCATTGACTAGTGCTGAACTCCAGGGGTTAATACTGAGTACTGTTAAATTCCTGTTTAACCTATTCATTAATGATCTGGAGACTAAACTAAGAAGAGTGGCTGATAAACCAGCGGGCTGTGCTGTCATCCACAGAGACCTGGACAGGTAGGAGAAATGGGCTGAGAGGAATCTTATGAAGTTCAACAAACAGAAGTTCTGCACCTAGGGAGGAACAACTCTAGCACCAATACATGCTGAAAGCCATCCAGCTGGAAAACAGCTTGTCAGAAAAGAACCTGAAAGTCCCAGTGGTCACCAAGTACAGCACAAACCAGCAGTGTGTGCTTGTTGCAAAGCAAGCTAGTGACATCCTCAACTACATTAGGCAAAGAATTGCCAGCGGGTTGAGGGCAGTGATCCTACCTATATATAGTGCTAGTGAGGCTACACCTGGAGTGCTGCGTCCAGTTCTGGGCTCCTCAGAGAAATATGGACATACTGGGGAGACTCCAACAAAGGGCCACAAAGATGGTGAAGGGACTGCAGCACCTCCCCTATGAGGAAACACTGAGAAAGCTGTGGCTGTCCAGCCTGGAGAAGAAAAGTTTCAGGGGGTCTTATCTTGTACATAAGTACCTGAAGGGAAGGTGCAAAGAAGATGGAGCTAGTTTTTTTCAGTGGTGCCCAGTGATGGGACAAGAGGCAATGGGAACAAACTGAAACACTTTCCCCCCACCCCTTCCTTCTTTCTGAGCTTAACTTTACTCCTGATTTCTCTACCTACTCCCTAGGCAGTCAAACAGGGGAAAGGGAAATGGGTGTTGTGGTCAGTTCATCACACGTTGTCTCTGCTGCTCCTGCCTTCTCCTCAGCAGGAGGACTCCTCACACTCTTCCCCTGATCCAGTGTGGGGTACCTCCCATGGGACATAGTTCTCCACATGCTTGTTTAATGTAAGTCCTTCCCACGGGCTGCAGCTCTTCATAAACTGCTCCAATGTGGGTCCTTTCTATGGAGTACAGCCCTTCAGACACAGACTGCTCCAGCATGGGTCCCCCATGGGGCCACAGGTCCTGCCAGGAGCCTGCTCCACCATAGAATTCCCACAGGTTCATAGACTCCTTCAGGCATCCACCTGATTGAGCGTGGGGTCCTCTGTGGGCTGCAGGATGACAGCCTGCCTCACCATGGTCTTCACCATGGGCTACAGGGGAATCTCTGCTCCAGGACCAAAGGCACCTCTTCCCCCTCCTTCTTCACTGACCTTGCTGCCTGAAGAATTCTTTCACATGTTCTCACTCCTATCTCTGGCTGCAGTTGCTGTAATGCAGGCTTTTGTTTTCCCAGAGGAACTACCCTCATCACTGATGGACTCATATTTGGCCAGCTGCAGGTCCATCTTCGAGCCGGCTGCTGTTGGCTCCAGCGGACATAGGGGAAGCTTCTAGCAGCTTCTCACAGATGCCACCCCTGTAGCTCTCCTGCTAACAAAACCTTGCCTGGCAAACCAAATACACTATAGTATTTTTAGGTTTTTAAAGCTTTGTGAATGTCACACTACAGGATGGTCCCCAAAAGACACTAAAGGAAATCACTTGTACTAATGTCATTCCAATGGTGTTTGATCATACAGTCTAACTGCCAATTCATACAACACTACATCCCAAGGTTCTATTCACCTTACCATTTCACATCAAAGGTACTAATTGAGAGATGCACTTAGGTTTTCTATCAGCAGAAACAAACACAGGAGGAGAAAGTAGTTTAGAGAAGACAATGAAGATGAACAGAGAAAGGCTTTTTTTGGGCGGGTTCCCAATCTACCTGGACCTTGGAGGTATTGAGGCATAAGCGCATATTTGAAAGCCTCAGAGATCCTGCAACATCCTACTTTCCACATAAAGTGGCAGATATTCAATTAACAGGGCTTTCAGTTGTTACTTGAGCATGCTGTGCGCATAATGACATGAATCAGTGAGATATAGGTAGTGTGCAGGGCTTTAAGAGTTTCTGCATTATTTTCATTAAGAGCTAAGTAGATCTTATTTTTCTATATCTATCTCTTTCTTTATTCTGTTTTGTTATTGTTTTTCATGGCTGAGGAGATAATTCCATGCCTAAAAACAAGAAATAAGAGGTTGGCATTATTCAGATGAGCAAGTCTGTATTGGTACAAAACAACTACAAAAATCTTAACAATAGATTGGAGTTGCTTTAACAGTACAATGAAAGATGAATGACTGTATATCAAGTTTTAATGAACACCTGACTGAGGAAGCATATGAAAACAGCATGAGCAGAATTTAGAAAAGTGAATTGTCTCAATGGGATATTAGTGATAAAAACTCTGCTGCTCAGGAATGAGACAGAGATGAAGCCTCATACTCATCAGAACATAATACTGCCAATATGGACATCAAATCTTTTTGTTTTCAATTCCAACCCATAAAACTTTACATTCCAGTTGAGTAATAAAACCAGATTTGTTTTGAAAAGCTGTTCTATGTTTCATCATAAATTTGCTGCTTGTATAGGTCCCAAAGTAGCAAAGTTTGTAATAAAAGTTTTAAGTACTTTTGAATTGCTATTACAACCACAGTGAGAAACACTGATACACAGATGAAAGCGCACTTTCTGAACAATGGAAGTGGATCTGTTTCCACTGCTCAGAGATACAGTCAAGTTTTCATTAACTTGAGGCAGAATTTTACTCCAGAAATATGGAATGGTTTGCTTAGCAGACTATTCAATCTTTACAACACCAGGGAGATGGGGAACGAATAATCTTTGTATTAAAATCTGAATATAATGAAATATTTGTATTATATTATAATACTTTGATTTTCATAATGGTTTTTCATTTATCACAAAAATTATCTTACCCACTTCATAAATGCATCTACATATATATTAAGTTTTTTCAATGTGTAACAACATGTAACAGCTTAGGGCAGGAAGTTAGGCCTAATATTTCAGTAAAATAAGATATAATTCTTAAACTATTGAAGTGAAATAGTTACTTACCAAAGACATAGAGGTTAGACTTACACTTGGGTAATATGCAGTTTGGCACAGAACTTATAGGAACACAATATGATAACTTATTCTGAATTATCTTCCTGGCTATGTCAGGGAGGGAAAAGAAACACCTGACTGTGTGACAATGCTAAGCTCAGAATGTGAAGATGACCAAGAGAAGTGTAGACTGGGACAGGAAAAAACTGAACTTACACAAACAGATGTACAGTTAACAGAGGCATTCCCCAATCACCAATTGGAGTTGGTACAGCCCAGCCTGCAGCAACAGGGCACTCAACCTGGATAGTTTCTGTGCAAGTGTCTGGGCAGGGCTTGCCACCACTACCTTGGGTGCTGGCACAGTGCTGCTTGTTGATCCATAGCCCACACCAAGGCTCACCACGCTCAGTTCTTGTTTGCATAGCTATGTCAGCCACAGCTCATTGCTTTCAGTTACTCAACTCTTGATCAAGGCAAGCTCATGTGACACAGCACAATGTTGAATAATAATGCAAAGGGAGCATCTCCATACACTACATCCTCTGTGCTACTTACATGCTTCTGGATTTTGTATTTTGGCCCAACCAAAAGAAATAGTAGTGCAGAGATCATAGGTGTTTTAGTCAGAACACTGGCTATGTCTCCACTTTCAGTAAAATTAGTCATGCACTTGGTCAAACTAGTATGAAATTACTATATCCAAGATTTTAACTTCTCAACCCCATCCCAATTAAGATGAATATTTTCAAATTGTCTATTGGAAATAAGTTGTGCCAAGTCTTGGACCAAGCTTGGAACTTGTTTGAGAAAGTGTTAATTTGCATAGGACATTTTCATATGAGAAATTATTTTAACATTTTAACCATATAAATGACCTGTTTCAGTGACAATCTCAATGCATATATCCCCTATCATTTTATATCTGTTGGTGCAGAGGTAGACCCTGCATAAGTACATACATGAAGAATCAGAGACCTAGAAAAGCATATAAGTGGCAGGGATCAGACAGAACGAGCTGTGGCAATCATCTGAAAGGCACTCCATGTGGCAGATTCATTCTAGCTGTCCCTCTAAGAGTCAGTCTGGAATGAAAGACAGAGCTGAGTAGCTGTTCAACTCTGGATAAAAGTTAATACTCTTTTAGCTTTACCTACAAATAAAAACTCTCCATAGAATATTTAATATACCACCATGGATTTACAGACTCAGACATGGATATAAATCTGTTCTAAGCTCTACAGTTCTCATACTGTATGAAATTAATGATAACTATTGTCTGACTGATTTGAAGATAAATTTGGGGTTTTTTGTTACAGCTACTGTGAAGCAGAGCTGAGCTTATCTATTTCCAGCAGAATGAGGCAGGCTTGTGAAGAGAGGATAGAATCTGCACCGCTCTTGTACAGATCATACTGTGTTCATGGAGTACAATGCCTGTGCTGTAGGCTGCAGCTTTCCTTTCCAACTGATACTGAAGAGATTACTTAGATACTATTCCAATGCCTGGATTATTTTTTCTAGCTGAGGAGTCATTAAATATCAATTTAGAACTATATTCTGTAATGATTAAAAGCAAACTGAGAATGCTTATCTGCACTGAGAATGCACTGTTCAACAGTGAAGAGTCTGGGTCATACAGATCACACGCTATGGTTATGCTGTAGATACTGAGACACCAGTTCTGAATGAGGGCTAGGGGGGAATCTGTGTGTTAAACACCATGATTAAACAATTTTTGAAGGAAAAAAAAAAAAAACAACACCACAGTAACAACAAAGAGAAGAAACCTGCATGAGAAATCCCAAGGCTTTTTTTTTTTATTACTTTCCATGTCTTTTGAAGTTCTCCACAACATCCAAGATGTTATTTACATTTTCTGTATCATATTTAATTAAATAGGAAACAGTGTGATGTGCTTTACTTGAAAGTTATCTTGAAGATCCACGAAGATAAAACAAAAATCTGGTTTATCCTTCAGCAAGGACTTAAGCTAAAATGCATCATGAAATACAATGCTATAGTTTCTTATAGTATTGTCTCAGCATCTTTCTTTCCTCTTATGTCCTTTGCACCTGCTTCTTCTGTGTATTCATAAATCTGCTGTTCCAGCACAGTATTGTTTATCCTTTAAAAATCTGTTGAGATCACTGGTTTAGAAAGCTGAGGAAATAGTAACAGATCTTAAAAAAATTTTTTTGATTCATTAGATACTGTACCTCAGGTTGATTTTTTATGTGGGTGTAAAGTAGGATAAAACCACACAGATTCTTTTTTTCCTAGCTATCCTCATTCAGGGACTAGCTGCAGTCGAAACCTTCTTCATCCTCAAAATTTCCCGTTAGTTTCCTCTGAGGAATATTCAGTCCCCAAGGACTGAAGGGTCCTTGGGTCCTAACAGGCTTTTGTCCTGAAGTCCCCATAGGGCCACTGAGAAACCTGGAGGCATAAAGCTTCCTAGAGATCTGAAGGGAGGGCAGAGTGATTCTATAATCTGAGCAGTGCAGCGGCTAAAAGTAATAATATAGTGCTTGATCAGCCCTTCACACTCAGACAAGCTGCAGGAGCAGGTGTTTCAGGGTCTCAGATCTGCAAAAGCCAGGTTTCTTAAAACCTCATTTGCTGAATTTGCCTTTTCCATCATAAGATTAATTGCTTCAACTAAACAGAGAGAAACAGTGCACAGTGCATCATGAACTGTTACAGCTTGTTTGAAAGTTAATATGTACAGATTTTAAACTAAACACAATTGTTATGCTGATAATCTATTTGTATAATTCCAGTGTCAGTAAAATAAAAAACAAACACTGTCTTCACTACACTGAAAGTCAGAGTGAAAGTGCTTCATTTCTGCTTTGTACCCTTGTGAAATACAAGATACAGAACAACACAAACCAGTCCAAAATGTATATATGCCCATTTTCCCATGAGATTTTACAAGACCCTTCAACTTCAGCTATTCCTCCTCTTTGCTATAATGAACGTGGTGTATTGCTACCCAGTTATTTTGCTTCTGTTATCAAAAGCAGCATTTTTTTTTCCTCCTCTCCTTGTTTGTTGACTATAGAGCAGTTAAAGACTGCTAGTGAAATCTAGGTAGGGATTCAGTTTCAGATTAAGCTGTCTAATTGTAAGTGGCTACATATTAGTCACACAGACCCTGGAGTCCAGGCCAAATTATAGTCAAAATGCAATAAAGTAAAAAAGCCTATGGAACAGTTACAGTGATAAGCATTAGGTGTATGACTCAGCTTCTTAAATATACTGCAATGGGTTAGGATGTCCAAGATATGTGTGTGGTACTGGCAGGCACAACACAAGATGCAGGGAGGAATTCCATTCCCTTGGAGTGGCAGCTGGATGCCAGGCAGGATCAGAGGACTACTCAAACAGCACTAGATGCCAGTATTCACACAGCTGAATTGAGCCTTCACTGAATATGTCAAATGAGAAAAGTTGTTCTCACTTAGGCATCAATGTGTGAGGACCCTACCTGCCAGTGTCTTGATTTAAATTCTAAACCTTTTAAAGCTATATGATAAAAGCTCATCTCCACAACCACAAAGGAGCACAGAGAGACCATGGCAGATAGAGGAAACCAAATAGCAGTCTTCCTGATTGTTCCTATACCCATCACAGGAGAGCAGTCACCCCTTAAAAGGTGCATCTCCACAAGCTCAGAGGAGCACATGGGTACAACGGCAAGCAGGAACGCAAATTAAGAACTCAAAGGAAGGGACACCATCAAAGGAAGAAATAAAGGCAGGGAAAGGGATGGGTTTATCTGACCCAGGGAGGAACAACTGTGGGAAAATGGAGTGGTAGGGGGATAAAAAGGGTTCACCATGTGTAAACAATTTGTTGATCAGCGCACTTTTTTTGGCCATGTTCTGTGATTGATCAGCCCAATCTGTCCTACCTTACTAAATTCCTAACATTTTTCCTCTGTGAGGGACTCTGTTCACCCTGTGTGTGTGTGCACATGTATGGGGGTCTGAGTGCAAGCAGCTGGAGTCAGACCATGGATTAGAAGGCCCACATATCTGTGATGCAAGCAACTGAAATGAACGTGGGTCTGGGTGCCAGCAGCTGGGCTGGGGCTGTGGTCTGGACCGTCCATATGCCTGGGTGCCTGAGACTGGAGAGACCAGAGTGAAACCAAGTGCCAGCCACTAGGCTGGGACCAGGGGTCAGAGGTCGGTGTGTCTACAGTGCCAGCACCAGGAGAGGGTGCAGGTGAGGGAGAGAGTGTGTGACTTAGGAAAAGCCAAAACAAACTAGCCTGTGAGTAGGTGAAGTTGTCTGGGAGTCAGGAGTGTCTCTAAAAGCAGGACCATGGGAGGTTTGTCACTGAGGACCAAGGAAGTCCCAGAGGGTTCTGGATGTGTGCATGTGTGTGTGTATAAACATATATTCTTACCAATGCACCCCTACCCAGCTCAGCCAGAAGGGAGCAGGATGAGCCTCTTGGTGCTGTCTGTTCTTGCAAGTGCTCTGTGTCTGTGTATATATGTATACATGTGATGTATGTGTTCTCTGTGTGCCTGTGCCTACAGGGACTACATCTTCAGCCTTGCTACTGGCTGGACCCGGGGGCATGAAGGTGCAGTAGCCTCACATCTTTTGGGCTGCCAGATCCTAAAGAATATGTTTTCCTCTAACAGCTGGCATCTGACAAAGCTGGTTCCTATCCTTACAGTATTTCATAGGATTTTCTAATGTCTAATTACTATGATGCAACCATAATCTTCACCAGCATTATGGAAAGCTGCCTTAACTTTTCAGAGCTTTGCAAAAGATTCATAACTAGGTCTTTTTCATTCAGTTTAATTGCTGTCTCTCAACACAGAAGTGAAACAAAAGATATTTGCATATCATTTAGGTTTGATCCACATTGTTTATACTGTAAGGTGAATTTTGGGTGGCGGGGTGTTTTTGTTGTTGTTGTTGTTGTTTGTTTGTTTTTTGTGTGTGTTGGTTCTTTTTGTTTGTTTGGTTGGTTTGGGTTTTTCCCCCATTAGGTTTGTACTCCCAATATTTTCCTTTGTACCAGCGTAAAAAGAGAGCAGAAATGGTCAAATCCTACTTTCTTATACACAATAAAAGCTGTGCATTAAATTTATTTCATGGAAAGTAAATAACTTTTAAAGTAAAAAAAAAGTAGAAAACTGTAGAGAAATAATTCAATTGTTTATACTACCACTTTCAGCTGAGCTAAAAAAGAGCTTGTGGAATAGTGCAACAGCTTGCTAAAGGACGTAACAAGCACTCAGTTTTAGTACTCTGAATGGAACAATGCACTGACCTGTCTGATAAGGCATTTTCCCAAAATTGTTAATACTAAGGAGGAAAGTAACCATGAGAGAAATTAAACAGTAACCAGGGAATTACATGGAGATTTTTTGTAACAGCGGAGTCAGCCTGAAAATTAATACAAAGACAGCACAGAAGTTTGTGATGGAGGATAGAGGAAAGGCTAACAGCAGTAGTCCACAGCTGGCTTGACACTGTCATGAGTTGTCCCATGGCAGCAGGACCTCCAACAAGAAGAGTCAGAGCTGCCTCTTAGTCAGACACTGTAAGTAGTTTGCATCCAGCTCATAGCCTCAAAATGAAAGATGCAATAAGTAGGGATGTCACTTCAGGTAATTCATGCGGGACTTTCTTGCAGACACACGCATTAGCAGGTTGCAGGGAGCTGGATGGATATAGAGCAAGAGCACCACTGTCCCCCACAAAAGGTGTAAGCAGGGGAACCCACACTCACAGGAAAGAGGAATGTGCATCCACATGCCCTCTGGAGAGTGTGTATGTGCACAAAACTGTGGAGCGGGGGGAGGGGATTAGAATGTTTTGGTGTTAGCTATAAAAAGGTGTTTAGAAATGTATAGGAGTTTACTGACATTTTTTAAGTGCCTGGTATCTACTTTATTGTTGATATCAATCCTGAGTGTATGGTTCATTGATTGGCAGTTGAGTGTCATTAATAAATCAATAAACTACTTTAACTCTTGATTTGATTTAAACCATGTGCAATAAAGAGTTTGTCCCTGTGATACACTCCAGAAAGCTCTCTATGGATCACCAAAACTCTTGGGCCAGCCAGAACAGTATCACAATTTGGTAGATATTGTTAAGAGAAGGTCACATTGGCAAATTTTTCATGAAAGAAGAACTTAAGAGTATCCCAAAGCAGTATCAGCAGACTACAAACACTAAATTATTGCAACCCAAACATAGAGTTTGTATCAGTTTGGAGAGCAATCTTCCATAAAAATCCCTACCACAAATACAGTTGGCACCCTATTGCTGGTCTAAAATGCCCAGTTGTTTCTAGCTGCCTCTTAAACCAATAGTGCAATTCAGACTGGCAATAGATGTGCAGGAGACCAGTCCCAGTGACAGACAAAAAGCAGCTCATCCCACGCATCCTCTTTTTGACGCTTCCTGCTTGTCTCCACATTCCTCCCTTTTTCCCAACAATATCACTACCAGGTTCCATCGCTGTGCAAGTAAATTGATGTGATCTATGTATTTTGCTTCATGTCCTTTACACTTAACCTCTTGTTACTTCAGAGCTAGCAAAAAAGTCATCCTGCAACACCGGGGGGGGGTGGGTGTGGTAGGGATAAATCATAGGATCTTAGGCACATATTGATGAAACTTGACAAAAATATCCAAACCTAAATTTATACCAATATTGCCATTACCTGAAAAAACATCCATAATTGATGTATGAGTCTTACCAGAACTAGTAGTAACACCTATTTCATATTAAGCCTCTTTTTCTTCCAGTGATTATGGGTTTCACTAAAGTGTAGCTATCAATGTGCTAGAAGAGCTGCATATGCTGAATTGGAGAGATAGGGGTTTGACAGATGGACTGCTTGGTGGATGAGGAGCGGCTGGCTGGTCACATCCAGAGGGTAGTAGTTAATGGCTCAATGTCCAGATGAAGGTTGGTAACAAGTGGTGTCCCTCAGGGGTCCACATTGGGACAAGTACTGTTTAGCATCTTCATTAGTGACATAGATGGTGGGATCGAGTGCAAATTTGAAGATCATATCAAGCTGAGTGGTGCATTGACATGCTTGAGGGATAGGATGCCATCCAGAGGGACCTGGATAAGCTCGAGAAGTGGGCCCATGTGAACCTCATGAGGTTCACAAGGCCAAGTGCAAGGTTCTGGACCTGGGGAAGTGCAACCCCCAATATCAATACAGGCAGGAGCTGAAGTGATTGAGAGAAGCCCTGAAGAAGGACTTGGGGGTATTGGTGGATGAAAAGCTGCATGTGAGCCAGAAATGTGCACTTGCAGCCCAGAAAGTCAACTGTATCCTGGGCTCCATCAAAAGCAGTGTGTCCAGCAGGTCAAGGAAGGTGATTCTGCTCCCCTGCTCTGCTCTGGTGAGACCCCACCTGGAGTACTGCATCTGGCTCTGGAGTCCTTAGCACAGGGAAGACATGAACTGTTGGAGCGGGTCCAGAGGAGGGCCACAAAAATGATTGGGGGCTGGAACACCTCTCTTATGAAGAAAGGCTGAGACAGTTAGGGTTGTTCAGCCTGGAGAAGAGAAGGCTCCAGGGAGAGCTTGTTGTGGCCTTCCAGTACTTAAAGGGGGCGTATAAGAAAGATGGGAACAAAATTTTTAGCAGGGTCTTTTGCAGTATGGCAAGGGGTAATGGTTTTAAGCTAAAAGTGGATAGATTTAGACTAGATATTAGGAAGAATTTTTTTACTATGAGGATAGTGAAACACTACAATGGGTTTCCTAGAGAGGTGGTAGATGTGCCATTCTTGGAAACATTAAAGGTCAGGTTGGACAGCACTCTGAGCAAACTGATCTAGTTGAAGATCTCCCTGCTTATTGCAAGTGTGTTGGACTAGATGATCTTTAAGGTCCCTTCCAACCCAAACTATTCTATGATTCTATTAACAGTATATGATATTTCGAGTATATGCCTCAGCAGTTGCTTCCTACAGGCAGCAGCATGGAGTGCTTTGCATATTAAGCAGAAATAGAAGGTAAGTGGTATATGATTGCTACCAGCTCCTCCAAGACAAAAGTATTTGATCTTTTATTTTCACTAGTTTTTCTTAACCACATGAAATATGTTTCAGAGAAATGCAGCAGAGCATGCTATGACTGTAGTTGGTGTTCAACCACTAGGTGCAAATTACGACTTTGTGGCAAAGTCATTGCATGTCCAGTGGAGAAGAGTCTTATGGCTATACCTAAGATAGTTGCTTAGACATCCTTGAATTCTGAAAAGATACTGCTAGCAAGTATTTCAGTTTAAAATGGGCCTGTATGTATAGGTAAATTTTTCACTATGAGACATACCATAAATAAAATTCAAAACACAAATGTTCCATAAAACTACAACAAAACAAATAAAAATCTCCAACTCCGGTCATTCTTAAAGCTGATTGAAATGACTCTAAAGTAGGAAAAAAGCTCAAACAAGTTCAAAAAACCACATTCAATATTTGAATCCTTTCCGTCCTCCAGGTAAATCAAATTTATAATAAATATAATACAATGAAGGCTATTTTGATAAATACTGTAGCGATGCAAAGTGGATAAACAAGTGCTAAGACTACTACTTGATAAAATTATTGAGAAAATTATCTCTTAGTAGTAAGTTTTCTTTATTCAATTCAGCCATTATTTCCCTATTCCACAAATACCTTTCCCTCAAATAACTTACCACTTGACAATATAAATAGGATTGACTAACAGTCATTGAATTAGAAGAGATGCTTTACTATGTTCATGAAAAAACCCAAACTAATTAATGTTTCATAAGATACCCTATGAGCTTGACGTGACAGAACAGTTCCATTTCTTCTGAATGTCCACTTGCTGGGCTTGTTGACAGGCAAACAAAATCTTCAAATAATATTATTTGACACAAGGGATGCAAGGGAAGGACAATGAAAATGGTACATTATATACAAGAAGGGGCTGCTTTGCAGCTTCTTTCACTAAAAAAATTAGTAATTTTCTATATTGTTCACAGAATGCCAGCCACAAGGGTATTTTAATGTAAGAACTCTACATTCAGGTTTAATGAATGATGCAAATTAGTTCAACACTTTTTCTGCACCAGAAGGTTGCAGTTTGTAAATCTGAATTTTTAAAATGTTCTTAAAACACTGTAACACAATAGTTCATATAATCATAGAGAAACATAGGCTGAAAGAGATCTCTGAAGGTCCCCTACTCCAGCCTTCTTCACAGTTGTAGGTCTACCCTCAAGATGACATCAGATTCTTCAGAATTTTATCCAAAAAATTTCTTAGGATGGAGATTCATCACCTTCTTTGGACAACTGGTTTAAGTACTTAGCCACTCATTGTGAAGAATTGTTTCCTTACTGCCTCGTTTGATTTTCTGTGCTGCAGCTTGTGACTATGGTTTCTGCTCTGTGTGTGTGAGAAGAGTAGGAAAGTATGTCTCTGTCTTCTATATAGCCTCCCTTTAGATAATGTAAGACTGTAAATGCTCCACTGGAGCTTTTTTATCTCTTTTATTTTTTCTTTACTTTCTTTCCCCTATCTCCAGACTAAACAAACCCACTTATCCTAGCCTCTTTTGTACTTGCTTTAAACATCTTAATAGCCCTCTTCCCTAGTCCCTTTGTCTGTCTCTTGTATGGGGGAAACCAAAACTGGTTACAGTAATTCAGATGTGGCCTCAGAAGTACCTAGTGGAGGGGAATATTGACTTCCCTCCATTCAGCGGCTGTATGCATGGTCATGCTCATAAAGCGCAACATACTAATGGGACCACTTGGTCTCTGTGTCTGCGAGCACTTTTTGGTGCTATGATTATAAACCAAGCTAGCAACAAGAGTTACAGAGTGGATGAATTTCCCTTAGTTTTCAGGGCTATATTCGTTATTTCAACAGAGTGGTTAGTATAAATTCTTGCATGAAGTTCTTTCTCCCTTTTCTTCAAAACACTGTGAACTAGTTTAACAATCTGGCTTTAACACAGCTACAAAAAGCAATTTGACCCTTACAAGGTCAAAGAATTACAAAGGATACAGTATTTAATTTTTGAGCAACAGTATTAAGCAGTATATTATAGTATTTTGAAAAGAAGAATCAGAAGGCTCTACTTCAAAAAGCAATTGCTTTCTTTAGTGTTTTAAAGTCAAAGGTCAATATGATATTTTTGTATTCAAGCATTTTTTTGTGTGAATTTAATATGAAATAAGTTTGAAAATGTTATAAATGATAACAATTAAAACAAATTTGAGTTCAATCAATTTAGTTTGAGAAACAATAAGCAAAACCAGAGTTTTTTCTCTGGGTGCGCAGAGAACTCAGTTAGTTCCACCACACGCACACCTGAGCCCTAAAAGCAGCATCTTTTATCCCCGGATCTTGACCAATCTCTTCTCGCCGGATATTCGTCCCGCTCTTTCCCCACTGGGTCGTTAGGGTACACCTTCTCCTTCTATTGGCTCTCCTTTGGCGAGCTTTTTCAAATCTCAAGGTTGCTTTTCCAGGCAGCAGTTGCCTCAGGGGAAGGGGAAGCCATCACATTGTCTTAAAGGAGAACCACACGTGCCCACTCACCACAACTGTGATACAGGTCCCAGTTTTACACAGGGTACAACAATCACACTTATCACAGTGCATTCTATTTTTGACATGAATCATGACTGTGTTTATCACAAAAACAAGATGAAAACAAATAAACATTGTTTTTAAAAATTAAAGTGCTGAAATCTCACAATAGAGTACAAACTGCACAAAATGTATTCCAACAAAAGCTGTTACATTGGAAAAAAATAATGCTAGCTCTTCCCATATCTTTCAACAACACTTGAACATTATGTACCCTTTTAGAAATATTTATCTGTAATACTGTGGGTGCCTTTTATCATAATGTGATGTGTCTTCCAAATAAGAATGAATTTCTGCAGAAAAAGCTCACATTATGTACTGATACCACATTAGGAGGCCCTTTCTCCAAACTGTCAGGAAAACTAATAAATCAGCTAATACAGTACACTTTCAGAAATATGGGCTTTAAGCACAGACATTAAGGACACTTCAGCTTAGTAAGTAAAAGAATTATCTCATCACTAAAACAGGAAATTTAAGTAAATAATCATCTACTCAATGTAGATTAGAGTAGAAAAAAATATTTATGCTAGAGTAATCTGTAACAAGGTTCCTTGCATTCAAAATTGAATTCAACAAATACACTAGTTAACAGTTTTATTACTTTAACAGACATTTTAAATGAAGTCAACAAGATGAATAACATTACAAAATAACAAAAGACCCATAATCATGATATGCTGAGTAACCTAATTTCTCACTGAAGTCAGGAGGAGGTAATGACATACAAAATATTTATAGACTCCGTTACTAATACAAATCTTGCAGCATAAACCCAAAGAAATAGATTAAGTAATTTTATATTTATAGTCACAGAAGTTTAATGCAAGTTCCACATACTTTTGTCTTACAGTATGAACAAATGTTTATAAATTTTAATTTAAAATTGCCTATTTGGATCAGGTTCTAATTAAAAAACCTTTTCCTTTAATTCTAAATTCAAGTTCACCTCTGCAATAGTGATACAAAGCCAGTCAATAACATTAGTTCTTGGATCAGATTCACTGACACTCCACAGAAAATTTTTAATGGTTCAGTGCAAAGAAGTCATAAATCTGATTCAATAAGTTGCTAAGGATTCCCTATAGAGCTACTGTAACAGTGTATATTTTGGGTTTATGCCCAGAGAAGGTTCCCTCATAAAATGGGGTTAGTCGAAGATCCTTTGCTGCCAGAATAAACCTATGGGCTGTGAGCGCTACCACAAATAGAAGCAACCTTAGAGTAGGTGACATTATATTTATGACTGCACTGAACTGCAGCCAGATCTCACTTCTGAAGGAATGAGACAGGCAACCAGTTATCACTCAGACCTACCAAAACAAGGCTAGCAGATCTTGTCACGTTAGATGTGGTCATTTTATGTATTTTTTTAAATCATGTGGGAACTTAACAGAATTGAAATGGTAAAACATACTTGCCACAGTGAATCTAAGGTGTAATTTATAATACTTATTAAGACAGCCAAAGTTATTATAACTCTTAATAATGCAATAGCTACTCTTAGTACTTTATCCTCAAAAAAAAAAAAAGCTCAGTAAACTCATTATCTTTAAGAACAAGTTTTTTTATTTTCTTTGAAACATACTGAAAAGTGGAAAATATTTATTTTGGCTTCATTGATTTATATTTTCAGTTTGTAGGGTTCAAAAAATTTTTCACTTGCTCTCAATTCCTTCTATATCCTTCAACATTTCCATTAGCAGATCTGAGAACATTAGCCTGATGGATTTTCTTTGCTTTTATTCCAGTGCTTTAATTTCTGTAATATTACTTCTTTTTTGCTTTTTCCTGTCCCAGTTCGTACTGTCAAAAATTTATTAATCTTTGACAATATTTTTAACATTTTTTTCTAGTTTATGAATCATTCAACTACTGCTCTTAACATTTTACATATATACATGCATATATAAACATATAAATAAATATAACCTTATCTCTATATTTGATTTAGATTCTAATTGTCATATATATGAAAGTCCAGACTTACTCTGACTATCTTCATTTCTGTGGCATACCTAAGCTAAAACTTTAGATTCCATCTATCAAAATGGAAAAATACAAACACTTCCAAAAAAAGGGCTTAACTTAAATTGTCAAGTTTTTTTAAAGTTTTGATAACTAGTCTCCCTTAAAAATTTATCTTGCCATTAATTTACTCAATCTACAAGTAATCTATTTATATTTGACAAGGATTTTCCCTTCTGAACTGGAACTTTCTCTATTTATGTCTTGTTTCCTTAATAGAGAACTTCATACAAGCTCCTTGCTCTCAGTTGACGGACTGAAAATTTCTTCTAAGTAACAGATTTAATTGTTTTGGTGTGATATTTGCAATTGGTGACTGGTGTTTATTTTAATACTTTGTTGGGGTTTTTGTTTGGTTTTGGTTTTTTTTTCTGTTTTCCAGATGTTAAACTGGGGTTTGAATCAGCTCTCACTGGCCTGTACTTTGAATGAAAAGTTCTAATTGCTGTGAATTTTAAAAACCCTTCTGGTGCGTCAGTTTCAAAACCATGAAGCATAGAAAAAAGTGTTATTATCTTCCTTCTTTCTCATTCTTGTTCTTTTCTTTTTCAAAAGGGAAATGGTTTAGAAGAAGGAAAACTAAACTATTCACAATATCTTCAGATGGTGGTATAGCTGATATCAACACCCATGTGCATGGAAGAGATACATTGCCAAGTCAGATGTTTTTTCTTAGAATACTGATAAAATCTGCTGAAAATGTTGCAATATTGTTGATAGTACTGTGAGGAACTGGAAAGTTCCACCAATTTAAAATTCTGTAGGCATATAGAGATCATGCTACTTAGAGCAAGCCACTGAACCAATAGCCCAACAGCAACAAATAGTAGGAAACCTGGACTAAATTCCATTGACCATCCATGTAAATTTCCAAAAAAAATTTATTCTGTAATAGTTTATTGTTTTAATGAATAGTTTATTGCTGTAACTTGTCTACATTACCACAGCCAGGTTTTTATTTTACTTGTTTAAGAGATGAGGTTGCATGCTTGATACACAAATGCCCTGCCCCAGAGCAGCTAAGGTCCCTGGGTTCAGCCTTTTTTTTTTTCTCTTGAAGGACTGTGGAAAGATAATTTTATGGAGTTATGGCATGAGGTGGAGAAAAGGGAAAAAAAAAACTTCCTCTGGGTCTAAATAATGACATATGTTTTCCTCTGAAAAGACATGATGCAGAAATATCCTGGCTAAATGGGTGTTATCACCAACCTAGTCTATCTGTCCTTTTTACTTTTACTGTTTAGAAATATGGAACAAGCTTGGAGCTGCAGAGGCACAATTTTTCACAGTACTGTGACTACGTTGAGATGCATATTGTTACTGTCATGTACTTGATTAAGTTACACTGGTCAGCAGTCTGTTGGTCTCTACTAAATCAGTAATTTCTCAATTCCTCCCTTTAAAAACTGAACTGATCATATATATTTTCATGACCTTGGAAAGAAATCTGATTTTTAATAAGAAATTACTAATCTTGTGGATTAGTGGTGGATTGTACAAGGGACAAAACACTTCTTCAGAAATAAACCAGTCTCTACCTGACAGTGATTAAGACAATGCCTTTCCCTCCTGCCCCTCCCACGGTAGTGATATACTCTTATTGTTAGTTAGAAGTGGGTTGACTCTGAGCTGGGACTCAGATCCCTTCTGCCTTTGGTAATGTTATTCCGTAATTATTCAATTTTTTATTTTTTTTATTTTTTGCAATGTCATCTAAAATAACAGTGAGGAATTTATGATCCACATTACTTGTGACTTACATGCTTGCTTTGATGGGAACTTTGGCAGGAAGAAATAGGATCTTCAGTGCAAGGCAATGAATCTGCTGGTAAAGTCAGTCTGTTCCCATCCTTTATAGGTGCTCTGTAGACTATCCTCATCATTATTAAATATGTGAGCTGGTCTAGGTTCCTTCATATTTTCGCATCATGTATAAAGCTTAAGCCAATATGTAGATCCCCTGCTCTTTGCGGTAAAATGCTTCCTGCCAGGCCTTCTGGTGGTCTTCATTCAAGCAGTAGTGGATTTATCTTGTTTCCCAATGAGCATTTATAGCCTGCCAGACACCCTCTTAAGAATTAGAATGATTTTCAGGGAAGCCACAGTTTGAGTTGATCATGTTCTATTGTGGCATTTAAACTCTCTTTGTTTTAAACTGTCTTAAAGGAAAGGAGGGAATTAAAGTCAGGTCACTTCTTTAACTTGTCTTGCTTTGATACCCACCTCCTATTGTTCAAGGAGAAGCAACAGGTATTTTGAAGACAGTGTGACTTTGACTAAATGAGCCATCAGAAGTTGGCTGAATGTGCTTTACTGGTAATTTCAACACCTGAAGACCTGGGCTGTCTTGCAAATGTGAAACTAGGTAACATTTATATTGCTGTGTTTCATCCTAGTTCAATTGTTGTATTTCAGCATTATACAACACTACAGAGGATTTGGAACTACGAAGTAATGTGCAATATTTTGAAATTATTTGCAAAGCAGGGATTTTACAGTAAGAACATATTTCCTTCTGGCACGCAGTGTTGCATGATATGAAAATGTGAAGTATTTTGATGCTAAAAAAGCAGTAGAGTATTCTTTGCTGCTCAGGCATACGTTGTTTTTCAGGTAGAGTAGAGCCTTAGACTGCCTTCAAGGAATATTTGCCTCAGGCATTTCTCATGTTATGGACAGTGAGCAGTACAATGCCTGTATGTCATGAAAAGTGATAAATATTGTAACTATTTTGATATCCTTTCTTTTGCACTTGAAAGGCAACATAGCCAGGACAGGTGACCCAAATTAGCCAGAGAGGTACTCCATACCATATGATGTCATGCTGAGTATATAAACTGCGGGGAGATGAAGGAAGGGTGGGACATTTGGCGTTATGGCATTTGTCTTCCTGAGTAACCGTTACGCGTGCTGGAGCCCTGCTTTGCTGGGGATGGCTGAACACCTGCCTGCTCATAGGAAGTGGTGAATGAATTCCTTGTTTTGCTTTGCTTGTGTGCGCAGCTTTTGTCTTACCTTTTTCCCCCACCTTTCCATTTTGTTATTATTATTGTTATTGTTATTATTGTTGTTCTTACTTCTTTATTCTGTTTAAATTATTAAATTGTTCTTATCTCAATCTTTGAGTTTTACATTCTTTTCCAATTCTCCTCCCCATCCCTCAGGGTGAGGGGCAGTGAGCAAGCAGCTGCCTGGTGCTTGGTTGCCAGCCAGGGTTAAATGACAACCACTGAATTTATTATCAGTTGTGAACTGAAAAGCGATGACTACAGCAGATATTAACAAAAACAAAATGTAAAGCCTAGTTTTTCATCTAAACTTTTTCTGGAAATTAACAATCAATCCTACTGTTGAACGCATTAATAGTTTATATGGTTTAAAAATAGTAGGAAGATAAAATGAATAGTAAAACTTTTCCTTAACTGTGTCCAAACATACAGGAAAATTTACTGAGGTCATTTCATCCTAAGAAAATATTTATCAAAAAACATGTTTATGTATATATAAAGCTACAATAAAATAGTTAGACTTAAATTTATATGACCTGCACATTTTGAATTAGACTTGAAAGATCGTTGCTCATTGCTGATTATTTCTCAAAGTGAGAAAAGCAAAATCAGCATTGTAGATTCAGATCATGTGATATAGACTGTGAACCATTCTTTTAAAAAGGGAAGGTAAACTTCAGATTTGAAAAAGGAAGAATTCCCTTTACAATTCCAGTCAACCTGAATGTAAATAGCTTGCTTTGCTGGATGTTGTAAGGACATGGTGAAGCCCTCAAGTTTTGTTTATCTTGTTTAAATGAAGCATAATTTCAAATACTATGCAGCATTTTGAAAATAATTACAAAAATGTGCAATGTAGGTTAGGAAAAAAATGTTATTCCAGTGAATTATTTGATGCTACCTTGAAATATTAATCTTAAAAGACAAGCTGATTGATTTGCATATTGTGCTGGCACAGAAACTCTAAATGGTTGTAAAGAAAGAATAAATGTAAATGTATTTCAAAAAAGATACATCTGGTGAGAAAATTTAAGAATATATTTTATCTAGGATTATTTAGCATCTTTATCATTTAAAAAAATAAATCAGGAAAACAAATTATTTTTTTTTTATTCTAAATTGAAAGACAGTGAAAACATTAGCTAATATAGAAAAATAATTAAAACCTACAATTTACATAGAACTATTTATTACACTAGAAAGAAAAACTCCTGAATTATATTGAATCTTTATTTGAAGCACTGGTATTCAATTTAAAGAGAGAAATTGTAGAACATAATGGCAGAAGGCAAGTAAGAGATGACAATTTGCTGGAAATTTGACTGTGATTTTTGCAGTCAAACCTGCACCACATAACCAGCAGCATTCCTATAAAACTAGCAATGAAAAATTCTTTTGCATACAGCATTGTGGTAAATACAGCTAAAATACTGCTGTGAATCCTATGAATGTTATAAACAGAATAACAGTGATATATGAAAATGAACTAAGAAATAAATCACAAAATGCTCAGGAATTAGTGTAGAGAGGTAATTGAGGGTAGAAAGGAAGTTGACATGAGTACCCCAATATTTATAATCCATTAAGTGATAAATAAGGTTACTGATTTATACTTCTGACATGATTCCATGGAAGTCTAATACTAATTTTTGCTCTATAAAGACATGATTATAGTATCAAACAGCTTGCCAGAGAAGGTGCTCAGTTATGACATGGACACTGAATAGATAGCAGAAGAATAGAAACTCTCGGGAATTAAAGACACTTAGTATGATAAGAAACATTTTTTTGAAATAAAGATATATATATAACAAAAAGACTGCTGAAATCTTTTGTGACTGGTTGATGTCTTTGGAGGTGATAAAGGCTCAGAAAGAAAACTGTGGCATGTATTTGGAGCATTTGTGTACAAACTGCTCAAAATTCCGAGAGCAGGATGCAGGGAACAAACATGGAAGATTGTTAGGAAAATAGAATGAGTGAACGATCAGATTATTGCCATACAGATGGCTAGGTATCTGTATAATGCTTGTAGGTGCTTTTAAAAATCCAGTACCATATACCTAATCAGTATTTCAAACATTAGTCAGAGGAAGAACCTGTCACTGATTCCCTTTACTCAAGAAAGCTCATTACAGAGCTTGATTGTAGTATTAGAATTACCACTGAGATGTACCAAACTAAAATCTGACGTGTCTTGTCTACTAGAGGAAGAAATCAAAGCCTGTGATTTCATAAATGCATATTATTAACTTTTTGGTTTAATTGCAAGTCGTTTTTATACTAGAAATATAAACATGGAGGGGGCATATTTTAATATTAAAAGTAGAGTTCATGAAAATATACTCCCTCTCACACATGATTTAAACATTTTAAGTAATTTTAATAAGTGTTCAAAGATATTAATTTTTTTTGAGGAATGTTAATCAGAAAGAGTTCAATATCACTGAGCTATTTTTTTAATACAAGGTCCACTTAGTCTTTTGGCAACTTGATAAAGGTGTATCTAGCTTGATATGTATAAATTCTTGGCACAAGACCTGCAGAAAACAGGTGGGTTTACTTAAAATTTTCTGTGTATTTTATCCAATGTCCTGTACAATATATTACATAAGGATACCTAGAAATACAGACAAGGATCCCTCTTTTCTTGTCAAATGCCACAACAGTAAATGAAACAGCTATTTTTTTTTTCTTGTTTATCTTCTTTAAGCCCAACTTTGACTCCTTTTCAGCATGTCTTGTCTGAATATGAAGACTAGACAATGGTTTAAATCAAACATTCTCTTCATTATAACCTGAACGGTGGTGTATAGGGTATGGCTGGGATGGAATTAATTTTCCCCATAACAGCCCTCATAGTTCTGAGCTTTGTATTTGTTATCACATTCATGTTTTGGTTTCTCCTGAGCAGTGCTCACACAGCATCAAAGCTGTCTCTCCAGCTGCCCCCTACTCCTGCTCCAAAGGCCAGCAGGCTTGGGGTGGCAAGAGGCTGGGAGGAGACATAGCCAGGACTGCTGACCGAAACAGACCAAAAGAATATTCCATATCGTATGATGTCATGCTCAACAATAAAAGCTAAGAGAAAGGAGGAAGAAATTGTGTGTTATTAAGGTATTTGTCTTCAGAAGCAACTGCTACATGTACTGAGGCCCTACTTCCCAGGAAATGGCTGGACACCACCTGCTTTTGGAAAGTAGGGAAAAAAATGTTTTTATTCTCCTTTGCTTCAATGCAAAGGCTTAAACCGCCTTCATCTTTTTCACCATATTTTCTTCCTTTATCCTGTTGAGGAGGGGAGTAATAGAGTGGCTTGGCATGCACTTGTTGGCCAGTCAAGGTCAACCTCCTACAGTCCCTTGGATTGTGGCAGTATTTGGGACAATAGCTGGGAGAGGTAATAGGCAAAACATGGACTAAACATTGCCAGAGAGCAGAACAATTGCAGGGAGGGTTTTGGTTGGGCTTTGGTGTTTTATTTTGTAATTGCGACGAAGGGATGAGGAGTGGAGTATGTGTCCCTTGCCCACCTTTGTCAGTGTTGTTAAGATGTTATTTTGACTTTGGTGTAGGAAATTCTTTTTGCTGATTCTATTGGATTTGGATGGCAAGGTTTTTAGTAGCTCAGAGGCTGCAGGGGTGGCTTCTGTGAGAAGGCACTAGAACCTGCCCCTGTGTCAGACAGAACCAATTCTAGACAGCTTCAGGCTGGATCCACTGCTAGTGAGAGCTGAGCTGATCAACCATGTTGGTAGTGCCTCTGTGTTAACATATTTAGAAAGAGTAAAAACCATTGTGCAACAGCAGCCAGGAGAGAGGAGTGAGAAAATTTGGTAGAAATAGCCCTGCAGACACCAAGGTCTGTGAAGAAGGAAGGGGAGGAGGTGTTCCAGGAGTTGGAGCAGAGATTCCCCAGCAGCTCATGGTAAAGACCATGGAGAAGAAGGTTATCCCCCTGCAACCCAGAGGCCCATGACAAAGCAAATATCCACCTGCAGCTGGCAGAGGACCCCACATTGGAGCAGATGTATGTGCCCAAAGGAGGCTGTGACCCCATGGAGATCCCACGCTGGAGTAAATTTTCTGTTAAGACATGTGAACTCATGGGGGACCCACACTGAAGCAGTCTGTTCCTAAAGGACAGTACCACATGGAATGAACCCATGTTGGAGCAGTTTTTGAAGAACTGCAGCCCATGGGAAGGACATGTGTTGGAGAAGTTCATGGAAGAATGTATCCCTTTGGAGGGACCCTACACTAGAGCAGGGGAAGAGCATGAGGAAGAAGGAGTGGCAGAGACAACATGTCATGAATCAATCATATCCCCCATTCCCAGTCCCCTCTGCACTGCTCAGGGCAGGGGAAGGAGGCAGATGACTCAGGAGTGAAGCTGATCCTGGAAAGAAGAGGGTGGATAGAATGCGGGTTTAGTTCTTATTTTTTGCTATCTAAAATAAAATCATCCTAATGGTATCTTAAGTACTCTACTCCATAGCTCCTTTATTTTTTTTAATTCTATATTATTGTTCTTGGGTGAACTATCATTAGACAAATTATTACTGTCCATATGTAAATACTGACAGTGCATGTTTCAAATACAGAATTAAGGTATAAGAACACCTGAGAAATATATCTCATGGTTGTTCGTTTGATGTGCTGAACCATCTTCACTTGCTGTAAATCAAGTTCATAAAAGGCTAAGTGGGAATATTTGGATTTCTCTGACTTACAGCTAATACATACTTGCCTTCATCACACCAATGGCTCATGACCAGCTGATAGGCCAAAATGCACGACAAGTCAATCTATTTTTCACATTTATTTTAACATGTTGGCAAGTATAGTCTTATAATTTAAGTATATGACTGAGAATTCAAAAGCATTTTGATACGAAGATTGGTAGATTCCAAACCCCCTTGCTTTCTAACTTCACCAAAGTGGGAAGCTAGGTGCAGCTGGGTAAGGAGTCTGATACAATAAAACTCAGTAACAGCAGACTGTTTACTGCAGCGCCAGTACAGCACTGGGGATAGCTCCACCATAAGTGCTCCAGCATTCTGGCAAGTTTTCAGAGGCTATATACCATAAAGTTATACATGACATTTCCTGGAACTCATTAACATATGCAAATGTATGGTCCACATGCACAGTGATCTTCCCGGTGATCTCTGGGCAGTCAGCAGGGTCTTCTATTGTTGCCATTCTCTTGTATATTTCTTATCTTTATGGTCTTGCACATCTCTGTAAGGTGAGATGATCCAGGCACCTCCTCACCTCACAATGTGGAGCCTCTTCTGTTCAGCTGAGTATCTAGTACTTATGACAGTGTCCTTGTTCTCAAGGCCTTCTTATCTCATAACCACCCCAGAACCATCCTGGACCTCTTTTGTTCAAATAAGTATCTATGGTGCTTAGACATTTTCCTTGTTCTTGGGTGTTAACCGTTTCAATATATCCTCAGCTTTCTACAGAAAAAGTAACAGAAATACATACATGTTTCAATAATGATTTGAGCAGGTATTTAAAGAAGTAGTCTATGCCATACTGTACTGTAAGAGTAAAAATTATGTGAAGGAATTAGAAACAGAGTTCTCTGTGTTACAGTCATCACAGCTTAAATACCAGCGAAAGCCAGCAGAGGGGTTCAGACTGCAACTGAGAAAACTGGAACTGTGGCTGTGGTGGGGGTGCAGGGTATCACTGATGGAGCCCATGGTGGGGTTTGGGTTCAGTACCATGGCAGAGCCTTAGCAGCAAGCCCATGGTGTTCAGCTCAGGAGAGCCATGGCGGGGCATTATAAATATGAAAACAACTTCTAGGTCATAACTATTGTGCAGCAAAAATGTCTAAATATTCAGTTTGAACTTGTATTCTAACAACTTTATTGAAAGACTCGGTATATTTGCCTGATAACATACATCTCAGGTGGTACCATTTTAAATGCCATAACTGATCTAAAACATTTGGAACTGGATATGAAATAAAAAGTTCTTAAGTGGTTGAGAAGATACCAATTTTGGCAGATGTGGAGCTATTCACTATTTATCATTGTACTGAGTGAATGTCACAGAGAATTAGCAGCACCTGTAATTCATGTTATCCGCAATGCAATATTTTTTCATTGTAGCCTGTAATTTCCAGTTGCAGTAGCTAATGTTGCCTTTTGGGTTTTGCTCAATACTAGAAGTAAGGCTCTATCTCTGAAAGCATATGTTAGTCTTTAAAGAGGTGCAAAAACCCCAACCAAGTAAGTAAACAAAAAAACCAAAACTCAAACAAGATAAGGCACTTGCTTCACCATGGCTTATTCCCTGCTTGACTTCATTTTCAATGGACTTCTGATGCTTCAGACTGGGCAAGCACTACAATGTAGCGAAATGTAATATCACAACCACATCAGTAGGATGACAGTTTTACAATGGTAAGGATTTTGCTCACTTTTGGTCATATTTCTGCCACTACAAGCTTAGAACAGCCATTAAGTTAATGGAAGCTCTTGCATTATTCAGAAATGCTTGGAATCACGTTATCATGGACTATTATTCAGCATTTTGTTAGTCTATGGTGTTTTACAGTGCATTAAACCTAGTGTGCCTAGTTGTCCTGCTTCAGTATACATTAAGTCCGTAGAAGGATTATTTGGGAACAAAGGTGCTTTGACAGTATGTGTTTCATCAGCAGGAGAAATGAACTTTACTATTTCTGTTACCAAATAGGAACCTGAGAGTTGTCATCCTATTCCCATCCTGGCTTCTTTGATCTATTTGTACCACTGAAGCAGACGAACACAACTACAGGGAGCATAGGAGGGAAATGTTAAGAACGAAGGAGTCACAAATGGAGCTAATAATATGAAAAAGTAGTTATCTTTTCTTAAAAGATGGGCAAATTGTTAAAAAACAAACCTATTTTCATCATTAAATATTTACTTTTAGAATTAGAATTTAGATCTTCCTATTCCCTTATCCTCATAACTTCCGAACAGGAGTCTGGCTTTTGAAAGCAGAGAGGAAAATAAGGCAGGAAAAATATAACTGATGCAAAAGACCTTTGCCTTTTCTCCCTTCTCACTCTGCAGACCATTTCAGAAGTGGGAAAAGGAGGAAGGGAGCAGTCATATTTCAGTTTTTACCTGTGATGACGGATGATTCAGCAATTAGTACTTTTTCAAAACAATGTACATATGGCAAGAAAAGGAGCAAAGGGATATCTAAAACAGAGCATAGATGGAAATAGATCACATATAAAGAGTATACCTCATTATCTTTTGCTATCTTTACTGTGAAAATAAAGATCTGATTTAACGCAGCCTCTTTCCCCTCCTGTCCTGCACTTCTGGCAGCTACGGGCTGCCACTAATACCAGGGTATTAAACCAAAACCTGTGAGAAGACTTGGTGAAAGGAAAAAAATGAATTGTTGAAGGAGACAAAGTAAGCAGGTGTTACCAAAAATCATAACCAGGAAAACTGTCCAAACCAAATGATAGTTCGGAAAGCCAACTTTGGTTTGTTGCAGCACTGGATGTATGGGGTGTCTTTCCTCCGAAAAGGCACACCAAGCTGCTTGAGGGTACACATTATATACAGTAGAGTACTTGCACATTCATAGCACATTGCATGTTCAGTTTCATTCACTCACAGGATCGGTTACAAGTTTCTCGCTTCTAGCGCAAATGAGCGCACATCCTCAGAGAGCGCTACTGAAGTTTTTTACCAGCTCCACATGCCCCCGAGGCGGGGATTTGCCCTCTCTCAGGGGGCGGGGGGGCCTATTTGAGTTGGAGATCGGGATGTCCCATTACCACAATTACCTTTGTCCTACTTTTGACTAATTTTCTGTGCATTGCAACACCTCATCAGCTTGTCTCCTCTTGCAGCCAGAACTTTCTCACTTGGAGACTTCTTTCTGCATGATTTACATGACGGTGCTCTTATGTGATCTGTTCTTCTTTTTCCAAGGCTGATTCCCTTGATTAGAAGTCCTTTCAGTCATCAGTTTGGATGACTTGAGATGGGGTACTTGAGAGGAAGAGTCGTTTAACGACTTGAGAGGGTGTGTCAGCTTGACCTAAACTTTGTGTATGATCTCGTTAACTAAATCAAGAGTTCAGTAATTCGGTAGTTTAGGCAACACAGTGACACCACATAGTGGAACAGGAGATTGTAATGCTTGTAGGTAGCATCCTAGTTAAAAGAGCCCACTATTGCCACTAGCTGCTTCAAACTGGAGTTTCCTTCTGACTTTCCAGCTGCAGCAGCAGTCTTATGGAACAGGAGGAATTTGTGAGGACAGCATGAGCGAGGGCATAGTGTGAAGTGAAGCTGGGTCAGGGAGTTGGAAAGGAAAGGAATAATACAGAAGGAACATGTTCTAGGCATCAAAACAACATGCTGTGTCATTACTTAGAATATGGCACTTAGGACTGAGTTTTTCAAAGTAAGGTATGTGACTCAGTGACTATGTGATTAGAGAAATTGCATTCCTCTTTCTTTGCAAACAAACATTCATTTTTAATTTTCTTGTAGCAATTAGCAAACAGAACATGTAGACCATGGTTGCTCTTCTCCCCCTTATCTCAATGTAATTGCAAATGACAGGCATTATCCTGATGGCCTATATATAGTGTGGGACCATCTGCCTAATTGATAAACTAATGCCCCTGTATTCAGATGGGAAAGAAGCAAGGAAAAAATAAGGGAAGAACATAAACAGCAATCGTTTTGTAGAAAGACTATGATGAAGTTAGTTCTTTACAGCAATAATTTAAGAACCTTATTTATATGTCATAATTTCCTTTTTAGGAGCCTATTTTAATACTTTGATTTATTTATTTTTTTTAAAGTATCCTTCCTCTTCCAAAGAAAAGCTACTTCAATAAGAAGCTAAGAATGAATATTTGTTACAAAAATTTATACATGAAAAAATGTTATTGCAGAAATTGTTGAAGTTTCTGAATACTCAAGTTACTAGTTGTCCCATTATGTCCTCAATGGCTATAGAAGTCTTCATTTACAGTTGCAGGCCCATGAGTTCCTGAATTTCAGAGTTAACAATGAGTTTGGGACGGAGGGGGAGAGGAAAATTTGGGAATATACAACATGGACAGTCAAACCGTAATTCTGCCCTATCATGAATCCCAGCAATGCTATACTGTCATGAATAATACATATCCCATCTGAATCCAGACTAGATGCAGAGCTTTTTGCCTGTCAGGAAAAAAAAAATGGTACCGATCCAAACCATAGTCTATGAAAACACATAATCTTTATCTAAGTGGAAAAACTGTGTGTTTAGCATACTCAGATTAAAGATATGTTTTATATTTAGAATAAGTAGTTTGTGACTATAATGAAAGTCTAGGAAAGCTACAAACAAGTTTGAAAACAATGTTTTGTTCCAAATGTGACTTAGGATAAATGACTGTTTTGATAACTTATTAAGTGCAGCATTTAAATGTCAGTGTGTTCCCTTTTGAAATGGAATAGAACATTTTGATTGCTCAATTTGAAATTATTTTCTTTTGTGAAATGTAGTTCACATTATACAAAAGATCAGAATTAAACATAATTGATCATCTTTTACCTAAACATGTTCTTTTTTTATTAGCAATAATTATTTTATATACAACTGGGAAATTCCACTAAACTTTGGGGGATTTTATAATTTACCTAGGAAAAAATAGTAATCATAGAATTTTATAAAAACAGGAAAGTTGTTTTCTGTTTGTTTCAAATTTATAAAAAATACTGTCTTAATAACCCAGATCAATTTTTTACAGCTCTTAGACTTTCCACTGTTCAAGGAACACCGTTGAGATTAGTCAGTTGTCCAAGCCTTTGGTCAGAGAATAAGTAAGATCAGTTTCCAAGAGCTACCCAGCAAAATAAAACCACTAAAATACAAATACATCCTCAGGGAACAAGAGTGCTGGCACAAAATCTATCCTGGGGCAATCAACTGCATAAATGTAGCTAAACATGTGCCATCTGTGGAGGAGTTTGTGCAGCAAAATCAGCAACATTTTTCTTACAAAACAATTGCTTTGGGATGTGATTCTATGCAGGTAAATCAGGCTATCTGGAGCTGTTGCCAGCCTGTTATCTTGAAATGTCTGAAATGGTGACTGTATTTTGTGCATCAGAGATTACTGCAGAAGCCATAACACAAAGAAACTTCTCGATCTTTATTCCAGTGTTGAAGTGACTTGTTTACTCCCAAACAGATGGTCGTGAAACCACAGTGTACATCAGCTGATACCTTTATAACCTTAATAAGTAACAGGACGAAACACCAACAGGTTTCTATCTTGTTAACACAGTCAGATGTGCAGTCTACAAAGATACACCACTAACTGCCGAAAGGTATCAAACTACAAGGATACACCAGAAGCACAGCAAACGGATCCATCTGGTTGTCAGAGTCCTGCACTTCCTTGCATTGCTAATAGACACAAAAGGCCTGTGCTTTTCTCTTAAAAGGTTTACTGATCTGTAGCTTTCCTTTCTGTGTATATCTCTTACCTGAAAGCAGCCTTGATTTTTAACCCATTGGAGGCTTTATTTCTCTAGTGTAACACCTGTCTTTGGATTGTTTGAAAATGGGGAGGGGGTGGGTGGGGGTGGGCGTGCATTTTTTTCCCCTGCATTTTTCTTTGCTTTTCCAGGGTTATATAGTATATATGGCTCAACCATGTGTCACAAAAGTTATGGGAAACAGAGTACTCACTTCTTGAATGGGATCTGTTCTCTGAATTACACCAAAACCAAGGATAGTAAGATTTTTGGCATAGGTACACACATAGCTCTGTCAGGAGCTGCCACTGGTTTGGGCAGTGCTGTCAGCCAGCCAGGGAAAATGTCTTGACAGACCCTGGGAAAGGGGAAACAACAGCTTTTTGTGTCACAGTGTGTAGGGGGCACCTGCCACCTCCCCTGTGTGGTCCTAGGGTGCAGCCAGCTGTGGTGATGGGAAAGAAACGTACGCGCAGAACCACAGACATGACCCCAGGCTGAGGGACTGCAGCCACTGCAGACATACCACTCCTCCTGATGAGCACAACACCAAAGGGAAGTTCTGGGATTCTTAGTAGAACCCTTTAGACCCTGCCATTAATGAGGATTTTCTGTATCAGTTAGATAATTCAGGCTTTTAGGCTGTTAAAATATTAACAGGACCACAGTAGATTCATAGCTCCATCTATACGGTGTGTTCCTTGGATCCAGAACAAGATTTGGGGTGTCATGGTTGTGCTTTGGGAATGCATTGAATGCTGCACTGCTTAGAATCAGCCTACAGCCAGCCCAAAGAAACAAAAATGCTGGAATACCTGTGGTGGGGATGCTTAGTCCTCAATTTCACCTGCTTTACTTAACAAAATAACTTCTATTTGTTTGCATTACCTCTTCCTGCAAAGACAGCCCCTGTTGGGCAGCAATGACTGAGGTACAGCAGCCTCTCAAATCTAATAAAACTTATTTGGCTTGATACATAGTCTTGTCCTCTTAAATGTACAAAGCTAAAAGGTTTTAGGAGAAGAAAATGCAAGCAAATTTCTCCACTAGTCTCTGCAAAAGACATGACTAAGGCTACATGTATGCTGTTTACATCGTGCTTGCCTTTTGTCCAAATGCAACCAGCAATCAATGTGACCATTTTGACATACAGCTTTTCTAGCATCCATGCTCATAGAAATGAAGCAGTAAGTATAAAACAATATGCAAATTCTGGCAATGTATATGGCTAAAACTGTCTAAATACCTATTTGTATGATTATTTACTGTAATTGTTTTAAGTCCATTCAAAGGTAATTGAGTCAGACATATTCCAGTATGCTGTAGTCTTCTGCTTAGCTAAGAAGCAGGTACAGCACAGTCTGTGGCAGTGTTGGCTTTCTCCTGTCTCCTTGCCAGTATGTCAGCTCTGAAGGTGCATCACTAAAGACATCTTTTCTCTGACAATTTTGCCAAAAGGTAGCTTTATTATTATTTCTCTTTTTTATTCTTATTAAAATAGGAATAGCAGCAATCAAAATATAAGGAAAACAAATTCTGTCAACTGTGAAAGTAAGATTTCCCTCAAAGGCAAAATCTGCCCCAGAGGAATTCTAAGCACTGAAATTGTGTTAAAATTACTATATGCATCAAGGCGGAATATTTAGTGCTTTTAGCAGTAAAATTGTGTTCCAGAAATAGAGATTTATAGACACGTCCAATTTAAAATGTTTTATATCTTATGAGGCACATCAGCATTATTACCACCAGTGACAAAGTGCTAGATACAAAGTTCTCCTAAAAAGGTAAGTATCAAATCCATAAAATTTTTACTACAGTCACAAGTACTATTGTGATATGTAGCGCATTTGAATGCATGCATCTGATTAAGTGCAATGCTGACATGTCCCTGACCCTAGATGGTACTGTTTGAGTGAGGTGGCCCTGGGAAGCTTCCTGCACACTTAAGATACTCAAAAAGCAAATCATTCTAAAAGAAATTAATAGCAACACTGCTATTTTCTGTCTAATTAATATTACTGAAAAAAATCAGAAACAGTAATGACAGATTTCAGTTCCAATATATTATACCACATCTTCATGACGGCTTCTCCTTAAAAAGTAAAATTTAGGCTGAGATTTAACTTTCATTTATTTATTTATTTATTTATTTATTTATTTATTTTACAAATTGCAACCATCTATGCTTTTAGTTCTGCTAGTCCTGGTATAGTTGCACTTTTGGGGCTTGCTGACATCACTACTTGATTTACCATAAATGCACACAGGGTCTTTATTTTTGTGGTATTACTCAAATGAATCTCTTCTACAAGCCCTGTTATCCCTACTTTGATATTCCTTTGTATGTATTTTGATATAAGTATACCATTAGGATGTGTTCTTTTCTTTTCAGGAAGACAGTTTATTGAAAGAAGGATGTCAGTTTTACACAACCAAAGATGATCCACTAAATGACATGCAGTATATTTTTGTAATTATTTCCATTAGGGTAACATGGCCAGTGTTATGAAATATGCTTTCTCTGCAGAATCTAAGACACTTGCACATGACTGGCAGGTAGGACACAACAGGTAGGAGTTTCCTTCCCCTATAGAAGACCTGTGGTCTTATGGAAAGTGAGCTTTAGGGCATCTCAAATGAGCTGGGAAACTATGTTTACATGACTGAATCAGGTCCCTAAGTGGCTGGTAAGTGACTTTGCTGTCTAGGACTCACCGATCATTTTATTTGGAATTCCAGGGCACAGTTCATTTCCTAAACACCAGTAAGTCATTAACAGTTTGAACACAATAAAAATATACCCAAGTGTCAAGTAGTAGTCAAGCTTCTGAAGATCTTCACAAGGTAGGAAGGTACTGTGTGGGCCTTACAAGAGGTCTGTGCAAGAAAGGCAACAAGTATAATAAAGACCAGTGTCTTCTTTCTACCATCTGCCAAATTGACAGATGTCTTTTTTGGAGATAGTGTTAGAAGTCAGATGAAACATTTGAAGTGGGAGAAAAATAATACATCATATAAATAAAAATTAAGCCCTCAGCGTCTGAGAAAAAAAAAATAATTCCTTGAGTGCAACATTTCCCAGTCACAACTGATTCTGTTAGTGGAGAAGGGGAACATACCTAAAGTCTTTTAGCACTTTAGTCGTCCATAGGAAAAAAAAAACCCACCACAAAAAACTCCTTCATTCATGACAGAAAAACACTGGCATATGCAATTTAAATTTTGTCCCCAAAAAAGCATGATTTTTAATGCAAAAGGAAGGCAGAAAGCAGCTGTAGGATTGTTTAGCATTCCAAACTGTCTTGCCCACTTCTGTTCTAAGTGAATATTTAGTAGTGCAGCTGGCATTGTTACTGATTGAAGAACTCCACTTAGCACATTAAGCATCTTACTTTCCTGGAAAAGTCTTTTACAGCTTCTTACTCAATTTATCCATCATCCAAGCTCAAATTTCTTGGGGTTTTTCTCTTTTTGCCTTTTTCTTTTGTTTTCCCTCCCTTCCCTCCCCAGCCCTTCATCTCCCCTTGCCTTCTCCCTTCTACTTTTCCACCCCCTCCTCTTTCCCTTTTCCCTCCCTTACCCTACCCACCTTCCCTTTCCTCTCTCTTCCCTTCAATTTTTAAGAGGTTTGAATGTTTACTTTCCAAATAACAAAATAACGAATATGTAAAACAAACTTAAGTAAATTATGACCATTAATCTATAGAAAACTTTCCAGTAAACGGAGAAGTCATGTACAATGTTTTAGGGACACAGATATAATTATTAGTGTGCAAACAGAACCTCATTGTTAGAACAAAATCTGAAGTAATACCTACTGTAGATGCAGACTGTACCAAACCCTGCTAATATTTACACATTTGAAAATAAATGATTTTGCTTAGTACGGAGGTAATGATGATGATGGAAGCAGCTAGGCAGGTTACATAAGTCTACAAGAGGCAGCAAAGTCTGGAATTTCAGAAAAATAAATAACTTTTATCAGAAGGTTACTTTTCAAAGTGCATAAGAGGAAAATACTTTTCAAATCTCCATCCAAATATTTTTGTGTACATCCTTAGTTAGTAGTACAAAATACTCTACCTGTTCTGCTGTGTTTACATGCCTAACAGTTCCAGAACGCTGTTCTCTCTTTAGCACTTATTGGAAATATAATTTGTAGTGACACTGAGTCACAAAAATCAGCAACAAAATAAAACTATCAGGGATAGTCCTCTCAACAGGTAAGTGTTCAGTATAGGTAGAATATAGGTACAGTGTGCGCACAATAACCTGCACTTTAATCCTTTAATATCAAAGAGAAGTTACCTCAATTTAAACAGTTTTTATAGATGATTATTACTGTCTAATCATCAGTTTCAGAAATAAATCTTATATTATTACAAATATCATGTATTAATTCCTTTGTGAAGCAGAGACCCAAATGTGGCAGCTACCCCAATACATACATGGTACCCTCTAAATAAAAGGAAAAAAAAGGTTAGAAATGAAAGTTCTCATGTTGATTCCTTTTTAATTTTTTTTCTTTCCTTTTTTATTTTTTTTTTTCTTAAATAGAGTATACTTAGTAAGTTATGCCCTCACCATCCCTGTTTTATTTTGGAAGTCTGCTTGTCATGCTATGCCTAAAGCCATTGTTCCTCTAACTTAAGTATAAAAATGACAAAGGTACCAAAAGGCATCTTGCTAATAAGCTCTTATTGCTGAAGATGATTCAGAGGCAACTTTAAGGCAATGTTTTAAAAAATATTTGGTTACTTAACCAAAACAATGGCCGTATATTACTTTAGTACAGTGCATTTTACTTCAATATTATTCATACATCATAATAATATATTAAACAGATGTATATAGAATCCATTACAATTTTAATATTGAATTTATCTAAAAGCCATTTACAAAAATTAGTTAAGGTATTGTATTTAAACATTAGAGACATTTCTACTATAAATGAGGGGTAGCAAAAGCATTCTTCTCCCAAGAGAAAATAGCAAAGATACTTCTATGCCATCACCTGCACTTCAAACATGATTGCTAAAAAAGCAGATTCTTCACGGGGGACTTGACGTATCTCTTGCAGAATTTGCAGTGCCCAGCTTCTGTATTGTATTTTCTTCTGTGTAATAGTACAATAACAAGCACAATAGGCCTTTGATTTTAGAAATGTTCCTAGGAGCTGCCTTTCAAATACTCTTAATGATTATTAAAAATTTCTCAACCTTAACATAAAAAAGATACATTAATAGATGGTCTACCTATCTTCACAGATAATAGTCTTCTTTCGTAAAGTGGAATTGTGGAATGTAAAAAGTAAGATCAATTGCTACTTTGTTATGAATTATTTTAAGCAGGTCTTGCCTTTCCAAACCCTGCTGGCTGCACTTTTCATTTGTACAGGAACAATTTCATTTTAGTGGTAGGGGTTTATTTTGTGCAAATTCAGAATTTGAATGGTAGTTAGAATCTACCAATTAATCAGAATGGAAATACAAAAACATCAACATGTTTAATCTTCCTTCATGGATGCATTTTCTGTTTATTTAGTTTGTTGGTCGCTTAATTTGGGGGTGGTGGTATGTGTGCATGTCTTTTCTGGGTGCATTTTATGAATCATCTTCATTGGACAATCAATTCCAGTCTCTGTGAGGTAGAAAATAGGACTTCCTTTCTGAGAAAAGTGGAATATCAGTTATGACTTCTCTCTAGACTACACAGCTATGTGCTTCTGAATACAAAATTCTAATCTAAAATCCATTTGTTATGTTAGTAAGTCTATGCTTAAATTGGTATAACAGTACCAAATGCTGCACTTTCTCAGAGGTAAAAGATTCTAGTGACAAGTGTATTTTGCTTCAGGACGAGACTGGAATGCAAACAATTTAAAGTCCTTATTTTCTTGTATTACTGTTTTGTTTTCTTTTGTTTCATTTTTCATTTTGGCCAAGTTTGTGGGTGTAATTTCTGTAGTCACGTTGAAAAACCAATAGTGTAACAAATGAAATATTTTTTTTCTTATATGTAGAAGGGATTTCCATTGCACTTTGGGAAGTTATTTTGTATAATAGTTTGAAACTAGAAAGTAGAACAATAAATATAGGATTCAAAGTTTGCTTTTCACTAGCTAACGTACTCAGTAAATCAGAACTCTCCTCCACAATCTCTTTTAAACTATTTCCTTTCACAACTGCCTTCTTCCAGCCTATTTTCATGTCTGAGCCCTTTTCAGACAATGCACAGTAATGTCACTTAAGACAGAATATTTTATAATAAATACTTGCCTGTGATTTTTTGTTTGTTTGCTTGGTTTTTTGTTTTGTTTTGTTTTTTTTTAAATGGTAAACCTCTGAAATTCCTCAAAGTTAGATTGGCTATCCCATCTTTTTCTTAGTAAAATACCCTAATGTCTGGATTTTGGGGTCATAGAAAGGTAATGAATATAGATCAGATAGAAAAATACTGGTACATGGAGGAATACAGAAGTGTCACATGGTCACAAAACTTTTTGTGGAGATATAGATGGAAGTTGAATTTCCCTTTAATCAGTTTCAATAATTAAGTGGTTTAAATATGATCATTAAACTTATTTAGAAGTGTTATCTCACATAAATAAATCTAAAGCAGCCTTACGCTATACTACAGATATTTTGTACCAGAAATGGCAGTTTTGACACTAACGCATAGATTTTCAGATGAAATGACAGGTCATAAATAATTTTTCCTTTGTCACATTAGTACAGTGAAAACTAGAGGAAGTTATAAAACTCAAGAGATTTTATAATTTAGAAAGATGAATGCATATTTTTTAAATGCAATTTTTATCTATCTGGAGAAATAAAAATAAATCACTGTTTTCCTCATTTTAAAAGTTATATAAAAAATTCAAAAATAAAAAAGTAAGAGGTTTGTTGAAAAATACAGTCTCTACTAATTGCTGGGAAAATACAATCAGTCCTAATTGCTGGATTCTGACAGTTGTTTTTTTTTTAGGCCTAGCTCTGTAACAGGCTATTGTCAGAGACAGTCACTTAAGATAAGTGGGCTATGACTGGGAAAGATAGATAGGCATCTCCAGGAGGCAATCACATCATCCTATCACATCACATCACATCTGACCTCTAAATTTGATCAGATGACTCACTCTCAAAGGCATTTCCTTTGACTAGGCATGGATGAATAATTTGGTTTTAGGGACTTAAGTAAAAATCAGGTAAAATAATCATGCCCTTAGACTGACATCATATGTGAAGTTTAGACGCTTAAAACATGAAAAATAAGTATAATATTAAATCAAAGCGTTAGCTAGTAAATTGCTTTTGCTTATATAGTACTTGGAATAGGTTGAATTTTACCTAAGGAATTTCTACTTGCTTACTGCCTACTCAAAATTTAAAGTATGCCATTTAATTCTCCTACTGAGGAAAAAAAATACCTTGCTTTGAGCAGACAAAATTTTATAGATTTCACACATTCACTGACATTCATATGTACACCTTGATTTCCAATGGTACTCGGTGCTGTAGAGCCCAATAACCAGCCGAGGAAAAAAAAATTTGCTTGTACTGATATGGAGAAATAGTGTGAAATGGTGACAATGGACACCGACTGTGATTGTATATGTCTGCTCAAGGAATGTGGGTATGGTGACTAGTCATGGGTGCGGTGTCTGGTCACATAGGCACACAGCTCTGAGGAGACAATTACAGTTTTGAGGAGATGCCTGCCCTTCTTCCTCTAACAAAGGGGAGACGGGGAGACGCCTGCCCTTCTTCCTCTAACAAAGGGGCTATTTAAAAGAGAATGAGAAAAGGATGAGAGACATGCCAATGCTATCTAGAGGGAGGGAGTGCTAAGTCTCCTTGCTGGAGAAGATCGGATGGTCACAAGGACATGAATCACCTTTCCTTGCTGAAGAAGATCGGATGGTCACAAGAACATGAATCACCTACAAACCTGCAAGACCACCACATTCCAGGAAATGGACTGATAAGCTGATTAACATACGAAGCGGGGTTTAGGTAACGAATATGTATAGGCATTAATTGAATATTCATTTGTTTTATTGCATAAATGTGAGATGGTTCGTCACTTCGGGCATGCACGCTTGTGGAGGAGCGATCCCCCGTGCACCTGCGCGCAATAAACATACCTACTTTGTAACTTTCGAGTTATAGTCTAATTCCGCACGTCAGTACCGGGTCAAGTCTTTAGTTCTACTCTGCATGCTTTCTATGGACTAGCATTGTAGTCAGCCAGTAGAGCATGTTCCTTGAACAAAATCCTCAACTGGCATACAGATACTGTGATTCCTGTGTTTGTTTCAACATACTTTTAAATCTCAGATAGACCAGAAAGAAATATCAAAGAAATCTTATTTAGAAAATTCGTATTTTTCAAATACTAGAACGACCACTTCAGGTGTATGAGCAGAACAGCATTAACGAGGTCTGTTCTTAACGTGTAATCTTAAATTAGATTAGGAATCTGCAGCCTCTGTAATCCTGATCTGACACCTAGATTTGGAAATCGTGATAGCTACATATCAACCATCATTGTCTTCCAGCCTTTACCTCCCTGTAATTGTGAACTAAATAGAATTAATCAGAAAATTAGGGAAGAAAATTTGTACTGGACCAATATTAGTGTACTGTGGTTTATTCTGTTTATTGAAATAGTGGCAGCTTCTTTATAAAAATTTTCTGACATTTATGAATCTGTGCTTACCACTAAATAAGCAAAACAATTAACTAAATGTGATGTATTTGACTTCAAAGTGTTCGTATGAAAAATTTCTCATCATCCAAATTATAATCACAGTTTTTAATCTTATTGGCATTTACTCTAGTCCAGATCAAGATTATCCATTCCATTTAAACAACTGTCTAAAAACTTGCGTTGTTTTCTTAACATTCTGTTTACTTGAGTGGTTGTTGCTGGGGATTTCTTTTGGTTTTGTTTTATTCGCTGCTGTTTTGCTCTTTTTATTTTAGTGATTTTCCTTCGGATGTAAAATAACAAAAATACCTCAAAGATAACATTTTTCAATAATGGCTGCAGCTTCATTATAGAACAATTTACAAAAGCAATTATTGAAACAAGTCTGATGCCATTGTATTTTAAAAGATTTTTTTTTTTTTTTTTTGTGTGTATGTGTTGCTAAGAATATTAGCATGAACATTTCTTTTTGGTCATTTTTCAGACTTCTTTCTCTTCCTTTGAGAAAATTGGCTGCTTAAATTTATTATTAGTCCTTCTATTATTAAGGTTCAATTCTGAACCTACAGACAAGCTCTGTCATTGAAGCAACTAACTGGATAGGAATCTGCCAGTATTCTGATTTTGGCTGGGATAGAATTAATTTTGTTCCTAGTAGCTGGTAGAATGCTGTATTTTGGATTTAGAATGAGAATAATGTTGATAACACACTGATGTTTCAGTTGTCGCTGAACAGTGTTTACACTAAATCAAAGACTCCAGCTTGCCATACTGCTCTGCCAATGAGGAAGCTGGGTGGGGGGCACAACCCAGAAGTTGAGTGGAGACAAGCTGGGACAGCTGACCTAAACTAGCCAAAGAATATGGCATACATCCATACCATATGACATCATGCTTAGTCTATAAAATAGGGAGAAAGCTGGCTGAGGGCCACTGCTCAGGAACCAGCTGGGTATTGGTTGGCCGGTGGTGAGCAATTGCGTTGTGTATCACTTGTTTTGTATATTCTAATTCTTTTATCATTATTATTATTATTTTCTCTTCCTTTTCTGTTCTATTAAACTGTCTTTATCTCAACCCATGAATGGCTGTGTGGCGTTCAGCTGCCTGCTGGGTTATGCCATGACAATCAGAGAAGGAGGGTTGAGTAATGTGGAAAGGCAGATAGGAAGTAAGATGAGTTGAAGGCTCATAGCTCTGCTGCCTAGTATTTCAGGTATTCTTTCAGGTGTGTGACAGAACTGAATCTGTGTCTCTGTACTTCTTTGTACTACATTTGAAGCAAACCTTGCTATGAGGAGGGATTCTCATGAAGAAGCAAAATTAATATAGAGTTTCAGATGAACACACCTCATTTCAGACATTGTCTTTTTCCTCCTGAACAATTTTTTTTTTTTTTAACAATGTTAATGCCCTGATGACCAAACAGCATTCTTTGCTGCTGGTTCCACCTGTAGCGTTAATGGTGCTGGCAGCATTTGCTTCACTGTTCCAGATGCAGCTGCAGAACCAAAAGGAGAAGGAGAAAATAATAATAATAAAAAAAACCCCAACAACACAAAAAAAACCCCAACAACAACAAACCACCAAAAAACCCCTCAACAAACAAGCCCTCAAGTGTTAGATCTATCAGAAGAGTTAGCTAGGATCACCAATCCTGCAAATCATCCCATTAGATCTATGCATATTGCAAGAATTAAACAACTTACTGTGTACTTTCTAACACTGGGGATTTCACCCTCTGAGCCTTGCCTTTTGAAACTGAAGGTGTTCATCTCTGCTGTAGCCGTAAGATGCCTCTGTCACTGATCCTCTCAGCAGGTAAGTGGGATTGCAAGCATTCACAGATACAGCCCTGGGATATCTCGATGATCTTAAAGGTCTTTTCCAACCTAAACGATTCTATGATTCTGTGTTACTGTGATCATGGTTAGTAGTACTCTGACCTCATCCATGCCAATGTGTCCATATTGATATTTGTGCTGAGTGGGAGATGACTATTAGCAGAGAGCTTGTTACTACAGAGAGAAATATCTCTGAAGACATGCACATCTTAATATACTGTGTGTCAGTCCACAAGCCCTATAAATACTTTAGCAGAGTACTTTTGAATGTTTAGTGCAGATATTGACAAACAAAATTCTAGCTGTTCATATTAATAAATATCTCAGGGAGTTGTCCTTCACCCTGGAAAATAAAATCAGAAACTAATGTGTTATCCAATAACTGTCAGCAGTTTATCTACATCGTTCTTTAGTGAATGTAGATAAGCTAAGAAAGTACCTATCCTGAATTTCTGTGTGGGAAATCAGGGACTTTGTATGATATTTCTATATTAGGCTTGTACCAGAAGGAATCTTTTTGCAACTGAAAGCAACAGAATGTATAAATATTCTAATTAGATATCTAAGTTTAGGACAGCTATCTTGACAGTACAGATGTGTGACTGAGTCATTTTAAACTCTAAGTGTTCACTGCTGTTAAATCTATACACTTATTCCTACTTTCATAACTAATCAAGTTGACATTTCATGTTCAAGCCTTACGCAGATCTGAAATCTAGCTGCTGACTCCTTCAAAAGTGTAATAGCTGTTTGTGTGGTGAAATACTGCAATGGGATAAAAGATGTTCTTGCTGCATGCCATGTTACCAGAACTGAAATGATCACCTAACAAACACAACAGGAATACAGAGTTAAAATGCAGAACTTTTTTAACATTTGCATAGAATATTAGTTGAAATAAAGCTTTTTAGACAAGAAAGTCATTCACATATATATATATTAAAAAAAAGTAGTTTGATTGGCACTACAACAGTTTGTTTTCATTCTTGCTGAACTGGCATAAAATATCATCATGAAATGGATTAATACCTGGTGTGTCATGGTTTAACCTCAGTCAGCAGCTAAGCACCACAGTCACTCACTCACTAGGGGGATGCATTAGGAAGTGTGTGTAGAACAGCTCTAATTGTATTATTACTATTTCCCACAATAGTGTTACTTTATTTTCTTTCTCTATTTTTTCTTCTGTAATAATTAAATCTGAATTAACAATAATTTCTTTGATGTTACTGATATGATTTTAATCACTTGTAAATTCTTGGCTTGTCTTTTTATTTTATTAATTTGTTTGTTATGTGATTCATACTACATACTGTTGATTTTCAACTATACTTTTGCACCTCTTACACAAAAAGGACAGTTCCTCCTTCCTCCCCATAACCTTTTCTTTTATGCACAACTCAGTCCTTAGACATGTATGGTCCAAAATTGATCACCAAAGTATGCAAAAAGTTAAGGAAATTAATTCCTAGAATTAATTTAGTCATCCTGTAGTATCCGTAGCCCTCATCTTTGTCTCATTTTCCCCTTTCATGAATATCATCTAAGAACATTCTTATGTCATCCACTTCCACAAATGGTTGTTGTGGTTTGTGGAATATTCTGACAGAAAAATATGCCAAATGGCAATCATAGCAGGCAGTAGAGCTCCAAACAATGTACAAAAAGAAATATTTTTTGTGCTCTTCCAGAGGGTTCTCTTAAATAAATAGGGAAAGGATAACATAAAATGGTAATATCATTCAGATCAGAGTTGACTTTAGTACAAATTCTGAACAGTGTATGTGCTAAATTGCACATCTCCGCATGTATCACAAGTTACTGAGTTGTACTCATATGTCATCTAAGATGTACTCACTTTTTTTGTGTATGCACATGTGGGTTTTAAGAACTGTGAATAGTCTTTTAAGTATGTTTTTAATCAGCTGTGATTATTTTTTTTTCTTTTCTAAGTTTCTGTCTCAAGCATAAGCTGCCTTTTAGGATGTCACTCTTTTGACTATTTTATTAATGATTTTTTATTTCTGTGTTCATGAATTTTCATAAAGCAGCATACTAATTTAATCTCAGAGGTGTCTAGTGGTTATGTTCCTTCTGACTTCTAGACCATGATATCTAGACTTTGACAGGGAGAATCAGTACTGATTTTTTCAAACTATATAGTAATGAAAATCGAGAAGACTTCTTTTATATACCTATTTTTGGTGATGTTGGTGCTAACTCATAAAAGCAATTTCTTTCAAAGCTAACAAATTGCTAGATCGTTGTCATAGCTTTTCTGTGCCAAGGGTTTTGAATCATTTAGCTATATGGTATGATTTTCATTACAAATATTAGAGTTAACCCTTTGAGATAAATGAGGTTGGAAAATGCAGAATACAAAACAGATCTGTCATAGTTTGAAGATGTGAAAGCAATAATCTTATTTAATTTTGAAAGGTATTGGTCTGGACTGATTCTCTTGTTTATAAGGGAAACCTTTACTGCTTTTATTGCTTCGTATGATTTCAGAAGAAACACACCCACAAAGATGGCTTTGGTCATGGGACTTGACTTGTTCCTGCTTTGGAGTTCTTCCTGTCATGCATGGAAAGGTAGCAGGTGTCATGGGTAGAGGAAGCTATATATTTGCTTGCAGATACATGGCTGTTTAGGCTGACTCATAAGTAGTCCGCAAACAAGTCTATAGATGGATGGTTCCTGCTACCTCAAGTAAGATCAATGAAGTAAAACAGTTGTGCTGTCCGAACTAGTAACACATTAGGCACATACTTTTACTGCTGCACACAGTCCTTGAAAATTGCCTAGCGGGTCAAAAGATGCTTGAGTAGTCAAGGGTCTGCCTGAAACAGTTAGACATAGGGAAGAAAAGTGGGTACTTGGAGACAGGCTGGGAGACCAGGCAGCACACACAGCTCTGACAATCCAATAGTGACTCTGCAACATGTATTCCCACAGTGACAACCAAAACTTTTGTGATCCTGTCCTGTTTTTAAACTTATTTTTCTAGACTGTTTATAGCCTTTGGCCTTCAGCTCCTGAGATATACTGCATGATACTGAAGGATATTACTTTCCTAGGCCACACAGTTTCCTTATATTATTGCTTGGGTGTTTCTTTCATTCTTTTATTTTTGTAAGCTTAAGGCAGTCTTTTCCCAGCTCTAAAGCTTGCACCTTTCCCTTTACCAGTAACAGACCATCAGTGAGCTGTTTATAGTCCTGAGCCCCCAGTTTTCAAGCTGTATCCAGTTTTCATTGTGTGAGACCTGTTACAAACAGTAAATCTAGACTGGTGTCCTTTAGGCCTGATACCATGTTAGTCTAGGGCAAATTTACCCTAAATCCCTGTGGCCTGTGACTGACAAAGGCAACACACTTTTTGCCAGGCCACTGATTGACAATTCTCCCTCCGTTAGTGTGGAAACTGGCATTCAATTTTGGGTCCCTGACTTCAAGAAAGACATTGAGATATTGGAGCTTGTCCAAAGAAGAGCAACAAAGCTCACAAAGGGTCTAGAGCACAAGTCTTATGGGGAACAGCTGAGGGAACTGAGGTTGTTTACTCTGGGGAGGAGGACGCTCAGGGGAGACATTATTGCTCTCTACAACTGCCTGTATGATGGTTGTAGACAGGTTGGGGTAGGTCTCTTCTCCCAGATAACAAGTGACAGGACAAGAGGAAATGGCCCCAAGTTACACCAGAGGGGATCTAGATTGCATGCTAGGAAGCCTCTCTTCACTGAAAGGGTGGTAAGCATTGAAACAGGCTGGCCAGGGAGGTGGTAGAATCACCCTCCCTGGAGGTGTTTGAAAAACATATAAATGCAGTGTTTAGGGACATAATTTAGTGGTGGACTTGGCAGTCCTGGGTTAATGGTTGGGCTGGATGCTCTTAAAGTTCTTTTCCAACCTAAATGATTCCATGATTCTATGATTATTTTGAGTGTAGCAAGTCTTTCAACACTTTTTCTCATAACTTCCTTAAAGACAAAATTATGTGGGGGTTAACATTCTTTAATTCATAGATATTGATAATGTTCTCAGAATAGGTTAATCTGAGAAGGCTTATGTATATTGAAGTGATCACGCTACCACAACAGCAGCCTAACTGTATAGAAAAGGAGCAATTGGTTCCAGAAATACAGATATGGCACCATGAAAATATTTTGGAGGGTGACAAATTCATACGGCGTCAGACATTAGTGAGAGGTACATGCTCCCAGCACAAGCACAATGTAAGTACTGAGAAGAAATAGAAAAGGAGTTCCAATATACAATCACAAATAGAAAATGTTAAAAAAATTTACTTGCAGCAAAGGTTCTGTTGCTGTCACACAGGAATCATGTACTATGGGAGGGGGGACAGCTGAAAGTACATCAGCAACTCAAGAAAACTCATGCCCTGGATTCTTAATATCCCAGACACACTCGTACAGTTAGATGTTCTTTTCCTGCTGTACATGGGTTTTTCTTCTCATGTAGAAATGGCAAGCTCACAAATGAGAACACCTTTTGGCAATGGTAGTGCTAACTGATGGTGAAGCAACTGATGAATAGGAGTCAAAAAATGTCATTTCCCCTGCCAAGAAATGGTGGAAGTAAATAGTTACCTACCTAGTCTGCAACCTTAAAAATAAATGTGAAGAAGGTTTTGAAAGCCCCTTAATTATGGAGAATGCAATGTAGGAGATTAAATCATGTATCAACATTTTACTGAAACCCCATATGGTCTTCCCATGAAATGGCAATGCTCAGATGTAACTGTGGAAAAAGACAGTCCTATAGGATATCAGGCAGATATACCTAAACAAAGACAAAAATCAAGCCTGGAAAAAATTATGCTACCTACCATTAGTTGCAGTAACATGTTCAGAAAAGTGCTCCAGCAAGATATTAAGTAAAGGCCTCAGCAAACCCTTCTCATTTGCTTTATGGAATGACCCTCTAAAGGGTAACAAATTGAAGATAAGCACCTACTAACAGTATTTTTATTCCAAGAAGGTCCTTTCAAACAAGACTGCAAGGAAGGTATCTAGGAGTGTATACACTAGCTACAAAGTCAGTGACAGAAAGGAAAATAAAAGAAGCTTCAAATAAGAGTTTTCCGTACATAATAGTTTAGAGTTTAGAGAACAGGGGGTGAATCATGTGCAGGATAATTCATAGTAAAACATTACTGCTGAGGTAGAACAGAAGTGACATTTAAGGAAAATTAAATAAATGATTATTAGAAGATTCCTGCACCTGTCTAGTAGCCAAAAAATTAATCACTATATAATCTTTTCAAAAGATAATATTTTAATGTAAGATTTCCACTAATCTGTTAAACTCTGGATTTCCTTTAAGAGTCAAAAGAATTTTAAAATCAAAAGCAATAGTTCACAAGAAGGAATCTGTTGTTCTGCACACACAATCACAGGAGATGGAGTAGACAATCATGCATATCAAAATTGGCATTTAGGTGTTGGTTTTTTTAATTAATATTTTGTCCTAGTACTGCAGTATTAACAATCATGTTATATCATATTGGTGTATATGGAGCTATAATTTTTTCTTATAGTGAAGTAATTTGCTATGTTAGTTATTGGGAAACAAGTAACTAAATTAAAGTTGAATAAAAGCTAATCGAGACACATGTTTAATTAGAGAACATATGGGAAAGTAACCATGTTATTCTGTAGGTTGTCATTATCATGTTGTGTCATCTTGTTACTCCCTTTCTATTTGTTTTTTTTTACTCCAAAATACTGTTTTTCTTTGCACAAATTAGTATAATCTAGTCATTAGTAGTGCAATTTAATATATACGTAATGTAACATGGTCATTCTCAAAGGATGTGTCTTCAACTTTACTATGCTCTCAGAATTAACAATATGATTTTATTAGTTAATACAATTTTATTGTATGGTATGTATTGGTTCTGAAAATTGTATTTGTTCTACAATCAAATGCCATGCAAACTGAAAAATGACTATATTGGCATAAAATAACTGGCTGTAAGAACAAATTAAAGAATTTATCATTGAGCAAAGACCAATTAGAAGACAGAAAAGTGTTCAATAAAACCATTTCATTGTTCAGACTTGACTAGGAGCCTTGAGCCATGAGGGCATGCAACTTCTTTGCTGGACCTGTGATAACTTGCAAATCATAGAATCATAGAAATTTTTTAGGTTGGATTTCTGAATTTTTTGGAAAAGACCTTTAAGATCATTATGTCCAACTCAATGTCAACCAGTGTTTACACAAATTTAAACCTAGCACTGCCAAGTCAACCATTACACCATGTCCCCAGGTGCCACATTTAGAATTCTAAATACCTCTAGGGATGGTGACTTGACCACTTCCCTGAGCAGGCTGTTCCAAGATGTTATGAGAAACAGTGTTAAAAGACTTGCTACACTCAAAATAATCATAGAATCATGGAATCATTTAGGTTGGAAAAGAACTTTAAGAGCATCCAGCCCAACCATTAACCCAGGACTGCCAAGTCCACCACTAAATTATGTCCCTAAACACTGCATTTATATGTTTTTCAAACACCTCCAGGGAGGGTGATTCTACCACCTCCCTGGCCAGCCTGTTTCAATGCTTACCACCCTTTCAGTGAAGAGAGGCTTCCTAGCATGCAATCTAGATCCCCTCTGGTGTAACTTGGGGCCATTTCCTCTTGTCCTGTCACTTGTTATCTGGGAGAAGAGACCTACCCCAACCTGTCTACAACCATCATACAGGCAGTTGTAGAGAGCAATAATGTCTCCCCTGAGCGTCCTCCTCCCCAGAGTAAACAACCTCAGTTCCCTCAGCTGTTCCCCATAAGACTTGTGCTCTAGACCCTTTGTGAGCTTTGTTGCTCTTCTTTGGACAAGCTCCAATATCTCAATGTCTTTCTTGAAGTCAGGGACCCAAAACCAGATGCAGTATTTGAGTGTGGCCTCACCGTTGCTGAGTACAGGAGGACAATCATTTCCCTAGTCCTGCTGGCCACACTGTTTCTGATAGAAGCCACTGTGCTGTTGGTCTTCTTGGCCACCTGGGCTCACTGATGGCTTACATTCTGCTGGCTGTCGACAACTTCCTCAGGTCCTCTTCTGTCAAGAAGCTTTCCAGACGCTCTTCCCCAAGCCTGTAGTGGTGTGGGGTTATTGTGCAGGACCCAGCACTTCTCCTTTTTGCACCTCATACAACTGGCCTCAGCCCATTGATCCAGCCTGTCCAGATCCCTCTGTAGAGCCTTCTTACCCTCAAGCAGATCAACAATCCCCAACATGATATCATCCACAAACTTACTGAGGGTGCTTTAAATCCCCTCGTCCAGATCCTTGACAAAGATATTAAACAGAACTGTCCCCAGTACTGAGCCCTGGGGAACACCACTTGTGAATGGCTGACAGCTGGATTTAATTCCATTCATCTGCTCTTTTTGGGCTTAGCCATCCAGCCAGCTTGAGCCTGGTTGTACACTGATGTTGGCCAGCTGTCTCAGCACTTGTGTGCCTCTCACCAGATGCTATGCATACTGAAAAGAATGCACTGAGAGTTTTTAGGTTTTAGTGTTCTGTTGACTCATCTGACTTGTGCACCTTTGTTTTTCAGAGACCAATCATTTACCTTTCCTTAATGGTTCACTAACCAATAACAGTCCTGTCCATCCCTTTTCTGATATATCACATTGAAACTCATACCAAAAAGTGAGTCTGCAATTAATCAACAGTTTTAATTTACTGTTTTGGAATTCTGACTTTGTTTCTAAAGCTTATTCTTTAAATTAAACTTTGGAAGGCATCAAGCTTGTGAACTCTGCTCCATTTGTCGTCAATACATTTATATTTATATATCTATATATACACATAATATATAATATGTTTTAAATACTTGTATGGCTACTCCTCTTTCAGGAGTAAATTAAATGATGGAACAAAGAGAATGTCCTAGGGCCTACCTTACCTGCTGAAACCCTAGCACCTGACAGGCACATAGTTTAGAATGGGTGGAGTAAACAGGTTTTCTATAACCTACAAAAAGAAGGAAGACTGACTTGTAATTTCCCCATTATGGTGTCTTTATTGTTGGCTGTGAGTTACTTTTTGCTGTTCTTGAATGACTGATAGCAAGGAACCATCTTCAGCACAGGCAGTCTTACTCATGACTTTTCAGTGAGAGAATTTAGGGGAAATTAAGGCTGATGTATGTGAAACTGACAATGAGCTGAAAAAAGGGGGGAAAAAAAGAAAGGAAATAGGAAGAGAATCCAAAAAACTCTATATTTTGGAAAGGCCCCTCAAAATAAATTCTTGAGCAGGTTCTCTTCCTCTGGACAATTTGAAGAGGTAATGTGAAATACATAAGATACAGAGATCATAATTAAAACCCACATGAAGTTTAGAGGTCACTGCCATTTGCTTAGTTGTTCAAGATATTCTAAAAGCCTTTTTAAAACCTGAATAAATCAGAAGTAAATATTGTAGTATTATCATGTTTTAATGTTCATGAACCTCATGCTGTTAAACATAACTACAAGGATTATTATCCTGAAACTATTACATAAATTTCCCATATAGTCATTGTTGTACAGATACAGCAGGGGTCCCCAAACTTTTTAAACAGGGCCGGCACAAGGATGAAGTGGCAGGCAGTCATCTGCGGCTGCTTGGTTTCCCCCCCCAACCCCCGGTGGGGGGAGGGGGGGTTCTGTAAATACCGGGGGCCGGATTGAGGACCCCAGGGGGGCGTATCCAGCCCACAGGCCATAGTTTGAGGACCCCTGAGATACAGGTTAATCAGTATCCTTTCATCCCTACAAAATTTACAGGTACTCTGGGGATTCTTAAAAATCTGTGACCACTGTCTTTAAGTTTTATTATCCAGCCCTTCCAACCATCTCCATGTGTTTTCTCTAATTATACTTCCATTAGATTCAACTATAAATAACAGGAAGACAGTTTTCTCCTAACCTCCAAAAGGTTTTTAAGGGTTGTGCCTCTACCTCTCTTTTGTTTAATGGCATAAACACACCTCAATGTCTCCTTCTGTCTCCTTATTTTAGGTGTATCCACATTTAAACTGAAAATCCTGCTGAATATTAGCCAAAGTTTTCACTTTAAAAAGTTCAGGGAAGGAAAAAAAGAATATGCTCCCCCCCCAACCCCAACCCCAAATTGACTTGAAAAACTACTACATCAACATCCTTTAAATAGAAGTTCTTTTCTATTTCTGTAAGATCTGCATTTAAAGTTAATGCTTTAATATTATAGGGAGAGACCATCAGTCCAATCCGCTGCTCAAGTCAGGACCAACAAAGTTAGATCAGTCTTCATTCAGCCAAGTCAGTAATAACCCCAAGTTATTAGTGGGGTTTGCTGTGCTCCTGCAGGAAGACTTTGACTCTCCTGTATAATCATACATCAGGTAGCCGAAGACAGAATTTAGAACCCCCTTAGCTTTCTTTTCTCTACTCTCAACAAGCCAAGATAAAACTCAGTAATGGCTATGGGTTTTGTTGAGTGTGGGGACTACTTCCAATTTAAGTAAATTTAAGTAAAACAGGCAGAGGCTTTAAAATAAATATTCAGGACTATTTGAAATACACAAGGAAAATTGTGAAAAGCATTTACACAAGCCGTAAGACCTTTTTTTTTGCTCTACTAACAGTGCAAAAGGGCCTCTAAGCAATTTAAATGCAATTTGAATATTTTACAGTCAGTGTGATGCAAATAAGTCCCATTGTAAATGGTAATATTTCATGTTTTCATCTTAAATAACTTATCTTAGGTGACTGAAAAAGCTATTAGGCATTCTAGAGTTAGATCAATGTTACTTATACTGTTGGAAGGTCATGCAGAACTACAAAGAACTGTATCTTCTTCATGACAATTTTTATCCTTAAAAATTTGTGGAAATGGCTAGCACTGTTCTATCAAAAAAGTAGTAACTCCAGTTGCTCCATTTCGGAATGAATAAAACCACAGAAATATTGCTTGGTGGTTTAGTGCATATTTTTTGCGTTCTTTTAATCTTTCTATTATGTCATTTATTATTGTCTTTAAAAAGACTGTCTTTCTGCCAGAGAAATCCTGGAATGCTTCTAGTACAAGCAATTCTAATGTTAGAAGAAAGAGATATTTTTTGTAAAGAAGTAAACATTTGACTATAAAATCCCATTGTGGAAGTCTATTTTTGTACACTGATGGATTTCCTGAGTTTCAAAAGTAGAGGTTTGCTTGCTTTTTGCTTACAAAAGATAAAGGAATTTTTCACTCTGAGTTTTAAGGTATTCTGCTACATATCACTCCAACTTTTTATGCTTAGATGAGCATGATGGGAAAAAAACCCAACCAAGAACCTATATGCACAATTGTAATTTAAGAGTTTCCCCTACTGTCAGTAGGCTTGATTACTTGTTAGAGACTTCACAGGGACCACCACATATCTCATGTGTACTTAACCTATGAGAATTGATTGACACTGCTACAAAATAAAGTTTTCCATGGAAGCCAACAACAATTACCATTGGTGATGGGTTACTCATCTAGGAGATTCTGAACATTGTTGCACTATAAACCAAATGGCTTAGGTTTTACAGCACATAGAAAAGAAACATTAACAAATGGGGTGTCGGGGGTGTGTGTGGGGGGGTGGGGGGGGTGGGGGAGGGGGTGGGGAGGGATAAAAATAAACTAATGGGACTGCAAGCAGCATGCTTTCTGCCATAAACAAAAAAGTATCAACAGGAAGTAACAAAATGTAAGATTTTTGTTTCTTTTTCTTTTTAACAATATCTATCGTAAATGTAATTGTATATGTTGGAAAAAATGGCTTCCAGAGATATTTGCACAAGGAGTATTTTTTTCAAGGACAGTGTATGCGTGTTTCCTTCTTGTTATCCAAGTCTCTCAAATTCTGAATTTCTGCTAGGTCTGAGAGATTCATGTATCTTGGATATATTTGATTCCGTCATGTTCTTTGAAAGATGTCTATGTGATGAGGAGATCTTTCAGATTTTTTTTTTTTTTTTTTTTTTCTGAGCTTTTCACTACTGTTCTATCCTCCTACTACTCTGTAAGCTTATGGTTAAGAGCTGGGTACACCATCTGAGATTAGGTAAAGACCTGAGCTGCCATTTTCCTTTAAAAACAAAACTGGGGCTCCCGGCTAAAGAAGTGCTGCAGCATACTCTACCAGATTTCCATCCGGACATGAGTCTAGGATGCCAAAAGGCGGCCACAGTTAATTTTTGACACACCATAAACAAGGAAGTTTAATCTTGTAACTGGTGCTAGGTAAAATATTCGTATGCTCACATGAAAGTGTTGAGGAGGGAGAAACAAAGCAAAAGGATTTATTTTCAGTTATATTTTTAATCTTTTGTTTCTTCCCCTTTTTCCATGTTATTTTTGAAAAATAGCTGAATGCACAGTATCTGTTTAAATGAAACATGCTTACAGTAGCCAAAGTCAATAAGAAGGGATTATGCTAGTTATGGTTAGGAAAAACTGAAGTAGTTAAAGTGGAAAATAAGTTTGGACTGGAGTACTGAGAACTTGAACAGGAAAGCTATAATTTTCCTGAGATACCAAAGTTCACGTATCTGTAACCTCATTGACTCCAAATCATTCATGGTTATTTTTGAACTCCAGCCAAAACAATGGTTTGGTGACCTAGTATCACGTGATGTGTTGGGGTAATATTAGCTAGCATGGCTTTTAGGATGGTATGCTTTTCAGTTGGCCAGAAATAAAACCAGTTTATGACAGTGGTTCCCTAGATGTCAAGTTTTCTGAATTATTTGCAATTTGTCAGGTAGGTATAAAAATAAGACCTTGTTTCGTTAATACTGAAATATGAGTCTTTACTTGTTCTAGATTCCAGCCTTGCAGGAAACCCATAAACTACGTGTTCTCTCCCCTGTTCTGCAGATATATCTTGTAGGACTATTATTCAAGGCATAAATGTCCGTAAAACTGTGCATAAAATGTTTTCCTCAACTTTGATTGCAAGTTGAAATATACCAGAGTATTACTGATGTTGATAGTTTCTATCATGTATGTTAATGTCAAGTAGTTTAGTGAAGCTACATCACTTTGTGTTGAATCTCAGAGGACACAGGATCTGAAAAGATTACATTCCCCTCAACAGAGTCTATAAACTCAAGCAGGTTCATATGTACATATTCATTCAGTTACTAGGGAAAATCAGAAGGGGAGATAACCTCCCTGACAGTATGTATAATACTAAATAAAAAAGTGCTGGGAGCCTGTGCCTGTCCCCAGGGCAGTCGACCAGTTTATATGCACACAGTTTAGGATCAGTCTCATTATTGCGTTATCTTGAAAAATCTACTTGGAAAAGTGTACAATTCAGAACTAAATTAATTAATAATAATAACAACAACAACAACAACAACAATAATAATAATAATAATAATAATAATAATAATAATAATAATAAAGTGTATGTAGCTACTGTAATTAGCACCTTTTCCTTGTTTATTTCTAATGTGAATCCAGTGACAGTTTCTATAACAGGCATGAAGACTTTGCACTGACAAGCCTTTGTTATCCTCTCTTATTTCCTTAAAGAATAGAACAGAAATCTTCTGGTAAAAGATACTGACTGAATTTCCAATGTGAACAATTCTTTTCCCACACATGCTGATGTTTCTTAATGTGTTTGTACTTCAAAATCTAATAGATTTCCAAACAATCAAAGGTCTTTATTCTGTTCCCACTTCATATTGTACTCCATGTTGTATATTTATTGGAATAATAGTAAAATAAAGAAGCAGAAGTGCATTAAGTGTGGGAAAGTTGATGTGTCCCTACACACTTATTCAATGTGAAATGTGAACTTCTTACTGCTGAAATATTCACTTCCTGTAAAATAATATTGCTTCAGAATTGATTGCAGCTTTAGTCAGAGAACATTTGACACCTCTGGAAAGCTAGTTTATGGCCCAGGCACCTCTATATGTGCCTGCAATCTTGACGGTATGAGTTATGTGGGTAAATACTTATAGAAGTTCTGCAAAACGGGCTGATTGACACATCCAAAAGCAGAGCTCCCTCTGCTGGAAGTGACGGGGGACCTGCTACAGGGAAGCATTTGCACTGATCAGGCACACCATGCTTAATGTTGAAGGAATTTGTCTCTCTGACCATCCTGTGTTCACCTTCTTACAGGGACTGTGACTTTTTTTTTAACATCTCCTTTGAATTTTCACCATGTTTGAAATGATTTACATATGCTGAAAGCAATTCTTTGCTTCCTATTTTCCTACTGTAAAATGAGTTCTATACACTTGTCAGGACCAAATTCCTTTAAGGTCCCCTGATTTTACCCCTGAAGCTTCACTTTTCTTCTCTATGCTTGTGCTTTGAGGAATCCCTGTTACAGTGTATTTCTTTTTTTCTTACAATATGATGGATTAAGGCTTTGGGGTTTTTTGCTTGTTTTGGGGTTGATTTCTTCATTCAGACTATAAAATGTTTCTAGATTTCAAAATAAACTCTTAAAATGTTTTTCAACTTTCCCCTTTCATTTCCTACTCATATCCCACAGAAAAGTACTGTAGCTGGAAATGACATGTCTCTGTGCATGTATTTGATCTGTCAGACTTTTTTTCCAACTTTAATGTTCAGCTTACATAATCACAGGGTGGTTTGTTTTTTTTTTTTTTTGCATTAACAATTTATTTTTTTCCTTATAAATTAACATTTATAATCATATTTTAGCCAAATAATACAAGAATGGAATTCCTTAATTTGGCTCTATGAGCACTTATGTTATATAAACATGAAGAATGCTGATTTACTCAAGGGTGTCTTTATATCTTTATTAAAGAAATATTTAAAGCCTTTTGGATTTTCTGCTGTTTGTACTTCTATTTTCTATAGCATTACACCTGGTTGATGGAAGTAACAGTGAAGATGCATTCTAGTTGGATATCTGCAAAGAAGATGACTTACTATTATATAACATTAAAAAATAAAATTATGTGGAATTGCCAGTATGTGTTAGATGACACAAAACCTAGCTTCCTGACAAATACCCGATTTAGTTATAATAAGAATACATCTGGCTCTCATGAAGTCCCTCAGAAATCATTTTCTGGCCTTAGTTATGTCTGGTTTTGTTTTGGAAAAACTTTGATGCAAAAATTTAAAAGTAAATCAAAGGTTGTAGAGCTACCAAAAATCATAAAACTAAGCAATTAAAATAAGATCTTTCACATTAATGGTTCAGAAAAAAATCAATTTTGGGGGGTTAGTTTCTGGTTTAGATCCGAAAAATGTAAGGTGACTGACTAGGGGATCAGGAATATTTACTGTCCCTGAGAGGTTACAAACAGGCACACTCTCCTTTGACTTGACTTACATGTAATGGGATGAAAGTCACATATGCTCTTGAAATTTTGTCCCTGCGTTGAAGAACAGGGAAATTCCTCATAATCAACATATTCTCAGAGGACTATGTTAACACAGTCATGTGGCTTCTAAATCAAAGCTGTCTTATATCCAGACAAAAGAGATCTGGTTTGTTTATACAAATACAAGATACCTAGAATAACTGGGCTCAGCATCAAATACCTGCATGAAATGTAAGAGTATATTATATTCATAAATTCAAATTGAATAAGGTGATATTCCCTGTTGAGCTGGATTTCCATGACAATATCACTGAAAAAAGAAGATAAAGAACCAATACAGAACCTGTTTCAAGCATTGAAGCCAATCAAGACTGACTATCTTACCTCCCTGTTGTCTAAAGCCAGTTCTATGTACAGCAAATTTTCTCTGGACATAACGATTTGCATGCTCCAAAATGGAGCCCAGACACAAAACAACTGTTTAAGACAGCGGGCAGTTGGAATCCACTGTTTGGATGTGCCTTTTGGATATAAGTAAAAATCTGGGAGTAGCTATCATCTTTCTGGATCGCATAGTAAAAGGCAGTTGGAAGCTAATGAAAATGAGGTTAGTCAGGCAAAGTATAATAATTTAACAACAATCCATTGCCAATAGCTTTTAGTTTCTACTAGAAAGAGGATTTAATTCTTTAAAGGCTGATTGGAAAAAATGTGCAGGAATGTAGCAGTGTAATATAACCTGTCAACGTAGCTGTCCAGATGGCTGAACTTTTGTTGCCATACTATGAATTGTGAAACTCGAGTTCAGTAGTAGACCTAGATGCCAGTGCATGAAAGCTCACAAGAGAGCATTAGCCTTGAGGCAAGAGCTTTCACTTTTAATTTCTTATGTATATTTCTGTCTTGACATATGATGTGATTTTGGGCTAACCTTTCTGGCAGGTCAGTCCAGTGAAGGTCTAGAGAGAACTGGGCTGTAATTGTGCAAAGTGATCTTGACGCAAATTCCTGTTAACAACAAATCAGAAAAAGTGGGTGGGTTGTGATGGAAAGTAGTTATGATATTCCTCTGTGTGAACTGTAGATGCATTTTCCAACATACAGTATGCAATCATTGAAGATTATTGTGTTCACTATTATGAAAAAAATTATGCATAGTTACAACTTCTGTGTAAAATTGACCACATAATGAAATGAAAGCTGTTATGAGTAACATTTTGCTTTATTTTAAAATGACAGTTAATTACTTCTGGATATATTAGAGTTTATTGGTATTGTACAGATGTATATAATCACTGGCTTGTCCGGCTTAAATAGCAGCCATCTGTTTGTCTTTCAATGATTGCAACATTTAATAAATACACTTCTGTGTGTATTTGAGAAGCAGTCACTCTTTCCCTGCCAGGTTATGTAAGCAGGATGGCATAACACATAATGAGAGCCATCTTTTAATACTACTAATTTATGTAAGTATTGTAACTGGCTGTCCTGGTTTTGGCTGGGAGAGAGCTTTCTTCCTAGTAGCTTGTACAGTGCTATGTTTTGGGTTTGTGGTAAAAACAGTGTTGATGACACACCAATCTTTTATCTACTCCTGACCAGCACTTACACAGAGTCAAAGCCTTTTCTGCATCTTCCCCACCCCATCAGCGTCCAGGCTGGGGGTGCACAAAGGGTTGGGAGGGGACACAGCTGGCACAGCTGACCCCAAATGACCAAAGGGATATTCCATACCATATGACATTGTACTCAGCAATAAAAGCTGGGAGGAAAAGGAGGAATGAGATTAACATCTACAGTCATGGGCTTTATCTTCCCAAGTAACTGATATGCATGATGAAGCTCTGCTTTCCTGAAGATGACTTAACACCTGCCTGCTAAGGACAGTAATGAATGAATTCCTTCTTTTGTTTTGCTTGCATGCACAGCTTTGTCTTTCTCTTTTAAAATGTCTTTATCTCAATGCATCGGTTTTTAGCACCTTTACTCTTCTGCATCTCTTTCCCATCCCACTCCTGCAGAGGAGTGTGTGAGTGGCTGTGTATTATTTACCTGTCTACAAGGGGTAAAATATGACAACATTGGCTTAGACCAATACAATCTTTTTTTGAAAGAGCTTCTATGATTCAGTTAAGTCAAATATGCTACATAGACATGTCAATTAATTGTAGAATTTATAGCCATCACAATTGGGATTATTTCTCTTTCATCAATAAGACATTGCTTCCTAAGAATTGCTTAGAAAATTGTTGCATTATCCCTGTGTTATTATTATTTAGCTAAAGAAAAAAAGAAAGGGGAAAAAAAACACCCCACCAGCTTCTAAGACATTTCACTAATAAATGAACAGAAGCCTTAGAAGCCAAAAGCTATGTTGACCAGATACAAAAGAGTTGGTATTCAAATACAGCGTGCGGTTATACTTTGTTGTTGTTTTGACTGAGAGATTTTATTTTAATTTTGAGTAACACTTCAGAAATATAAGTGAAATATAACCACAGTGAATACAGGATTGTAAATAAATTAAATAGCTTTTATTAAATCTTTAGGTATTTTTACCCTGGAAGCTTAGATATAAGAAAGACCTCCTCATGCTGCCTCTAAGCTTCCAAGTACAGACACTGACAAGTATAACTTGTATGAGATACCAAACAACTACTTTTAAATTTTTGACAGTCAACAAGGGAACAATGAAAGAAGATTAAATTTAAATTAACTTTTAAATACAGAGTAAGTTGCAATAAACATTGCTAATTTGTTTTTCACTTCATGAATTGTTACAGTCAAATACAGAAACTCCATTTACCATTTTTGAAGTCATTTGTATAAGCTGTAAGAGAATCAGGACATACCTTATAACGTATGATGGAGAGTGAACCATTTTATGGTGATGCTTTCATATAGTTGCTCTTTATTTTAGAACTATTCAGTATTATGAAGAACTATTGAATCAGATTATTCTGAGCATCCTGTTGTTCTTCGTGATTTGTAAATCATGAAAATGGCATTTTTTCCTGATATGAAGAAGTTCCAGTCTTTGAGGCCAGTCCTTTTTGAAATTAATTTACCTGTCAAAGAGACCATCTCAAAAAAAGAGCAACAATTAATGTCAAATGAGACAAAGCTGCACAGATGCATATAGGTATCTGCAAGGTTTATCACAGAAGACTCCTGAAAACTGTCTCCAGAGGCTTGGCTTTGGGGGCTCAAAGACAAGTTAGACACAGTGCAGCCAAGAGTGGACCCCATCCAGCCCATGGTGGTGGGGAGGGACCCCTAGCCAGTGCTACATGATGGTTGCAACTGATGTCCACCCCCAGCCCTTCAGTGCTGCCTTCAGATGAGGGTCTACGTGGCCCTGCCTGAGCTATTGTACAGCCCTGCCCAGCCTGGCCCCGCTGCGCCAAGCCCCACAGGCAGGCAAACCTCTCGGCCTGGCCCTGCACAACCCTCTCCCTGTGGCCCTATGTGGCCATCCCAGGGCTGTGTCTGACCCTGGTTGTCCTCACTGGGCCTGATCCTGACCCCATAGCTCCCACCAGACCAAGGGATCTGCCAGCCCTGATCAATTTGCAAACTGAAAATTTGCAGGCATCCATCACCCATGTCTGCAAAACAACATTCACAAATATCCACAGTTTATCAAAACCTTAAGACTGTATTTCACAGATGCTTAAATCTTTCAGATGATATAAGTGATCCTGTTTTTAACTTCTCATATTTGATCAAGGAGTTTGTATCATCATTTTAACTAATAACTTTACAAAGATATATTGTTTAACCTTTCTCCATGAACCCTGGTACTAGATACATCTCTCCTAACTTGAGGCACTTAACTAACAGCCACTTCATCTAAGCTTCCAGTATAATGGAGGAAGATAGGGTCTTTCAGGGAACAGTTCAGCTATTCTGAAGATGTTAATTCCTGTCCTGAGGTGGCTGTTTTGCTACATGAACTGTCTGTTCTAAATAAGAGTGTTTTAAATTAGACATCTCAGTGTCTTTTCTTTGAGGACAAGAGGAGACTTCTGAGAATTTGCAAGTGATTATGAGTTAAAAAAATTGAAAAATAAATCCTTCATGAAATACAGCTGCATTATCAATCTTTCCATTTCCTAAAGAGGAAAATAATCTTTTATGTGAAAGAACACATATCTCAAATTTTAAACATATTAAGAATTCATTAAGTTCTTATACCCAAGCTATACCTCAAAGCCATGGCTTCTTAAAAAGTGAGGATATTAATCACTAACATATCTAATAATCATAAGTAGATTTTGTCATGGTCTAACCCTGGCTGGCAACTAAACATCACACATCCACTCACTTACTCTTCCATGGTGGGATGGGGGATCGAATCAGAAGGGTAAAAAAAGAGAAAATATGTGGGTTGAGATAAAGACAGTTTAATAGGTAAAGCAAAAGCTGTGCATGCAAGCAAAGTGAAACAAGGAATTAATTCACCACTTCCCATGGGCAGGCAGGTGTTCAGCCGTCTCCAGGACAGCAGGGCTCCATCATGCATAATGGTTACTTGGGAAGACAAATGCCATCACTCTGAACTTCCCCTGCTTCCTTCTTCTTCCCCGAGCTCTATATGCGGAGCATGACATCATACGGTACGGAATATCCCTTTGGTCAGTTGGGGTCAGCTGTCCCAGCTGTGTCCCCTCCCAACTCCTTGTGCCCCCCCCCACCTGTTCTCTGGTGGGGTGGGGTGAGGAGCAGCAAAGGCCTTGGCTCTCTGGAAACACTGCTGAGCACCCTGTATTAGCAACGTTGTTTCCAGCACAAAACCAAAACATGCCCCACACTAGCTGCTATGAATCTAACCCTGGTCAATGGTTACTATGAAACTAAGCCTGTCCCAGCCAAAACCAGCACAATTTCCCAGATAAAATAAAATTAAAAAAAATAATCCCAGAACTGCAAAGGATGAACCAGACAGAAGTTGAATACATAAATACCTCATTTAAAGAATAAAACACTCAAACCCACAAAAGGATTAATTAATTAATTCTTCAAAAATTCAGGGTTAGCTGGAACCTAAGGAATATGTAAGCATGTCAGTAAACATAAACTGATACCATGTAATACAGGATGAGTATTAAAGCACCTAATGTTGGTAGTCTTAAAATGTTCTCAATTCTTGTGCATACATTTCATCCTTTAGCATGTATACCCTTCTTGAAAACATGTATAAGAGATTTCAGAGTCTGATTTTGTGGGTTATGCAATAGCTACAGCCATTGTCTTCTCAAATTTTTTCCTTTTTTTTAAAATGTCTTTCCTTTTTTTTTTTTTTTTTTTTCTTTAACTTACTGATGAATGTTCTCAATCCAATTTAACCTGAACAAAAAATAGGTTTGGGAATAGAGAATTACATTTAACTCGGTAGGCATTCTGAGGAGTAGAAATTCTTCCTGATTTTCCCAAATGAAAGAAAAGCCTTATGCAAAATCCACTTACTGATAGGACACACAAGCCATGACATGATTAGCCAGTTGTGTATACTGCTGTATTTTACCCTTGTGTCTGTTACTCCTGTTCTTAAGGAAAATGTTTTTTGGTTTGTTTATTTTTGGGTTTGTGTTTTGGTTTTGGGGAGGTTTTTTGTTTGCAAGTGTGTGTGTTTTTTTCATGTTTGGTTGGGTTTTTCCCCCTTTTGAAAACAGATCAGTCACCAAAGATTGGTCATGACATTCACTTTACCTGCTTCTTTTTAATTTTGACTTATAAAATAGAATAGTGAAGAATAGAAGAAACTGAAAGAAAAAAAAAAAAACCACAGTAAAGCTGGATGGATATTGGCAATGAATGTGAGGGTTATCTTAACTGAGAGAGGGGGATTTGTTTTAATAATTATTATAGTTGGTATTGATTTATTCAGCATAAGAATACAAAGGTTTGCCCATCTGTCTAACAAGACATGAGCCTGAAAGGAATGGAGAATCATATCTTTTATTATGAGATATCAGCTCAATGTTTGCTACAGGGGATTCTACACAACTCCCTCTAGGTAATAAGACATGGGTAATAATAGCTGAAAAGATATAAATGGGAGTGCAAACAGCATGTGTGGGCACAGTACACAAAACTGCCTGGTCTGAGGCAGTGATTGCCCATTAACTCTAAACTACAAAGAAACTAGTAAGCACAGAGTTTGCTTAAGATGATGATCAACCACTTTAACCAGATTACTGAGATGCTTTTAGGGAAGTCAAGGACTCAACTTGAAAAGAAGTACAAAAGTAGCATGGAGGTTCATGATTGTGGGGTGGGACCTTGAAGTGGGAAAGTGGTAAAAGAGTGGCAGCCACATTTGGTTTGACACTGCCAGAAATCTCCTGTAGCATCACTACATTTGTCTAGGTTTGATAAAGCATCCTCCACTGTGATCAGCCTGTATTTCCCTGCAGGATACCACAAACAGGTACTCACATCTTGGATGCGGGTATTGACTTCAGGGGGGAGGGCGGGGGTGGTGGTGGTGGGGTGTCTTTCTCACCACCTTTCTCATTAGTGGATTGTTGGAAGAGACAAGGGCAAACATCAAAGTTGTTTGTAAAACAGGAGGTGTATGTAAACAGTGCAACCTGCACTCCAAGAAGACGAATTTTTTGCTTGAAACCTACATTTGCTGGGTTTGGAGTGCTCCTCTGCATGAATATGTGCATGGATGGAAGGGAAATTCAGAACTTGATACTAGTCGTAGAAAGATGTTTGAAATCTGTAGGTGCAAATTTTAATTTTATGAGTAGCTAGCAATGCAATTTGTCTGTTGTGTTGTTAATATTGATCCTAAATGTACAGTTCATTAACTGTTGGTTAATTCAATATTGTTATAATAAATGAATAAACCAATTTGGTCCTGATTTAAGCTATGCAATCTAAGCATTTTTCCCCTGTGACAATGTGTAATTGTTTAAGTTTCTGTGAATCCAAAATGTACTTTAATGAAATCCAAACATCATTCTCTACATCTAATGACTGAAATTAATACTTGAGTTCTGTGATGCTGAGACAATAGGTTATGACTTTTCTTACTTCTGTGTCAATGTTGTATATGGATTTTCTTGGAACTGTACGTCATGTTATTTCTGTTAAGATGTGAATTCCAAGAAAGATAAGAATGCATCACATCTAGCAGGGACTTTGACATGTTACATATACAAAAAATTCTTTGTAATATGTTATCTGTTAAAAGAATAACTATGGTGTAATTGAATGTCTCTGTAACCTGAAATTGTATTGTATATGTAAAAAAATGTATGCACACGAATAAGTATTTAAAACAGCTGAAGTTGTAGAGTACAGGAAGCTACTCCATTTTGAGGTTTGATGTGGAGGAAATCACTTGAAACAATACTGTCTCTTGTTGCCTTCATCTTACCAATTACACTGACTCTACTGGGTTTGGTTGCTGAGTAGACTACTGCTCTTACAAATCTAATGAAAGCTTTTAGCCAGGTAGATAAGGTTTTTGCCTTTGCTGGTAAAAATCCATAAGCTTTTTAATGGACGTATAGTGCAGAATCTCGGGACTTGTTTGGGCTTACCTTGACCTGAGTTGGTGTTTCCACACTTGTTTATGTGTCAAGTGACTATTGCTTGACCTGCCCTCAACTTTTTGTCTGGGAATACTACATACGATGAAAGTCTGACCAATCCAGGTGACATGATGACAAGTCATCTTAACTTCCCCTTCCTGTACCTGTTCTAGAAGTTTGAAGCAGCAGCATTAAGATCAAGAGGAACATTTTGATGAACATAACAACAACAAAAAGCGGAAGATACTGTTTCATCTTTGTAGAACAATTTTGACTGCATTATGAATTAGACTTTTGGACATTAATTAGGTAATTTGGTATTAGTCTAGTTCTTCAGTAACAGCCTAGGTACAAGACTGTTAAAACATTAATTAGTCTAGCCATACTTCCTTAGTACTTCCTACTTAGCCATACTTCCTATAGTTTATAGGGGTGAGCAATGGTGAACAAGTCTGTTGGGTTCTTGGAGCTAAGCCTGGTGCAGTCTTATTCACATTGCTTTCTGCTGACATTCTCTGGAATTAACTTGCCCCAGAACTATGCCTTGTACTGTCTTGGAATGAAATACTGGAAGTTGTCCATATAGGCAAGGAATGAACTAACAGCTAAACAAGCGTCTAGTTTAAAGGACCAAAGCTCACTCGTGGCTCTCTTTATCAGTGTAGATGCATCCAGATGTTTATCCAGATGTATTCTGTCCATATATTTTACCTACTTGAAATTTACATGTAAGTTTATATATATGTACATATATCTAATAAGTAAAAACTCTGATTTTTTTAACAGAAAAAATAACTTATTTTTTTACGGGTTCAATCAAGTGCAATCATCCGACAAATTAATTAAATTAGATATGTCCCTTAAAGTAAAGATTAAGTCTTCATTTTTTGAACAAAGCAAGATATTAAGAATGTTCCCTTACAGGATGGAGCCTCATTCTGCCCAAGTGTAGAACTTTGAGGTGACCTGGAAGTAATAGTGAACAGGATTCAATTGTTCATGCTTAGCTGTCTATAGGAGCTATAGGTCTTGCCTCCAGTAGGTGCTCCAAAAAAGCCTTCTGGCCATGTGACCAGCCCTGTGTTGGATCTGCTGGCTCACATGGCTATCTCAGCCTGAAGTTTAGCAAGCAACAGATTACAAATATGTTTAAAAATCTACCCTCCGCTAAATCTACCTTCTGGGGTAGGATTCAGGTCATACATCTGAAGCTGCACATTAAGGTTTCAGGAAGAAGCTGTCTAAACTTGTATTAAATCAGTAGAAATCCAGGGACAGATTTATTTACACAAAACCAAACAATCCTGAGATGCCCTAGGTCACCTAATACATCTGTCCAGGATGAGTGAAATGACATATAACTTACAGGAAAACTGTGTCATTCTGGAATCTGGAAGCTAGGAAGAATATCCCACAGGCTTTAAAATGGCACTAGTTACCTACATTCGGGCAAGTGGATAAAGCTTTAGTCAGTGATTCTATCTATTGACAGTTGTGGAATTTCAGACATCCACCACACACAGAAGAAACTGCATTCAGGTGAATTATTTGGAGCTCAGACCCATCTCTAGGAAAACAGTAACCAATGTCTTCTGTGATGATATCCCACAGGACCTTAGTGCTTGCTTTCATAGAATCATATAATGGTTTGGGTTGGAAGAGACCTTAAAGATCATCTGGTTCCAACCACCCTGCCATGGGCAAGAACACCTTCCACTCAAAGACACATGCATCCTGACCTTGAACATTTTAATGAATGGAACAGCCACAAATTATCTGGGCAACCTGTTCTAGTGCCTCAGCACCCTCACAGTAAAGAATTTCTTCCTAATAGTTAGTCTAAATCTACCCTCTTTCAGTTTAAAGCCATTCCCCCTTACCCTATCAGCACATGCCCTTGCAAAAAGTCCCTCTCCAGCTTTCGTGTAGGACCCCTTTAGGTAGTGGCAGGCTGCTATAAGGTCTCCCAGGAGCCTTCTCTTCTCCAGGTTGAACAACCCCAACTCTCTCAGCCTGTCTTCATAGGAGAGATGCCTTCTTTGTGGTCTTCCTCTGGACTGGCTCAAACAGGTCATGTCCGTCTTATTTTAAGGGTTCCAGAGCTCAGTGTTGTACTCCAGATGGGGGTCTCATGAAAGCTGAATAGAGGGTGAGAATCACCTCCCTTGACCTGCTGAACATGCTTTTTTTGATGCAGCCCAGGATATAGTTGGATTTCTGGACTGCAGGATCACATTGCTGGGTCCTGTTGAGCTTCTTGTCAACCAACACCTCCAAGTCTTTCTCCTCAGGGCTGCTCTCAATCCATTCTCCAGTTAGCCTGTATTTGTGCTTTATCCTTGTAAAGTCATGTTAGCTGGCATGCTGGAGGAACTGGAGAACTTTTTTCACTAAATAGGCTGAAGAGAGAGAAAGGTGATCCATAAACCAGTGAAAGCTTCTCTCCCCTTTTTTATCTCCTAGCTATGAAACAGTGAAAAGGGAGTGTTTCAACCCCCCAGCCTTCCTAGGCAGTGATGCTAGAAGACAAGTGTACCGTTTCACAGAGCTTTCTGTTCTTAAAGAACATTTGAACCTTTGCTAGGTACTAATTGTGAGCTGGTTATACTCTCTGAATCCCACACTGACGTCTCACCCTCTATGTATCCCAACCAGAACAGCTATTGCAGCTATTTTGGTTCCTTCCTAACCAGCCATCAAGATTACTTTTCTCAGACAGACATGAGTAAAACCACAGATCTTTTCCCAGTGTTAGGTCAGGGTGCAGTTAAGCACCTAGGGAATGGGAGGTCACAATCCTTACCTTACAGTATAGACATAATCAGCATGAAACAGATTTGGCATTTAAATAGATAATATGTACCCTTTTGGTGTTTCTGTCATCCTTCCACCTAAAGTATCAAAAAGACTGCAAAACTGAGGAGCTTCCACTGTTCAAAATATATGTCATGTTAAGATTTTGAACCCAGGATTTAGAAACTTTTCACCTGGTAATTATGCAGCTGTGATAGGTGAAAGGAAAGCAAGCAAAGACAACAGTGTGAAATACAGAGATTAAAAGAGATGATTAAGACATATTTTTACTTCAGGCTCGATTCAATAGCTCTGGGGAATCTGATGCTTCTTTAATGAGTGCTGCTGCTCAGCCATCTTAATTCTGCCTAATAAGAAAAATAGGTCCAGAGAGATCAGTTCAAAGATAAGTGCTTCAAAGATGCATTCAAAGGTTACATTTAAAACCATTTTCACCTCACCTTCCCTAGCCTGTCTCCATGGCATTTTTTTCTTCTGTCATCTAGTATTCTTGAGCATGAACTGTGTGGAAGGCTTGAAATTAACAGTCACATTATGCAGAAAAATATTCCTTGGCCAACTTTTTCAAAGAAATATGGTTCCCTGAACTTAATGTCTCTGTCTATTTTTAATGTATCTCTTCCATTAGTTTTTACCTCCTGCTCCACTGTCTGCTTGTTTCCCTGCAGTGGCAACTGGCAACTTATATTTCTAGTGGACAGGCAGCAGCACTAGTGGCTTGTTCAGCATACATCTTCCAAACCTATAAAATCATTCCCCGTTCCCTTCCTGCTCCATTTTGTACACACCAGAATTGGGCAATCTGTAGTCAGGATGTGCTCCAGATGCTCCGTATGGAAATATAGATCATTCAGTTACAACCTCTCTCTCAGCTCCTTAATTAATAACAGAATTGTATCCTTGTCTGAGAGTTCCACAGATACATGTACAAAAACATATACATATGAAGAACTGTACCTTTTCAAATATTTTAAAAATAAAGAAAAAACTTACCGTTACAATCATTATCCTGTAGACAAACAAACCCAAGAAAATATCTAACTAGAAAGGGTTTATGGACTCTTCCCTAATGGTAATTTGGTTAGCTATTTTGACAGCTACAGATTTCAAGATATCTTGTTTATATATTGCTTTTAAGACAGCTACTTCATTTTTTTTTCTTTTTTTCTGAAGGGAGAATCAAGTGCTGGTCTTACATACTAAAATTCTGATTCATCCAAAGACATTAATTAACCTTAGGCTATCCAGGCATATATTGACCTGCAGGTATCTTGCTAATTTCATTAGTTGGGAGCTTGTCTACATAAAGGAGCAAAGCTGTACTTTAACAATTCTGGTAAATGATGCTTTCAGTATACAGTAATTCTAGAAATGGCATTTTGAGGCTGGAAATGCTGATCTGCTAGCTTCTATAAAATTATTCTCAAAAGTGCTGCCTTAAAAAGACACAACTTCTGGGAATGACTGCTTAAATGCAGGACTTAAAATAATAGCATGAACAGAATACGAACTAAAAAAAAGGTTAGCTCTCAGAAAGTTTTGGACTGACTATAAAATTCTATCTGCCTAATCTTATCTTCTGTAATAACATCAGTTATCAAAGTATGATTATGACTAAGACTCCTAAAACTTCTATAAAATATAGATTTGAAATATTTTATAATTTCATCACTTGGTAATGTACTATAATCTTTTAAAATCAATTGTTTACAATGCCATCTTAAAACATTTTTACTGTATTTAATCTTACTGTATTAAGATAATCACATACATTAAGAAAAATGTTGTATTGCAGTCTGTCTTTTATTTACACAAATCTTGCAGTGACGACACATTACCATGACACTTGTGTTTAATAATATGTTTCTAAACGATCAAATAGGTTAGACTTTACAGAATATCATCAGCTATTTAACATCCACACTACTGCAGCTGCAAGCCAGTCTGTCTCTCACAATAAGGGATTTTGGATGTAGATCCACCTTCTGTGATGCAAGGAATCTTGCCCACAGTCAGTGAACAACTCCAGAAAGCAGAGGTAGCAGATCATTGCTATGAAGACATAATAATCTGCAACAAATGTTTAACCTGTGACAAAAGTTCTTATTGTAATAAACTAGAAAAAGTTAATCAAATTCAGACAAAACCATAGATGTATACTATGTAATACACAATTTGTCATGGTGCTGCATTGTTGTACTCATACTGCATCTGGCTGGATTGAGCCTACTACATTGCATATGAAAGACAATTCCAGGAGAATATTTCTATTCAATTTTTCTATTTTGTTCTCAGTGAACATGTCTACTTAATTCCCTCCCCAGCTATATCTTTTTCTTCTTTATTTTCCTTCCCCCCCCCCCCCCCCGCCTTTTTCCCCCTCTTTTTTTTTCTTCTCCCCACCACAGAATGGGGAAATATGAACCTGTGGATTTATCATGAACTTCAGGGGAAAACAGTTACTGTGCTTCCCATAAGTGTGACTACATTTGCTTTCTTGTATTTTCTTCTGTGCTGATGGCCATGGCCAATTGAAGGAACCGAGGGAGATGAGCAGACTGCACCATCTGTGAGGATTGATACAGTCTTCATTAAAAATCTGCAATGCCAAGAATCCATGTCCTATGTTGCAAAGGGTAGAGAGGTCGAGAAAGTCCCTAAAGGGGCAGTTGACAGAAACTCACAAGATTTCACTTGCAAGAAGCCCTGACAGGACAGATAAGTGGGCTGGAAATCACATGAAGTTCAATAAAGTGAAGTGCAGAGTCCTGCACCTGAGGAAGAATGACTCTGTGCATAAGTATAAGGTGAAGAACCTACCATACGGAAAATAGCTTGGCAGAAAAGGACCTGGGGATCCTGGTGGACACCAAGTTGAACATCATCCAGCAATGTGGTTTTGCTGCAAAACAGGCTAATGACCTCCTGGCCTGCATTAGTCAAAGTATTGGTAGCAGGTCGGAGATAATTTTTCCTATCTATCCAAAACTGTCAAGGCCACATCTGCAGTACCATTTCCAGTTCTGGGCTCCTCAGTACAGAATAGACATGGAAACACTGGGGAGAATCCAGCAAAGGGCCACAAAGATGATTAAGGGACTGGGGCATCTCTCCGATGAGGAAAGGCTGGGAGAGCTGGAACTGCATAGTCTAGAGAAGAGAAGGCTCAAGGGAAGGTGCAAAGATGATGGAACAAGGCACTTTACAGTGGTGGCCAGTAACGAGACTAGAGGCAGTGGGCACACATAGAAAGACAAGAGGATCCCTCTGAACATCAGGAAACACTTTTTTTGCTGCAAGAGTGACTAAGCCCTGGCACAGGTTGCCCAGAGAGCTTGTGGAGCCTCCATTCTTGGAGATATTAAAAATCCATCTGGACATCATCCTGGGCAGGCTGCTTTAGATGGCCTTGCTTTAGGAGGGTGGTTTGACCAAACACTAGGGGTCACTTCCAACCTCAACCATTTTCTGTGATTCTGCAGAAAGGCTCAAGACTAGACATAACATTTTTAGCAGCACAGCGAAGGCTCATTCTTTCTCTGGTTGTTCACTCACAGAAGAGGAGCTACATCCTGGCAACAATGGAGTATGACCTCCCTTTGGGGGACCTGTCAGTCAGCTGAGCCTCAGCCAACTGCACATATAAACAAGAAAAGGAAGGTGATATGGCTGGAGACTATTTCATTTGGGGGTAGAGATGCCCATCTGGTGTCTTTGATTATCTCTCCACCTTGATGTCTCTGGAGATTTATTTGCTGCTTAATTGCTGTTCAGATCTAGAGACATTGTGGAGAGGCTGCAGAGATTTGTCTTCTCCTTGTACTCCTATCACCATCTATTTACCTCTGTGAGCACCAGAAACACTGACAGGAGAGATTTTGATAGCATCAAAATTGACTAAATTGTTACTGGAGGGCCCAGTATTTCACCTGGTGTCTCCTCAGTCCTGCTGAAGGGTAAAGGCTTGAGGGAAAGAGGATAGATACTGCAGATCAATATCTGGCTGCACAGCTGGTGCTGTCAACAGGGATATGGCTTTCACAATCATAAGAGTTTATTTGAGGACTGAGGACTGATGGAAAACAGATACTACTCATCTAAACGGGACAGGAACACCTAGACAACAGGCTGGCCCATCCTGTGAGGGGTGCTTTAAACTAAGGACAATGGAGGAGGGACATCACATTGCACAGTCAAGTGAGGAAAAGTTTAGCATGGTAGAAAGCAAAGGGGATAAGATGGTTGGAACATGGGTGTATGACCTTCATTTGAAGAAGCAGCTGAAATATACAGAGATCTGTATATTTTAGAGAGGCTGGTTGAGAGTTTGTGGATAAGGATCACAGAAGAGGCCACTGCAACCACAGAGGGTTGCACTGTGGTGGGAAGTTGTTAAAGACTGCCTGAACAGGGCAAGGAGGTGGATGAAATCTCTGCAACCTGAGGAAGACTCTAGATCAGAGATCTTCATTCACATGGGGCACTTTTACTGCCTGCCAGCTCCTGGAAAGGAAAATGTGGCAAAATGTAAGCTACTAAGATTTCTAGACAGTTTCAGGCATAACTTTTTGATTCAGGTGCTGAATGGGACAGTAAGAACGCCACACAGCAGGATCTGCTATTCACTAACGAGGAAAAACTGATCTGTGAAACACCAATCAATGGAAGCCTTGCATGTTGTGACCTCTGAAACAGTGAAGGCACTGGGGCTTGTTGTCACCACAAGAGAGAGCTGCAGGGGGACATAACAGCAGCCCCCAGTGCCTATGGGGAGATCACAAAAGGACAGAGCCAGGCCCTTCAGATTGGTGCATTATGGGAGGATAAGAGACAAGGGACCTAAATTAAAACAAGCCAGACTCGGACTGGATATAAAGTTAAATTATTCCCCATGTAGACAGTCAGTGGAACAGGTTGCCCAGAGAGCCTTTGCCGCCTCTGTACTTGGAGTTTTTCAGGACTCAAATAAGCACAACCTGAGCAACCTGGTTTAACCTCACAGCTTTGAGCAGGAGGTTGGACTAGAACCTCCTAAAGTCCTTTCCAATCTGAACTTCCATATGGTCCTATGGTTTTATGAACAAGGCCCTGGCTCTTAGAAGAGCTGATAGAAGCTCTTCTATCAGCAGAAGACTGCTGATAGGAAAATGCTTGTACTTTTTTTTTTTTTTTTTTAACTAAGTAGCTCTTCATTGTCATGCATGTTAAAGTAAAGTTAAAGTGATGATCATGTTTGTTAGAACTCAAGGATACTGAAGGCAAGGCAGAAAAAACACAAGATAGCTAACACCATGAGCCACAATTGCTTAATCTTCCGAGCAGTGATCACAGGCTATAGTGTATGATCCCAATTTAGAGGTCATCATAGGTGACTCTTCTAGTGATTGTCCAGTCTGACAAATATAGAATGAAGACTGGTCTAGACACAAAGCAAATAGTGATCAGAATAATTAGTACTGCTTTATTTAGCACACCACTTGACTTTTAACAGAAGCTCAGGATTCTATGACCATGCAGGCTACATTATTAGCTAACTCTGTCAAGGTTGCTTTGGTGTTACCACTGTTAAGGTTCCTATGAAAATTAGGTCAGGCTGTTTGGTGTGGTGTGGCGTTGGGTTTTATTTCCCTCATCTGATGTCCTCTAACAAGAAGAGACATTCAAACTATAGCTAGTGATTTAGTCAGCCTCCAAAAGTATAACAGGAACATTTTGTTTGAAGAGGAAGAAAAAATTACAAAAGGACTGCCCCTAAGGCCATGCACTTTCAGAGCTGTAAATATGCAAGACTGGGAGTCTGCAAAGGATTTGTTCTTCTACCATTTAATTCAATGACTTCTTTTATTATTTTTTTTTAACTTTTACTTCAATGACAGCAACATCCAGCACAGAGCTGGATGAAAGATGAGTCCAGAACTCTAACCTTAATCTCTAGACCTAGACATTGCCTGAATTCTTTAGGCTTGAAAATTTCCTGGTTTTATTAAACCAAAGAACACTCTTAAAGATACCTATTAAATCCTTTTATTCTTACCAGAGGATCTTTACAGATGCATTATCTGATAATCACAATGTGGGATGATGGGGAGCATAGCACAGAAAGGAGAGTGGCAAGAACTCAGCATTTACAGCAGCCAAGAAGCAAAAGACACTATGACAAGTTGCCTGTTGAGTGGGAAATTATGCAGGTTCTGGGGAGGCTCACATCCAGCTTGCTGTTTAACTAATACCTAGGGAACACTGGTGACCAAAAGCACAATAGCTAGGAAATGCATACAAGTACAAAGCACCTACCACTTTTGTAAGCATACAGGGTGATGTACAGAGGATCTGTAGGCTCTGCTCAGTGCTGCAAAAGTTGGTGAGGCAGCAGTGGTAACTATGGGGTATAACCTCCTGCAGTGATGTGACCACCCTTGTCATGTCAAGGGCCTTAGTTCCATAGGAAATCTTATGAAAGGACACAGATATCCAGTTGCAAATTGTAGGTACTGCCTTGTGCTGGTGAAGCCATGGTTTGGGGTGTTGACCGCCTCCCCTTTAGGATGTGCCTTCTGGTCAAGACAGACACCAGCTGATGGATCTGAGTAGTGAGGTAAGAAGATTACATAGCAGTAGATGAAGGTTAAATCAATAGGATTTTTGTGGAGACTATACAGAGGCAAGAGCTCAAATGTCATCTTGGCCCCCTTGTTGCTCATTTGCACAGGCATCAATGATACTGCCAGGGGAGACCTTGAATAAATAGTCACTATATGGTTCTTTAACGTAAAGAGGATGAGGACTGAGCTGTTGTTCTTTGTACTGTTAGTCAAGAAAAGAGGCCAATCCAGGAGAGCGATGCATTTACAAATCAACACCTCTCTATGTAGCATCCTTTGCAGACTTCTGTGATTGTGGGAACTTCTTTGAGGAAAGACTGCCAAGGAATGTGGTGTAGTGGGGCATGAGTATCTTTCTCAACAAGCTTGCTAACCTTGTGAGGACAATCAGGATCTTCAGGCACTGAGGAGCAACACCTGCAGATAAGTGAGGGAGGTGGGGATTGCAGGGATCGCACTGGGGACAGAACTATAGGCAAAAATCTCAACCTCCCCTTGAAAAAGTGGTGTGACTGGAGACCTATATGAATTGCAGCAGCGTGAGAAACAAAGAGAAGAAACTGAAAACCTGTGAGTAATTGCACAGCTATAACCTTATCACAGAGTATCACAGAGATGTGGTAGACTAATTAGCATGAATGAGGCACCGAATAGACACAGGCCCTTTAGGAAAAATGGGAAGGGGAAATAAGGTGGGAGGGTTGCGCTCTATGCAAAGGAACAGCTCACATGCATGGATCAGGATGAGAGAAGAGGCCAACAAGGAGGTCACAGTGGGCATCTGCTACAAAACACCTAATTGACAAGATGAAGTAGGTGAGGCCTTCTGTAAACAGCTCAATGTAGTCTTCCAATTGCATATCTTACATATCTTGTGGGACTTTAACCATTCCAATAACAGCTGGAAGTATGGCGGGATGCAAGAAATCCAGGAGATTCCTGAAGTGCTTTGACACACTTTTTTTTTGAGGTGAGTTCTTTATGGCACTGCTAGGGAAGATGTTGTCTTGGTTCTGCTGCTCATATAAAATGAGGAACTGCTCAGAGATACGATTGTCAGTGGCAGCCCTGACTACAGTCACTGTGAGATGCTAGAGTTTAAGATAGAGAAAGAAGCAGGGAAATCCAGCAAGAAAATAAAGAACTGTAACTTCAAGAGAGGGGATTTTGGCTTGCCCTGGGAACTGGTGGAAAGGATGCCATGGGAGACTGCTCTGAAGGACAGGGAAGCCCTTTACATTGGGAGTAGTTAATCACTTGGACAAGTGACCCAGAAAAAAAAGCATTGCAGTCTCCATCATTGCAGGTATTTGAAACTTGACTGAAAACAACCCTGAACAACCTGATGTAACTCAGAAGTTAGCCTTGCTTAGAGCAGGATGTGGAATTACAGAGTTTCAGCAGACCCTTCCATCTTAAAATATTGTGTTAGTTACAGATATGATTTCTGGAATATTCTTACATTCCTGTGAAGCTTTAAGAAACAAAACAAAGCAAAGCAAAGCAAAGAAACCAAATAAACACCACCTCCCTACCCTCCAAGCAAACAAATAAATTCCTATGTCAGAATTTGGCATCCAGTTATACTGTAAAACTAGTTCCATAAAAAATTTAATACACAAGGTTATGTAATTTGCATGTTCCAGGGAATAGAACAGAGTATTTAAGGAGAATATATGCTCAAATTTATACTTACTGTTTTGTCAGTAGGAAGGTTGATTTACATTCTAAATGAATTAATTAAATGAACAAAAGTTTCATCACAGATTATAAAATTATGCAAAATTCCATCCCGGATTCCTAATGCTTAAAAAAATTAAAATCAATATAATCACCAACATATTTTCATTATTCCAGAATCTTAAGGGGAAACCAATTCAGTGCATTTGCCATCTAAAAATTGGATGTATGTACCATGAATTGCCTTTTAAAATTTTCTATTAGTCAATAAATGAAGTCTGAGTAAGGTTCTTCAGATGACTAAACTTAAGTAAGTGTAATCCCACACAAATGACTGAGGATAAAGATATTCTTCATGTATGTCTTTTAGTTACAGAAAATTGTATGCTACTTAATGTCTTATTATGAAATTATTTTTAGCTGTTTGGCTTTACACACCTCTTTTTTTATCAGGTAGCATATAAAAGTATTTCTTTTTTGAAAGATGAAATTTTACTTCTAGAAATTGAACTTGTTGAGTTCTATTTCAAAATGTGATTCCAGTCAGCAGTATAAATAACATTAAAAATAATTAAATAAGGTCTATGTACGTTTACTCAATTCCCATAGATTTTGCAGTGGGATTCATCTCACTATTCTTAGATGTTGACATTAGACAGCTACTGAAAAAATGAGAAGGTTATTACATTTCCCTCACTCACCAGAATTTTAGCTGAGCTTTAGACGTCTAAGTTAAGGTAAAATGAATCCCACTTTTACTATTCTGCAAGTGAGTAGACTGCCTAAAACTCTAGTCTTAAACCAGCATTCAACATGTTCTATTGTTGTGCTCATATCTATTCTCAACATGCTCTTATAACATTTATGTGTATAAATTAATAATATAATATCGTATATACTATTTGCAACCTATACCAAATTGTATATCCATATTTAATGGTTTTCTGTTTCTGAAGTATATTCAGCTCCTGTATTAGCCTCATAAATTAATTCTTGTTGAACATCTAACACAAAGTAGCATATAAACAGCATTATCTAAACTGACCAGATCTGACAGAATATTCAGTAAATCTGGAAATTTTAGAGGAAAAAAAATAGTAATTTTTACTACTTCTCCTGTCAGAATTATCAAAACAATTAAAGTCTAATATGTCTTTCAATTCAAGTCTAGTACGCCTTTCACATTAAAAGACAAGGAGGACACAAATTTCTACCTTTGGTACCTTTTAAAGGTTAACTTTTAGGTAAAGCTTACTTTATATTTATATACTGTATATATAATTAGAGAATGGAATGGAAAAAATGCTGATGTATATCCCATTATGGCTTTTATATACAATCAGTTGGCTCCCAGTATGCACGCTTGGATCCTGGAATGCTAAAGCAGTCCTATGTATCCAGATAAAGATGTAATCTTATTCACCTATCTTACAGGAATTCTTTATTTATAGTTAGAAAGCTTGTATTATTGAACACAGTAAAAATCTGTGCCACTAGCTTAAGCTAGACACCTTCATTTTACAGAGCTAAATATTTACAGGTTTTACTTGTTTCTAATTTTCAAAAATAACTGAATTAATTTGGAAGTTAATTAACTATCCACATCAGTTAATTTCAAAGATACCATTCACATAACTATACCTGACTATATTTAGTTAGTTTGGAGGTCCATTATTTCCAGGAATCTCTTTAGTATGAAACCAAAAGGATATGCAAATCCTGTAGTCAAAGTCTTCACTGAAGACAAATTCTGGAAGCAAGCAGCCTGCCTAAAACTCTGGTCTTAAACCTTTCTGCTTAACTATGCAAGGCTTACCATAGTTACAAGGGCTGCTCAAGCATATTAATATCCAGCTGCAGTTTCACACTCTTCTGTATGACAGATTGTGTTTCAGCAGTTGTTTGGACAGTACAAACTAAAGCCAAAAAATATAATATCTACAGATTTTACATACATGGAAATGGGGAAGCATGGTGCACAATCATAGCTCCTAGTAGTTTCACAGCATTTATTTTTGTTCCTTCCATTACGTACTCTGTGAAAGTAGAGAGCTTGAGGTGTTTGAGCTGAATTATAGGTCCACCTGCTGTTGCAGCATCCACATTGTGCAATCAGAAGAATACAGTAGGATATCTGAGATCATTATGTGACTTATAAATATGGTGATGCATGCCTACTGTGGTATTCTTTGCCATTAGCTATAGAAGAAGACAAGATATACAGCATCTTTTGCATTTAGATATAGAACAATTAGTGCTTTACAAATAATATATTTAAATCTATTCCATGTTAAAAACTGGTGACATTCTGAATTTACTATTTGTTTCCTTTCTAAAAAAAAAAAAATAATAATCCCTCCTCCTTTTCTCCCAGTAAAGTAAGGGATAATTTCCAATATTTGGATTTATTCTGATAGACCTGTAAGCTTGACTGGCAGCTTGTACCTCCATGTGTCTATTTTCAAGTGCAAATAGAAAGGTTTTTGCCGGTGGTCTTCATGTGTTGCAATAACAGTTGCAGCACATCTCTTCTGGGACTACAGTGCAAAATGGTGGTAAGTCAGAACTGTGCTTCAAGATTCACCTAAGTTGAGCCAGTGATAAATAAGACTGACAACATTGTTGGGTGATGGAATACATGGTTTTTTAACCATCTGACATCCTGCGTTGATTAAAGTTTCCTGTATTGTATGTAAGAAAATTCAGCATTTCATTAAATTAGTATACAAAGTAGCTAGTGTGCTGACTGGGAAGCTGATTCAGGTTACATATTGGGGAAATAGTATGAATTGGTATATCCTAAATCCTCTTCCTTTATGGAACTTAGGAGCTCTTCCTTTGATGGATCGATTGATGTCCATCTTGACTAAAAAATTTTCCATGTTGCACATTTACATAGTTTTAAGACTTTCCTTTCTAGGCAAGTATATTAAATAATGGGCTGTAAATTGCTCTAATTTGTGTTCTCTACATCTTTGTTTATCACTTAACTAATCTTGTGTTCTTTTTTTGGAATTGAAATATTTTTGAGAGTATTTATGAAGTGCTTCATCTATGAATGATCTATATTTTGATGCTGAAGTATTCATAGGGAATACACTAAAACAGAATCAGCTATCCAAATTTATGCTGCTTAGAAGCTATGTAACTGTAATATGCATAAAAATACTGTGTAATAGCAAGTAGCACTCTCCAGTCAGTTTTTTTAAAAGAAAGTGGCCACTCCATATTGTGTACAACTCAACAGGGTATGCTCAATAGATCGAAATCTATGAGCTTCTTTGTGGGTGAATACCCAGTTTCTGGACATGGACTCATAATCAATATAGAAGTAGTGAATTCTTCTGCCTGTCAAGGTAAAACACTTATAAGCATGTATAAAAAGAGAAAATTTGAAGCCTGAGGCATTTCACAAACTTAAAACTTATATGGAACTTAATCTCCTACATTAGCAGCTGTAAATTTTTCAGCATCACAGGCTTGGTCTCAGATATTTAAATTAGATGACTTTACATCATTGTTAAGCTCTTATTGTAGGAACCTAAACTTTCAGGTATCCCACTTGTAATTTTTTCCTGTTCTCCAACACCCAAATGATATTCTTCTATACAAATGCTCCATACATATACAAAAGACCCATGAGGGTCTTTTTTTTTTTTTTTTTTTTTTTTTTTGGGGGGGGGGGTGTATTTGTTTTTGTTTGTTTAATTCTTCTGCTTCTACTACTAATCCTGGATTTAGTTATTTTTAATTATATCCAGAAACATGGTAGAAATATATAAGCACTGATAGGAAGCTGAAGCATGATTAAGCCAAATGGAACTTTTAATATCCCTGCAGTTATAATCCTGTACTGTTTAAGCAATCTGGAGGAATGAAAGACATGGAAGTATGGTCAGCTTTAAATAGTTATGAGGTTTATGTCAATCTAAAGTGATAATATTTAAGCCTTAGCAAACACCCTTATTTGATAATTGCCTCAGCTTGTAATATACTAGAGATTTAATCAGTTTTGGTTTTCAGAAAAAATCTCAGTATGTTTAGGGTGTTGCAACTTCTCCTGCTTCCACATCTGTAGTGGTTTGACCCTGGCTGGATGCCAGCTGCCCACCAAGCAGCTCTATCACTCCCCTCCTCGGCTAGAGAAGGGAAAGAAAATATAATGAAAGGCTCATGAGTCAAGGTAAGGACAGGGAGATCACTCAGCAATTACCATCGCAGGCAAAACAGACTATGCTTGGGGAAATTAGTTTACTAACAATCAAATCAGAATAGGATAATGAGAAATAAAACCAAATCTTAAAACACTTTAACTCACCCCTCCCTTCTTCCTGGGCTTAAGTTTACTCCTGATTTCTCTCCCTACTCCCTGACAGTGGCACAGCAGGACAGGGAATGGGGTTGTGCTCAGTTCATCAGACATTGTCTCTGCCTCTCCCTCCTCCTCAGTAGGAGGACTCCTCCCACTCTTGCCATGCTCCACCATGGGGTCTCTCCCATGGGAGACAGTCCTTCATGAACTTGTACAACATGAGTCCTTCCCATGGGTTGTAGTTCTTCATGAACTGCTCCAGTGTGGGTCCCTTCCACAGGGTGCAGTCCTTCAGGAACTCCAGCATGGGCTCCCCCATGGGGTCTCAAGCCTGGCCAGCAAATATCTTCCAGCCTGGGCTCCTGTCTCCATGGGGCCACAGGTCCTGCCAGAAGCCTGCTCCAGAGCAGGTTTCCTATGGGGTCAAAGCCTCCTTTGGACATCCATCTACTGCAGCATGGGGTCCTCCATGGGCTGTAGATGGATTATTTGCTCCACTGTGGACCTTCATGGGCTGCAGGGGAAAACCTGCCTCACCATGGTCTTCACCACAGGCTGCCAAGGGAAACTGCTCCAGCACTTAGGGCACTTCCTCCCTCTCCTTCACTGGCCTTGGTATCTGCAGAGTTGTTGCTCACATATATTCTCACTCCTTTCCTTGGCTGCAGTTGCTGTTGTTGTGCAGGTTTTTTCCCCAGTTCTTAAATATGCTCCCCCAGAAGTGCTACCACCATTGCTGATTGGTTCAGCCTTGGCCAGCAGTAAGTCTGTCTTGGATCTGTCTGGCTTTAGCTCTATCAGACACAGGGGAAACTTTTAGCAGCTTCTCACAGAAGCCACCCCCGTAGCCCACCCCCCCTCTATCAAAACCTTGCCTTGCAAACCCAATACAACTTCACACTATGTCCATAATATTTTTAGCAAAGATGACCATTTCCAATCATCCAATTTCTCATTCACAAACACTAGGAAAGTAAATCTGTAAATTCTCAATACTTACTGGGACCTGTGAATCCTCTGCTATTTTTATAAAACACTGTACTACGGCCAGAGTATATTTGTATGAAATCAAATTATTGAGTAAAGCATTCTGAGTATGCATAACAATCAAAGCTGCAGCTTTTGAGCTCACTTTTTCATAGGCTTTTATTTAATAGTGTAGGCATACTTAGTAAGTCTAATCTACTCTCAGTCCCTTAAACAGAGTCTGAGACTCTGAGATGGAGACTAGAAATTCTCAGCTTCTTGTTTCTTAAATGCATGAGTTCCACTTTAAAAGCAGCTAGAGACAATTTCCCTGCTTTTCCAGGAACAGCACTAACACCTATTTCTACGTTACTACCACTTAACAATTGTGTTTGAAATCTACTTCTAATTTGGAATGCAAATTTATTCTTGGCATTGTATACCTTCCAATTCTTATGCCAGCACTCTACATTTGCTTACATTGGTAGTCTTTATTTCTTTTGTTAATTCTGCAATTATATTTATTGGAAGCAATGATGTTTTCTCTACACCTTTGTTTTTCTTTCTTTGTTGTTTTCTTTCTTTGTTGTTGTTTTAACAACACAAATGTGTCTTGGGCTATGAGTACTTTCTGCAGTGGATGATGATGCAGAAAGCACTGAAGTTGCTATTGACTGAAATTTCTCCAGAACCAGAATATCACAGAATCATAGAATGGTTGAGGTTGAAAGGGACATGTCATGTGCTCCAAGCACCCTGCTCAAGCAGGGACACCTAGAGCAGCCTGCCCAGGAGGATATCCAGATGGGTTTTTAATATCTTCAGGGACTGAGACCCCACAGCCTCTCTGGGCAATCTGTGCCAGGCCTCAGCCACTCTTGTAGTAAGAAACTGTTTCCTGATGTTCAAAGGGAACCTCCAGTGTTTTTGTTTGTGGCTTTTGCCTCTGGTCCTGTCACTGGGAACCCCTGAAGCGATAGTATTGCAAATATGCATCATTGTATGAAGACACTAAGGTGATCAAAAAAGGAAGCTCTGATCCACAAGAGTACTGCCAGTCCAAGAAAGTAAACCTGTTTTCAGAATTAATACAATGTCTTCAAGATGACTCTTCTGTATAAACCAGATTTATACAGAAATCTGATTTTTTTCTGTACTGCTGTCTGCCATTTGGTATAGATATTTTCTTACTCGCATCATATCTTGGGCTTTTTTTCCCCCATATCATCTTAATAGATCTCTCTAATTCATCTATAAGTTTCAAAATATAATAGTACATATCAGTCTGAAATTTCTTCTGAAATAGCACGTTATATATCCTCTTTCTGCATTGCTTATTACTATTGTTTCAGTGCCTTCACTGTTTACCCTGTAAAGAAAAGAGTCACAGCTTACCCAAGAAAAACTGGAATCCTGATGCTGCAGAAATGTGTTGTTTTCTCAACCAATCTTGGACATTCCCAATTGCAACAGATGAAAAACACAGTAAAGCAGATCCCAGAGGTTTTGTGGAACTAAGCCTTTAGAGCAAAAGGTTAAAAGTTTTTTACAATCAAGGACCTTTTTGAAAAATCTAGTAGTTTCAAAGCTAAAGCAACAGGTCATAATCACAAAAACTTGAAAGTGAAGAGTGAGACAAAAGTATACAGGTATCCATGTGGGCGTACACATATCCAGAAATGAGTTCCTTTTAGTGGGCTCACTGACAAAGAGCCATTTGTAGAATTCTGTCATATCAGAATTATGTATCACCATATATGTCAATGTGCATACAGTGTATTTTGTAGTGTGTGCATCAAACCCCTTTTGTATTATATGCCATTTTGGGGTTTTTAGCAAATTTTTGGATGTAAATCAAATGCCGCTGTCTAATGTTAAGGGTATCAAAACTCTATATGAATTAACTGACATTATGCATTTAAAACTTTTGAAATGGTGCTAACTCACATACTTTTCCAAAGCTTTTCTTACTCTGTCTTCTGAGATAGGACATTGCTTATTCCTTTCCAAGCTGTTTTACCAGCTTTTCCAGGTTTTATGTTATTTTAGTAATAAATATACAGTACAGAATATGAACTTTACAACTCAGATTTCTGTAGAAATTTTGGGAAGTGTAGGGACTTTCAAGACTGTCTGAGTAACATAAGAGCATAAGTTCCTGTATATTGCTTAAGTTGTTTCTTCATCATGTTTGAAAAAAAATTTTCCATGGTTATATGTGAAAGATCCTTCTAAAAGATTTTATTAGCTGAGGTCTGGAATAACATTTCAGAATTTAGGCAATTCTATAGCAATTTATTGATATCTAACAACTGTGCATTAAAGCCCCAGTTGCCTCCTAATCTGGAAATTAATTTTATTTATTTGTTTTTATGTAAGAGGACCTAAATTATCTCT